>NW_027185797.1:11081514-11135823 GCF_028583685.1 Petaurus breviceps papuanus | reverse complement strand
CCTTTTGCATTTCCCTCCTCTAAGTGTCTACCATGAAGCTACAAAAATAATCTTTCTAGGCACACACCTAACCATGATACTCCCCTGCTTAAAAATCTTCAGTACCTCTTTATTGGTTCTAGGATTAAATGCAAACTCTTCAATATTGAAACTCCACAATTCAGATCCATTATACATTTCCAGTTTTGTTTCATGGTAAATATAAGGATTATTTCATTCTTTTTAATTGTAACTGAAGCTCCTAACTCAGTGCCTAGAAAATAGTAGATGTTTAATAAATGCTGGTTGATTGATTACGCCCCTTCACATACTTTATGCTTTAGTAAAATTGGGTCAAGTGTTTTCTCCCATTTGGGGCATTCCATCATCTTTGTTGCTGCTGTTGTTGTTGTTGAGTAATTTATTATTCTCTGACTCTTCATGACCCCACAGACCATAGCACATCGGGCCATTCTCTGCTCCACTATCTTCCATATTCCAAGTTCACTTTCATTGTTTCCATGATACTATCTATTCATCTCATCCCCTGCCACCCCCTTTTCCTTTCAATCTTTCCCAACATCAGGATCATTTCTAATGAATCCTGTCTTGTCATTATGTGGCTAAAGTATTTCAGTTTCAGTATTTGACCTTCCAGTGACAGCCTTAATTAATTTCTCTAAGTATCTCCATTTTACCAAGGGATTCTCAAAAGTCTTCTCCAGCAGTACAATTCAAATGCGTCAATTCTGAAGTGACTAGTTTTTCTTGTAGTCCAACTGTCACAGCCGTATATTGCTACTGGGGAAAAAAGACAAGACTTTGACTATACAGACCTTTATTAACAAGGTGATGTTTCTCCTTTTTAGTATGCTGCCCAGACTTGTCATACATAGCCTTCCTTCCAAGGAGCAAGCATCTTTTAATTTCATCACTGCAGTTGCCACCTGTAGTAGTCTCTGAGCCCAAGAATATAAAATCAGATACTGCTACCATTTATCCTCCTTCTATATGCCAGAAAGTGATGGGACGAGTTCCCAAAATCTTAGGTTGCTTTTTTTTGGGGGGGGGGGAGGGGTGTAGGTGGAGCTTAAGCTTCAAGCCAACTTTTGTCACTTTGCTCTTTCACCTGCATGAAGAGGGTTCTTATTTTTCCTTTGATTTCTGCCATCAGAGTAATGTTGTTTGCATGTCTAAGATTGTTTAATTCCTCTTGGCATCCTTAATTTTGGCTTTTGATTCATCTAGCATGGCGTTTTACAAGATGTACTCTGCATATGAGTTAAATAAAAAAAGGTCACAATATACAGCCTTACTGTATTCCATTTCCAATCTTATACCAATCAATTATGTCATGTTTCATTTTAACTGTTGTTTCTTGGCCCACACACAGGTTCCTCACAAGACAACTGAGATAATCTGGTAATCTCATATCTTTGAGAATTTACCATTGTGTGTGTATGTGTGTGTGCATGCACAATCCACACAGTCAAATTTTTCAGGAACCCCCTTTACTTTCTTTATAATCCAGAAAATGTTAGGAATTTGGTCTCTGGTTTCTCCGCCTCTTCAAAAAGCAGCATGCTCTTCTGGTAACTCGTGGTTCACATACTGCTGAATCCTAGCTTAGAGTCTTAAGCATAAACTTGGTGGTGTGTGAAATGAGCTCAATTGTCCCATAATTTGAGCATTCCTTGGCATTACCCTTCTTTAGGATTGGAATGTAAACTGATCTTTTCTAGTCCAGTGGCCACTGTTAAGTTTTCCAAGTCTGCTGTCATATTGAGTGAAACACTTTAACAGTATAATCTTTTAGGATTTTAAATAGTTCAGATCTAATTCCATCACATCCACTAGCTTTATTGTTAGCAATGTTTCATAAGACCTACTTGACTTCATTGCCTAGGATGTCTAGCTCTAGATCAGTGACCACCCCATTGTGATTATCAGTGGTATTAAAATCTTTCTTGCCCCCTCTTCTTAATCTCTTCTGCTTCTATTGCCTTAATCATTTTTCTCTTTTATTATGCCATTTTTGCATGAACCATTCCCTTGATAACTCAAATTTTCTTAAACATATCTCTTACCATTCCCACTCTAGAGTTTTCTTCTATTTCTTTATATTACTTATTTAGGAATTCTGCTATCAGTTGAGTATATCTTTCTCTTTGACCTTTTATTTTCCTTCTTTCCTTAGCTACTTAAAAAGCCTTGTCTAACACTATTCATTTTCATAAAATGTGTCCGCTTCCTAGAATGACTACCCCCTTTGTTATCTCTTCTTTTGAAAAGCCTTATCACTCTTCAATGCTCCCCCAAAATGCATGAACCGTGTGTCTCAGGAGGGTGAAATCAATTCATATCACACTATGTTACCTTTAGTTGAAAAGACAGTCTTCATGGTCATTGCCAGATATCTTACCTCTCAATGCTACCTTTCCTACCACTCAACAACCAACTAGACAATAGTACTGTCACCTAGTATCCAAAATGCTATAATCATAAGTCATCTTGTACTCAAAATGGTAAGCAACTAGATGGCTCAGTGAATAGAGAGCTGGGCCTGGAATCAGGAAGACCTGAATTCAAGTTAGATACTCACTAGCTCTGTTGGAAGTCATTTAACTTGTTTGCCTTACTCCACTAGAGAAGGAAATGGCAAAACCACTCAAGTATCTTTGCCAGTGAGACTCCATATGGGGTCATGAAGATTTAGACACACTTAAACAACCGAACAAAAACAAACCCAGAAGGGGCAGTAAGAAACTTACCATAAAGGAGCTCAATTCAAGACAATCCATAAAAAGTGCATTGCATGATGAATGTCTCATTTGGCCAGCTGACTTTTCTCAGCAAAGTCCTCTGTGAGTGACTACATACATGGCTGAGTTACTGTTTTGCTTAACTTTGGCAGTGCCTCCATGGTGACCTTTAGCACTGAACACATTCACTAGAAAGCAAAAATGTTAACATGCCTTATAACACTTCAAGCTATTATTTTACTATCTGTTAGTCAGTTACCAAGCAATTATTAAGTGCTTGCTGTTTGTTAGGCACTGTTTGATGTGTTAGAGATTCAGAGAAAGGCAAAGCCATGGTCAGTGTTCCTAAGGAGTTCACAGTCTAGTGTGGGAAACAACATATATATTGTTGTAGAATAACAAACTATAAGATAAATTTGAAGGGTTCAACAGATGGAAGACACTTCCTGAAGTGTTATGCAGGATTGGGAAAAACTTCCTGTAGAAGACAGGATTTTAGCTGAGACTTAAAGGAAGTCAGAGAGAGCAAGAGACCTCAAGGTAATTCACAAGTGTCAACAAGTTCTTCACTGTGGGGAGAACACTGTGGCTCTTACTACTCATTCGTTCCATTTGCCAAGTATATATCCCACTATTCACTGTGCTCTGAGGAATGGTAAAAGGGTGACAAGAATGTCAGAGGCAGGATAATCTGCATTTCAAGGGTGAAAGAGAAGAACACCTGAGATTACAGCAGTTCCTCACCATGGTGAAGAATGGAATTATAAGTATCACAGTACACCACAGTACACAGTACACTACAGGGAAACCTTCAGCCTCAAGGCCACATGTGGCCCTCTAGGTCCTCAAGTAAAGCCCTTTGAATTAACCCAAACTTCACATAACAAATCCCCTCAATAAAAGGGATTTGTTCTATAACACTTGGACTCAGTCATAGGGTCACATTTAAGGACCTAGATGGCCACATATGGCCTTCAGACTGCAGGTTCCCCACCCCTGTGCTACACCATGTAGAATCAACTGGGACCCTATTTTCACAATGCAGATTGAAGAAAATGATTTTAAATCCACTTTTCTACATTTGAGATTGAGAGGTGGTATAGTAGTTAGCAAAGAGATTGCTTGTCTTAGGGTCAGGAAGACCTGAGTTCAAATCCCATTTCAGATTTCTATAAGCTGTGTGACCCTGAGGAAATCTTTTCACTTCTCTGACTCTAATTTTCCTCATCTGAAAAATGAGGGCAGGGAAAGGTTGGATTGAATAACCTTTAAACTGCCTTCTAGCTCTGAAATCTGTAATCCTATTACTTTGGATGCTATGATCTATTATCCTTGAAG
Source organism: Petaurus breviceps papuanus (assembly GCF_028583685.1). NCBI lineage: Eukaryota > Metazoa > Chordata > Mammalia > Diprotodontia > Petauridae > Petaurus > Petaurus breviceps. The sequence continues at coordinate 11,131,744 of NW_027185797.1, read as the reverse complement.
TTCATCAAGTGCTGATGGATAATACATTCTATTACACTCTGTAGAATTTTTTTTCATGAAATGTACCATTAAGTGGCTTCTTTATCAATTGACTATACTTCATGCTCTTTGAAGAAAAAGAACTTAATCAATATGTAGCTTTTTTTCAGAATTACAGTAGGATACATACTAGAGAGCTATTGTTACATATACAATCATTCTTTTTGGTTCTACTATGTATGTACAAATAGCCATTCCATTTTCTGTTTAAGTTCAGAAAAAAATAACAATTACCTGTAAAAAGATGCAGGGAGGTTTATAGTGAGAGGCCACTATAGTGACAGGACAGCATTCTCATTATTACTATGAAGTAATGATGTTAAATAAGGTTGCTACTCTGTGTAGCTGGTATGCTGCAAGTGATGTGAATTAACACATAGGCTAGCCACATATTTGCAGTAATAACATGGGTTGTGTAGGTTATGCCACGTTTATCAGTTAAAATAAAGACATCGATACTTGGTCATATAAGGTAAAAATTGTTCTAGGCATGCTGCTTGGTTGTTGGCTAATGTACATTTTATTAAGATCTGGTTGGACTATACCTATAGTATTGTGTCCAGTTCTGTGGATGACATTTAGAAAGGAAGAAAGGACACTGATAAGGCAGAGAATGCCCAGAGATGGAAACTAGGGTATTGAGAAGGTTCTTGAGTACATTCCATGTATAGATGACTTAAAGGAACTGGGAAGAAGATTTATGAGAGATATGGTAGTTACACTGAGTATCTGAAGTATAGGTATGTGGAAGACATATTAGTTATATTCTGCTTGGCTTGAAAAGAAAGAATTCAAAACAAAGAGAAGAAATAACAAAGAGGCAAATTTAGGCTGAACCTTAGGAAAAACTTCCTAACAATAAGGACTACCCCCAAATGGACTGGGATGCCCTAACTCGTTATCAATCTTCTAACACTTGTTTTCAGACTGAGGCTGGATGACCACTTATGGGATATGTTATTTTAAAAAATCTTTCTTTTTCAGGTAAGCATTAATGACTAAATGGTTACTGAGATTTCTTCTGACCCTGAAATACTGTGAGTATGAGTTCCTTTCAAGGCTATGTGCTTCTTAAATTTGAAGAACCCAGCAACTGTGTCTGTGCTGGCATCCACATTAGATTCTGCTCAATGGTGATTTTTTAAAAATCTTGACTATATTTTATTCTCTTAGATATGTCTCTTTTTTTAATTTGATATTTTATTTCCCCAATTCCATATAAAAAATTTTACCTTTTTTTTTTCAAATTTTGATTTGCAAATTCTCTCCCTCTCTTCCTACCTTCCTTATTGGGAAAGCAAGTGATTTGACATAGGTTACATGTGTGTAGTCATGCAAAGCACACTTTCATATAAGCCATACTATGAAAGAAAAAAGTATGCATTCAAGCTGCACCAGTTCTTTCTCTAGAGATGGATAGCACCTTTCACCATAAGTTCTTCATAATTTTCTTGGATCATTGTATTGCTGAGAATAGCTAAGTCACTCACAGTTAATCATCATACAATATTGCTATTACTGTACACAATGTTCTGGTTCTTCTCATTTCATTTTGCATCGGTTCATGTAAGTCTTTGCAAGTTTTTTTCTGAGAGCATCTTATTTGTCATTTTGTTCAGTGATTATTGAAAGAAAGATTATTGATTTATTCAACAATCACTAATAAAGTGCCTATTATGTGCAAAAGACTATTTTAGTTACTGCAAAATATAGAAATAATTAAGACATTGCCCCTGTCCTTATGAAGTTGACATTTGGATATTAATGAAGAATAATAGCTTTCTTTTTCACCAGCAAACTTAAGGAATATGAGAAGAAATGAATATATAAAAATCATTGATCCAACATGAGTAGGGTTCACATAGCCCACACAACACATAGGCAAAATGGTCACATCCAGAAGAATTTTCCCTACAGAATCCACAATAGTTAGTTATCTGGCCTTTGTTCAAATACCTCCAATGACAATGGAATATGTGACAGCATGCTGCATAGAGTAGTAACAAAGTGTATGCCAACTTTCAATCAAGATCCCAAATCTATTACCTTCAGGTCCCTTTGGCCCCTGACATTAGCATTCCTAAGATAATAAAGAAAAGTTTAGAAGTTAATGTCAATGACAGTGGCCTAACAAAGAGTCATCAATACCCATCTTTCTGGTAATCTTTGTGCTAGCCTCTCAGATAGCTTGATGCACAGCCCAGTGTACAAGACAATGAACTTACCCAGGAGAGCACAAAAACAAGACTCATTTGACCCTTTGGCAACTGTTGGCCCCCTTTTACTCCTATAGCCCAAATGCTCTGGATCCCTAATTAATATTTTCTAATGCCAGGAGCACTCTGGTTCCTGGAAAGGAAGGGGAAAGTGAATTACCTTAGAACAAATAACCAAATTCAAGTCTGTAGTCTCTTTTCTTAAGTTAAATGTGTAGTACATTTGTAACACTTCCTATCACTATCCCTAGGCAACCCTGATCCTTTCCAGACAGAGTTTCAACCCTGTGTTGATACCTTGTTCTCTATTTCCATGGGCATTCATTTCAATTCAATGAACCTCCATTAAGCACTGCATGTGAATATCCAAGACAGAAACCTATTTTGTTAATAAGAACCTTCATCTGTTATAACTCAAAGCTTGGCCTACAATCATGAAATCTATCTTAATAAGAAAAATTCTTGCTGTAATTTCTACCTGATACAGAAACTTCAATTATAGTAGAGTAGACAGTAGGATCCCTGAAAGCATAGTCTGTTTTACTTTTAACTCTATCTCGAAAAAATCAGTAACTCAATAAATATTTATTAAACAGCTACTATGTGCCCAGATGGTGCAGGTAGGTGGTACAATGGGTAGAGTACCAGATCTAGAGACAGGAAGAGATGTGTTCGAATCTGACCCCACACACTTACTAGCTGTGTGAAATTCAGCAAGTCACTTAACCACTGTTTGCCTCAGTTCCTTATCTGTTAAATGGGGACACATGAGAAGAAAATGGAAAACCACTCTGGTATCTTTGCCAATAAACATCCATGGACAAGTCCATGGGGTCAAGTAGAATCAGAGAAAAGCAGAAAAAATGAGCAACAACAATAACAAAATGTGTCTGGCACTGTACTAAGTGGTAGAAATACCAAAAGAGAGACCTGCCCTCAAGGAGCTTACAATCTAATGAAAGCACCTAGCACAATATTTTGCATGTACTATTCATTTTATAAAGCTTGTTGAACTGGATTAAATTTCATTCAATCTATCTCAATCTAATAGTTCTTCACTGCTTCTCCCCTAAAAAGTTCAAGCTTCTTAACCTGACATTGATGGATTTATATAATCTTCCTCCAACCTAGAGGCAGATTCAGAATATAAAGCCCTAGACCTGGCCTCAAGAAGATCTGAATTCAAATCTGACCTCAATCACAAACTCTGTGACCTTGAGTTAATCATTTAACTTCTTCCTGACTGAGTCTCCTTATCTATAAAGTGAAAATAATAATAGCACCCATTTCTAATGTTGTTGTAAGAATGAAATCTGATAATATTTGTAAGGTACTTTGCAAATTGTAAAGTGGTGTATAAATGTTAGTGATTACCTTTATAGAGTTATGCCATTTTCTTTGTTTTTATTAATTAATTGATATATTTATTTAATTTTTAGTTTATGTCTTTCATTTCCACAAGATTTTGAGTTACAAATTTTGTCCCCGTTTTTCCCTACCCACCATTCCAAAACAGTGATCCCATTGAATATCCCCTCCCCCAATCTGCTCTCTCCCATATCTTCCCCTATCTCCCTTCTGACTTTCAAGTAAGGCACAGTGATTCTCTATGCCCCAATGCCTGTATATCTTATTTCCCAGTTACATGTAAAATAATTTATATAGATTTAAACATCTGATTTTACGACTTTGAATTCCAGATTCTTTCACTTCCTCCCTCGTCACCCACCCTCACTGGGAAGATAAGCAATTCATTATAGGTTGTACATGTGTAGCTATGCAAAACATTTCCATAGTGGACATATTGTGAAAGACTGACTATATTTCCCTCCATCCTATCCCACCCCCCACTTGTTCTACTCTCTACTTTGATCCTATCTCTTTTCAAAAGTGCGTGCTTCCAACTTCCCTCCCCATCAACCTGCCCTCCCTTCCATTATTCCCCCTCTTGTCCCCTTCCCCTCTACTCTCCTACAGGGTGAGATGCCCTATTTAGTGTGTATGTCATTCCCTCCCTAAGACATATTCAATGAGAATAAGATTGACTCATTCCCGTTTGCCTTTCTGTTCTTCCTGTCCATTGTAACAGTTTTCCCTTGCCTCTTCTATATGAGATAATTTACCCCCCATTCTGTCTCTCCCCATCTCCTTTCATTATATTCCTCTTTTACCTCTTAATTTCACCTTTTAAGTATCATCCCTTCCTATGAAATTGGTAGTGTGTCCTCTATGTATACCTGTACACATATATACATACAGTCATATATGTATTCACACGCCCATATACCCTCTTATATAGTCACATATGTGTGTGTATTTATATTTATATTCCCTTCATCTAATCTCATACTGAGAAAAGTTGCATAAATTACAATTATTGTTTTTCCATGTAGGGATGTTAATAGTTCAACTTTGATAAGTTCCTTATGATTTCTTTTCCCTGTTTACCTTCTCATGCATCTCTTCCTTCTTGTATCTGAATATCAAATTTTCTATTCAACTCTGTTTTTTTTCATCAAGAATGCTTGAAAGTCCTCTATTCCACTGAATGACCATATTTTCCCCTGAAACATGATACTCAGTTTTGCTGGGTAGGTGATTCTTGGTTTTAATTCCTGTTCCTTTGACCTCTGCAATATCATATTCCAAGCCCTTCAATCCATCAGTTTAGAAGCTTCCAGATCCTGGGTTATTGTGATTATGTTTCCACAGTATTCAAATTGTTTCTTCCTGGCTGCTTGTAATATTTTCTCCTTGATCTGGGAACTCTGGAAACTGGCTATAATATTCCTAGGAGTTTTCTTTTGGGGATCTTTTTCAGGAGGTGATCAGTGGATTCTTTCAACCTCTATTTTGCCCCCTGGTTCTAAAACATCAGAGCAGTTTTCTTTGAGAACTTCCTGGAGGATGATTTCTAGGTTCTCACTATGATCATGGCTTTCAGGTAGCCCAATAATTTTAAAATTATCTCTCCTGTATCTATTTTCCAGGTCAGCGTTTTTCCCAATGAGATATTTCACATTGCCTTCTATTTTTTCATTTGTTTGGATCTGTTTAACAGCATCTTGATTTCTCATAAAGTCACTGGCATCCATTTGCTACAATCTAATTCTGAAGGAATAATTCTCTTCAGTGAGCTTTTGAGATTCTTTGTTCATCTGGCAAATTTGGCTTTTTAAGGCTTTCTTCTCCTCTTTGGGTTTTTGAGCCTCTTTTGCCATTTGAGTTAGTCTATTTTTTAAGGTGTCACTTTCTTCAGTCAGGTAGTTGGCTCTAATTTCATAATTTTCTTGCATGGTTCTCATTTCTCTTCCCAATTTTTGCTCCACTTCTCTTATTTGGTTTTCAAAATCCTTTTTAAACTCTTCTATGGCCTCTAACCAGCTCATATTTTTTCTTGGAAGTTTTTGGTGCAGGAGTTCTGACTTCACTGTCTTCCTGCTTTGATCCTTTTTGTCCCCCAAATAGGAGTCTAATGTAAGACTGCTCTGCTTACCTTGCTTCCTTTGCTTGCTCATGTTGCCACTCAATTACTTGACTTTTGAGCCTTTTGCCACAGTAGAACTCTGCTACCAGAAAGGGGAGCTTTATCCCAAATGCTGGGGTTTTCGCAGCTGGTGGAGCTATTAGTTGGGTGCCCTCTCTGAAGCCTCCACATGCTCTAGCAAACTGTTCACATACCCCAGGACCTCCACCCTAGACAGCGATCCAGATCCAAGCAGGTTAAAGCAAGAGTGATTACCCCTCAGACTGGTCACTTGATCCCCCTACAATCTGCAGACCAGGAGCTCTGAAGCAGCCACGTGGCATGTGGCTGCACAGCTGTGGAGCCTCAGCTGCTTCTCACCCTTGGGGCAAAGGCCTGACTGCACTCCCAAACTCCCTATTCCTGCAAAGTCTACACTGACTTCTCACTTTGTCTTTGGCATCTATGGGTTTATAATTCTGGAAATCACCACAGCTGCTGGTAATCTGAAGTCCCTCCATCCAGGGGCTGGTCAGGCTGCCCTGTAAGGGTTATGGGATTTAAAGATCTCCCATGCCCCATGGACGTGCTGACATAGCAGAGCAAGAAGAGAAAAAAAAAAAGCCGAGCTAACAGTCCTGTGGTTGGCAGTTGGCGGCAGTTGCCTTTTTTTTTTTTTTTTTTGAGTTAGGACTCCGGCTGAGCACTGCCAGGGGCCGGAGCTGCTGGGAGCACTCTTCCAGGACACTAGGTGGTTGCTGTGAGTGGGGAGAGGAGGACCTTTGCCTGAGGTAGCCTGTTCTGTTTTAAAGGCTTGAGAATGTGGGTGCTTTCTACTTTATCTACCTGTGCCAATGTCATAACTACTCTGATGGCTTTCACTTTCTGGTTTTGGGACTCAGTCTTTTGGTATCTTAATAAATTTTCTAGTTTATTTCCTCATATGGCAAACATGACGTATTTTCTAATGGATAATTATATCAGCATATTTGTAATCTCTATAGGCATTGTGAATATGGCATTGCTGATACATTTGGCGACGAGGATGGGATCACAAAATGTCAGGCCTCTATTTGGAAGCAGTGGGGCTTTAGAGGGAGAAATGGCTATTCCAGGATGGGAGGATTTGCCTTATTCCTCCCTAGCCAGAGAATGGGCTAAAAGCACAGGTCCCTGTGAAAACTGGGAACCAAGGCTAAAAGAGGGAGAACCTGGAGATTTGGAAAGATGTTTGAAAGCAATACCCATAGAACCAGGCAAAGAACTGGCAGGAGTGTGCAGGAGAGGCTGGGTGCTGCTAACAAGTTATCGCCTTATGTGTAAAACTAGGGATAAGTTGCTGAAGGAAAGAGCTAGGATGGCTAGGGATTCAGCTGGTTTGCCTGAGGATTCTTCTGTGTCACAGCACTCAGAAGAGAAAACTGGAGGGACTCATGTGGTCCAGGAGCAAGCTACTGTTCATGTAGCTAAAAGGAAGCAAAAAACTAGCAGAAGGAATGTGCATGCAGCTTTTGTACAGGCTGGGCAGAGTTGCCCTGACAGCTTCCAGGAGAATGTGTGTGAGGAGAATGGAACAAGGTTAGATGAGGAGTCTTCTAATGTAGAAGCTCTCCCCATACGAAGAAGAAGGCAGGAGAACCACCGAGGCAAAACAGAGTCCAGGGAGATAATTGAGGATTTCACTCAACAGGAGATCACTGATATATTGAGTAGATTTACCCAAAGAATGGGGGAGTCTTTAGTGTCTTGGATGGTAAGAATCACTGATGAAGGCGCAGGAGGAATAACACTGAACAATGAGGACTGTTTAAAATTCATAAGTATCAGTCAGAATCCTTTTGTACACCAGGCTTTTAGGGATCACCATATGCAAGGAGGAAATAACAAAACGAGTCTTCTAGCTTTAGCTGCAGAAGGTTGCAAAAAGCAATATCCAACTGAATCTATGTGGCCTAGGGGAGACAGACCCTGGTACTCACTTAGAGACTGTATGAGAAAGCTAAAGGAGGAGGTAATGAAAACTGCTATCCTGATTGGAGATGCAAATGCATATTATGATACCCCCCTAGGAGTTCCTCATAGAAATATCATAGTGAAGACGGCTCCTCCTGCATATAAGCACCTACTTCTGACTCTTTTAATTGGAGAAATAGGGCACCCTCTTTCAGAGGTGCTGGATAAGATTTCACAATTAAGTGATTTAGGGGAATGGGAAAAAGACAAATTGCCTCGAGAGAGAAGAGTAAACAGCCAGAGGATTCAGAGACAAAATAGACCCACAAGAAGGGAACTGTTTACTGCTCTATTAAGAGCTGGGGTGGACTTTAGAAGAATAGATGGTATTCCAACTGAAGAGCTGCATAAGCTGTACCAAGAAAAGGTACTTAGCATTAGAATGAACAGGGAAGCAGGAACCACCCCCGCAGGTATTTCTGAATCTGAATCTTTGTATCCAAGTTTGCCCCACCTTCAGGGGGAATAGGAGATAGGCCAAGCCCCAGCCCAGATAAAAGAAATATGCAGAAGAGATTGCAGACCCCATATTGGTTTAACAATATATTGGAAGAATGGATCAACTACTGTGACTAGGGCACTGATTGATACTGGGGCTGAGGCCACACTCATCTATGGAAACCCTGATAAGTTTAAACATGGAACTCCTATTACCATCACAGGTCTAGGAGGCACTGAAATATCAGCCAGACAGGTTAAAATAACAATGAAAATTGGGCAGTTACCTAAGAAGGAATATACTGTGGTTGTTGTACCCATTCCTGAATACATCATTGGAATAGATGTATTGAGAGGCATGACTCTGAATTTACCTGAAGGAAGATACCAATTTGCTGTGAGGAAGATAGGAATTAATACAGTTTTAGTAGGAAAACTAAAAATGGACCCAATCACTTTACCTGAACCTTCTGAAGTAATTACTTTAAGACAGTATCGTGTGCCAGGTGGGCAAGATGAAATTGCCACTACTATAAAGGAATATGTTGAAGCAGGAGTGTTAGTCCCTACAACCACAAGATGGAATAATCCTGTCTGGCCAGTAAGAAAATCAGATAGGACATGGAGAATGACTGTGGATTATAGACAGTTGAATAAGGTGACTCCTTCTGGAGAAGATGATTACAAAATTGTACCCTTAAATCATTTATTCTACCGTGAGTGAGGCTACAATAGTCTGGTTATTGTTCTTGATTTTTTGTTTGTTCACCTTGTTTGTTAGATTTGTTTCCACAGGCTTGGTACCCTCCATCTGTAGATGCCTGATAGCTTAAGTTGGATGTCACCCCCTGTCTGCAACTGTGATGTGTCACCCTTGGACCTGGCATCAAGCATATTAAGAACTGACCTCTCAAATGGGACCCCTAAGGACAGGGACAGCTCTACATCCGATTTCAGCAGCAAGTAGCCATAGAAGAAGAGATCTTCACCCCTTACCACAAGATTTTGGGGCCCCATTTGTTTGGGGTGGGGGGAATGATGGGGAGCTTGTGCTCAAGCCCCACCCTAAAATATGGTTTTTTGTGTTTGTTGTGTGCTATTTTTGTTATATTGTTGTGAAATTTTGTTGACACCAGTTATTCCTACTGTATTTTTGCCAAGTAAGGGACATGAAAGATCTTGGGGCCGAATGTAAGGGTTATGGGATTTAAAGATCTCCCATGCCCCATGGACGTGCTGACATAGCAGAGCAAGAAGAGAAAAAAAAAAAAACCCGGGTCAAAGGGCCCTGGGTTGGGCAGTGGGGGCGGTTTGTTTTTTTTTTTTTTTTTTGAGTTAGGACTCCGGCTGAGCACTGCCAGGGGCCGGAGCTGCTGGGAGCACTCTTCCAGGACACTGGGTGGTTGCTGTGAGTGGGGAGAGGAGGACCTTTGCCTGAGGTAGCCTGTTCTGTTTTAAAGGCTTGAGAATGTGGGTGCTTTCTACTTTATCTACCTGTGCCAATGTCATAACTACTCTGATGGCTTTCACTTTCTGGTTTTGGGACTCAGTCTTTTGGTATCTTAATAAATTTTCTAGTTTATTTCCCCAAATGGCAAACCTGACGTATTTTGTGATGGATAATTATATCAGCATATTTGTAATCTCTATAGGCATTGTGAATATGGCATTGCTGATACATTTGGAGACGAGGATGGGATCACAAAATGTCAGGCCTCTATTTGGAAGCACTGTGCTAGTCCCTTCCTGCTTAGTTGTCTTCAGTGGGAGGTTAGCTTCTGTCTGTGATTTTGCTGGTTCTGTATCTCCAAATTTTGTCTAGAGTCACTTTTTACATGAATTGAAGGAGGTGGAACCTGGAGCCCTGCAGAAGTCCTGTTTCTACTCTGCCATCTTGACTCAGCTGCCATTTTCTTTATCTACAAACATTCTGTAAACTAATAACATCCCTGTGATTATAACTTGAGTGTCTTTCTCCCTACCTCCAAACCTCTGCTCTTTAAGTTCCCTCCCATCTTTGAGGATCCAGCTCAGAGGTCACCAATTCCATCATCTTTCCTTGAGCCCCAGGTATACATCATTTTTCTTATTGCATCCCACAAGGAATTTTCTTTGTGCTCATCACATTCTAGCCTATTTTACAAATCATTCATATACATGTCTTATTTGCTGTATTAAAAAAGAAGTTCTCTGGGGGCAAAAATGCTATCTTGTTAGTCACTGGTCTCCCACAATACCTAGCCCACTGTGTTGTAAATACTATTGCTTAATATTTTTTTTTGTTGAATTGATGTTAAAATGTCATCCATTACAGCTGCAATTATTGGAGAGTATAGTAAAGGGAGCAGTTGAATAGGAACCTAAGGGCCTGGATATGAATCCAACTTCTATCACCTATTACCTGTGGAACTTGGGAAAAATCTGTTAATATCTTTGGATCATAATTTCCTCATCTGTAAAATGAGGTGTCTGGAGTATCTCTGCCAATTGCTAAATCCAGCGATCTCTGATGCTATGCCAATATTCAAGTCAATAAATATTGATTAAGTGCCTACTATGTGCCAAGCACTGTTCTAAGCAGGGGATACAAATAGAAAAAGACAGTTCTTGTTCTCAAGCATACAATCTAACATTTATATGGTGGTTTGTAATCTATAAAGTAAATCTTTCCTCACAACTCCATAAATTGAGTAATGCCCATGTTATGATCTCTTATTTACTGTGCTTAAACTGAATGCCAGAGAGGGTAGAGACTTGTCCCCAGTCTCATAGCCAGTAACCACTGGAATTGGTATTCAAAGAATTACACAATATCAAAGTTGGGAAGAGATTCCAGAAGCCATATAGTCCAACCCAAATCTGATTGAGAATCCACTCAACAGCAAGCACTAGTGATAATAGTTTTCATTTCATTGTGATGTAGGTCTTGTCTGCAAGTCTAGCACTCATTCTATTATACTATTCCACCTCTCTACAAAGCCTAAATAGATAGAAATGAAGTCAAAAGACCAGTAATTCTGGATATAGTTGCTTTTGTCTACTATTTCTAATGTTTTGATGTGAATTAAACTCTGTCCCTCAATAATTTTGCATTAGATCATTTCTCTCCTTGTAAATTATCTATGTAGGAAATGCTGAACATTACCGCATGGAATTTAGCAAATGTCTCTATTAAAGGAATCGATATGGAATGACTTCAAGCTTCCACCATTATTGTGTTTCTTAAAAATTCTTATTGGTTGTCTTTATCACAGACTGTATCTCATAATAGACGAGTCTACAACCATACTTCCAGAAGGTCTTAACAGTGTTAACTGTTTCACACACAACTTTCCCCACCCCTACCACCAAACAACCCAACCTACTGTAATATATATTTGGAACCATAATCATCACCAAATTTACAATGAATTAAATCTTCTCTCCCACCCACAACTGTAAACTTTCTTGGTACATACTAAAGAACACATAGACAAGTGTTTTTGAAACACAAACATTTTACATGCACAGTGTTTTCTCTTGTATTGCCTTGACAGATGAAATGTGTTTTCAGGAGAATATGTTGGTGTTGCTAACAAATGTTTACAGGATAGAGATGATGATTAAATTTGTTCTCACTACAATCAAGATGGGTTTTTAGACTGATAAGACAACTAAGTGTGTTCAAAGTGTTTTTACTTAATATCCTGACTATAGAAAAACTCCTATTTAAACCCTACCAAGAGCATATAAACATTTTGAAACCTTATGCCCTGAAAATCTGGTTACTGTTTTAAAAACACTTATATTATCCATTTGCAGTGTTTCATTCATCTGTGCAGAGTTGGCCAAATAAAAATACACACATTTTTGGTGCATATAATTTCTTTTAAAAAATATTGAAAAGAATAGTACAAAGGTGCTATGCTTGTAAAGTCAAAATCAATTATTTTTTAAATAAAGGCAGAAAAATGTTTTGTAAAGCAAGGAAAGATTATTTTATAGGCCATTTATAAACTCAGTGAGAATTGTTTGAGGTAAAATGTTTATCTCAGTGTAATCATTTGTTGCCCTTGGAAGGAACCAAAATTGAAACTGACTTGAGGCAATCCTGTGTGTACAAAGGGTGCTTAGTAAATGATGCAGAAATAGAGACTGGTTGCATTTCTGCAGCCTACTCCTAGTGGATAGGGTAAGAGTGATAGGTAATTAACTTTCAGCTTCAATAATCTAAGACTGAACAAGTAAAGGGTTTAATGGGATTTGTAAGTATATGTTATATAGAATGAATTGATGAATGCAAAGCATTCATTAAGGGCTTACTATGTGCCAAGCATTGTGCTAAGTGCTAGGGATACAACTATGAATGATCAGCTTTATTCTAGGCATTTCCTGCCCTGCTGGGATGTACATAACATACATAACACTCCTCTTTTTCTACCACCATTTTTTCTTTACTTGCTTTGAGAACTAATAAAATCAACAACATAATTGTCTTGGGATAAGGTATGTCAGTTGACTGCCTCATGGTTCAAATCACCACCTCTGTGATTTCCTGGTCCACAATTCCCTTCCTTGGCCATCACTTCCCTATATGTTTCTCTCCTCCACTAGAATTTAAGATCCTAGAAAGTTAAGAACTATCTTGATTTATAGTTATGTTCAAGCTCTGTCTTTCTATCCCCTGCCCCTTAATGATAGAAGCGTAGTCAAGTCAATAAGTTTATGAATATCATTATCAATAAACACAGAATTACATTAAACTTTCCAAAGAAACTATCCAAGGTCCTGACAATTTGGAAAATTTAGGCATCCTATCCCTTCCCAGAAGGAGCTTATGTTCTAGGGACAGAACATATTCATAAAAAGAAAAATAGCAATACAAAGTACAATATGCTTTATCAAACTTGTAATGTAGGTAATAAAAATTTTGGTAAAGTGTAAAGAAATCTGTATTTAGAGTCAAAGAACCCAGTTTCTAGTTCTGGCTCTGCTGTTTTGTACTTTCTGTATGACCTTGGACAAACCACTTCTCTCTGGGCTTTAGTTTCTTCATCTATAAATTAAGAGAGACTAGATTATCTGAAGTTCTAAACTTTATGGAGAGCTATTAAAGGTCAGAGGTTGGAACAAATGTTGAAATACTCAGGAAATTTTACAAGGGAAACAAAACTTTGTTCTGGGACTTAAAGAAAAGGCTGAATATAGACAAACTGATTCAAATGAGACCTGAGTGGCAGAAAGGAGAATCAAGACACAAGAAGAATAAAGAGATACTGATTGCTGGTTGATTTTAATGAGCATCTCAAAGGAAATCTAGGCATTAGAAATGTGAGTGGTTGGTGCTCAGGAGATGAGACTGGGCTAGATATATAGATTTTGGAGTTATATGCATAGAGATGGTATTTGAAGTCATGAGAGAGAGAATGCAGAGAGAGAGGAGAGTTAATAGCCAAGGTTTGAAATCTGAATTATGCCACATTTGGGGGCAGGACAAGGAAGGTGGTGCTGGCAAAGGTAAAAAAAAGAAATGGTCTAAGAAATTATAAAAAACAAACAAACAAGGTAATGTGGTGTCACAAAAACAAAGGGAAGAGAACATTTCAACTGTCCTAAACATTACAAAAAGGTGAAAGAGAACAAGATTTGGTCAAAGGCCATTGTATTGCTCATTTGATCCTAAGTGATGTTAAAAACAAGTTAAGTATAATAAGATACTGGATGAGTAGACAAAGGACACTCATGCAGAGAGGGTAAGGACATTCAAGTATAAGGAAATAGCATGAGCATGACACAGAAGCAGGAATTATCATACCATGTTTGAGGAATGATAAAGAGGCTGACCTTCCTGATGTCAATTTTGAAAGTGGGATTCTTCCCATACATTGAATGTTAGTTTTTTCACCTTTAAAATGTCTATGAGATGAAATTTCAAAATTTGTTGCACAAATAAAGGTACTGGCAGCCAAATTCAGAAGAAGATTGGAGGGAAATTTTACAGAAGATTTCTCTAAGACCTCATTTCTTAAATATATGTGGAACTGAGCCAAATTTATAATATATAAAAAGTCAAATGATATTACCAGCAGTTTTCAAGAGAAAAAATCCAAGCTATCAATACTTTCATAAAAATGTTATAAATCCCTATTTATTAGAGAAATTTAAGTTAAAATAACTCTGAGATACCACCTCACACCCATTGGATTGACTAATATGACAGAAAAGGAAGATGACAAATGCTGAAAGGGGTGTGGAAAAAACTGGGACATGAATGCATTGCTGATAGAGTTGTGAAATAGCCCAAACATTCCAGAGAACAATTCTCAACTAAGTCCAATGGACTATGAAACTGTGCATGCCCTTTGATTTATCAATACCACTACTAGTTCTATATTCCAAAGAAAAATACCATTTTGTACAAAAATACTTATAATAGCCCTTGTGTTGTGGCAAAGAATTGGAAATTGAGGGAATGTCCATCAATTGAGGAATTACTTAACAAGATATATATATATATATATATATATATAGATAGATAGATAGATAGATAGATAGATAGATAGATAGATATATAGATATATATATATATAGATATATATATACATATATATATATAATTGTGATGGAATAAAATTGTACTAGAAGAAATTATGAGCAAGGTTGTTTCAGAAAAACCTGGGGAGACATATAAACTGATACAAATTGAAGTGAGCAGAAACAGAAAGACCTTGTACAGAGCAATAGCAATATTATAATGATGGTTAACTGTTAAGGACTTAGCCAGTCTGCTTAAGACAATAATCCATGAAAATTCTAAAGGACCCATGATGGAAAATGGCACCATCTGCCTCCAGAGAGAGAACTGATGAATTCTGAGTGCAGACTGAAACATACTTTTCTTTCTACTTTCTTTTTTTCTTGGATTTTCTGTATGTTTTTCTTTTACAACATGGCTAACATGAAAATATGTTTTTATGACTTCACATCTATAATCAATACCATATCGCTTGCCTTTTCAAGGGAGAGGGGAGGGGAGGGAGAAAAAGACTATGCAACTCATTTTTAAATGTTAATTTTTACATGTAATTAGGGAGTATTTAATAAAATAGATAAAATATGCTTTAAATGTCCATCAGAAAGATGGTGGGTGTAAATCTAACCTATCTACTCACTGAGAGCTTCATGCAGTGAAGACTTGAACTGAGGTTAATCATTTTCACACACAACTACTTAATCCCACAGTTAACAATTAGCAACTATAATTAGGCAATAGCTTTCACACATTCAGTTAATTATCCAATTTCAGGAGAAGTAACCTAGATGCTCTCATCATGACCACAAAAATAATCCATTTCACTTTCCTCAGTGATGTGGGTTTTAGAGAGAATCTTTGGACAATCATCACAGCTTACGTTTGCCTAATGGTTTAATAGGTTGCCTCTAAGTTCTTTTCCTACTTGAATTTTCTGTAGATTTTAAGACCCTTAAATATTCCCTCCTGTTTGATTCTCTCCATTACCCTTTCCTGTTCCAGTTAGTTTATATCAACAAACATTTATCAAGTGCCTACTATCAGCAAGGCTGATTCTTTCTCTCCACCACAAATTATTCTCTTACTTCACTGCCCCACTCTCCTCAAGCTCCAAGTTCCTTTTCTTCTTTTGGTCTCCTAAATATAGTCATTCCCTAGAGTCTGATCTCCATTTTCTTCTTTGGTAATCTCATCCTCTCCCATTTGTCAGGTATTATCTCTGTACAGATGACTCCCACATCTTTGTTTCCAGCTCCAATGACTTTTTGTGAGATATAGTGACATGTTTCACCTTCTATTGGATAAATACATCAAAATCTCTTACTGAAATATCAAATTCACAATGACTGTAGTTACACTGGAGAGTCAACATGTGTATTCAATACCTGATCATCATTGAGGAATATCACTAGGAGTTAATTAAACCTTCTCGTGGATGATTTATGAAAGCAATGGTTGGCATTAGGAAATTTGTTGGAATTGCTTAAGTAACATTGAACACACCTGGGAAAGTGATGTCAAGCGATTAAAGAATGGGAATGTTCTATTAAAATGTGGCTTAGCAACCCAAATCTTTCCATCTTCCAAAGCAAAAGTAGAATTGAGAGTTAGAAAGTTAGAGAGTTAGAGTTAGAAAGAAAGACAGATGAAGAAGGATCAATATTTCAGCCAATATTATGAGACAGAGGAATGCATCCAGTGACTTGAGTGCTGTTGGGTAAGCTTCTTTTAGTACTAAGTAAACAATTTTCAAACTATCCATTGGTGTTCCTTCCATAGGAGAAGAAAGATAGGTGGGAGAGAAATTCCTCTTTTTCCAGATTATTAGGAAGAATGAGATTAAAATTTTGGCGTTTACTTTTTTTGAGGGGGGAAGTCAAGGCAATTGGGATTAGGTGACTTGCCTAAGGTCACACAGGTAGTTAAGTGTCAAGTATCAGGTCTGGATTTGGACTCAGGTCCTCCTGCCTCCAGGGCCAGTCCTCTATACACTGCACTGCCTAGCTGCCCTGAGTTTTATGTTTTAAGATAAAGATTTAACTTAAAAGCTTGATTTAAAAAATGACAGGCTCTTGACCAAGGAATGGCAGTGTATTTGTGAGATTTCTGAGATTTGTGCATCTGTTCAAGAACACATTTTTATTTTTTTTTCAAGAAAACATATAGACATCTAGAAATAAATCGCAAAAATAGTGATGTTATCTGAATTTTGATGACCACAGACTTTTAGAATTTACTGTTTGCTAAAAGAAAGACTTTTAATCAGGTAGTCTCAGTTTCAGCTACTTCTTCTAATTTTTGCTGTTAAAAGTTGTCTTTATTTACAGTTATGGTGTCTTTTTTTGGATCTACTTTCTTCAGTCTGTATAATTTCACACATATATCCCATGGTTCTTCAATTTCCTCATATTTGTCATTCTTATAGTGCAAAAATATTCTATAACATTCATATGCCATGATTTATCCAAGCATTCCTCAATCACTGGGTTCAAACTTTGTTTCTAAGCTTTTCCAATTACAATAGTGCTGCTGTGAGCATTTTCATATAGATAACATTGAATAACTGCCTTGGGATTTGTAGATGGATCTAGTAGCTGGATTCCTAAGTCAAAGAGAATAAATAATTTGATATTTTTATATAGGATCATTTTTTTCCTCAAATGATAGGACTAATTCACAGATCTGACAGCATTAAATTCACCTTTTTCCCATATTCTGTCAACATTGATTTTTTAAACTATATTTTTATATTTGGATGGAAGGTGATACCATAGAGTTGCTTTCATTTTAATTTTTCCAATTACTAACAGTTTTGAAAACTTTCTCATATGGTTGATTATTTATATGTCTTCTTTTTAAATATACTTCTTCATATTTTAACCACTGATATCTTGGAGAAAAATGTACTTAATCTCAAAGATTTATATCCATATAAAATACTGATAAATATATAATCCTATAAATTTGGATGTCAGAATTCTATCGAAGATTTTTAATGCATAAACCTCACCATCTTTTTTCCTATTCTAGATTTTTATTTGTCTTTTATAATTTTTCTCTTCATTTTGACAGTTTATTTATCTGTTAATTTTGAATTTATTATGGTGTGTTTTGTAAGTTTCTGGTTTAAGTTTATTTTCTGTCCAACTACTAACCTAGATTTCCTCTGCAGTTTCATTGAAGAATCTGTTCCTTCTGAAGTAATTTCTGTTCTTTTTCTTTTAAGCAATTGGAGTTAAGTAACTTACACAAAACTGGTCGTGTAACCTTGAGTGTGTGTGGGGGGAGGGTAGGGGGGGTGTGTGGGTGTTAAGTATCTGAGGCTGGAACCAATCCTGGGTCTCCCGACTCTGGTGCCGTGCTCTGATTCACTGCGCCACCTAACCGCCCCTTTAATTTCTTTTTTTTTTTTGGAGGGTAATTGGGGTTAAGTGACTTGCCCTAGGTCACATGGCTAGTTTTTGTGTTAAGTGTCTGAGGCCAGGTTTGAACTCAGGTACTCCTGAACTCCAGGGCTGGTTCTCTATTTACTGTGCCACCTAGATGCCCTGGTAATTTCTGTTCTTGAGTTAACTGAATACTATAAAGAGACTAAATGTCTGTATTGAATTCATTCTGCCAGGCTTTTTTTCTATTTTTTTAAAAATATAGCATCAGTTTTAACAATTACTATTTTATGTTATAATTTAAGATTTGTCAGTTCCCTTTCTTTTCTATTTTAAAAAATTATGTACCTTGATTTTTTTATCTTAAATTCCTCCGTATTCATTATGTTATTCTTTTGTCCAATTATATTTGGAATTCTCTCAATATTTTGATTGCCACAGCATTAAATCCTTGTATTTATTTAGGCAAATATAACTAAGTGTTGGCACATTCCATAAATGAACATTGATTCTCTAGAGTCATTTTTCTTGAGTTTTCTTAATAATACATAACAATTCTGAAGACTTGTATATTGATTTTGCACTTGGGAAAACATTTGGTTCTATGATTTTTGATTTTCTGTGAAAAGTTTCATATTGTCTATAAATAAACTTATTGTGGTCCCCTTTTGTCACTGCCTGTCACCTTAATTTCTAATTATAATGTGATAGTTAATATTCATAAGACTGTCATATAACAATGGTGATTATCTCATTCTTTGGCTCACTAAATCATATTATCAGTAAATTTTTCTTTTCCTTTTTGCTTTTTGGAAGACAATTGGGGTTAAGTGATTTGCCCAAAGTCACAAGGCTAGTAAATGTGTCAAGGGTCTGAGGCTGCATTTGAACTCAGGTCCTCCTGACTCCAAGGTTGGTGCTCTATTCACTGTGCCACCTAGCCACCCCTCAGTAAACTTTTCAATGTTTCTCCATTATAAATAATTGGTTTCAAGTTGGCTTTAAACATAGAATGGAAAAGGAGAGAATAATGGTCAACAGGTATAACTTGGAAAGGTAGTCACATAGAATGAATGAATAAAGTACTTATTAGCTGCAAAACATGATGCTAAGAATGTAACTAGAAGAATCCCTGCCCTCAAGTAGATCACATTCTAAAAGGGGAGACACACAGATAGGTTTCAGAAGTACGTTAAATGTAAAGGTTCCATAGGATACAAGAGCAAAATAGATGGTATTGCCTTTTCTTTAATGTCATTTTTATTGATAAAATGATATCAGTTACCTATGTTATACCATTGGACCATACCAAGGACTTTGGTGACAAGAACTTTCTTTTCTTGGTTTTCTACTGATATTGCTGAAGTATCTGCAGAAGGAATCGCTGAACCACATTTCCACAGTTGTTGCTTCCCAGGAAGAAGGTTGAGGGCACTGAGCTGAAAAAAGTCCTATTATAGAAGTTCTTAGGTTCAGGGTTCTGGCTGTATCTATATGGTGGCCATGGTGGTGGTGGTTTGGTTTCTTGGAATATACTGTCTCCTATCTCTCCCTGCAAGAGCTATATCAATTCATATAGGTGGGCAAAATTGCCCTTAGGATTAGTAATAACAAATAATCACCAAGTGACAATGTCCAGAAATTATTTCCCCCCACTTCAATCTAGCCTTTACACATTCCAAAGTGTTTTTTTCCTTAAGTAAAGATCTGGTCCTGTCATTCCTCCTCTTGGTGAATTCTAATGCTTCTCTGTTGCTTCAAGAATAAAATATACAAACTCTTTCTAATTTTAAAGCCTTTTACAACTTGGCCCCAACATATCTTCCAACCTTCTTGGACATTTCTTGTGCTCATACACTTTATGATACAACCACACCGATCCTCCTTTTCATAACCATACACACTACTCCATCTTCAATCTAAGTGTATTCGTTTCTATGTTTGGATTGCACTCCATTCTAACATTGCAGAATCATCTTTCACTTCAAGGATCGGCTCAAGCACCATCCAAAATACATGATTTGGGGTGGCTAGGTGTCACAGTGATTAGAACACTGGAGTCAGGAGGACCCGAGTTCAAATCTGGCCTCAAACACTTGATACTTGCAACTGTATGACCTTGGGCAAGTCACTTAAGCCCAATTGCCTTGACTTCCCCCCTCAAAAAAATGGTACACAATGCTAATTCCCCCAAAAGATACCTGGAAAATACCTTAATTTAGTTCTTAATCTAGAAAAATCAAGGTCACTTAGTTATCTTGGCCTTTGTCTTGCCACTAGACTTTGTTTATTCTAGAGAAAGCAAAGGTAGTGAAAAGCAAAACTCTACCTCACTTAACTCCAATTAGTATACAAGTTAAGACATAGCACTCATGATGCCATTGATCCTCTTGGAGAACAAAGGAACACCGACAACAGCTGCTAGTGATCTCCACCCTAACTACCTTGTATTTCACTACTTTTATTAATTTGCATTTTGTTTCCTTATATTTATTCTGTACATATGTACATGCTTGCTGTCTCCCTAAAAGTAAACTTTTTTTTTTTTAAAGCAATCAGGGTTAAGTAACTTGATCAAGGTTACACGGCCAGTTATTTCTGGGTGTGGTACTGAGTATCTGAGCCCGGATTTGATCCAGGTCATCCCGACACTGGAGCCGGTGCTCTTACTCGCTAAGCCACCTGGCCACCCCTAAAAGTAAACTTCTTAAGAGCAGAGATTGCTTCATTCCTATCGTGTATGTCACCAGCACCCAGCATAGTGCCTAGCAACAAGGAAGTCTTTAAAAAAATCTTGTTTATAGGTGATTTTTGTTCATTTTATTTCTCCACATAAATTACTATCCTGATATCTAAACTTCCTTTCCTGCTATAGATCCTACTTGATCATTATGAATTTCTAATGTATTTTGCAATCTATTTACCATTTTTGTATCGATATTCATTAATGATTTTGGTTTATAAAATTCTTTCTATACATAGTAATTTCCTACTTTCAAATCAAGGTCACATTTTTTCCTAAAGGGGAAAAAAGAATATAATAACATCTCCCCCCCCCCTATTTTTTAGAATGATCTATTGGGCATTGACATTATTCATTCTTTGAATTTTTATTAGAGATCACTGACAAGTCAATCTGCTCTTCGTGGCCTGTTTTTTCTTCAATATGAAATTCGCTCATGGCCTATTAAATTTCTTTTCTTTTAATTGTGGTTTATTTTCTATATGTTTATATTTTAATTCACTTATACATTTCATTTTTTTCACTTTTACTGGTGTAGAGTTGTGTAAAATTTTCTTTAATAATTGTAAAATTTCACTATTCACCATGTTTTCCCTCTTGTAATTATTTTCCTTTTTTTTTATTGCTCCTTCATTTTACCATTTCTTGTTTGTGGTTACTGATGGTAATTGTTCATTGAGTTTTAAAAATATCTCTGTTTTGTTCACTAATTCAATGGTTTTCTTCATAATTTTTTATTCTGATTTCTCCTTTGATTTTAGCATTATCTTCTACACTTTCTTTGAATATATTAATTTTTTATTTATATTGAGTATATTGTTTATTTATATTATTTTACTTATTTCTATTAATGAATATATTAATTTTTGTGATTTTCTGTTCTTTTCTGTCAACTCATCAATATTCTCATTTGCCCCTTCTTTAGTGACATAAGTATAAGGGACACACAATTTGCTTTCAATAACTGCTTTAGCTTTAACCCATAAGTTGTGGTGTATGATGTTATTATTGTCAATATTTTAACAAAATGTTACTATCATATTAATGTCATTCCTAAGCAATTTCATTTGTCTTTGTTTAGTTCTACATCTTCTAATCACATTTCCTTTATATTACAATTTTTATTGCACATAGTCTATAGAAGTTGTATTTACAACTTTAGGTTTTATACATTTTTAATAGAAGTAATTTATGCTGTGGTGGGCAGTTAGGTGGTACAGTGGATAAAGTTTCAGACCTGGAGTCAGGAAGACTCATCTTTGTGAGTTCAAATCTGACTTCAGATATCTACTAACTGTGTGACCCTGGGCAACTTAATCCTGTTTGCCTCAGTTTCTTCATCAGTAAAATAAATAGCAAACCACACCAGAAAATCTTTGCCAAGAAAATCCCAAAGAGTTGGATACAACTGAAATGACTGAAAAAAAAAGTTATGCTGTAAGGTACAATCACATTTTACAAATGTCTCAAATATTAATAAAAAGTAAAATTTTCTAATAAAAATTAACTATCACAATAAATTTATAAAATCTAATTTTTCATCATTCTTTAAGATTCTAATTACATCTTAACTTTCTGTTAAATACCAATAATGATGATAATGACAGTGTACATTTATGGACCACTTTAAAGTTTTTAAAGCCTTGTATATACATTATCTTATTGAATCCTCCAAACAACTTTGATGAATTAAACATATAATTCTATTTCTCATTTTAAAGCTAAGTAAACTAAGGTTCAAAGAGTTTGACTTGGCTAGAAAGATATAATTAAATAAGGCAGAATTTGACTTCTGAGATCAAGCCCAGAATCCTATGAACTATAACTTGTTTGATTTAACATTTACTAAAAATTAAATATTGCCATTTCCCATATCAATGGTTTTTTTTTCCTATCTAGATTCTTTCTTAATTCAACCTGTAGTCTTAAGATGCATTTATTGTGCCATACCCTACCAATATACTTAATATATTTTGCTAACAAATACATTTTTACCATCATAATATGGTTGTCATACTTCTCTCTCTTAATGGTTTCAAATTTGAAGTTAGATTTATCCAAAATTATGATTGCAATTCCTAAATTTCTAGAGTCACCTGTTACATGATTTTTTAAAAATATCTAATTTTAAACTGATAGGTGTATTTCTATCAAGTACATTTCTTACAACTAAGATATCATTAGATCTCATTGTCTATATTATACTCACTTTTTTCCTTTTTGTAGAAAGTACAGTATACATAATGTTATAATTATGAATCTTCTTTCTTATGCTCAGTTATAATCCTTTTTTTTCTTGCTAATGAAACATGAACCAAGAAGGAAATAATCTCACTGAGGGTAGGACCTATCTCATGTTTACCTTTATTTCGCCAGTGTCTGGGATATAGTAGGTCCTACTGAATATTTATTAAAACTTCAGTTAGTCTAAGCTCAACTTTTTTTAAATGTCCAAATATTCATCCCTTCACTCTCATAACCATAATCCTAGTTTCCAGATTAGTTTTCTCTATCTTTCCTTGTTCTATCTGTGATCTTTCTTTTTCAGCCAAAATGGCCTTACTGATGAGCATTTGTTGTATGCCGTATCATCTATATGTCCATCTGTATGTTCTATCATCTGTATATCTATGATGCAATGTTCAATTTCAACTCATAGTTATTTAGCAATTTTTATATACTGTGCTAAGTGTTGGGAACATGAAAGGAAAAAGGCTTCTAGTCTACTTAGCAGAAACAACTTTCTCAGAGATAAATATGTTAGATGGATAGATAGCCATTTTTTTGTAGAAAATATCACATATATTTGTCTATGACAATAAAATGAAATCTAATAATATCTTAGTTGTAAGAAATATACTTGATAGATACCTATAGGTTCAAAATTAGGTGTTTGAAAAAAATCATGTAACAGGTGACTATAGAAATTGAGGAATTGCAATCATAATTTTGCATAAATTTAACTTCAAATTAGAAACCATTAAGAGAGAGAAGTATAACAACTATACCAAAAATATTTGTTGCCTTAATTTTCCCCTATGTCTAAATGACCTATGCAAAAGCATGGAGGTGGGAAATGGTAGTTTAAGTTCAGGGAACAATATACATCATCCCATTGACATGTTCATCAGTTAAATCTCATCATGTTTAAGAAATGCCTGTGAAATAGAACTTGTTCCTTTCCAGCTCCCCTTTTTGTGTTATTTCCCATCATTAATATATGTGACTTGGGAGCAAAGACTCTCTCTCACTTATATTTGGGTCCCCTTCCTTAGCATAACATCTGGCATTTAATATGTACTTACTGAAAATTTCTGTCTACACAGCTGGCTATAATTTATATATCTATGATGCAATATTCAATTTCAACACATAGTTATTTAGCAATTATTATATACTGTGCTAGGTGCTAGGGATATGAAAAGAAAAAACTTTCTATTCCAGTTGGCAGAAAAAACTTTCTCATAGATAAATAAACAGGATGGATGGATGGATAAAATAATTGGAGGGACACTAGCCACTTGGGAGAATCAACAAAGGCCTCTTATAGAAAGTGGCACATGAGCTAAGCCTTGAAGGTAGCTAGGTCTTCCAAGAGGATGAAATAAGAAGGGAGTATATTGTAACCATGGGAGCCAAAAACTTCAAACACATGGAGATGAGAAATGAAAGGGTAAATATAAAGAAGATGGAGTTTGTAAGACTGGCTGAAATATAGGATACATGGGGGCAGGGAAAAGAATATAAAATCCAACAAGCATGATTGCTTGTAGCCAAATTGTAAGGGTGTCACTGATAATGAGCAACACAGAAGGAAGACAAAACTACTCAACTTCTTATTTTTCATCTTAAGACCAAGAAGAATGGTATTCAAGAAAGAAAATAAGCACAGTTTGTAGAAAATTAAAATATAACATTACTAAGGAGATGGGGGAAAAAGTACTTGTGTTCTCAATGACTTTAAGTCACCAGGACAAAATAATTATACCCTAGGATGTAGAAAATTAAGATAATGTTTATTTACCACACAATTGAGGAGAAGTTGATTGATGACTTTGATTCTGGGCAAAAAAAATTAGACTACATTTTAAAGAGCTTATACATGAATGCTTAGAAAGAAAAGCATTCACTGTGGGTCAGTATGAGTTACTCTAGCAGAAGTCTAGAAAAATAAGCCCATTTCCTTTTTAATTTTTTTATTATACTAGCAGATCAGGGATACGCCACTGACACAATGCATCTGGCTTTCATCAAGGATTTTGATAAAGTCTCTCATGATTTCCTCATGGAGATAGAGAGGATGTGGTTCAGAAAACAGTAGCATTAGATCTGGACCTGGCTGAAGAAACTGAAGGGAAGAGTAGTGACTCTTGGAGAGCTGACTTCCTGGAGTGAGTTCTCAAATGAAGTAGCCAAAGTAGCTAGCTCCATCTAAAAAACTAAGAATTCTGGGTCTTAGAAAATCAAATTGTCTTGGGGCAGCCAGGTAGCACAGTGAGTAAGAGCACCAGCTCCAGTGTCGGGGTGATCTGGGGATCAAATCTGGGCTCAGATACTCAGCACCACACCCAGAAATAACTGGCCATGTAACCTTGAGCAAGATACTTAACTCCGATTGCTTAAAAAAAAAATCAAATTGTCTAACAATACATTGGACTGCCTGATTCAATCTTATCGCACTTCTCAAACCCATATCAATGGACTTCATTGTGAGAAAAATTATTTAAAATTTATATGCAAAGTTCAAGATGAACAACATAGAGCAAGACCTTGGGCTGAGTATAGAGTAAAATATGTTTCTTTATTAAATGCTGATGATGTTGATAATGATGGTGGTGGTAGTGGTGGTTATGGGAATGATAATATCTGGACCTGGGATTTAATTGGTATAGGATAGGAACTCCAAGTACTTAAGTGCCCCTCCTCCAGTTCTTCATGCTCTATATTTCACTCTGTCACCAGCACTAACCAAGGCCCTTAGGAGCATGAATACAGTCATTTGTCCCATATCACAGGTGTTAGGGTCACAATGCCCCTACAATCTGGAAAAATCAAGGTAAAATTTATTGGCCCTCCTTTGTACCAGAGAAGTCCAAATTATTATGTTATTGAAAGAGCAAATGTGCTGATCTTATACAATGCTACACATATATTTTATGCATTTATGAGTGTCTAAATTTTTTCTATGTTGTCTGTGACTTCTGCAAAACTCCCCCTAAATTTCCACGTAAGTTCTTATGCCAACCAGAAATATATCGAAACTACAATGGGGAAAGTTGTGAAGTGGAAGGGGTAGCTGTGCTTTTAACTCTCCTCACTTCCTAAATCACGGAACTGTGGCCACACTGCTTGATATCCTAGCAGATTAGTTTCTTTATGAAACCATTACATGTCACCTAGAGTAGCATCAGTATTTCCTGCATTATCTCTGACTATGGCCATGGAGTCCAAGCTCCAATGGGTCCTACCAAGCCACTTGGAGAAATCGCTTGGCAACAGACTTTATGTCAGTCCTCTAAGGACCAGTTTAACAAAGCTATGAGGCAGGGGCTCCTTAAGTTGTCTGCCAAATAATTAATTTTATTTACCCAGTGACTCTTGGAAACTCTATTCATCATAGAAAGTTAGGAACTTGTATCCATGGAGAAAGTACTCCACACTAGAGAAATCACTAATTCTTAAAGTAAGAAAGAATGAAGATCAGAAAGACTTTCTAGTAGGAGGACAAGAACAGACTGAAGCCTGGAAACCAGACACAAATTTATACCTGACTTTGATTTGGGGTTTGTTTTGCTTTATCACAAGGTTTGATGTTCAGAGTACAGGCCTTGGCTTCCAGGAGAGCTGGGACCAAATCTGACCTGAGATCTAAGCTATGTGTGTGATGTCAGACAAGTCATCCAATTTCCCCAAACCTCAGTATCTCCACATGTAAATTGGACTTAATTAGATGGACTTATCTCATAGGATTGATCTGAAGATAAACTGTAAAATTGTAAATTGCTTTGCAAGCATTAATGTTATACATGTAAATAAATGCCAGGTATGTGTTTTATAGGCATACTCAAAAGTTTCATTATCAAATCAGTGATCATTTTATATTGAATACTTCAATGCTCCTCAGTTCAGTTGGATATAAGCTCCCCAAGGGCAAACTATTTTTTTTTCTTTTGGGTATCAAACACCTGTGGAATAGGTTCATTTAAAAAATCTATATCCATAATTTCATTTCATATTTACAACCTGTAAGAGCTAGGGCAACTTATGTGGCATCCTTGTGACTCAGTTTCCTCATCTGTAAAATGATGGACTGGACAAGATCTCTAAGGGGACTTCCATATTTAAGCTATGAATTTATAATAATATATTTCTACATGTATGTACATCAAGTAATCTATAATAATTTCCCATCTGACTATACTTCCTCTGTCTTCTCCATTATGCCTCAGGAGCTCCTTCATGCCAGGGGTGAAAGGGAAAAGACATTAACAACCACAACAACAATAACAGCGAAAGCGTAGAGCCAGCAATTCCAGAATGCTTACCTGAGAACACCAAGGAGATAATTATTATTGAGTGGGTCCAGTGTTCCAGCAGCTTGATCACAGCAGGAGCCAATGCACACCCCTGGTTCTCCTATCAAGGGATCATCTCAAAAATCACCAAAACTGGCAAAGTGTGAGAGAGAAAAGTGGATGTCACTTGGATGCTTCCCTGGCCTTCCTGACCACAGACCTAGCTTAAAATTTTTTTTTCATCCCTCCCCCCTGGCTCCCAGTTCTGGTACATATACTAGCTAGTTCCATCTTCTAAAAAAGTAAGAATTCTAGGTCTCAGAAAATAAAATTGACTAACAATAGCACAAAAATGGCAACTAAATCCTTCACTCCCCATAGAGATGACACAATCTTTCTGTGCCCTTATAGGCCACTAAAGAAGAGGCTCAGTTTCCCCTGAGCCTCTGAAGCCAAAGTGCTACCCATCAGGGCAGCTGCAGTGTCATCACTCAAATGACCTGAGTTCAGAGTCATCCACAGCACCCATAAAGTTTCCTGGGCATCTGGGGCAGGATAGCGACTGCCAAGAAAACTATCCCTAAAGGTTTTCCATTGCAGGATGGTTAATCACCCTAGTAGCTAATCCTGCATTTCTGTACACTTTTACTTTCAACTGAAATACAGCTAATGGGCTGCTCCTGGTGGCCGGCCTGTATGATACTGTACATTATTCAGCTGCTCGGCAGCTTCTCTCCATTAGGCCCCAGATCTGGTGATGGCAGAGATAGCGGTTCTTCCTTTGTGAGTTGGGGAGATGCCAGGCAATCACAGGTTCTTTGATAATTCAAAGATTAACTGGTTCTCATGGCTCGGCTTAGGGGAATGGGCCAGCCATGGAAAGAACATGCTGTCCTCTCAGCAAGGCCAGGGGTTTCTTCCCATCCCTCTCTTTGGGAAGGTGCTATGGTGATCAATATCGGTCACTGCCTGTTCCCAGATTGTTACCATTACCAAACCAGTGAGACATTCAGTCCTGGTGCTTGTGAAATGCTTCACTGGTTGGCCTGGATTGCTGAGCGGCTGGGCAACCAGTGTACCCAGGAGGGAATGGGCACTCTGCTGAGAAAAGGAGGGGGTATGGGAAACCTTTCCACCTGATCCTATGAACAGATAGCAATCCATTAGAACAGAAGGGATATAGAAAGAGAGATGGAAAGAAGGAAGAAGGGAAGGGAGGAAGGAAAGAAGAGATAAAAAGGTGAAAGGAAGGAAATAGAGGAGGGAGAAAAGGAAGGAAAGAGAGAGAATCAAAGGAGGAAAATAGGAAGAAAAGAAAGAGAAAGGAGGAAAGATAGGGAGGGAAGAAAGAAAAGAAGGAAAGAAAAAGGGAAAGGAAGGATGGAAAAGGGGAAGGAGAGAGAGCAAGAATCAATAAAGGAGGAAAAGAAGAAAGAAAGAATGAGAGAAGAAAAGAAGGAAAGAGAGACAAAGGAAGTAAGGAAAGACGTTTTCAGAGTTTTACAAGGAAGTTCCTACCAAAGAATCACCAGCTAGACCTTGAAAACCTCACTCCCCTCTCTAAAAGAGGGGGTGAAGCCACCTGACCTCTACTGCAGGGTTCCTTCTTTTCTCTTGATGTCCTCTAATAACTATTTTTGAGGGCAAACTGGAGGGAGGTGCTGCTACTGTACCATTCAGAATAGAAGAAAGGCTCCCCTCTTAGCTTTCAGAGGAAGTCAGGTAAACATGAAGCATGAACTTTTGTCCTTGGGAACACAGACATCACAAGATCATCCTTGTATTCACTGGGAAATCAAGGAAGATGCAGATAATGCTATAGGTGAATATCAATTCTCTTCATTATGAAGCACAAAGTGTATGTCTGTGTGTGTAAATTGGGTGCATGTGTACACACAAACACACAGTATTCTATAATATTTATTGAAGAACAAAACCTATTGGAATCTCATCAGTACCATTTCTCAAAAAATCAAGCACTTGTGTTTTCTGGCAGCCTCTTTCTCTAAGATGAAGGACAATTTAAAATTGTTTGTAATATGCAACTCTTCCTTAAAAAAATTAATCCAATTCTACTCAGTTTTGTAAACATGGTTTATATCTAGGGAGAGAGAAATTCTAACCCTATCCAAGCCATTCAACTGATGAAAATCTGCATGATGTACCAAAGGCCAGAGCAAAAAAAATGTTTTGCTACAAAGAAGCAATAGTTAAAAGTCTGATACTCTGTCCAGCTTCTCAAAAAAAAAATCCAGGCTGCCCATTATAACACCTGCTGCTCACAATGAAAGTTCAAGCCAACCAACTCATGCCCTTCCATCCAAATATCCAATCTACCCACAGAGAATTCAAGCTGTCCAGCCACACACCAGCTGCTTGCTCATTCACTGTGGAATGCTGGACTTTAGCTCCCTCATCTCATCTAATGCTGTTCTCTTGGGCTTCTTGCCCAGCTGACATGTCCAGAAAGAAGCCACCACTGCAGCATCCTTGGCCTCCCCATGAACCAAGTAGCTAAGGATGGCCTCCTAAAGGTCAGTAGAATACTAGGTGTCTTATACCTGCCTAGCTATGGAGCCCAAAGAGCCAGTTACCTATCTCCCTAGAGTTGATAGCATTGCCTTCATAAAGCAATGTCAAATGGGATAAGGAGAAATCTGACCTCAATGGGCATCATCTTTCTTTAGCTGTCTCATGGCATTTGGAGGAAGGGGGTCATATCATATATATCTAGAAGCTAATTTCTGTCCTTACAGTTTTGTTTCAATAAATACTGTATTCATGGGATAGACATCAGTCAGTCAATTAACATTTTAAAGTGGTTATTATGTGCCAGACACTGTTCTAAGCACTGGGAATACAAAAAAGAGACAAGACATATAATTTTTAAGTCTTACCTTACCTTCTCCTCTTGTGGGCATGATCATTTTTACCAACAGAGTCACAGAATCAAAGAGCTAGAAATTATCACAGAGCTATTTACCCAAACGGTACTTGACCAAGAAGTATCTCCTCTCCTCTCCCCTCCCCTCCCCTCCCCTCGCCATAAAGAAATATATATATATATATATATATAATGTATGTGTATGTATGCACACATACAAACATATATAATATTATATATACATATACAAATGTATATATACATACACAAATATACACACATTCCTATATGTGGCCATCAAACCTTCAATAAAAGACCTCCAGTGAGAGGGAATGACTTTACTTCCGATTTCTTTTATCTTGAGTACCTCTAGTAAGCCAAGAAATACTCTCTCAGAACTGGTCTGTTTGCTGATCCCCAAACTTGATGCTCTCTCCCTCACCTTCTTTCCTTAGCACAAAATATTCCCTTGCCTAAAATGTCCTTCATCTTCACCTTTTCCTCTTATGTCATACTTAGATCTGTGGCCTCATTGATTTTCATTTCCTTCAAATGGCAAAGCTCACAAATCACCAATGATTGCCCATCCTATAGGAACCTACTCAACCTTATTATTTGCTTCTAAATTGTTACTCTATGCAATAGTCATCTTTAGTCTTCCAGAGGCAGTGATGTTCTATGCTCAATTTTCATACAGTAGCATTGGGGAAAATGGCAGTATTGGAAAGAGGGGCCTATGCTTTCATGAGAAGCTTAGCATCAGTAAAAGAACTTTTGCAAGTTCTTTTAATTTTTTATATTGATTTATTTTGTTTTTACATCACACATATTTATAGATTATCCCCACTCAGAGCAGAAGTCTATCATGACAAAGTATAAGTCAATTAAGTAAAACTAATAATATTGTGACTTCATGTGAAGATAATGCAACTTTCCACATTTGGAGCACTCCCCTACCCACCCAAAGTTTAATTATTAATTAACAGAGATCCATTTTCTGCCCCTCCCACACGCTTCCCATTAAAAAAAAAAAAGAGAAAGATTAATTCCTTGTGACAAACATACACAGGTAAATTAAAAAATCCCTCAGTGGATACATATATAAATACATACACACACTTATCTATATGCATGTTACATGTATTCATATGTACACATGTATGGATAAGTGTGTATATACCCTATCAGTTCTCTTTCAGGAGGTAGATGGTATACTTCACTCTTTGGACTTATATTTGGTTTTTGTATTCATAGTTCTTACAGTTTCCAAAGTTAATTCTCTTTATAATATTGCTGTTATCATACAAATTGTACTCTTTTTCTGTTTATTTCATCATCAGTTAATAAAATTTCTCAAAACTCTTCATTTTTGTAATATTAATGTTAAAATATAAATTGTCCTGCTCACTTCACTCTGCATCAGTTAATAGAATCTTTCTTTGAAATTATCAATTTCCACATTTCTTATACCACAATATTATTTCATCATGTTCATATAACACAACTTAGATAATTTTGAATTAGTTTATTGTGTATCTTAGAATTAAGAATTATATTAGAGAAATTAGATACAATGTTTTTTTCCCCCAGTTAATTTTTCCCTTTTTCCTTAGCTTCATTAGATTGGTTTGTACAAAACCTTTTTATCTTAAGTAATCAAAATCATCTACTTTTCCTTGTGTGGTTTGCTCCATCCCTTGGTTAGTCACAAACTCTTCTATCCACAAATCTGAGAGGTACTTTTTTGGAAAATTCTCCAATGTTTATGATATAACTTTTAATATTTAGGTCACATTTTCATTTAGAGCTTATCTTATCATGAGATATGAGGTATTAGTCTAAATCTGTTTTTCCTATACTGTTCAATTTTCCAAGCATCTTTTGTTAATAGTAAATAATTATTTCCATATCTGGAATTTTTATATTTATCAAATACTTTGGTACTAGATACATTGGGGTCTGCATGTTGAGTAGCTAATCTTTTCCATAGATTGATCTCTTTGTTGTTATTATTGCTGTTTTTAACCAGTATGAAATTGTTCTGAAAATTACTGCATTGCAGTAGAGTTGAAGACCTGTCACTACTAGACTTCCTTTTCACTTCTTTTCATTAGTTCCTTTGAAATTCTTGACCTTTTACATCTATGTGAATTCATTATTTTTCTAGTTCTATAAAGTGATGCTTTGGTAGTTTGATTGGTATGGAATTAAAGAAAAACTATTTAGATTATATTCTCATTTTTATTATATTAACATCCTACCCATGAGCATTTGTTTTACCACTTATTTAGGACTATATTTCTATAAACAGTGGTTTGTAGCTATATCTATATAGTTCTTGTGTAGATCTTAGCAGGTGAACTCCCAAGGACTTTCCCCATGGCAATCCATGAAGTTTTCTTCCTTTTCAACTCTGGGCTCAGTTCACTGTCTATCCATCTTATCTGTAAATGTAAATATTGTTAGAATGATCAATAAGACATCCATTCAAAGGCATGTTGAAATCTAGACAAGAGACAGTCTTCATCCACTTGGTATTTTCTGTGTGAATGCACACACTAAGGACTTAGTAATGATTACTCATCTCTTTCAAGAAGCTCTGTAACTTTGTGAGGCTTGATGTGATCTATATGATGTTATCCAGAAACAGGAGCCCCTGGAGGGTCATACATCTATGGAGAGTCCCTCCTCAGTGCTGTGCTAGAATTCTTCAATCACCCCAGCAAAACTAAGGAAAAGCTTCTATTTCTCTGTTTCACACTTCACTCACATTTCATATCTGATGATTTTGCTATTACATCTTTTAAGGAATCCTAAATAATCTTAACATATAGATGAATGGGAACCACTTTATGGTGGGAGGAGGAGTCTAAGGTAGCATTTGGTTTTACCAGTTCAATTCATATGCTCTGTGTGTGTGGAGGGGGGAGGGACGTAATCAACACAACAGAATCTTATATTCTCTAGATTTTTCAGTAAATTGGGAAGAGGCAAAGATGAAGTTCACTATTGTTTATCATTTGTGAATGCTTGATTGTTCCCTTGTAAAGCTTTCATTGAGTATAATTTCCTTTCTTGTTTAGCTAATTTTCATATCAATACTGTATGGATTGAAGAGTAGGCATAAAGATCAATAGTTAGTGAGGTTCTCATAGTAAACATTTTGGTTATTATAAAGATCAATAGTTAGTGAGGTTCTCATAGTAAACATTTTGGTTATTATAAAAGCACAGATTTTCTCCACACCCATGATATCCTCCCTTTTTTCAGACTCCTTGGTTTAACTTTTAAAGTGCTACACAACCTGTCCCCATTCAATCTTTCAAGCTTCATGGAACATTACTCATTCTCCTGTAATCTGTGATACAGACAAACTGTCCTCTGTCTGTTCCTCATGCATGGCACGCCATCTCCCATCTCTGTGCCT
The DNA here is from genome assembly GCF_028583685.1 of Petaurus breviceps papuanus. Taxonomy (NCBI): domain Eukaryota; kingdom Metazoa; phylum Chordata; class Mammalia; order Diprotodontia; family Petauridae; genus Petaurus; species Petaurus breviceps. The sequence goes on along the minus strand of NW_027185797.1, from coordinate 11,098,106 downwards.
TTGTACTAGTTATCTCTCATGTCTGGAATGCACCCCAGTTTGCCTTAGCTCTGCCCTGTACAGTGTCTCTCTTCCACTAGGATGCAACTCAAGCCTGACTTTTTGCATGATGACTTTCCTGATCCCCATTCCCCCAACTGTTTGTACAGTACCTCAAAACTACCTTGCATTTAACTACTTTGCATACATTTGCATTTTATCTTTATATTTATAGCATATATAATATATGATATATAATGACATATGAACTTGGCTTACCTTCTATTGCTTTTTTCTGCTTTGTGAAATGATACTACTTATATCATCTATCAACCTTTCTCAGATTTTTAAAGGGGGAAGAGAATAAACATTTATATAGTACCTACTATGTGCAAGTCACTGTATAATTACCTTAAAAATCTTACCTCAGTTGATCCTCACAAGTTTAAATTCAAAACCAGTGTAGCTTTTGGCAGTCATCTCTATTTGGCAAGTAAATCAGATTTCTGCTGACTAAAGAACTCTCAGGTCTCCTTTGATGTCCTTATTATGGCAATTAATTTGCCATCGGTAAACTACTGTTTGAAGTAATTATCATTGGAGTCAATGTCTTTTCTGTTGCACATTTCCCTTAAAAAATTTCAATAACTTGCTTAAATAATTCAAGGTTAAATAATCAGTCAACAACCATTTGTCAAATACTATGGTCCAGCTACCACATTGAGCAATGGGAATGCTAACACAAGCAAACGAAAGATGCTCCCTACACTCAAGAAGTTTACATTCTTTTGTTTTTGTTTTTGTTTTTTGCCTTTTGGAGGGCAATTGGGGTTAAGTAACTTGCCCAAGGTTACATGGCTAGGTTTGTGTGTGTGTGTGTGTGTGTGTGTGTATGTGTGTGTGTGTGTGTGTGTGTGTGTGTTAAGTGTCTGAGGCTGGATCCGAATCCAGGTCCTCCTGACTCTGGGGCCAGTACTTTACTCACTGCACCACCTAGCCACCCCAGGAGCTCACATTCTAATAGGGAAGATGACTCACAAAAGGAATCTAAAAAGGGGAGGGAAGAGAATGTCCCTGCCTGGGGTAAAGATGGAGGAGTCCAGAGGTATGCATCCTAGGTTGTTGTTGATGATATTTGGTAGTTCAGTGGTATCTGACTTTTCCTGACCCTGTGAACCACATTTCATCCATGCCATCCATGGGCTTTTCTTGGTAAAGAAAGTAAAGTAATTTCCTCTTTCCTTCTCCAGTGGATTAAGGCAAACAGAGATTAAGTCACTTGTCCAGAGTCACCCAGTAAATGTCTGAGACTGGATTTGAACTCAAGTCTTCCTGACTACAGGGCTCTCTCCAGTGAATCGCTTAGCTGCCTCTTCACACCCTAGGAGTGCTCCTTAAGTGGAAATTCTGAGAGGAGTCATCCAGTTAAAGGGAGTGGTCCCAGGGGCAGAGGTTACTTCCAAGGTGTGAATTCTGAGATTGAAGTGATGCTCAATAGAGTTTAAATAGTTTCAGTTGCTTTTTCTCATCATCATACTTTTTCTTGTTTAGAATTCTTAAATTCCCCCAAGATTCAGTTCACTGTCATCTCCTTTAGGTGGCCTTCATCGATTCCTAAAGTCATTAGCGCTCCCTTCCTTCTCGTTAAATGATCACGTATATTGCGTGTGTGCTTGTTGTGTCCTCCCAATAGAATGGAAGCTCTTTGAGGGCAGACTCTAGTGTTGTTGTTATTGTTTTGTTTTTTTACTTTGTTTTGTATCCCCAGCACTCAAAACAGTGCTTCATACATAATAGCAATTTGTTGGATTAGCTTGGCTGGATTATAATAAAGATATCTCTTGCCATTTCCTCCCTGGTTTTCATTTCATTTTAACTATTTTTTTGTTTATATCCCAGTCTAAAGATCATTTTCCTCAACAAAGAAAATCATAATAATCTCATTCATATAACACTTTAAATTTTCCAAAAAGCTCTCCTCATACCTGCCTTTCCTCACAATTACCTCATGGGATCCATATTGCAATGGCGATTTTGCAGATGAGGATATTGAAACTCATGGAGTTTAAATGACTGTTCCAGGTCAAACAGTATAAAATTCTTGCTCCATTAGAAGGCTGCCTTTCTGGAGGAAAAAAGAAGAGTTAAGTAGTTTTGTTTAGTCTCCATTATCCAGGGTCATTGCCCTACATACATCAAACAGCAGCTCTTTCCCTTCTTTGATTTTTCTCTTGCCTCCTTCCTAACTTTGAAAAAGATAAAACCCTTAGGATTATACCTGGCATTAATAAATAGTTTCATTTTGTTTTGAGTTTTAATATTTCTGATGCAACTGAGAGAACAATGCCATTCCTGTGTATTCAACTGCAGTCACTTATGCTATATGTCTTTATTTTTTTTTGCTTTTTGGAGAGGGGAAGGCAGGTCAGTTGGGATTAAGTGACTTGTACAAGGTCACACAGCTAGTAAGTGTTAAGTGTCTGAAGTCAGATTTGAACTCAGGTGCTCCTAACTCCAGGGCCAGTACTCTATTCACTGCCCCACCTAGCCACCTCTCTCTATGTGTCTTTTCACACCCAAAGAGTTGGTCAAGATATATATATATATATCCTGTGATTCCACATCAGTCTTGTTCTATTCATCTCTTGGATCTGTGTTCATGCATCTTATTCTTAAGGGTAGCCCATTCTTCTTGGATCAACTTGCCCATAGAATGTCAGACTTTGGAACTCTACTATGCCATCTTTCTTCTCAACTCTTGGAAATCTTCTCTCTCCAAATCTGGGTGTAGATCAGGCAGTATTCTGTTTCCCCCTCCCCACCCCCATGCCAAAGGAAACTATCACAGTCACTTCTTTCCCCAGCTTTTATTATTGCTACTTTATTGGTTCAAATCAAGTCCAAGTGAGCAGTCACTCTCATTGCTTCTGATCTTTTTGGAAAAGTGAAATTAACATTAAGCCAATTTAATGCTGGATAGTTCCAGTCTTCCTTAACTACTAAATCGTGCATTTTTTAAAAAGCAGATCTGTCTTTTTAATAGTATAGAGAACTCCTGGTAAGGAGCTTTCTCTGCCCATTCAAACACTACCTTCTTTGCAACTTTTAGTCTTAGAGAGTTGCCTATTGCACTGGAAGTTTAAGTGAATTACCCAGAGTCATACATTCAGCATGTGGAAAAGCCAAGATCAGCTTCCAAGATGAGCTCCATTCACTAGACCAAGCTGCCTCACATGCTTGATTATAGAATATTGATTTGGAAGGGACTTTCAAAATTAACTTGACTAACCAATCTTATTTTACATATTAGGAAACTGAGTCACAGAAATGTTAAGTGACTAGGACACAGAGTTTCCTGGTAACAGAGCCAGGATTCAAATCTGGTCTGTTAAACAAATACTTTTCCTTCTATGTCATGTTGCCCTTTCTGTAATCCTTGTTCTAAACTCATCATTTCTTTCCTCCTTCTTGCCAAGTGGTCTTTAGTGTACTTACCAAAATATCACTTCTGTTTTTCCTTCCATTTAGACATTGTCCATTATCCTTCTGTGTTTCTACTGTTATGTCCACTCTATTTCCCATCCCCCTCCAATCTGTGGTTTTCTTCACATGAGTATGTCTTCTTGACTTTCAATAATTCTACTGATCCTTTTATCTAATCTGTTTCTTTTGATTATATTATACTCTTTTATTGTCATATTCCAGTTATGAGTCACATTTCCTGTTACCCTGAGCATTAATATCAAAGGCTATGCTCCTTTTGAAAATTTAAAAATCTCTTCAAGATTCAAAGTTATGAACTTTTTTTGGCTAAAGAAAAATGTAAACTATATTAGCTACATGAAACAATAGTAACTTGGGAAAATGTTTCAAATTGCTAATAATCAAACATGGATAAGGACAGATAGGGACTGGACATATGATTTCATTGGTATTAAATCAGATAAATGCAAATTAAAACCACCCTGAGATATCATTGTATCACTGTATCCAGCTAGCAAGGATGTTAAAAGATGAGAAAATTCATTTCTGGGGAGGAGGGGATTTGGAAAGCATGCTAATTTACTCCTGATTGAGCTATGAATTAATTCAATGAGTCTCAAAAACTATTTAGAATTATATATGAAAAGTTGCTAAGTGTTCATACCTACAGATGCTTTATGCATCTCTCTTCTGTAATTCTGAATTATAAAATTCAGAAGTTTTAGTACTCACAGTATTGAGCCTTAGTTCATTCTGAATTACATTCTTACTAATGTATCTTACTCTCTCTCTGCTCCTAATTCTGTAATATTAACAAGGTCAACATTAATAGAAAGTAAACTTTGATATTTGTGAACCAAATTTTTCTTCCTGTATTCCCTTATGTGCACCATTTCAAAATTTATATTTTAAAGGATTAAGTATTAGGTGGAGATATGGTGTACCATAAGGGAAAGAGGGAGAGCTTTGGAGTCAGGGAGACCTGGGTTCAAATCCTTACCTGAAACATACTAGCTGCTCAGTGCAACTGTCTAAGGCTATAAATTACAGACATGTTGCACTTATGGAAAGGTTTCCCCATAGTAAATTAATGAGTCTAAACAACAACAATAAAATTCAGCAGCATTAACAAAATAATTCTCTTTAACAACAGAATACCTATTGGCACTTCAGTTCTGTCATCATTCCCAAATCATCCAGGTTTGAGATGCAATATTGACAATTACTGGTATTTTCACTTTGGGTAAGTCATTTTCCCAGCATTTGGAAGGTATTTTCAAAATTAATTTAACTAATCAATCTATTTTACATATGAAAAAACTGAGTCACAGAAATGTTAAGTGACTAGGACACAAGGTTTCCCAGCAGCAGAGCCAGGATTCAAATCTGTTCTGTTAAAGACTTTTCCTTCTATGTCAATTTCTTCCTCCATAAAAAGGGGGGATTGGATTTGGTGGCCCTTAATAGTCCTTTCTGGGCTAACATTCTACATCCAATGATCCATATTTATCTTAGATTTAGAGCCAGGATGGACCACAGAGGTCCTGCCGTCCAACACCTTTATTTTACAGATAAGTAAGTGAGGTCCAGGGAATTTAAGTGACTTGCCCAAGGTCACAGAGGTAGTAAGTGGCAAGGTCAGGATTTGAATTCAGATCTTCTGACTCTATGGATGGTGTCCCCTCACCCTTTTTCCCCTACTGAAGCATCTGATAAAGTGCATGGGACACAACCACTAAAAAAGAATTCTGCCAAATTCCATTTTTAACCATACATGAAATGTAAGGTAAAAAAAAATTCAGAAAACCAAATGGATAAATAGTTCAGTGTTAGTGATAAAATGAAAGAGAATAGTTTGATTTCATTTGTTTTTACCATCATAAAACTGTTCCCTTCAGACACTACAAAAACCTAAGATCAAAGATAAAAACTGGGATCCTTCCAAATGTCAGTGCAGCCCGGGATGTTTCAGAGAATGATGTTCACAGTCTAATTTAAATGATTTTTTCTGTTTTGTTTTATCCCTTCCTAGATTCCATGTTCCAAGAAGGCATTTAATTTCTTTTAACTTTAGACAAGTCAGTGGCAGCTACACAGATATGAATTAGGAACCAAAGGGGACATGGGGTAATACTGACTTAGGGCATTTTTCAAGTAGTGAGAGTAATAATAGCATTTATATAGCACATTTGCAAAGTGCTTTACCTGTGTTATTTCAATAGACCCTCATGACAACCCTGTGGAACTGCTGTCTCCATTTACTGTTGGCTCCATAGATGGAGCTGCTCAACCACCTTTGGTGTCTACCTGTCGCCCAATTCTCACCTGTGGCGCCAAGAAGCTGATGCATAAACAATGGCCACACCCCAACAAACCATCTTGGCAGATGGGTTATACTGGGATGAGTAACTGGCTGCTCTCAAACCCATCAGCAGGTTAAGGGAATATCTACCCCAAATATGTGAAGAGTCTCCCTGGCAGAATGGGTAGAAAGGAAAAATTTGTTCCAATGACCCTGAAGGTGGCTGAAGCAGGCACTGCTTAGGGCTTGGTTAGACATCAAAGAAGCCAAGGTCAGCCACTACACCCTAGGACATCTCCAGTCATCCTGGCTTTTGTTTTGCCACTGGACTTTCATGACTCAGGAAGAGAGTGTGAGGCTGATGACTTTATGCAACTCAACCTCACTTAAATCCAATTCACACACAAGTCAAAACATATCCCATGATGCCATTGGCCCTCTTCCAAAATGGAGGAACCACAATAACTATAGATGAGGAAAATGAGACCGTGAAAGTCAGTGAGGCACCAAGGATCACACAGATAGAATCTGAGGCAAGACTTGAAATTGGGTCTATTTTGATCCCAAGGTCAGCCCTCCACATTCACTGCACCACTGGCCTTCCTGACAGGAAGTAGCTAAAGTAGTGAAAGCAGCTAGGTGGCACAGTGAGCAGAGTACTCAGAATGGAGTCAGGAATACCCCTCTTGCTGAGTTCAAATCTGGCCCCAGACAATATCTGTGTGACCCTGGGCAAGTCACTTCACTCTGTTTGCCTTAGTTTCCCAATCTGTAAAATGAGCTAGAGAGTGAAATGGCAAACCACTACAGCATCTTTGCCAAGAAAAATATCAAATGGGGTCACAAAGAGTAGGATATGACTGGACAAAGTCCTCTTGAAATCGGTGCTTGTCCTGTGCCAAAAGTGGATTGAGAATGACTCCTAGTAAGGAACAGATGGAATACGACCATACAGCAGGATTCCTAGGCAGGAGTAGGCTGAGAAATAGGAAGTACAGCAGAAAGCAAGCTCTTATTTGAGAAGGAGTTGTAGGACTTTCTCCTTCTGAGCTTCCTATGGGCAGAAACTCTGCTGGCATCATAGCGGGGGAGGGGAGGTGGAAGGGGCTTTTTTAATCATGCTTTTGAGAACCAGCCTTCTGGCTAAGCAGTCTTTCTGCAAGACTGGAGGCCTTGGAGGCAACATGATCCAAGCAGGGGATTTACTAAATTTGGAAACAGATGCTCTTGGTTTGTGTCAGAATTTTACTACTTATTTATTAAGAGAACTTGAGTCTCTCTCCTTCTCTGGTCCTCTAGTTTCCTCATCTGTAAAAATGAGGAAACGGATGAGCTTTACCAGCTCCAAATCCTATGAGCCTATAAAGTTCTGTGGAGGAAAACATGGATTTAGAACTGGAAGAAATCTTGAAGATTGACTATGCCAATCTGATCATTTAGAAGATGAGGACACTTAAGCTCAGAGGAGTGAAATGCCCTCACCTCTGTCACACTGGTAGTAAGTAGAAGGTTAATGAAGGGCACAGAGCAAGTAAAAATCAAACCTAGTTCTTCTGATTCCAAATCCAATGTCCTTTGTGCTGTACTGGAAAAAGCAAATCAGAATTCCAAACATGGAAGGATGAGCAATTCAACAACCAGCAAGCATTTATACATTAATACCCCCTACAGTTACTTTCTATGTATCCACTTTGTATGTGTCTTGCTATTTATATGTTATGTCCCCCATTAGAATGTAAGATCCTTGGGGACAAGGACAGTTTTCGCCCTTTCTTTGTATCCCTAGTACTTGGTGCATTATTTGATAACATAGTAAGTACTTAACAATTGCTGATTGATTGATTACTATGTTAACTTACTTTGGTAGTGTACTTTCCAGAGATGTACACATTGATAATGAGACTGATGCACACATTGCCAGAGCTAGCTCAGTGTTTGGGAGACTCTGAAGAAAGTATGATAGAGAAGAGAAGAGGTATTAGATTGTCTATCAAACTGAAGATCTGTAGAGTCATTGTGCTGACCTCAATGTTCTATGCCTCTGAAACCTGGACAGTCAACCAGCACCATGCCAGGAAACTGAGTCACTTCCATTTGAATTGTCTTAGGAAGATTCTGAAGATCACCTGGCAGGATAAGGTATTGGACATTGAGGTCCTTTCTCAAGATGAACTGCCAAGCATTCAAACTCTCCTTCAGAGAATGCAACTCGGATGAGCTGGCCATGTTGTTCAAATGCAAAATGTACATTTGCCAAAAAGACTGCTTTATGGAGAACTCACACAGGGCAAGTGTTCAGATGGTGGTCAGAAGAAGCAATGCAAGGACACTTTGAGGTCTCTCTCAAGAACTTTGGAATTCATTGTGTGACTTGGGAGACACTGGCACAGGACCACTCAGCACGGCGTGCCCACATCAGAGAAGGGGCTGTGCTCTGTGAGCAAAGCAGAGTCGAAACAGCTCAAAATAAAAGCAGGATGCGCACATTTGGAGAAGCCACCCCAGATGTTCACAAGGACTTTTGGTGCTTGACCTGTGGTAGAGCACTGAACTTGCATTGGTTTGATCAGCCACAACTGGACACAGTGACACTTGATTCTACCATAGTGATGCCATTTTGGTCCTCTTCAAGAACGAAGGACAGGGCAGGTAGGTGACACAATGAATCGAGCACTGGCCCTGGAATCAAGAGGACCTGAGTTCAAATCCAGCCTTAGACACTTAATACTTACTAGCTGTATGATCTTTGGCAAGTCACAACCCCAATTGCCCCTCCAAAAGAAGACAGAATGAAGGACAACAACCAACCAATGTGCCAGGCATTATGCTAGACTGGGGAAGAGGAAGAAAAGGAAAAGGGTAGGGTTTTGAAAAGTTTGCTGCCTTCTATAATAAAACATCATCTTCTTTCTCCCCATGATACTGTACAGTTTCCAAGCCTGCCATTATATAATCTACTTACTAAAGGAATTTATTTCCATCAGCAAACCTATGTTCTACAATCCAGAGGGGAAATGCAGCCAGCAATCAGAAAAGTCTTAATTGTTGGCTTATCTATTTTTCTCCTCCACAATTCACTCTGACCAAAAATAAAATCATTAAATCATAATATTTCATAGTCATAAAGAGACCTTAGAGATGATCTGACTGACTATTCCTTTACAGATAAGAAAACTAAGGCCTAGAGAGGTTAAGTGACTTGCTTAAGGTCACACAGCAAGTTAGTAATAGAGTCAGAAAGAAAGATAGGAAAGAAAGGGATGAGATAAAATCAGAAGAACCATGGAAAATAAATATTTGCCCTTCTGCCCAGAGCCTAAGAGGAATCAGGAGACAGTGGCTATGAAGCAGATTTACTCTACTCTGCCTCTCATTTATTTCCTTTCAGGTTTGGCTATGACCAAAGTCTGTGTCATTAATCACACTCCGAGCATATTTGAGGCAGGCAGATGCTTGTGGTTTTTTTAGCCCAGGAAACTGGGGAGCAGTTGAAGGAACGGAGGGTAGCTGGAAGGGGTGAAGGGAGGCTGATCGGTGTGGGTGGAGCCAGCCCAAACTCAGTGGGTTGGTGGGAGCTGTTGGATGGCTTTACCATGGCTGGCTCGGGATGTGTGAATCAAGTTCAAATTTTAAATAAAATTTCTTCAACCCTTATTTGAGTTCTATAAATGATATTTCCTGTGTTAGTTCATCAGTGTGTGCTCTTTATTTAGGTTCAGCCTGAAATTCATGGAAGTAGCCAAGATCATTTCTGAAATGGGGGAGATGGGTGGCCCTGCCTTGGATTCCACAGCAACACCATTTTGACCCATCTAGGGAGCTGGCCTAGAGCTTAAAGAGACCATAGTCCAACCTCTCCTTTTAAATAGTAGGGAAATGAAGGCTCAGATGAAACATCAGATCACAGGTCTCAAGGAGGAAGGGATGCTAGAAGGGTATCCTATCCAATCTTCCATTTTAAAAATGAGAGAAACTGAGGCCTATAAAAAGAAGTGGGGTGCTCAGGTGGCTCAGTGAACAAAGCACCAGCCCTGGAGTCAGGAGGACCTGATTTCAAATCTGATCTCAGACACTTAACACTTACTAGGTGTGTGACCTTGGCAAGTCACTTAACCTCAGTTGCCCCGCCTTCCCCCTTCCAAAAAGCACAAAAAAAAAAGTGAAATGAATTACCCAAGATTAACTAGTGAATGACAAAGCTGAGAGTTTGAGCCAGGTTCTCTGAATTAAATGGAGCATTCTTTCACCTACATAATCCATTCTTTTCAATATTATTTTAAGGAATATGAAATTTGGAGATTAATCCTTCTGGACAAAGAAGGCAAGGCATAGAGTAATGGATTTACAGCAGCTATTAAAACCTCTTCCCTACTTTCTGTGAGTACAACCTAATGACAGCAGTAATAATCTAAGTCCTAGCTAGACATGCCTCTACTCAGGCCCAGGGCATCCAAAGGGGACAGTTTCCAGGAGTGTAAGATTATAAGAGCAAGAAGGGAAAGAAAATTTCTAGAGGTGTGTGTGTGTGTGTGTGTGTGTGTGTGTCTATGCCTGTGTGTGTCTGTGCCTCTATGTGTTTGTGTGCTGTGTTTGTGTATGTGTGTAGGAAGTGACATGGAGAGAGTTGAAATAGATTTAGGGTTGGAAGAGATTTCAAAATTATCTAATCCAACTCTACTTTATTCTCAGGCAACAAGGTAGCATCGTAGAGAGAATGATAGCTGTAGAAACATGAAAACCTGAGTTCAAATCTTTCCTCAGACCTTTACTAGCAAATGTGTGATTTGGGGCAAATCCTGTGATCCTCAGCTTCCCCCTTTGAAAAATGGAATTATAATAAAACCCACCTCAGAAGGTTTTTTGGAGATCAAATGGAATAACACATGTAAAGAGTTTTGTAAATACTAAAGATAAAGAAACTGAGTTCAATCCACCAAACATTTATTCATTCAATTCAACATATATTGATTATGTAATACTAATATTGCTGCTGCTACTACTAGCATTTCTATAGCACTTTACAAATATGATCTCATTTCACATGCCCAATGCTGGAGACAGAAAAGACAAAAACAACAGAAGGCTTTTCTTCCTAACTGACAAGGTCTAAGGCACTGTCCAAGGTTAGAGGTACAGTGACAAGAATGAAAAAGAAGCCTTTGCTTTCGAGAAGCTTCCATTCTTGTTTCTTATCCAATGGTCACTAGTTAGAAGAACGAGAACTGGACTCCAGGTCCTGGAATTTCAACTCTAACTCTCTTTCCTCCAGCCACACAGATGGTTGACTAGGGTGAAACCCTCATTGAGATGTTTGAATTGGTCTTATTCATGAGATCAACTAGGATCAAAGGAGCCCAAGAATCTGCAAACCTTGGAGCTGTTTATCCATTTAAATGCATATCTCTTCTTCCTAGCATATGAACTCCTTATATTTATTTTTAGGCACTGCACTGAGCTGCCTGCATTATGTCAATGTTTGCAATGCGAGCTGTGTATCTAAAGGTTACCCAGCACACTGTGATAGGGAAAAAAAAAATCACTTGCATTTTACCTCTAGTGAAACTGTACTTGGATCCTGCTGTATGTTCTAATGGTGTTAAATGTCAAAAAGAAAAAAAAAGAAAAAGAAATTGCAAATGTAAGTATAAGAAAGGGAACGGAAACGGCTGCCCTAGATTACTTACGTGTGCAGCTCGGAGTGATGAAGATGTCACTGCGTCTCAGCTGAAGCTTGCCAGTCGGGTAAGTCTTCCATCAGATTTCAAAGAGAAGTACTGACATATTGAGAAGTAGCAAAATCAAATTAATTTAATTCACTGGGTGTTTATTCACCCTCTAGCACAAGTCACAATCAGAAGTGATGAAGAAAAGCCACAATAAAAGAAATTAATTGTGCCTTATTACTTCTTAATTACTATCTCCATAATTCAGGGGTACAACAAACTCTTTAATGGGTCATGAGAGAGGACTGGTCGTTTCTGTGAGGCTAATCTATCCTGCTCTTGTCTCCCCTTGGAGATGCTCTAGGACAGGAAGGCAGAGGAGAAGTCCCCTAGACCCCTTTGAGATTTTTAGTGCACTTTAGTTTATATTAAAGGAGAAAATCCTATAGTTATCTGCCCAACTGCAATGCAGATGGGGTTCTGAGGTAGTCCTGGTCAGGGGATCAAGGTGCCACTTAGAACAGATACAGATTAAAGCCTGTTAAGAACAATGGAGAATCAGAGGATGTGTCTTTGCCTTTTCAAATAAAAAAAAATAAAGTGGAAAAGCCACTAATCTGAATTGAGATCTGTACTCAGCTACTGTGTGACCTTGGATGAGTCACTTCCCCTCTCTGGGGCTCAATTTTCTTTCTCTAAAATAAAGAAATTGTGTTAGATAATCTCCAATACTCCTCCCAGATCTAAATCTGTGATCCAATGATCACATCTATCTACACAAAACACAATACATACAAATACATGTGCGCATACATGTGGGCACTCCACCTAGGAAGCACAAAGAGCAATGATATGAAGAGTTCTGGGAGCCCTCAGAATTTGGTCAGAGTCACTTATAGTATAGTCCTCTTTCAGCTACATTAAAAAAAAAAAGAATTGTCATACTGAACTAATGACATGGTCAATTTCATTCAGTTTTCCATTACTAAGAATCCAAGGGATGGTATCAAGGAAGGGCATAAGTTAAAGATCAGATCTGGAGTGGCACTTGAAATCCAGGCTCTGGCACTTTCCTTGCTCCAGACTCAAAGGCTTTCTCAGAATCCTTAAGGTCTGGACAATTAATAAACAAAAGTTTTCCCTTTTGTCCTGATATAATAGATTCCTATTAGGTCTCTTTACAATCCTTCAAGGCTGAAAAGTCCTGCTCTTTTCTATCTATCTTCATAAAGCAACTCTGCCCTGTTTTCTTTTTCTCTCCTCTCCTCTCTATTTTCTTTTTCTCTTGTTACCATCCCTTTCTTTTCTTCTGTCCCCTTTCTCCTTCCTTTACCTTTCCTCTCACTTTCTCTATTTTTTCACTTTCTCTTCACATCTCTTTTCTCCAAGCCCCTATTATCTCTTCTCTTCTTCTTTATCTTTTTCCTCTCCACTCCCACCTCCCCTGTGTTGCATTATAAATCTCTCACTCTCCTTACCTCTCTTCTCCTCCCTTCCCCTATCTTTCCCTCTTGTACCCTCACTTCTCAATTTTTCTTCTCCTCTTTTCTCTTCTCCTCCCTTTTCCTCTCTTCTTATCTTCTCCCAGATGTTTCAGTTGGCATATCTAGGGAAAAGACAACATACATGAATTTCAACATATCACTTCCCCTCTCTGGATCTTCTCAACTATAAAAAGAGAGTGATATGCTGTGGCCTCTAAGATCCCTTCTCCCTCTAATTCCTATGGTGCTGTGAATTGGACGAAGATTCAGACACATTATCTTGTTTGTAGCTATATTTACTATGAACAATTGAATAAAATGAAAAGATATATCCAGTCTTTGTTGGAAAGATCAAGAAAGATTTCCTAGAAGATTGAATTTCCAGTCAGTGAAAGATGGCTGTGGAAAGGGAGTAATATGAGGGAAAGTGGGAGCCAAGTAGTGCCAGAAATGAAGGGAGAGGAAATGATAAAGGTAAGAATAAGGATGATGATGGTGGTGATTTGACAAAGATGATGTCCATAAACAACTGACATTCAGGTAATATTTTAAAATTTCTTAAAATGTTTTACACACATTGGTTAAGACTTGTAAATCTTTGATCCTCCACTTATTTGAGTCATGGCTTTCTTTCTAACCACCGGGTGAACCATGGCAAATTTAAAATACTCAATGAGAGAACATAAGAAATGGGAAATGACTCCTGGAGCCATCACTAGGATGGGGTATCCTAGGACATTCCCCAGGTGCTGACATAGCAGCAGTGTGTCTTACCTTGATTGAATGATCTAATGACTATGATTCCCATGCTTGAAGTCTTCCATCAGCCTATACCCCCAGTAGAAGTTATAAGAACTGGGGAAAATGAGGGAGAGCAGGGTCAGAATTAGAAGGGATTGGGAAGAGAGACAGTCCACCCCTTCTCCCAGTATGTAAGAGATCATATCTGTAATCAGAGTATCTCCCCTAAGGTCTACCTGTACCAATATCCTGCCACCTTAACTGAATTTACATCGTCTTCTGGGATTCCTACTTATAACTGAAGTCTCTCCTAAGAAATCACCAGATTCTCCTCCATTAGAGAACCCCAGCCCTTCCCTCAACACATTCACTTTGGAATAATATTTAAAAAATAGCCTCACCCCCTACCTACACCTGTGCTGAGGATCTCAACATCTGGATGATGTTGAAACAAGTTCAGGCTAGACCAGATTAACTGAGCAATTTTGATAGCTCTTAATGTTCCTTGGAGACAAGCCCTAATAAATAAATATTTACAATCTTCTCCTATCCAGAATAATTATGGATAAAGAAGCACAAACTTCATTGAACACTAAATGATAATAAGACCTAACAAGCCCTTCTCATACCACTATCATCTACTTTTAATGCTGTGATAACGTACTGTCACACTACACCAATACGGAATCATTTTTAAATCCTCATTCACTGGGGCTCCAATTATAATCACATTCTGTTCAGATTAAGTACACTTTGATGGCAATTCCCTTATACCAAAAAATATAGTCCAAGATAATGGGCTCTGAGTATAGTTTCAATGCTAATAAGAGGCTGTTTAACAGCCTCGAGAAGTTCATTTTGACTGCATTTTCATTGCCGTGATAAACAGTATATAATGCCCCTCAATTATGGATTTAATGTTAAAAAATGAAGTTATAAGACAATTCATTTCAACCAAATTGTCATTTCATTTCTGAGATGTTGCCCTTTTAATAAATACAAATTCTACTTACTTTTGCTTTTTTTTTTAAGATCTGGAGTTTCGACAATGTGATCAATTACAGGAAAACTGACAGGTAAAATAACTGACAGATGAAATCAATGCTCCCACTGAAATAAAATAAAATTTTAGAAAATTTCTTGGAGCAGCCATGTCAGAAAGCATTATCCCCAATGTCCTCTTATTAGCAGAGCATCAGGAGAGAAAGTGAGTCCCTGAGGATTGCCACCAGGATGGATTTCTGAAGCTCAGCTACTCAGAAGTTTCAGACTCACAGTTTCACTGAATAAACAAATGATATATAAGATCCTAAGTAAAGTATTTGGAAGACAGGTCATGACCATGCCAAACAAAGAAAAACAAAAGCAAAGAAACAAAACATTCTGGAATACTCAACCATAGACCTATTAGAAGTACATGTTTTTCTAACAGTAACCTATTTTCAACATCTTAAGATTAACATGTATGCAACTTCCCCATGGGATTTCAAAGCCAGATCAGAAATATACTATGATGAAGAACAGTTAACCTACCAGGGTTTAAATCTGACAGGTGAAAAGTTGGTCCAAGGGGACTGGAAAGCCAGGAAGAAGAAAGTTGTGAAGATACAAATAGAAATAAGCCTGATGAGGAAGAACAGGTATTTGTCTAAAGTGTCTAAAGTAGGTGCTCAAGGAGCTCACAAAACTTAGATTTGCTGAAGGGATATAGAGATGACGAGAGGCAATGGAGGACTAGAACATAGAAGTGGCATGCTCTTGAAAGAATGCTCAGGAGTTGAGACTGGTAGTCAATGAATGCCAAGGACAATGAAGAGCACAGAGGTTTTCTTTGTTTTTCCTCCTCTCTTCCTCCTCCTCCTCCTCCTTTTATCATCATTGTTATTTTATGGGAGAAAGACAAGGAGGGATAGAACTACTACACATAGTAGATTGGGTGATAGATTTAAAAGACAAGATAGAACGACTCAGTTTTATTCTGCTTATTTTCTTCCCAAGGAGAATGTTCCTTGAACTGAGTAGCATAGAGTGATGGTATCAAACTCAGAGAAAAATGGGAGCCACTAGTCTGTACATAAGAGTCCTTGTTGATGTACATTGCCTTAGAAAACCATATATTACCATTATATATGTACTATTGTGGTTTTTTATGTTCTTAAATGTTCCCCAATTACATTTTAATCTGGTTGGGCAGCACACCAGAGTGTTGTGGGTCACATGTGGCCATCTGTTTGTCTCCTCTGGCATAGAGTAACAATGGTTAATGGAGTGAAAACCCAAGAAAAGTGAAGAGATAGAAAAACCCTAATGAGTTTAAATGATGACTTAAAGTAAGGGTTTCAAGTTCATGAGCCTAGTTTGTGTGAAACCTACTTCTGGGCCCTTCTTTAGATGATCAAACAAATGCTTCTAGATCATCATGGGAGCATTCAGTCCTATCATCACAACATGCCTCACAACTGTACTATTCTGTCTCTTCTCATGCCCACTACTCAGATTCAGGCCCTCACCACCTCTGTCCTGAATGACTGCAATCGCCTTCTAATTCATTCCTCCCTCTCCACACAATCCTCCTATGACTATATCAGGAATATGTTACAAGCACATTTCTGACCAGGTCACTCTCTTGCGCAAAGAAATTCAGTAACTTTCTGCTCCTTTTATGATAAGCTATGAACTCCTTGTTTGAGATTAAAAGCATTTCATAAATTGAATAGTGTCCTTAAAATATTTCATGCTTTTGGCAAATTAGTCTACTTGATTTTCCACATATACAGCACTCTACCAGTCTCCCATGCCTACAAAGTGCTTTCTTTCTTTCTTTTCTTTCTTTCTTTCTTTCTTCCTTCCTTCCTTTCTTTCTTTCTTTCTTTCTTCCTTCCTTCCTTCCTTCCTTTCTTTCTTTCTTTCTTTCTTTCTTTCTTTCTTTCTTTCTTTCTT
>NW_027185797.1:11068602-11081114 GCF_028583685.1 Petaurus breviceps papuanus | reverse complement strand
GCACTCTCCTCTTCATTGTTTTGGGGACATACCTTAGCATAAACTGGACCACCCCGCCCTACCCCAAGTAGAATGTATGCTCCTTAGGGATAGGGACAGTAAGATTTCTTTCTCTCAATCCAGAAAAAAAAATTGCATAGAGCCTGGAACAAAATAGATGCTTAATAAATTCTAGTTGAATTGAATTCATTTCTCTTGCTCTGCCATCTATGAGATGGGGATCATAATTGCTACCTCCCACTTACCTTAAGCAGGCAAAAAAAAGGTATTAGAGTTGAAGACTAAGGGTCTCTGGAGAAAATCATCTTGAAAAAGATCTCCTATAAATGCAACATAGAACTCTATAAAAGCTTTAACTTTTCCAATATCCTTTTCCCAAGGAAGATTCAATTATGGCAAACCATATCGGGGGACTTAGTCTTCTGACAGCCATGATTATGCCTGAGCATAAACTAGATGTAAAAATAAACTTGGACCAAGAGGATAAGGACCTGAATGAAGTCTGATTTTGAGCATGTAAGAATTTGGCAAAATGGAAATATGGTCTAAGCACAGTCAATTTCCTGTGTCATCAGCTTCTTCTTCACTGTAATTAGGAAGGGTTAATGAAATTTATATTGACCCAAATATTTTCTGGATCTTTAACAAAATGGGGTTTAAAAAAATACAAGGAAATTTTCAAATATTGAAGTTTGTCACCATGTGATCATGACCTGAAACAACAATGGCAACAATAAAAATAATGGCATTTATAGAGTACTTTCAGGTTTGCAACATACTTTATATGTATTATCTTATTTGAGCCTCACAGCAATGCTGGAAGGCAAGAATTATTATTGTGCCTATTTTACAGGTGAGGTACTCCCAGATTAAGTGACCTACCCAGAAACTCAAAGCTAGTAAGTACTGAGGATAGATTTAAATTCAGGTCTTCCTACTTCTCGTTCAGGACTTTGTCCACTATAACCTTGCTTCCAGGATGGAGAATGTGAGGCTGGTGACCTTGCACAGCCCTCCCTCACTCAAATAAAAGTCAATTTCAAGTCATGTCATCATTTCCCTGATGCCACGGTCCTCTTTGAAAACGAGGGACAAACACAACCTTGCTGCTAAGACTATATTATTTCCACTGCACTGGATAATCTCATGGAATTGTTATAGTACCTAAGGCCTTCCTTCCCATGGCTGGTGAAATATTTGCCATGATATTTTTTGTTGTCGTTCAGCTGGTTCAGTCATGTCTGATTCTTCCTAAACCTATTTGGAGTTTTCTTGGCAGAGATGGTGGAGTGGTTTGCCATTTCCTTCTCCAGCTCATTTCACAGATGAGGAAACTGAGGGAAACAAGGTTAAGTGAGTTACCTAGGGTCACATAGTTAATAAGTGTCTGAGGCAAGATTTGAACTCAGGAAGATGAATATTCCTGACTTCAGGCCTGATATTCTATCCCTGGAGAAACATAGCTCCTCTGCCATAACAATATTGCCTCATGAAATAAATCAGATATCTGAGGTTTTGCATTTCTTGAATCAATATCAAGACTGTAGCTTCCAGACTCACTTACAAATTAGTTCCTTATTGTGGTACATAGTGAATCCTCAGATTCAGTGCTAGAACTGGAGGGAAGCTCAGAGTCTATCAAGACCAATTTAGAGATAAAGTGACTTTCAAGGCATGACTTTCCCAAGGTCAAAAATCAACATTAAAAATAGGACTTGAACTCAAATCTTTTGTCTCCAGTTCAGCTCCTAAAATGTTTCCCAGGACCATATTGCTTTCCCCTGTGCCTTCTTGTACTGTTTAATTCTTATCTAAATATTTCAATAAGTCTGCCATGGAGGACTCACACAATGCATGGGGAACCCTCCTCTCTTTCTTTTAATGTCTTGTGGGTATATGACTGGTCCACCTTCTTTTCTGGATATGCATGCATGCATATATACATGTGTGTATGTATGAGTAGATACACACAAAACTTCTAATACATGTATGTATATACGCACACAGGCACATGTGTATACATGGGCATACATGTGTGTACATACATGCAAACACACATAAAATCATCAAAGATATAAAATGTTTCTATATATGTATGTGGGCATGTGTATAAATACACATGGGTGTGTATATACACAAAAACATTCAATATACATGTGTGTATGAATACACATACATCTTGGATTTTTTATGCTAATTCTCACTTATAAATTAGAGGAAGCATAGGATCACGAATTTTGAGTTAGAAGGATTATTACAGGTCATCTAGTCCAACCCTTGAAACTCAGATAGTTTAAGCAATACATGCTCACAATCACTAGTTTTAAAACTAGATATTTCTGACTCCAAGTCCAGAAAACAACCTCTTATTGCCAATATGATGTGACCTGCCTGTGCCCATGACAAATAACCATTTTTGTAAAAATAAAAAATCCATAGAAAATATAAGGTGTAGCTAAGCTAGGTGGCATAGTGGGTAGAGGACTGGGCCTGGAGTCAGGAAGCCCTGAGTTAAATCCTGCCTTAAATTCTTGCTAACTGTGAGATTCTGGGCAAGTCACTTAAGTTCATCCCAGCTTCCTCAACTATAAAATGGGGATAATAAAAGCACATACAAATGAGACAATATTTCTAAAGAGCTTAGGCCACTGTCTGGCACATACTAAGTGCTATAGGAGTACTAGATGATGATGAAGATGAGAACTATGATGATAGTGATAAGCAGGTCTATTCTTAATATAATAAGCAGTAACTTTCTAAAATTGAGCCATATTCTGTTTCTAGATTTTTTTTTCTGTAAAGATCAGTTGTAAAGCAAGGAAGTCTATTATTACCAT
This sequence comes from Petaurus breviceps papuanus, assembly GCF_028583685.1. Lineage (NCBI taxonomy): Eukaryota > Metazoa > Chordata > Mammalia > Diprotodontia > Petauridae > Petaurus > Petaurus breviceps. Next base: position 11,078,277 of record NW_027185797.1, on the reverse strand, counting down.
TACTATCTGATATATAAGTGCTAGCTATAACAATTAGACAAGAAAAAGAAATTGAGAGAATAATTTTAGGCAAAGAAGAATAAAAAATTATTACTCTTGGAAGATGATATGATGGTTTCCATTGAAAAATCCTAGATTCAACTAAAGAGATAACTGAAACAATGAATAGCTTTAGCTAAGTTACAAGACATCTTTAGCATTTCTATATTAACAAAATCTAGCAAGAAGACATGGAAAAAGAAATTGCACATTAAAAACCCTACAGAATTTATGAATTTGGGAGTCTACCTGTCAATATGAATACAAAGTACTGTTTGCATTAATAAAAAGAGTGCTCTAAATAATTGGAGAAACATTAATCACTCATGGGTAGGTCAAGCAATTGTAATAGGTGAAAATACCACACAAATTAATTTACTTTAGGAATAATTTGTTTATTCTGAGATATATCAATCAAACTACCAAAGAATTACTTTATAGAGCTAGGAAAAAAGTTATCTGGAGAGAAAAAAAGGCCAAGAATCTCAAGAGAAATAATGAAATAAATGGGAAGGAAGAAGGTCTATCAGTTCAAACCGTACCACAGAGAAGTAATTATCAAAATTATTTAGTACTGATTATAAACATAGAGGTCAATAAGTGGAGGAGACCATGTGCAAAAGAAACTAGTAGGCTAGTATCTCGGTCTAGTGGTATAATGGGTAGATCATTGGGCTTTGAGTCAGGAAGACCCAAGTTCAAATCTAGTCTGATGTTTACTAGTCTGATGTTTACTAGCTATGTGATTTTAGATAAATAACAACCTCTGTTTATTTTGGTTTCCTCAAATGTCTACCTCCCAGGGATATTGTGAAGATCAGATGAGACAGTATTTGTAAAGTACTTGGCACATAGTAGGCCCTAAATAAATTCTAGCTATTGTTGTTGTTATTGTTATGACATACCCAAAGACTCTTGGGTTTTTTTTTTTTGTTTTGTCTTGTTCTGGGTTTTTTTTTGTCTTTTTGGAGGGGGGAAGGCAGGGCAATTGGGGTTCAGTGACTTGCTCAAGGTCACACATCTAGTAAGTGTTAAGTGTCTGAGGCCAGATTTCAACTCGTCTTCTTGACTCCAGAGCCAGTGCTCTATTCACTGTGCTGCCTAGCTGCCCCTGTGCCACCTAGTTGCCCCAAGACTCTTGTTTAAGTAAGAACTCCTTATTTAACATAAAACACTGCAACATCAAGAAAGCAGTCTGGCAGCAACGATATTTAGACCAACACTTTATACCATGTACCGATATAAGCTTCAGATAGACAATAGAAATTACATGCAAAATGTTATCCAAATTAGAGAAAGAAGGAAGAAATAGTAACTGTTTATAATTTTAAAAATCAGAAGTAAGAGTATCACAGTAGATAAGAATAATTTTTGATTACTTAAATTAAGATATCTACTACAAATCAATTCATTGGCCATTGACTTCTTGTCATTTTCATTCTTTTAGCATTGTTATATGCCATGAAACCTGTATCCAGAACCCACTCATTTTATGGCCATAGGAAAATCACTTAACACCTCTGAGTTTTTATTTCTTTATTCTAAAAGAATGTAAGTGAACAAGGACAGGTTGATTTTGGAATTTATAACCTCCACCCCTGCCATAGCATTCCCACTTCATCATTGCATAGGGAATTGAACTAAATTTTCAAATGGCAATAGAAATAACAGTATTTTCTTCATAGAGTGTTGTGAGCTAAAGTACATATGTATTATGTTCTGAAAGCTTTACAGCACTCTATAATTATCAGTTATCATTGCCAGCATCCTCATCCGGTGCCTTGCACATAGTAGGAGCTTACTAAATGTTTGTTGATTAATTGATCCACAATTATATAGTATCATGTGGTAAATAGTGTTATTAAAGAGATTTCTGTGACAATATATGTATGTGAGACCCATGGCAAAAACAAAATATTTGCCAATTTAATGAAAACTGATTTTGAAAAAATTATTTAATGGCTCATTTTTAAAGATCTGCTTTGTTTCCCCCTTCCTTCTTCTTCATTCTTCACTGATCCTCCAAAGTCCCTAGGCTGTAAATATCCTGCCCCCCCCTTCTCGAATTAACTCATATTTACTTAAATATGCTTTTGTTGTATTTCCCAATAGAATGCAAACTCCTAAAAGGCAGGCAATGCTTTTCTGTTTGTCTTTTCATTCCTGGTGTTGAGCACAGTGCCTTCCACAGACTAGACACTAATAGACGTTTGCCCAGTGGATGTTTAAATATGTTTTTAAATGTTAGATCCTGAAAAATGGGCATGGTCCTTTTAAAAGAGTCCAGTCTCTATCAGAAAACAGGTTTTCAAAAGCTGCAGAAGAGTCACAAAGTCTTTCAAATTGCAAATGCTATCCTTGTGTTTAAGATTTATTGCCAAACATCTAACAATAAGCTCCCTGTGATGGGAGTGGGGGAGGTTCTCTCTTTAGAGTGAGGAAAATTACTCCTTTAGATTAGGAAAAAAAAAACACTCACAAAGATCTCTCATGATTAAACATGGCAGATAACTGGTCATAAACTGATTTTTTTTTTCTGGTTTGGTCCAAGAAATGTGCAGCAAAAAGGTAGTTCATTCTTTTTCTTTATTTGACAGTATTTTATTTTTTATTTCTTGTAGTTTGACTTGTTTGTTTTTTCCAAAGAGGTTAAAGGACTGGATAGTAGTTAAGAAAGATGATCCCATATGACTAGGTGAGAGAGCCAATGCCAAAGGTAAAACTGTATCTCTCTAAGGCAGTTAAAGCTTGTGGCTGTAGAAAGGCTGCTGGGAAGCTTTAATACTAAGCACTCTAAAGCTTTGGATAAGCCCAAGGGCTTTGGGCACCAAGGTAAGTAGGTGAGAGGAGGTGAGAGGAGGAGCTAAAGGTTCTGCTGTTACAACTATATTGGGGAAAGGATTATGATTCACAACTGTCTAAGAATACTGGCAGACTCCAGTTTACAAATGAGTTGTATTCCAAGAGTGTTTGAAGCTTGGCTCTGGTAATAAGGTTGCCAGGGTAGTTGGAAAAAGTCTCTTTAATACATAATGTAAGTTTTTCAATATTAATAAAGAAGTTTTTGTTATTGTTCACTTGTTTCAGTCATATCTGACTCTCTGGGACCCCATTTGGGTTTTTTGTTTTTCTTCTTGTTGCTTGGTTGGGGTTTTATTTGTTTGTTTGTTTTTGGCAAGGATACTAGAGGTTTGCCCATTCTTTCCCAGCTTATTTTATAGCTGAGGAAACTAAGGCAAACAAGGTTAAGTGACTTGCCCAGGGTCACACAACTAGTAAGCATCTGAGGCCATATTTGAAGATTATTCCATTGCTTGATTCCAAGCCCAGTGTTCTATTCACTGCCCCTCCTAGTTACCCTTAACATATAAATAGCCAGCATTTATATAAAAATTATTTATGGGAATTATTATGGGAAAAATATTTTGAATTCTGCCATAACTTGGGGCTCCAAGAGTTTATCTCCATTATAGTCCCCAAAGAAATAATGCATTCCCTTATCTCTTATGCCTTAGTCATTAACAGGGGCTTCAGGAAGGGGAAAGAGGCTACATTGGGTAGGACCAATGACTCAAGACCAGAGACTCTGACAGGAAAGGTATAAGGGTCAGCATGACCATGATGAGTCTTGGGGTAGATAAGGAATAGAGATAAGTGTTCTGAGAGAAAATTTTTTTAAAATGAGTGGGATTGGCTCGAGGGGCTTACATTTCAACTTTTAGGGGTGAAGAACCTATGGACTCAATACCACATGTGGGCCCTCTAGGTCCTCAAGTGCAGCTCTTTGACTGAAGTCAAACATCACAGAACAAATCTCCTTAATAAAAGGATAGGTCAAATCTAGGGTAGGATAGGATGTATTCTCTGACAGGAGGTGACCTATTCCAGTAGGGCAATCATATCAGTGGTGGAGAGGGAAAAGAAATGGGAAATTCACAATGGACATGGTAACTGAAAGAAGCCAATTTCCTATGAACATATGTAAGAACTACTCATAATGAGAAAGATCTTTATATGTACCATTGAGTTAGCATTTCTTTAAACCCTCCTCTAAACTCTCTATATGACTTTAAGACTTCTAAACTATTTTAAGTAAATTTATCCTTAATTGTCCTATAAAGAATTCTATTTTGGATTTAAAAAAGTATAATTAAATTGAAAGGAAATAAAATTTACTTTTAAGAAAGGACACCTCAAAAACAGAAAGAAAAATTCACCTATTAGCTAAACACACCTATGGAAACCCAAGCCATTTGGACCCCCGAGCTATCACTAAGATGACACTATTGACCAGGTGGCAACTTACTTAATTGCAGAAGAAATATCTAGAAAGTACAAAATGCCTTCATGAGCAAAAGGCTTACCAAATAAAACCTATAAAGTGACCACAAACTGATCTTTAGGTCCCATATACTATCATTGGAGTATCAGACTGTCATTGCCAGGAGAGCCAGCCTAGTTATGTAGCCATAACTAGAGTTGGTGTGACCAAGGAAGGCAGCCCTCAGTTTCTAGTTGCCAAGGGTAGAATATTAGAAAGTTCTTGTCTGGAACAGCCTTTGCCTCTCTTTGGAGGTCTCAGATCTGGGGTTGCTTTTTGCTGCTTTCGTGACTCTGGTCATACTTGGCCATGACTTTCTGATTCGGCCCTAGTTCCAGACTGCCTGCTCAGCTTGGTTCTATGTCTTCTTCATGGATTTCACTTTTGTTGTCTTAGTCCTAGCTTCCAGACTCAGATCTTCATCTAATAATATCAACAATAACAGTGGAACAACAAATGACATTTGTATTGTGACTTAAAGTTTTCGAAATACTTTAAATAGATTATTTGTTCTGATTCTCACAATAGCCCTAGAAGCCTGGGGACTACAGGCATTATTAATTCCTTACATATGAAGAAAGAGAGACTTAATGACTTGCCCAAGGTTAGGAGTGAAATTTGAACCTAGGTAGGTCTTCCTGATTCCAAGACCAACACTCAATTCCCTACCCATGATCCTTTGCCTTACCACCTTACTGCCTCCTTACAACTCAGCTTGACAGATGAACAGTAACACCTCAGGTAATATTTTGACAATGAGCAAAAGATGAGAAATTAGGAGGATAACTGAAGGTTAATATTCCTCTAAACACTGGGTTTTTTTCTATTTATAACCACTTTGATGGAAATATTGATTAATGAACTACGTGTGTTGCTACTACTGGGTGGTGAAAGCTAAAGCATTTTATAGCCAACAGTCACAACCTAGGACTTGGGACTAGGTACAGAAGCTAGAGACAGCCGTGCTCTGGGAAGGATTCTGGGTCTGGAATTAGAGTAGTAAGGTTTGAATCTTGGCTTTGCCATTTATTTCCTACAGGATGTTTAGTAAATCACTTTATCTCTCTGAGTCTCAGTTTCCCCACTTGTAAAATGAGGGTGGGAGGGTTGGACTACATGACCTCGAAGATCCCTTCCAGGACTAAACTGATGATCCCATATAAGTTCAAAACAGGTGAGGAACGAGGGTGCCGGTGCAAGATGGTGAAACAGAAACAGATCTCTGGGACAAGCTGGGTAGACAAGCTGGAGGAAGGATAAGAGAAATACACAGAAATGTAAGTGACCATGGAAGGACAAATTCATGGAGCAAGAACAAGAACGAAGTAACCACCAAATAACCATGAAGCTCAGGCCTATATGAACCTCCCTCTCCTACTGTCCCCCTTCCCCCTCCCAGAGGTGTATTCCTCTGCTAAATTTCCTCTCAATAGAAGAAAAAGAGTACTTCACCATTACTGGGAAAGGTAGGGAAAGGAATATTTACCTTAGCACTTGCTATGTGCGAGGTACTTTGTATAAATATCATCTCACTTGAAATCCATAACATCATCTGTAAGGTCAGTGGTATTATTATCCCCATTTTACAGTTGAGGAAATTGAGACAAACTGAGGTTAAGTGACTTGTTCAGGGTCACACATTTAGCACTATCTGAGACTGGATTTTAACTCAATACTTCCCGACTACAGGCCCCATAGTCTATCCACTAAGCTATCACATGGCCCCTGAGTCCTTGAAGGGACTGATTGTGCTGGGTCAGTCTCTGGGTACCTATCTTAGCAAACAGAATATTCTGAAGATAATTCACCTTTTCCTTGATCGATTCATTAATTTATTCAACAAGCATTTATTAAGGGCCTAAGTACCAGGTGCTATCCTTGGTGCATGCTGACTCTATCTCACTCTTATAAACTGATGAATGCAATGATTTTCTCACAGGCTCCGTAGGTATTTTACTGTTCTCTGTGTTTTCTATATTGGGTGCCCTTGTCCAAATATGCATCTTTTCTCCAAATAGTTCAGAGGCATTCATGAACAAAAGCAATCACTTTAAGACTTACAGAAATTTCATCCTAAGTTGTAAGACATCACGCATTATTACTCAAACAAACTCTTCTGTCAGTTTTAGTCCAATACAAGCTGGTGCTGAAATATGCAGGAAGTTGTGCTTTTTTTTTAATTGTTCTTGATTTCTTTTCAATGAGATGTAAGTTGAGAAGTGAATTCTCTCCTTAAGAGATGTAGAACACTCATTAGGCAGCCTTAGAAAGCTGAGGATAAGAAAATGCTTTCCTGATTTGAACTCTTGGTTATGGTCTTCCTTAGTCAGGACTCTTTTTTTTTTTTTTGCTTTTTGGAGGGCAGTTGGGGTTAAGTGACTTGCCCAAGGTCACACGCTTAGTCAGGACTCTTACTGAGGCAATTACTCAGTATAGGGAGTGTTACAGACCATAGGCCCCATGAACCCTTTGGCTCTGCCATTTAGGAAGGCATGATTCCATTTAAGGGGTCATCCCCTCTGGTTATAGCACTAACCAGCAGAGGGAGACACAGAATACTCCTTGTATCCTAAGCCACAAATAGAGACGTCTTTCAGGCTTCTTTAGAGGTCTTTATCTATAACAGGTTCAACAAGTTAACCAAGTCAAACAACAATCTGCTCTCCACGTTTCTGCCTTCTTGAATTACAATTGCCTTTGCATTCAGGTGACTCATTAGAAAGGTGAACTTTTGTTGATTTGTTCATTTAGCAGATACTAGATGGTATCACTGGTGGATTTTACAAGGAAGCCTGGCCCATGTTACCAAAAATATTGAAGTCTCTGATCTGAAATCAGCTATGCAAGTTAACTGTAAGTGATTATCATCCACCACCACTTCTATCACCACCTTCAAAAATTGACTAATAACCTTAAGAGAACAGCCCATTCCATTCCAAAGAAGGTATTCCCATAGATCTAATGATAAACTACAAAGTTAACAGTAACATGTTTACATGTCTGTGGTTAGTGATCTCAATAGTTTAGAACTTGGTGTTGAAAGGTCAAGACCATGGGGCCAATCCTCCCTGAAGGCTAGTTATTTTTACCCCATCCCATGACCACAAATAACACTGTAAATTCTGGTCTACCTTCTCAGAAGCTCCTTAAAATGGGGTCTGGTGATAGCTATAGAATAAGGGTAGCTAAAATCCACTATGAAAAAATATTCAGAATCCATGTCTGAAGTCCTTATCTTGAGATAGTGGTGACATCTTAATAATTTAAAGAATGACAGCACAGATAATACAGTAGAAATAGCTAGCTGAATCTTGAAGGTTCACTGAAATATTCAAAGCTGGTTCTTTTTCCAAATTTAATCTTGATGACTATGATTGGGTGCTCACCCAATCATTCTCTTTTGCAGGATTTGAATTCTAATGACCAGGTTTTTTCCTGGAGAAATCAGAAGTACTTTAATGATAATCCCATCAGAGTTCATTAGAATAATGCTAGAGAACACAATGGCAAAATGAGTTTACACTAAGATCTCAACGATTAGAGGTATTTTCCTTTCCTCTTTTTAGATTTTCCAGGTGATATACAAATGTGCTTAATTATTTTATCCAGGCAGCTAGGTTGTAGAGTGGTAGAATACTGGGCCCAGATTCAGAAATACTCATCTTCATGAGTTCAAATCTGGCCTCAGACAAGTACTAGCTGTGTTACTTTAGGCAAGTCACTTAATCCTCTGGCCTCAGTTTCATCATCTGTAAAAAAAAAAAAAATAGCTGGAAAAGGAAATGGCAAACCACTCAAGTATCTTTGCCAAGAAAACCCCAAATGGGATCGTGGAAAGATGGAAAAGACTGAACAATCACAATTATATCCAAGGCTCTGTCGGTTCTCTAGTCATTTTAGGGTAGATGATGACATTTTTGAATGAACAACATCTCTACAAATATAAAATCTGCAAGGATTTTTTATTGTTGTCATTTAAATGGGTAGTGAGACTTAGTGGAGAGTACTAGACTTGAAGTCAGGAAAATGAGCATTCAATGTTGATCTCTGAAAATTACCTGTGTGACACTAAGAAAGTAAATTTCTCGGAGCATGTCTCATTATCTATAAAAGCAGAATAATAATAATGCCCACAGTCCCTCCTTCATAAGGGAGTTGTAAGGCTCGTGTGAGACAAAGTATTTAAAGCGACTGAAAACCTTAAAGTACTGCAGTAAAAGCAGCAGCAGTAGTAGCGTTAGTAGTAGTACTGGTGGTGTTAGTAGTGGTAGTCATATTATACGAAATTGATATATGACTGGGAGACATCTTGTTGAACAAAACCTTTGAGGTTATCATCTACAAAGTCAGATGATTTTTGTTTGTTCACTTGTTTCTTTGTTTGTTTTTATTGTGTGATAATAAAGATATGTTTTGCTACGGGATGCAGTCTGCCACAACCTCCTTGTTCCCCTTTTTAATAGCATTATAATGAATACCCTCACTGTAGAGATCATTGTGATTTCATAGAGAATGATGACAAAGAACACATATGGATCAGTACTTACTGATTATTTTGTTTGCTTTATTCAATATAGATGAGGTCAAGATCTTTTCTACATCTTTACAATCTTCTACTATTTCAGATAGCTTAAGACTTGATCTCCCATTTCCATCAAAATTATCATAAACATCCTCTGCGTATATTTGTACTAGACTAGCTGCTTTGGGGGGCAAGTAGAGAGAACACTGAGCCTAGAGACTGGAAGACTTCAGTTCAAATACAGCCTCAGACACTTACAAGCTATGTAACCTTGGGCACATCCCTTAACCTCTGTTTGCCTCACTTTCCCCAACTGTGAAATTGGCATAACGCCTAAGTCTCAGGATTGTTGTGAAGCTCAATGAGGTAATATTTGCAAAGTGCTTGGCACAGTGCCCACCATATATTAGAGGCTATATAAATGATATAATTAATCTTCTATTTCATGAGCGCCATTTCTGCTTCATTCAGATACTCCGGTGGAACTGTGATATCAGAATACAAATCCAGAGAATCCACTATGCTTGATAGTGAAGCATTTGTTAGCAATATCTCTGCACATCTTTTCCATTTTTTTTTCTTGCTTGTTTTCCTCCCTCCAGGTTCATTCTTAAATGCTTTCAAAATGACTTTGCTTGCTTAAATATCCTCTAGCCATTAGTATCAACTGCGGTATAAAACAGGAAGAAAAAGTATGCTTGTCCGTCATCCTCACCACTCCTGGGATTTATATCTGCAACTCAATGTGTCCAAAATAGAATGTTATGCCCTAAACCAGGTGTGTGGGGGGGGG
>NW_027185797.1:11011758-11063602 GCF_028583685.1 Petaurus breviceps papuanus | reverse complement strand
CTCTCTCTCCTCTCTCCCTTTATAGCTTACCTCTTTCCATAGCTTTATCTTCATCTACCTCTATTGTTTCTCCTTTGTTTCTGAAAAGGACCAATGATACGACAGGATTATGTCTTGATTGGTGTGTAAATTGGATTTAAGAATTATTCAAAGTCATCAGCCGCACTCTCTTTTCAAGGACAAAAGTCAAGAAAACTGGGGATGGACTGGGATTTAATGGATGTCATTGACATTTTCAATGTCTGACCAAACCCTAAACTCTCCATGGCACCTACTTTGGTTGCCTTCATGGTAATTGGAACAAACTGTTCTCATCCACCCAATCCCACCAAGAGAAGTCTTCATATGCTTAGAGTAGATATGCCCTAACTCACTAGTGGGTTTGAGGCCAATCGGTTACCCTCAACCTGGTTTAGCCTGTCTGCCAAATTAGTTTACTGGGGTGTAGTCACTGTACATGCTACAACTTCTTGGAACCAAAGGTGAAAGTTGGATGCCAGGTGTGTACCAAAGGAGGATGAGCAGCCTCCAATGTCCCACCAGAGATGCCAGTCATCTCTGCCCACCCCATACACCCTCATCTATCTCTATACGTTCATCTATGCCTATTTCTGGCTGGATGGTGCAGTGGGGAGGGTGCCGAACTGGAAGTCAGGAATAACGAGGCTCAGTTCCTTCTTCAGATTTACTGGCTGTGTGACTGTGGACAGATCACTTAATCTCTCTGATTCTCTGTTTTCTCATCTGTAAAAGGGGGATAATAACAGCAGCTAGCTCCCTGGGTCATTGTGAGGAACAAATGAGATATGTATATAAATTGCTTGATAAACTTTAAGATGTTTAATCCCTGTGAGTGATTGTTTTTATTATTATTTTATTCTTATCTTTTTCGAATTAGAAACAGTCCTGGGACAAGTCACTAGCCTACTATTCCTTTATATTTAATGTTCTACAGATTGTTGCACAGGTGGAGAAAATAATTACTTTCTATAATTGAATAAGATCATTAGGATGGGAGCTCATCCTCTCTAGTCTTGTTGAAAGCATCCTTGGTACAACTCCAGTAGCAGACAGGACAACAGAAACGATAACTGATCTCCCCTGCTAGGTCTTTGCTTTCATTCTGAAGTTGAAAGATAGCTTTCTTCAGAGCCAGGATGTCCTGAGTATTAAACCACCTTGCCCTGACACATAAACCTTGTGACTCTCAGGAAGTCACCTTCATCTCAGGCCTATAGGCTGGTGGGGTCAAATTCAAATTCAAATAAAGACCACTGAATTGTGGAGCCCTGAAGGCCCATATGGACAGAAAACTACATAGTAAAAATATCTATGTTTTATTGAATTTTCCTTTTGCTAAATATTCTCCAATCACATTTTAATCTTGTTCAGGTCACACTGAGGAGTGTTGTGGTCTCCATGTGGCCCATGAGGTCACATGTTTGACCCATCTGCTCTAGACAGCTCTTTAAGAGTCTACTCTGCAGAAAAGGTACCAATCTGCATTCACAGAGGCTGCTTCTTCATTGGGGTGCTCACTCTGCCAAAGAAATCACAGATCCAGTCTCTATCTTTTCTCCTATCCTCCTCCTTCTCCTTCTCATCCTCCTCCTCCTCCTTCTCCTTCTCCTTCTTCTCCTTCTCCTCTTCCTCCTCCTCCTTCTTCTTCCTCTTCTTCTTTTCTTCTTTTCTCCTCTCCTCCTCCTCCTTCATCTTCTCCTTCTCCTCTTCCTCCTCCTCCTTCTTTTCTTCTTCATCTTCTTTTCTTCATCTTCTCCTCCTCTTCCTTCTCCTTCTCCTCCTCCTCATTCTTCTTCCTCTTCTTTTCTCCTCCTCCTCTCCTCCTCCTTCATCTTCTCCTTCTCCTCTTCCTCCTTCTCCTTCTTTTCTTCTTCTTTTCTTCATCTCCTCCTCCTCTTTCTTTTTCTTCTTCTTCTTGTTATTATCATTATGATTATTCCTTATATATTGAACACAATCCTACACATTGACGAAGTTACATCGTAAGGAAGATTATAGTAGTTGCACTTCTTGGCTAGATGTCTCTGGTACGATGTAATCACTCTCTCCCAATTTAGACCAACAAGCAAGTCATGGAGAAAGTGAGTTGAGGATCATTTACGGGGAAGGGAACTCAGAGATCAAGTACTCTAACCCTCTTTATTTTTTTTAATAGAAGAAGAAACTGAAGCCCAGTGAGCTCAAGTTACTTGCCCAACTTCACATAAGTAGGAAGCATTAGAGGAAGAATTTGAACCCAGAACATTTCTGTGCAGAGTCAATCATCTTTTCATTGTATCAAGCTTTTTCCCCACTTTCTACACTCTCTGTGTACATGCCCATCAACCCTCAATAGCTTGAAATCTAAGCTTTCCCAGTTTCCACTCATTGGAGGAAGCCTTCTAATTTGTGTGTATGTGTGTTCATGTATAATTTCATCCTGATAAAAGTTGTTTGTGTTCAAAAAAGCCAGTTCTGGGACTTCTTGGGTTCACCAGAGAAAGCAACAACCTTTCCTCCACTCTCTCTGCTTCTCAGGACTGTTATTCTCCCCTCCATTCAAGTACTAAGGGAGCATACTCCAATGAGAAGAACACTGGCTTTGAAGTCAAAACACCTGACTTTAAATATTGCCTGTGGGATCTGGGGCATGTCACTTGACTTCTTGACCTCACTTCCTCATGTGCAAAGCAAAGCAATGGAATTAAATATCCTCTAAGGCCACTTCTGGTGCTAAACCCATTTGGCTGTGAAAAAGTGCCCAGTAAACCACACAAGGCTGAAGGCAACCATTGCCCTCCAGAGACAAGAGCCTCACCTGGATTGAGTCACATGACAAATGAGCAGGTGGATGGCCCATTTTTTATATTCTTGTCCCAGGTGGCAGGGCCTTGCCTCACTTCTAGTGATTCCCAGGTCCCTCCCCTCTCCCAAACTATTCAGCCCAAGGGCACATTATGGGGGAGAGGGGGGAAGGGAAAACTCACCTCTCCCTTCCAGAGTTAAAGCACATGAGGACAGTGTCCTCAGGGACACTGAGTCACTCTGAGACAAAACCACTCTACTTGTACACAAGAGCTCCAGGCTTCATTTTTGGAGTGCAAAGAAAAAGAAAATAAAAGGAGGGAAGAAATTGTGCTTCTTTGTCAGAACCAACAGGATGTTGAATGCTGTCAACAAAGTCACTTAAAGTCAAGAAACTTATTTGTGCTATATGGGACACAGAGCTTCCGAAAGGTCAAGTAACACATGGGAAGAGCCAACGTGACAAAGATCAGACACTCCTATAGTGTATGCAGATAGTGGTCTCCCCCACTAAGATTCTGTCCAAGTCAATCCTCTGGAAGCGGTGGGGTCTGGCCTCAATGGCCTCTAAGGTTCTTTCCAGTTCGAAACCTCTGATCCTACACTCCTCCAATGCTGTAATCTTATCATGCTCCAGTTGACTCCTGGGAGGAATTGCTGTTCTGTTCTTGGTAGAAAACAAGAGAAACGTTTCTCTCCATCTCTCCGCATTCATTTTAGAGCAGAAACGCATGTTAGGGGTCATTAGAGATGAGGAAACTGAGGCCAAAACAAATGATGGAATTTCCTCAAGAGGTCTCCCTGACTCTAAGGACCTAAGTTTCAAAAACTCTGAGCCTACAGGAATGCTAGCATCTTAGGTGATCTGGACATGTACCAAAGCCACATTATTTGTGGTATCCATGATTCTGTTATGGAACTATATGTATGTACATATTAGATGTATGTACATCTTTGGACAAAATTGTTTTTTCCCCTAATGCATGTTCATAATGACTATTTTAGCTAAGTTTAATCAAAGGATTTTTGCTTGCCCTGGAATACCTACTGAAACTACAATCCTTCCCATCACAACCTCTGAGGGCACCATTGCATACATCTAATATACAACTGTACTATTTGGTCTGACCAACAGTTAAAATCAGAATGGATCTTATAACTATGCCTTGGGCATGCAAACATAGCTTTAAAATCTTTGTCCCTCAGGCTTCTTGATTGCAAATAAATCACCATCAGTGACTTTTTCCAAAAATAATTTGAGACAATATTAACTTTTTCAAGCTCTTCAAATAAAGACATTCTATAGTCAATGAGACTCCTGTGGTTCAATTTTGTTTGGGGTGTGAGAGGCAGTCAGGGGGAACCATGGATAGAGTAATGGGCCTGGAGTCAGGGACACCTGAGTTCAAATCCAGCCTCAGACAGTTACTAGTTGTGTGACTCTGGGCTAATCATTAAACCTCCACTTGCTTCAGTTTCCTCAACTGAAAAATAATATTAATAATAGTACCTCATTCCCAGGTTTGTCATGACAAAAAAATAAATAACATTTGTAAAATGCTTAGCATAGTGCCTAACATATAATATAGAAATGCTAGCTATTATTATTATTATCATCATAGAGGTGCTAATTTAGTAAATTCGCATACTACTAGATCCTTTCCACAATCCTTTAATTTGTTTTTTCCTTTTAAGTCTGCTATCTTTGTTCACTTTAGAGAGAGCTTTGGATCAAGTAGAAGAATTATGTATTTGGAGATCAAAAAAAAAATTTCATTGCCACAATAGTACTTGTAAAATGTAGGGGCAGCAGGGCAGAATGAAGCTATGGCTTGGTTTGGAGTTGAAAGGACCTGGCTTCACACCCCCCTTATGAGAGTTACTCGATATGTGACCCTGGACCATTGAGTGGACAGCTTTGTGGCCTGACACCTTTCTACTCACTTATCTAACTAGCAAGTTGAGATCTACAATTGGTGTGAGAAGTTTCCATACCCACAGTTGCCCATGCTGGTGAAATCGGAGACCCTTCACGAATTCATGCATTGCTATGAATTGGACAAAATTGTTTTTTCCCCTAATGCATGTTCATAATGACTATTTTAGCTAAGTTTAATCAAAGGATTTTTGCTTGCCCTGGAATACCTACTGAAACTACAGTCCTTCCCATCACAACCTCTGAGGGTGCCATTGCATACATCTAAGGTCATCTTCTGAAACACTTGCATCACCAATGCCATTTCAGTCCTGGAAGCTACATTGATTCAGCATTGAATATTCACAGTGATTCTACACACCCAAATTTCTTTTAAGATTTCATTTCTAAAGTGCCCGTATGCATGCAGTAGTCAATTTGCAAACCAGGGTATCTTGACCATTTTAATTTTTTTCTTGTCAAGATGCCAAAAGCATTTAGAGCCCGTTGCAAACATACCACTTGCCAAATTTCCATTTTTCAATCGAAGCTGTTGGAGCCAGAGACAAAGCACAAAAGCCTTTCAGCCAGTAAACTTCCATTGTTCTATTTTACACTGGGAAAGGAAAAAAAAATAAATGGCTAAACAGATTGTTTTTGAAACTGATAACGCAATTTGCTCTTAGGCTTCATATGGTAGATTTCAGCCTGCGGCAAATATTTACAGCCTGAGTCTTAAGCTCTTTAACCAAAAGACTGACATTGTCTTTAATCCCATTATTGTGTCCAGGAGGCTCTAATAAACAATAAATATTGACCTTAGTGACCATTGTATTTGCCTGATTAAAGTTTAGTTACAAGGCAGCGTGCATATGGAGAGACTGGTCAGAAACTTGGCGTTGTCCATTACTTAGCAGTCCCATAAACCATTAGATGGTCAACAATATCTTTAATTGATTCCATCACTACCTAGGCTACTTATTATTTATTACTATAACAAACTTCTCCATGGGAACAGCTAATTGCACGTCCCTAGTGGCCACTTCAAGTGGAATAAGCCTTGCACAGTACAGTCGAAGATGCTGCTGAAAGGTCTTTGGCATTGGGGATTTGATTAAAACTGTATTACATGAACACATCAGCAACCATTGCCAAAACAAAACACTAATTTAAAAAATCCTTCTGTTTTACTGCTTAACACAATTGAAAGGAGTTTTGTGTGTCTGTGCTTGTGTTTGTGTGTGTGTTCATGCATGTATGTGAGTGTGTGTGGTGTTGGTGGTGCCGGTAAAGAGGGCATATGTTGTCTTTCTTGCAGACAATTGTTTCTGATGGAAATAACACAGCATTCTGTGGTACAATGAGGGGAAAGAAAAGGGCAATCCCACCAGCTGCATTGTGGGAATGAACTCAACCTC
The DNA here is from genome assembly GCF_028583685.1 of Petaurus breviceps papuanus. Lineage (NCBI taxonomy): Eukaryota > Metazoa > Chordata > Mammalia > Diprotodontia > Petauridae > Petaurus > Petaurus breviceps. The sequence continues at coordinate 11,057,464 of NW_027185797.1, read as the reverse complement.
TGACCTACTGGTGGGACAGGGAACCATTATAACATAAACCGATTTTTTTTTGTCCTGGGTTTTTATTTTCCATTAAAAAAAAAGCATAATTGTTAATCTGTTCTATAGTAGAAAAGACAGATGTTATGGAAATAGTAAGCCACACTTTGCTAAGAGTGTTCCGTGGAACGAGCTTCCATAGGCAACGCTTTACACGGGAAGATTTAGACAATTAAGCAACCGTTGTGAGGCATGCAGATGAATAACACATGCTAAATTAAATCAATACCAAACACTGTGTTGGAAATAGGTTAATTGTTTATTTTAAACTTCATGGGGGAGAAAAGCAACAGTGAAATTTGTCAAAGGCTTAGAATTGTACACTGGCCTGGATTTGCTCAAGCAGTCCAGGGTATCCTACAGCAATTCACCGTGTGGTTCCTATGGTCATTTTTGTCTTTACCTCTTCAGCAAAAACTCAAGAGTCAACTTAAATGTTTTTATTTGGTGTCTGGAATGTGTAGACCCTGAAAGTCAAAGAAAAGAGCTATACATTCCACAGGAACATTTAGCTACGCATGTTTCCTTGATATCTTGGGTTGTACTTCACATACATGCCAGTCAGTATCTATGTGGCCCTTAAAATAGTTCAAGAAATTTCAAAATTCATCTCTGAGGAGCTTTAGCATTTCCTGACAAATCCAATCTACCCCAACAAGGAAATGATTTTTAAAAGTACCTACTATGTGCAAGGTGCTATGTTGGGCACTGGGGACACAAAGACACAAGGAAAAGAATTCTTGCCCTTCAGGAGTTTACATTGCATATTTTGCCCCAAACTGTTTTATTGCCAAAGGGTTCCTATTTTCCTTCTGTGAAAGAAAATTGGATATGTGGAGATATTTTTAAATGGCTGCCAAAATTGTTTTCCTGCAACTCTTAAGTCGATGCAATTATTCATCACTATAAATATCAGTAATTTGTACAGGATTATTCAGAAAGGAACATAGAGGATATCTTTCCTGAGAGAATATTTTTTGGTGTGATAAAAAAAACAAGTTTCTTCAACTCTTAAGAAAGACAAGGAGACAGTGATCCCTGTACAGATAGTATTTGGGATCTCAAAATATTAAATTTAGCTCTTGGGTATAATAAAGTGATAGATTTGCAGAGCTGTAACTGAAGAAACACGAGTTTAACTTTATCCCACAGCACCAACTTGGGAAGGGGAAGTGGTGGTGAATGTACTTTCTCCCCATAGTCGTGCTTTAGCCCACTGTCCTATAACTCATAGTCCCCTGCCAGGCTCATACCATGTGGTACCATTTCTAAGGGTCCTGATTTTCTATTGTGCCCCTACTACCCTTAACAACAGACTCTTCAATCATTTGCCTATGGCATGGCATTGGGCCTGGAATCAAATCTCTGAGGAATGTGCCACCCCATTTCCTAGTTTCCCAAATAGCAAATGTGATCATCTCTATCCTCACCTTCCAAATGATTTGACTTCAGGTGCCAAAATTCCTACTTATGTCTTTGATGAGTAGCAATACTTCTTGAATACTAAGGCCAATATCCTTGTGAAAGGTTATGATGGTTACGGTCCTCCATACACATTGTTGTGGACTTTAGATGTCAGAAAGAACTCTGTCACCCAGGGCTGTGGGGACTAGGATTAGCTTGTGAATGATAGCCAAGGGAGACAGTCAACCAAAGAACACCCTAGGGATCAAAGAGAGCAACCCCATAATCAGTGCAAAGATTAAAGCTAGAAATCTACCAGATGACAGATCTCAGTTATGAAGCAGGTCTGCGTTTAGGAGCAAAAGTTCCAAAGTCAAGGGGATATGCATAGAGCGCGGTCAGAAAAACCAAGAAGAGGAAGAATTGCAAGCTTCAAATCAGGTCACTTTGTTTTGGGCAATAGGGCCATCCACTTTTCTTAACTAGCTAGAGCTGAAATTGCTGAGGGTTAGGACAATTATATAAAATGGATGAAGACTGGGGACCCTCAGAGCCATGTTCGTAATAGGCATCATGACCTTAACCCGAAACTGGGTCTTATTGGTTTTTGCCATCTTTAGCCATTTGGCCAACTCAAGCAATTCAAGGGTAAATAAATATATCAATACAAATCCCATCAAGATAACTATTGTGGGGAAAATAGTACTTGATGAAAATTTATAAATATGTCTAGTTGCGTTCATTTATTCAATTGATTGATAGATGTTTTATGGATACCTTGCTTTACTACGCTATGAAATTTGAGGAGGTTTTAACAAGAGAATCATTGCAAAAATAGAACAATGAAAGAAAAGAAAACAGGGACCATCCCAAAGAAGCAGAGAAGGTTGATGTTAACAGGTTCCTGAAATGAACTACTTCCTACAGTTGGACACTGAATTTGCCTCTAGGTTTCTTGGCAGTCCTGGCAAAGGGGAAACATTATGGGTTTCAGATTTTTCACTGAGGGGCTAAAGAAAATTGACATGAATTTGCAAAGGCAAACTTTCCCCTAAAGCTAAACTCAAGGAGAAATTTATGGATTTTGTACAGGGACATATTAGTTGGCATAATCTTCAAGCCATCACAGGGGGTCATGGTCTCAAAAATTTGTCCCCTTTTGTCACTAAGATCCTTTCTGTGTGAATATGCTTTCGGTCTAGCAGCACCTTCTTTCTACTGGTTCTTAATCTTTTTTTGTATCATGACCCCTTTGATAGTCTAGTAAAACTTGTGGACTACTCTTCTGAAAATATTTTTAAATACATAAAATGAAGCATATAGGATTACAAAGAAAAATAAAATCTTCCAGGTTAAGAACCCTGCTTATTTGGTTTCTGAAAGACTGGGCTGCTAAGTGATGTCATTCATTTCAGAGGGATATGTGACTTTTAGTTATATAATGACATAGGTCTAGAGTATATCATTGCGAATATTTCCCTTCCCAATCTCCACCTATATACACACACATCCATGTTTAAGCAAACCTATCACATGCTACAATGGTAAAAAAAAAATTCAAATAAATAAATAAATAGATAGATAAATAGATAAATGAATGAATGAATGAATGAATGAATAAATAACATAATGCCTTTGTGAAGTTTTGCCCAGGCATCACAAATTATGAAGATACCACCTTTTCAGCCAATGGTTGTCCCTAGAGAATGGAGACAGGGGGAGCCTCAGAGCCACACTCTCAAAGGAGGGCACTGTTACTTTAATATGGACCAGGTCCCATCTATTTTTACAATGCTTAGAAATTTCACCAACTCAAACCAGTTTCTGCTTTCCTTCCATCAATTAATTAATAGATAAAAACTGATTAAATATCTACTAAGTATGCCTGACACTCACTATCCTAGGCACTGGAGAGACAAATAGGAAAGTGAGACAGAGCCTGCCCTTAAGGAATTTATATTTTACTGGATAAAACACATGTTCAGATATATACAAAAGAAATATGCAGTTATTTGGGAGGAGTCAAGAAAAACAAAGGGAAATCAGGATTTCTTCTACCCACAGACAGATTTGGATTTGCTGAACTCTTACTCCAGTGCCATAGAACCAGAGATCTGAAGCTGGAAGAAACTTTAGGATCCATTCTGTCCAACCTCCTCATTTTACAGGTGTGGAAACTGAGATCGAGGGAAGTTAAGAGACTTTTCTAAGGTCACACAGATAGTAAGCATCAAAGGTGGAATTTGAACCCATATCTTCTGATCTGAGGACAAATTCTTATTCTCCTTTACTATGCTGCCTCCTTTGAGAGCTCCCTTGTCTTGAGAACATACACCTAAAACACATGTCCTTGGACCAGTTCCAAATGGGATGACCTCTGAGTAGAACAAATACTGAAGGTAGATTATTCCCCCATTTGAGAGCTCTTATGGGAAAGTAATTGCAATCTTTTGCTCTATAAGATCTGTTTCAACAAGGTTGAGGGAACAGCCAGAATCAAATGATTTCTATAGGCTAAGGCTACTTTTCCTCAATGGAGAGAGCACATCTCAGTTATACTGACAAAGTGATTACTGTTACCTAGCTGGTAACTCCCTTGTTCCTTCATGCTCATTCTATCTCCATGGCTGACAACTTGCTTCATTCCTATTCCTCGTGCTGGAATAGTGGCCATGACTTTTGCCCAGTGTGCATGGCCCTATTTGTTTTTCATCAGGTGCCTACATCCTTGCTGAACAGATCCCCCACTATACAAAAAGGTTACCATATCCGTTGTCAAAATGACTTTCAACCCTAACTTCTGAAGTTGGCCCAATCCAGAGGAAAGGAGCACAGAATAATAGGCATTTCATAGACAGATATAAAGGGAACTTGGATGTCTAAGGAAAGTTGTGAAAGCTTTGTGGTTTTCATCTGCAAGTACAGTATATGCAAACACCTAAAAGTTGTTTTCTAATTAACAGCATTGTTAAGGATGTTAATATGAACATATTTACTAAGCTTTCTTTTATTAGGATACATTGTTTATTAGGGAGAGACCAGGAATAAAGATTCTTTTTGTCGGCGTGAAATCCATTTTTTCCACTGCTGGGATTATGGGCAGCTCACTGCATTCCCTGGGGAAGGGAATGAGGAGAGTGTCAATTTTCTCCCACATAGTAACACACATTCCACACACAAGGCATCCAGTGTGGTTTGTGGAGTTGTCTCCACCTGGGGTCATCAATCTAGACCCCAGTACTGTAAGGCTGAGGATGACAAGGTCCCATGACATTTCATCCTATAAAATGTAAAAAAAAAAAAAAAGATAATATATCAATGTGAAGAGATGGCTGAGGGGGAGAAAAGTTAGCAGGACAGAGTTCCCCTCTTCCCCAATGATTTTCTCCTTTGCTTGCTGTACTAATGCCTGACCTCTCCCTTCACTGTGACTGTGGTTCCCACTGTTATCTTTGGCCAGTTAGTTCAATATGGTGCTAGAGAGGTCAAGGCAATAAGGTTCATTTGGTTCCATAGTCGAAGACTAGCCCTACATAATGATCTCATAAATATATCAGGAGGCTGACCAAATGACAAGCAGTACAGTGCTAAAGAAAGGGGGCTGGATACACTTATGGGGGGCAGAGAAGACCCAGAACTGGGGATCTGTAACCTCCCAAATTCATATAGTGCCTTAAGATTTGCAAAACTCCTTACTTCTTTCTTTCTCTCACAAAAACCATATCCACACTAGGTAGATTCTGTTGTTCTTCTCATCATACAGATGGGGAAAATGAGGCTCAGAAAATTTAAGTGATTTTCCAAAGGTCACACAGCTGGCAAATGTCTGAGGCAAAATTCAAACCCAGGTTGTCCTGATTTCAAGTAAAATATACACTCTATAAGAATACCAAACATTTATATGGTACTTACTATATGCCAGACACTTTGGAAGCTCATAGAATATCTGTGCCCTAAATTATTATCTCTTTTGATCCTCACAACCACCCTAGGAGGTAGGGGATATTATTATCCATCCCCATTTTATAGATGAGGAAACTGAGGCAAACAGAGTTCAAGTGACTTGCCCAGAGTCACACAACTAGTGAGTATCTTTTGCTAGATTTCTGACTGCAGGTCCTATATTCTATCCACTGCACCTCTTGGCTGTCCCATGAGTACATTACATTACATGACTTTATTATTATACATCATCTTCCTCTGTCCCCAAACAGAAACCTTCCCTTGTAATCAATAAGGACAAAACCAGTCAGCACATTGACCATGTGTGTACACATATGTTTCTCTCTGCACTTCTCTGCTATATTTCTAACAGAAGGTGGGAGGCCTGCTTCATCCTCAGTCTTCTTAAGTCATGATGGGTCACTGCATTGATGGGCCAGCTCTGACACTTTCAAGCAATAGTCGCTCACCTGCCATGTCTGAATCAGGCCACGTTGCTGTGGGCCCTACCCACCTACAACTTGACCGTGCCTGCTATTTCCAAATCCAGTGGGTGTTTGTCATTATGCTACTGCAACAAGAAACATAATAATAACAGGAAATATGGCATCATCCTGTGATTTCGCTGATAGAAAGAATGCCCCGGGTAAGGAAACTCCTTATACCGAAGTAGGCTGGTGCTTTCTCGGTCACTTAGAGTCACAGAAAGTCTCCCAGAGCTCTGAGAGGGTTCAGTGATCGCCCAGGGCCATGCAGCCAGTGTGTGCCAGAGGAAGGATTTGAATTATGCCAGGTTCCCTGGTTTGGCAGCTACTTCTTTCTATACTGATCACAATGACTCCAAATAATAATGATGGACACTAAGACACTGCTGATGGAACCTTGAATTAGTCAAAATATTCATGAAAACAATTGAGAATTGTGCAAGAAAAGCCATTAAACTGGGAATAGCTGTTTGAAGCAGGGTCACACTACTGGGCATATACCCCAAGGAGACTGAAGACAAGAAAAAGACCCCAGATGTGCCAACACATTGTTGTTCAGTTTCATATTTTCCATGACCCTGGCTGGTGTTTTCTTGGCAGAGATACTGGAGTGGTTTGCCATTTCCCCCTCCAGCTCATTTTATAGATGAGTAAACTGAAGCAAACAGGGTTAAGTGACTTGCCCAGGGTCATACAGCTAGTCAGTGTCTAAGGTCACATTTGAACTCAGGTCTTCCTGACTACAGGTCCTGCACTCTATCCACTGAACCACATTGCTACCCAACACATTCATAGTGGCTCTTTTTGTGGTAGTAGAAGGACTAGAAGAAAAGTGATCTCCCCTTCGTTTGGAAGTGGACTCAACAGACTGTGGTAGAGGAGTATAGTGAACAATTTCGGTGCTATCAGAGATGAGGAAAGTGAGGAGTCCAAAACACTTTGGGAAGACTTGCGTGTACTGAGGCAGAGTGGGGTAATCAGAACCTGCACATGAAAAGAGCGATAACATAAATGGAGAGAACACCAAGGAAGCCCAGTCCCCAGGAACAGCAGTAACCAGTCCTCACCCTGAACTGCTGAAGCGGCTTGCCTCACTCCTTTCAGTGGACAGGTGGGGGGTTCTCAGTGCAATCAGTCTGTGTATTGCCAGGAGTGCTCAGTGTGGTACTTGGTGCCTTAATCATGATTCTTTGTTACAGGACAGGGCTCTTGGTGATTGGGTGAGGCAGGGGACTATGCAGTTTATATGGGTCACATCAAACAGAAAGCATAAACCTGTTTTGTTTTTAATTAAAGAATGAAGGATAGGGGCGGCCAGGTAGCACAGCGAGTAAGAGCACTGGCTCCATTGTCAGGATGATGTGGAGATCGAATCCCAGGCTCAGACACTTAGCTCCCACCCAGAAACATCTGGCCGTGTAACCTTGAGCAAGTTACTTAACCCCGATTACTTTAAAAAAAAAATTAAAGATAAACAAAAAAAGATGATAATAAAAGAACAATAATAGACTTTTAAAAATATATTTTATTTACTTCATTAAATGTTCCAATTGTGTAAAACTTTTTATATTTTTTTTATTTTGAGTTCTAAATTTTCTCCCTCCCTATCAACCCACTTCACCCCTTGAGAAGGCAAGCAATATGATATCCATTATGTAGGTGAAGTCATATAAAACATATTTCCATAATAATAGACTTTTCATTTAAGATTTCTCTATATTACATTCTGTACATTTTCACATGTGAGCCTCACAATAGCCCTATGGGTTAAAAAGTTCTGTCCACATTGTATACGTGGGGAAACTGAGACCAAGAGAGTTGTCACTTGCCCGAGATCCCAGAGATTTGAACTCATGTCTTCTTCAGTCCTTTGACTACACCACCTAGTGGCCTTCTGGAAGACTTTACTGGACAGGGCAAGAGGAGAGAGAACAAAAGCAATGGGAAAAGACTATTTTCAGAGCTCTTTTAGACCAGAAGAAGACCTGTAACATAGAACAATGTCGCTCCCATCTATTGAATTTTCCCGATATACAGACTAGACCTGGGGAGGAGGCAGCAGGGGAGGGGGAGGGGAGATGAGATGCTGGAAGAAAGATCTTTGGTTAAATAAGCAGGCTTCCTCCTTACTTTTATTTAAGCACTTTTTAACTCCTTACAATCTGGCAAGGCATTAGCTGCTCCCAGTGCCCATTAATAGAGGCAATTAAATCACGTCTCCCTGATGCATTCTGTCAACCAACACTCCATCTTTTTCACACGTACTCTTTGTGCTTTTAATACCTTGAAAAACAATCCCCTTAATATCGTCTAAAACCCATTTTGGATTTCCACACTGTGTAAAATGTGCGTAAAAAGCCTCTTAACGGAATTGTTTTAAAATGACACTGTCAATGTATTTTTCATCATTTGTATAATCATTATTATTCACTGTTGTTTATAATAACCCCAGAGGAGCTTGGAACAGAATTCTGTTTTCTTACCAATTTTTTTTTTAACCTTAACCTTCATCACCCATTTTGTTTGCTTATGTTATGTTTTTGTAGGGTTGTTCCTGAGAGATATGACGGGCATTCATCTTTCTTAAAGAAAACAGCTCTAAACCATTTATTTTCATTGAGAAAATAAAAAATATGGAATGGGAACTTTGCAGAGATATACACACTTTGTAGATCACACACACACACACACACACATACACACACACATACGCATGCACGCATGCTAAAGGACCATACTACTTAGTCTAATGCATCTTTTATCCTTAGATTGCAAAGTGCTTCACAAATATTAACGTATCACATTACTTCCCTGAGAAATAGGTCAATGAGATTAAACACATTTTACAGATGAGGAAACTGAAAGGACTAGCTGCTTAGTATTGAGGTGACTTGCCCAGGGCCAAGGGGAAGGTCAAAAGTTGAGTTGGGCCCAGAACTCGGTTTTCCTGACTCCCTCAGCCTGTGCTCAGACCACTGGCATAAATTATATAGAAACAGATATGTGACCCTGGGTTCAGCCACCATCAAGACCATGATTTCACAAATTTGGTTTATTTTCTGAAAGGCCTGTTACAAGCAATGGAGCTTGTCTGTAACAAGGTGCATGTGTGTGTGTGGAGGTGTTGTGTGTGTGTGTGTATGTGTCTTCTGCCTTCCCCTTTCTCAACCATTCTTTTCTCTTTCATTGTCTACCTCTTGGTTCCCACCACCCAGTCCCCATTTATGGCATCTCTTCTCCCAGAATGAAAGTGAGAGAGGGGGCCTGACTGGCTTTGGGAAATATATAGAACACTCATGGCCTACAATGTTTCTGCTTGAGTCCAACATCTAAGATGATTTTCAATTTCATATATACTTTTTGTTACATACTAATAGCAATTATGCATGAGTGAAAAATTATGCTGTCATTTAAGTACTTGAGACAGGACCCAAGCATTTGTCACAGCCAGGTGACATAGAGGTTAGTGAGCTAGATTTGGAATCAGGAAGATCTGAGTTCAAATCCTCCTTCAGCTAGCTGTGTGACACTGGGCAAGCCACTTAATCTCTTCCATCCATACTTTCCTATAAACAGGGAATAGTAATAACACTTCTAATGTTATTAACTAATAACTAATAGTAATGACAATAATAAAATAATTGGATTCATTTAAGGGTCAAATGAGATAACGAATGTAAAATGCTCTACAAACCTTAAAATGTTCACTATTATTCTGTAAGGGCAGCTAAATGGCACAGTAGATAGAGTGCTGGGCCTGAAGTCAGGAAAACTCCTCTTCCTGAGTTCAAATCTGACTTTAGACACTTACTAGCTGGACCCTGGACAAGTCTCCTAACCCTGTTTGCCTCAGTTTCCTCATCTTTCAAAAGAACTGGAGAAGGAAATGGCAAATCATTCCATTATCTTTGCCAAGGAAACCCCAAATAGGGTCATGAAGAGTCAAACTTGCCTGACAAACAAATGAACGACATTATTCTGAGGCTGTCCCATAGCTATCTCTAACTCAACATTTCCTAAAGAGAACTCATTACCTTTCTCCCCTAAACCTTCCCCTCTTCTCACCCTTCCTATTGTAGTTGAGAGCACCACCATCTTCCCAGCCACCCAGTCTTCTGATCTTGGGATCATTCTCTACTTAAAGCCCCCCAACACGTCTAGTCTGCTGATATTTTATTTCTACCCTCCCAGTATCTCTCATGGTTGTGTTCTTTTCTTTCCACTCTTTCTGCCGCCACCTCAGAAGCAGCTACCATCACTTCATGACTGGGCAACTGCAATAGACTTCTACTTAGTCACCTTACCTCAATATCACTCCCCAAGTCTCCCCCAAATATCTCCTGCTCAATTGTCAAAGCGATTTGCCTATATCCCATGTCACCCCCACGTTCCTGCTAAACACCAGCGGCATCCTTTACCTTCTCTATCAAGCATAAAATGCTCGGATTGACTTTTAAGGCTCTTTATAACTGGTCCTCTTCCTATCTTTCCAGTCTCCCCGCACTTTGCTCCTTCCCACCTATGCAATGACCCAGTGACCCCAATGTTCTCTCATACAGAACTTCATCTCCTCACTTGCTGTAGACCTTTTCAAGGGCTGTCCTCCATGTCTGAAATGTTTTCCTCTTCACATCCACCTCCTGGCTTCTTCACCTCCTGGGAGACTCGTCTAAAATGTCCCCTTAAGGAGGCCCTTCTTAGTCGCCTCCCCCACCCCAGATTACTTTTCATTCACTCTGTATATGTCCTTGACGTGCAGAGTTACTGGCTTGTCTTTCCCCATTAGAATGGAGGCTGCTTGAGGTCAGGGACTACTTATTTGTATCCTCAGTGCTTAGCAGAGTGCCTACCATACTGGAAGTGTTTCATTCTGTGTCATCCTTGAGACGTACCAGAGTCCCCTTCCACAAGTCAGGCAGTCTTAGCATTCATCTTTCTGCTTCTTGCCTTTTTAACCCTTCCCCACTATCATTTTGCACCTCTCCTCCTGTCATCCTGAGAGTTTTTTGTTTTGTTTTGTTTTTTACTTCCTACCACCAAGGAGCTGGGGCACCCTGGGGGCCATAAGTAGAGCTCACTAAGGCCATAAACTGCCATGTCCCTAATTGTGTGTCCCCAACCTTCCTTAGAGTCTTTCCATGTTCTTCCCTCTCCCTTGGGCCATATCTTCTGCTGAGCCTCTTCTTTAGGTCTCTTATATGTTCCAGGAGAGGCTTCTACATCATTACCCTTCAATGTCCCTTTGTACAACTAGGAACCTGATCTACATGAGGAAATTTTACTTCTTTTGAAGCAATGAGGGCTATAGTTTGGAAGAGCTTTGGGAATTGCTGAGGAGAAAACTGGTAAGAAGAAAAAAATCTGAACAAATAAAATTGTCCAAAAGTGTAATGGGCTGCCTCAGAAGGTGGTGGCTCCTTTTCCTGCAAGCACCTTTAAACAAAGTCTGCCTTCATTTCATCTCCTTTCACTCATTCACCAACATTATCCAATCTGACTTCACTCAATTGAAACTCTCCCCCCCCTCAAAGTTTATATCTTTGCCAAAGCTAAAGCCCTTTTCTCACTCTTTAACCTTTTTGACCTCACTGCTGCCTTTGATATGAGAGACCATCTCTTCTTGTGAACACAACCTCTTCACTGGGTTTTAATGACACTACTCTCTCCTGGTTCTCCTCTTATCTACCTGATCACTCCTCTGTTTTCTTTGCTGGCTCATCATTCATATCAAATCTCCTAAATATAGGTTCAGGGAAGCCAAGTGGTTCAGTGGATAGAGCACCGGGCCTGAAGTCAGGAAGATTCATCATCCTGAGTTTGAATCCAGCTCCATTCTCTTCCCTGAGCATCAGATCTGCATCTGTAATTCCCTATTGGACTTTACTTTTTTTGTGTATTTTTTTGGAGGGGAGAAGGTACAACAATTGGGGTTAAGTTACTCACCCAAGGTCACACAGCTCGTAAGTGTGTCAAGTGTCTGAGGCTGAATGTGAACTTGGGTCCTCCTGACTCTAGGGCCAGTGCTCTATTCACTGTGCCACCTAGCTGCCCCACTATTGGACATTTCTAACAATGTCCCAGAGAAATTTCAAACTTCACAAATCCACATTTCCCATACTCACCTCCAATAATGGTTTTCCCTATTTTCTTTGATTTAAGTCTAAATTTTATAGTAAAAAGCTCATGATCTGAGCCACAGTCAGCTTCAAGTCTTGTTTTAACTGACTGTATAGAGCTTCTCCCCCTTTCAATCTGATTTCAATATTGAACATCTGATGATGTCCATGAGTAAAGACACCTTTTGGGTTGTTGAAAAAGAGTGTTTGCTATGACCAATGAGGTATTTTGACAATTTTGTTAGTCTCCGCCCTGCTTCATTTAGTACTCCAAGGCCAAACTTGCCTGATAGTCCATTAGTCTTTTGAATCCTACTTTAGCTCTCCTATCTCCTATGATGAATGTATCATCTTTTTTGTGTTATTTTTAGAAGATGTTATGGGTCTTCACAGAACTGAGCAACTTTGGCCTCTTCAGCATGATTGGTTGGAGCATAGGCTCATTCTATTGTGATGTTGAATGGGTTGCCTTGGATTCAAAAAGGTAGTCATTTTTGGAATATATCCCACTACTATACTGCTTTTCTCAGCCTTTTATTGACCATAAGGGCTACTCCATTTTTTCCAAGGAATTCTTTCCACAGAACCCCTGGATTAAATTCGCCCAGTCCTCTACATTTAAGTTCACTGACATCCAACATGTCAATGTTTAATCTCTCCATCCCCTGTTTGACCACATTCAGCTTACCTTGGCTCATAGATCTTACATTCCAGGTTCCTACCCAATATTGATCTTTGCAGCATTGACCTTTCCTTTCAGCTTTGGTCCAGAAGCTTCAGTCTTACTGGGGCTACTTGTAGCTGTCCTCAACTCTTACCCAATAACAGGATGGACACCTTCCAACCTGAGGGCTCATCTTCCAGTGTCAAATCTTTTATCATTTTAGCAGTCCTGAGAGTTTTCTCATCAAAGATACTGGAATGGTTTGCCATTTGCTTCTCCGTTTATCACATTTTCTCTGAACTCTACACTATGATCTTTCTGTCTTGGGTAACCCTGCAGAACATAGCTCATAGCTTCATTGAACTATGCAAACCCCTCCACCACAACAAGGCAGTGATGAAGGAGGGCTTATGTCTATATATGTACAAGCATACATATACCTATATGTGATAAAGGTGAAAGAAAGGACTGTAAAAGCTGGTTTGAAGCTTAACATAAAAACTAAGAGCTTGGCAATGGATTCCATCACTTCCTGGCAAATAGAGGGAGAAGAAATGGGAGCAGCATCAGGTTTTATATTCTTGGGCTCAAATTCACTGCAGACAGCAATGTAGTCATGTAATTAAAAGACACTTGCTCCTTGAAAGGAAAGCCATGGCAAATATGGACAGCATAGTAAAAGGCAAAGACATTACCTTATCAGCAAATGTCTGTATAGTCAAAAACATGCTTCTTCCAGTAGCAACATATGACTGGGTGAAATGGACTATAAGGAAAGCTGAGCACCATAAGATTTTTGCTTTTGAACTGTGGTGATGGAGAAGATTGTTGAGTTCCTTGGACAGCAAGGAGATCGAAACAATAGATACTTAAAGAAATTAAGTTATTCTTAATTATTCAACGGAATAATTAAGGTTATTCACTGGAAGGTCCTATACTGAAGGTGAAGCTTTAATACTTTGGCTACATAAAAAGAAGATAGAACCCTTTGGAAAAGACTTTGATGTTGGGAAAGGAAAAGGGAAAGGTGGAGAAGCATATGAACAGATAGTGTCAGGGAAGAAAGGAACATGAGGTTGGACAGACTTAGGACAGAAGGGCCTGTGAGCTTTGGTCCATGGAGTCACTGAACACATCTGAATAGTCCGACTAAATAACAACAACAACATACAATGTGTGTAGATACATACATATATATACATTTAGGTGGGAGTATGCATGTATATACGTATTATACATATACATACATAGATGGGAGCAGAAGAAAACTGACAGAATTCTTAGCAAAGAGTAGGAGAGCAAATGTAGGAAGAGGGGAAATAGAGTAAAAATTTCACAATAGTCCTACAAGACAAGTAATACAAGGTATTGTTATCTCTGTTACAAACAAGGAACTTAGGTTGAGAGAAAATTAGAGTTAACCAGGGTCACATGGAAAATAAACATCTGAGATGCAGTTTGTGCTAGATGTTTCTTACCCACCTATATAGGCCTCTTCTCAGATAAACTAGGGCCTCAGTGAGAAGTGTGTCCTTTTCCTTTCCAATATTCTCTCCCATTCTAGGTCCTATTGTGATTTACCCAGGATCACTCAGCTAGAAAATGTTGTAGATGATTCTTCATGACTCCATGCCCAGTGCCACTGCACATCTAAGTGCCCCAAATAAATCAGTAGTAAAATAGATTTTTCAGTTAGGGAACAAAGAGAAAGAAATGAAGGTTCCAGAAATTGTCTAAATTCTTCTAACTACCCTGTTAACAAACAAGGACTGACTAAAACTTCTGGTTTCTCTGAAACATTCCAATTTCTGACATATCTCTTTACTTTTCCTGGAGTTTAGTTCTTTCTATTTCAGATGATCACTCCATCTCTCCTTTAAACTTTGAACTTTGCACCCAAAAATCTAACTCCGGATCCTCTACAGTCAAGGAATAAGGGCACCATGTATCCAGTCTGTAGATCAACAATTGAATAGAATGCCTGATCCTTGAGAGTGGTATGGGGCTATTATTTCCTTTTAGTCTGAATATCTCCCACTTAGATCAGGGGTAGAGAACCTGAAGCCTTGTGGCTACATGTGGTCCTCTAAGTCCTCAAGTATGGCCCTTGGGCTGAATCCAGACTTCACAAAACAAATTCTTTTATTAAGGGGAAATGAAGTTTGGATTCAATCAAAGGGCCTCACCTGAAGACCTAAAGGACCACATGTGGCCTCGAGGTTGCCAGTTCCCCACCTCTGACTTAGATCAATGCCTGGCATGTAATTGAAGCATAATAAATGTTTGTTGGTTGACTGAAATTATTAATAGTAGTACAGAATGCCCTGAGGACAGAAACAGGAACAAGGGTAGAGCTTGCAAAGAGGAACATCTGGCTGACATCCAGACAACATTCCTAACAATAGGAGCTGTCCAAAATGAGAATGGGCTGCCTCAGGAAGTGATGGGTTTCACTTCCTTAGAGAACTTCAAGCATAGGCTAGATGGTCATTTGTCAGGTGTTACAAAGTAAAGAAACTTGCACGTCTGTGTTGTACTATATGGCTACAGAAGTCTGTTCTAAATCATGTTAGTGATTCTCAGCAGGTGAGGGAAGGGGACGTCACTTATGTTCAAAATCAAATGCCATTTCCTCATCAACCTAGAATTGGAAGGAGACCACATTCACAATCCTAGAAGCTCTTTATCCTTGAATCTCCTAACACAGAAGTGTTGAAAGGGTATTCTTACAATTCACTTTTAGGTGGAAATGCTCATGCAAATAATGTGGGTGAATTGAAGGGCCTTCAGTTTCATAAATAATCCTATGTATTTGGGGTTCAGAAAAAAACTTACACAATTTCCCCCCGTTATTTTCTATTTGAATTTTAAGACAATATTCATATTTCACCAAGACTTTAATAAATTCTATTGAGAGGACATCAGCAGCTTTTCTTTCATCCCATCAAAGTCCTCTCAGAAACAGGAAGTAGGTTTTCTACCTAACAAAGATTAATCTCATTCAAAGGGGCTAGTTCATTTGTCTAGGGGTATGAAGTTTCCCCCTCCTGAATCTGACCACATGTCTTCTCTAAGGACAGAAGAACATTGATGACAAGGGAGCTGAGGTTTGGAGAATTTCTGAAATGATTTGATTGATGCATATTTTGATTTAAGGAATTGCAATTGACTGGAGGATTTTCAAGTGGCATTTCCCAAGAAGCTGTGATGGTAATCTGTGGTAAGCTGATTAGTGGTATTTACGTACTTCTGAGGGACCACAAAGTTATGCTGATGTGAATGAGCTGCTTCCTATTAATCCAG
This sequence comes from Petaurus breviceps papuanus, assembly GCF_028583685.1. NCBI lineage: Eukaryota > Metazoa > Chordata > Mammalia > Diprotodontia > Petauridae > Petaurus > Petaurus breviceps. The sequence goes on along the minus strand of NW_027185797.1, from coordinate 11,041,511 downwards.
GAACTCTTGTTTTCACATGTTCAGTAATACTTGGAATTCACTTTTTTTTTTCTTTTTCTCCGTACTCACCATGAATTTTCTCTCCCTCCTACAATTTGTTGTTATGGTATTGAAGTTATTTTTTTGACTCAGTCCACCTACTCACCCTTGATCTTATGGTCTTTTCCATTCTAAGCATGTTGAGAGTACGCACAAAGGAAGCCTACTATCGCAAATCAACATCTCGAATTACGGTGTGATCAGAAGTGACATCATAGTGTGGTTTCATCAGTGATATTAGAGAAGTTTAACATATTTTTCATTCTTTCAAGTATCAAAAAGACCCATCCCTCTTTCCCTTTTGTTCTTCTCCCCCTCTCCCAAATTACCACTGCCACCACCACCACCACCATCACCACCCCCGCCACTAGATATCGTCAACAATTCTTCTCTAGGATCTCTTCTGTCTCTATTACTACCAGTCCGTGGCTGGTGTGCATGCGTCACTCTCCATCTGCAGCAAAAAATCAAAAACAAAACAAAACAAAAGAAAAAAATGAGCACTATTGACCTGGTAACTTTCTTTTCCCAGAACAAGGCTTGAAGAGAACATGAGAAAACCACAGATACTAGCACTGATGAAGCCTCATTTCCTGTGAATTCACAGGCTCTTGCTGTTGGGTTTCTTCAACTGAGACAAAAATTCTCTTCTGACTTTTCTGTATTTATTGTTACCCTAGAGTAAGGCTTACAGCAAATGACCATGACCCAACATCAGTGTCTTCTCTCTACCTCAAATCAAGACCAACTTTGGTCTTCCTGATCAAATAGGCTTAAAACAATCTGGGCATTCCAAGACATCTCACTACTCTCCATATGATTTCTTTAGCCCCATTTTAAAATTGTTATATATATAGAAAATAGAAGAAAGGATAGGGAAGGCAGGAAAAAAAAACATTTTCCTGAATCCACTCTAGTCTCCTTACTGTTTTTCTGATGGAGATATGTCCTTTGTGGAGATTAGAATAGGAAAATAACATCCAGTCTTATCTTCTCCTTGGCAAAAATGATGGAATTGATCAATGCATCCTAAGATCAATTCAAGAGAATCAGAAATATTATTGATCTGGGTAAACTTGAGAAAATTGTTATACCACTTGGGGCCTCAGTTGCCTCACCTGTAAAATAAAAGGGATTGGACTCACTAGACTACAATTTCAATAAGCATGCATTAAATAACTACTGTGGCCAAGATATGCTATTAAGTGCTGGGAGATTATCTCTAATGTTCCTCTCATCTTTCAGACTCTATTCTATCTATGTCTGTGATAAATGTGGATGATTATAACCCTGATTGTTCAGTCTATGTATCCTATACCCCTATACCTGCTTGTCCCTTCGGTGGCTCATAGTTTGAAACAGTAAGACAGGGACAGGGAGAAAAGCTGAAACTTTGTAATTTTCTCCTTTTATGGTAAGCATTTTGCAAACCTTAAACCAACATATAAATGCTCACAACAATTATTATCATTCTCATTATTTATTTGGGGAAAAGGTAAAAACATACCAGCAAAGTAAGATTTAGAATTTATCTGTGAATTTAATTTAGCATTCCTTTCCCTTATCATATATTAAGCTTTTAAAAATTCTGTTTAATGTTTTCAAATTATTTATCTTTTCAATCAGCAAAAATCCCCCCCTCTCTCCCCTCAACATCTACCTCCCTCCAAGTGAGAATGAAAAAAGCAAAAACCCTATCACAAATATGTATAGTAAAGCATAAATAATTGTTAAATAGGCATGTCCAAAAAGAACATATATATTATAATCTTACACATATATTTGTGTATTTGTGTGTGTGAGTGTGAACTTATCTCCTAATAGAAAGGTGAAGGATCCAGAATTCAGAATTACATAAATATGATATATGTAATATTATGTATATAATACATGTAATATTGTATGTAATATAAATGACAACATATGTAATTCTGAATTCTGGATCTTTCACCTCTCTATCAGGACATAAATAACAAGTTTCATCATTAGTCTTTTTTTTCTAAGCAATTGGAGTTAAGTAACTTGCTCAAGGTTACACAGCCAGTTATTTCTGGGTGGGTGCTAAGTATCAGAGCCCGGATTCGATCCCAGGTCATCCTGACTCTGGGGCCGGTGCTCTTACTTGCTGTGCTACCTGGCCACCCCTATCATTAGTCCTATAGAATCATGATTGATTGTTAAACTGATCATAATTCTTCACTCTTGAAGAGTTGCTTGTCTTAACCATATTGTTGTCATTGTATAAGATATCTTCATAGTTCTATTCACTTCACTCTGTATCAGCCCACGTAAGTTGTCCCAGGTTTCTCTGAAATCATCTCCTTAATCATTTCTAGACTTTGTGCATTTCTGAAGGGAAGATCTGGACTGGTTATTCCACTGCTTTCTTAGAGTGTTTAGTGCCATGTTATTCTTAGAGAAAACACTGCAAGCTTTCAGTACTTCAAAGCAATCTGAACCAGGGAAAAGTCAGACTCTTGCCCTTTTGGTCTGAGCCCTCTTGCTTCCTGACCTGGGTTTGATCTAAGTGACAGTAGACCGCTGCTCAATTCCAGAGGGCTGGTAAATGTCCAAGATGGTATAGCCCAAGTCTTCCAACTCCAAGTCAGCATACTACCCATTATGCCACTTAACCTCAAGCATAGCAAGGTCTTGCATGCACTAAGCATTGAATAAGTATTTTCTCACTTAAAATGATATCACCTATGTTATAGACTAAAGTAGGAGGGAAGGAAATAATAATATATTAAATGTCTACTGTATGGCAGGCATTGTGCTAAGTGCTTTTGCAGTATTATACCATTTAATGAGAAAGATTCACTGCATCTATCTGCACATTATATACAAATATTATAATAATTGAAATAATAATACTTATATATGCACATATGGGATATATATGGATTATATATACATGTATATGCATATGTGTTTGTGTATATTTTTGTATATGAAAGGGGGAAGGAGAGAAGGAAAGAGAGAAAGAGACAGACAGACAGACAGATACTCAGTCTTTCTTGGGAGGTAGTAATCTTCCTTTCAACAGACATCTACAAGTAAATAGTGATAATGATAACAGCTATTTATATGGCATGCTGCAATTTGCAAAGTGCTTTTTGATGGATCGTGTCATGTGATCTTCACAATACTCCTATCAGAAAGGAACTGTAGGTCTTTTAAAACTCATTTTACAGATGAGATACCTAAGACATAAAGGTAACTTGACTAATCCACAGTCACACAGCTCATTAAATATTTGAGCCAAGATATAAACCCAGTTCTTTCCTAACTTCCAATCTAGAGGTCTTCATTGTACCATGTTTTCTTTTTAAGTAAAAGCTAAAAAGCCACTCAGGAGTGGGCTCTCCCATTGGGTTTTAAAGAATGCCATCCTCTAATGTTAAAACAAATTTTAAAAAACATCTCATAGTTCCTTCCCCTAACTTCATCCAAATGCTGAGAATTTGAGAATTTTCTGGAAATCATTATGGAAAGATTGTTTGCTCTCCCTGCTATCACAGATTTAGATCTGTAAGGGACCTCGGAAATCATCTAATTCAGCTCTTTCATTTTAAGGATAAGGGAATTGAGGACTGAGGAGACTGAATGAGTTGGCCAAGGTCATGTTCAGTCATTTTCAGTCATGTCTGACTCTTCATGACCCCATTTGGGTTTTCTTGGCAAAGGTACCAGATTGGTTTTGCCATTTATTCTCCAGTTCATTTTACAGATGAGGAAACTGAGACAAACAGAATCCAGTGACTTGATTAAGGCCACACAGCCATTAAGTGTCCGAGGAAACATTTGAACTCAGTAAGATAAGTCTTCCTGACTCCAGGTTGAGCACTCTATCTATCTATCTGCCCTAGGTTGTGACTGAAGCCAGACAGTTAGTAAATGGCAGAGCTGGCCCTCAAATCCAGGTTCTCTGATTTCTACTCCAGAGTTTCTTCCATTGCACCACACTGCTAACAGGATGAACACAGACCCAAATCAGGCATTAGCTTCTGGAAACCTGATTCTTCTTACCAAGATGAGAAGCTTAACAGTCAGACACAGTTCCTTGATTTGACCCAATTCACCAGCTTCATCCATCCCTCCCGATGTTTCTGTATCCTAGGGCTAAATTGTACAGTCTTGTGGGATCTGGAGGGGTAGAGGTTTTCCCAAGTGATACAAATAGGGAATGAAGCTTCAGCTTAGCCAATTTTTATTTTTCCCCCACAAAAAAAAGTGTCCCATATTTAACTGGCCTAAAAACCTTGCAACTGGGAGGAAAATGAAAAGGCAGCAACTTGCCTGAGATCTCTCCCAGATCCTTCTGAACACCTTTAAATAATGCCATTAAACAATTCCTGGAGTGGCAGAACCCATAAAAGGATGGAATGGAATAACTTCCTGGACAAAGACAATTTAGATGGTTGACACGAAAGGTTACACCTGGGTGAGAGTGGATCACTGTCCAACACAGGCCACACCAACACAGACACAGCCTCAGCAAAGCAGGAGCAGGCCTTGGAAACCATTGTCTCAGCAGCCAAAATGGCTGCTTCTACAGCTCTCAGTCCACAGATGGTAAGCGAGGTGACCAACTGATCAGAAGAAGATTACAAGGGTCTCTTTGCTGGCACTGGGGGCAGGACACTGTTGCTTTGCTCATAATCAAATCTAGGCCACAGTTCTGTGTGGCATTACCAGGGCAAGGAGAAATGCTTGTATACCAGAGTTTGTGACCATGGTGGAGAGGGGACCCTGGTCACAGTTCCAGGGCAGAAAAGAGTACTCATGTTTACTCACAGACCAGTGCACAAGCCAGGAGAGTAGTAAATGTCTTAGGTCAGATCATCTTGGAAAAACTGAAAACTTACAGGTCCCCAGAAGTATCTCTGAAAACAGCTGCATAAAACCTCTGAAGCTTGGGACAATGTGCCCTCCACCTGGAAGCAGAGCCCTATTTTAACAAAGAGTTAAAAATCAAGAACTAGACTTTAATAAATGAGCACAAAAAAGAGAAAAATTCTGACCAAAGAATGGTGACAAGGAAGATCAAAACCCCACCCAGAAGAAGATAACAAAGTCAAAGCTCCAACATCCAAAGCCTCTGAGAAAATATATGAATTGGTCTTAGACCATGGGAGAACTCAAAAAAAGATTTTGAAACTCAAGTAAGAGGTGTAGAGGAAAAAATTGAGAAGAGAAATAAGAGTGATGCAAGAAAATCATGAAAAAAATAGCAACTTGGTAAAAGAAACACAAAAAAATACTGAAGAAATAACACCCTAAGCAACAGAATAGGCCAATTGGAAAACAAGGCACAAAAAAACAATGAGAAGAATGAAAAGTAGAATGGATCAAATGGAAAAGGAGGTACAAAAATTCACTGAAGAAAATAATCCCTTAAAATTAGAATTCAGCAATGGGAGCTAATGACTTTATGAGAAATCAAGAAACAGCAAAACAAAACCAAAGGAATGAAAAGAATAGGACAATGGGAAATATCTCATTGGAAAAACAACTGACCTGGAAAATAGATCCAGGAGAGATAATGTAAAAATTATTGGATTACCTGAAAGCCATGATTAAAAAGGAGTCTAAGACATGATCCTTCAAGAAATTATCAAGGAAAACTGTCCTGATATTCTAGTACCAGAGGGTAAAACAGAAATTGAAATAATCCACCAGTCACCTCCTTAAAGAGATCAAAAAATGAAAACTCCTAGGAATATTATAGCCAAATTTCAGAGCTCCAAGATCAAAAAGAAAATCTTGCAAGCAGCCAGAAAGAAACAATTCAAGTATTCTGGAGCCCCAGTCAGGATACATAGGATTTAGGAACTTCTACATTAAAGGTTCAGAGAGCTTAGAATATCATATTCCAGCGGGCAAAGGAGCTAGAATTACAACCAAGAATCACCTACCCAGCAAAACTGGGCATAATCTTTTGAGGGGAAAAAATGGTCATTCAATGAAGCAGAGGACTTTCAAGTACTCTTGATGTAAAGACCACAACTGAATAGAAAATTTGACTTTCAAATATAAGACTCAAGAGAAGCATAAAATGGTAAACAGGAAAGGAAAATCATAAGGGACTTAATAAGGTTAAACTGTTTACATTTCTACATGGGAAGATGATACTTATAACTCATAAGAACTTTCTCATTATTAGGGCAGTTAGAAGAAGTATGTATAGATAGAGGGCACAGGTATGAGTTGAATATGAAGGGGTGCTACCTAAAAAAAAATAAAATTAAGAGATGAGAAAGAGGAATGCACTGGAAGAAAGGGAAAAGAAGAGAGAGAGTGGAGGAAATTATCTCACTTAAAAGAGGCAAGAAAAAACTTTTATAGTGGAGTGGGAATGAATGAACCTTATTCTCATCAGAATTGGCTCAAAGAGGGAATAACATACACACTAAATTGAATATAGAACTCTATCTTACCCTACTGGAAAGTAAGAAGGGAAGGGGATAAGAGAAAAGAGGGAATGATAAAGAGGAGAGCAGAATGGGGAAGGCAGTACTCACAAGCAAACACTTTTGAGGAGCAACAGGGTGAAAGGAGAGAGAGAATAGAATAAAGAAGGGAACAGGATGAAGGGAAATACTGGTAGTAATTGTAAATGAAAAAAAAATTGAAACAAATTTCTCTGATAAAGACCTCATTTCTCAAATGGGAACTGAGTCAAATTTATAAAAATAAAATCCATTCCCCAATTGGTAAATGATCAAAAGATATGAAAAGTTTTCAGATGAAGTAATCAAAGCTATCTATAGTCATATAAAAATGCTCAAAACCACTATTGGTTGGAAAATGCAAATTAAAACAATTCTGAGGTAACACCTCATACCTATTAGTTTGGTTAATAGGACAGAAAATGAAAATAATCAATGTTAGAAGAAATGTGGGGAAAGTGAGACATTAATGCTCTATTGGTGGAGTTGTGAGCTTATTCAATCATTCTTTAGAGTAATGTGGAATTATGCCCAAAAGGCTATAAAACCACGCATACCCTTGGACTTAGTAATGCCAGTACTAGATCTGTATCCCCAAAAAAAAATAAAAAACAAAAAGGAAAAGGACCTATACATACAAATATATTTCTAGCAGTTCTTTTCTGGTGGCAAAGAATTAGAAATTGAGGGTATGCTCTTCTATTGGGGGATAGCTGAACAAATTGGGGTATGTGATTGTAATGGAATGTTACTGTGCTATAAAAAATTATGTACAGGATGCTGTTTTCTTTTCCAACATGACTAATATGGAAATATGCTTTGCATGACCACACATGTATAACCTATATCAAATTGCTTGCCTTCTCAATGAGGGTTGGGGGAAGGGAGAGAATTTGGAATTCAAAGTTTTTAAAATAAATGCTAAAAAAATTGTTTTTTCATGTAATTGGGGAGAAATAAAATTTTAATAAAACCTTGGAACTGGAAAAATAAAGTTGTCTTATAATAACATTAATATTTCATATAAAGTTGTCTTTCATTCAGAGATTTTAATGCATGATGAATAAACAAGAACTGTGTCGCTATATTTATTCTCATTCTCTCTCTGTCTCTTTCTGTTTCTGTCTCTGCCTCTCTCTGTCTGTCTCTGTCTCTCTATCTGTCTCTGTCTGTCTCTCTGTCTCTCTCTCTGTCTCTCTCTCTCTCTGTCTCTGTCTGTCTGTCTGTCTCTCTCTCTGTCTCTCCTTTCCAATAGTCACAGAGCTAGGAAATTACAATTCTTGAATATAACTGTAGATTATTCTTTGCTTTGTCTTCAGACTAGAGAAAATAATAGTGAATGCCCCACCAGATGGAGCTGGCTTTAGAAGCTAGTAAAGTTCTAATGCTACAGAATGGGATGTGGGGGTGCTGGTCCTGTGTTTTCATCATTGCTATTGAACTAAGAAAGAGGGGTTCCTAGTGGCCTATGGGGGAAAACTAGATGACACAGTGGATAGAGTGCTGGACCTGGAGTCAGGAAGACCTGAGTTCAAATCTGACTTCAGGCACTTAATAGCAGTGTGACCCTGGGCAAGGCACTTACCCTTATTTACCTCAGTTTCCTCATCTGTAAAATGAACTGGAGAAGGAAATGACACACCACCTCCAGGATCTCTATCAAGAAAACCCCAAATCAGGTCCCAAAGAGTGGGGCATGACTGAAATGGTTGAATAACAAGAAAGTGGACTATGGAGTCAAACACTCTTGGATATCACTGAAGCAGAAGGTAACAATAGTGCTTACACTATCAATTTCTCCTCACAACAATCCTGATTTTACACAAGGAATATAAGCATTGTTATCCCCATTTTATAGATGAGGAAAACTGAATTTCAGAGAGGCTAAGTGACTTGTCTAGAGTCACACACCTGGATGTTTTAGTTGGACTTCAGATTCAATTCTTGTCACTCCAAATCCAGTGGTCTTCCTATGGTCTAATGCATGCCTCAATACTCTGTTTTGGAACAACTAAGACTCTTATTGATTTAGTAATACAAGGGACTTTATAGAACATTTAGTTCAGCTCTCCCATTATCAAGAAGAGAAAATTGTTTATGGTTACATGAGTTGCCCAAAAGTACATAGGCAGTCAAAGACAGCCATTTTTTACACTATTCCCACCATTCCATACTGGAGGAAAAAAGTCCTAAATTTGGAGTCAGTTTCTTCTTCCAACACTTGTGACCCAGAGAAAGGCCCATAATAACTATCTACCTCAGTTCCTCATCTGGAAAATAAGAGTGTCAAGATAGATGATCTTCAGGGTGACCACCAACTCTGAATCTCATGAAACCATGGCCTCAGCCAAAGTCTGGAATCCCAGGAGCAACTTCAATAATGAAGAGTATTCCCAGTAATTTTCCTGGGAATGAGAGAGACAGTAATCAAAGGGCAACTTTTTTGCTTTATTATCAGGGTAGCTCTGTTTACCTCTTAACTAAGGCTATATATTCAATCTTTATTTGAAAAATGCTAATATTAAAAGAAACACTTCTAAAAAAGACTGCTAGATAAAAAAATAAAATGAGGTGAAAAGCTGAAGCATAGTTTAAGGATGAAAGAGGGGGGACAGAAGGGGAGGGGAGGATAGGACAAGAGAGGAGAGGAGAAGGGGAGGAGGAGGAGAAATGAGAATGAGAAGGAGAGAAGAGGAGAGGAGAGGAGAAGAGAGGAGAGGAGGAGGGGAGGAGGAGGAGGAGGGGGAGGAGGAGAAGAAGAAGAAGAAGAAGAGGGAGAAGAAGGAGGAGGAAGAGGAGGAGGAGGAGGAAAAGAAGAAGAAGAGGAGGAGGAAGAAGAGGAGAAAGAGGGAGAAGAGGAAGAAGCAGGAGAAGGAGAAGAAGGAGGAGAAAGAGCACTAACTTTTATTCCTGGCTCAGTCCTCAAATGTACATAATGTGGAGAAATGTTTCAAAGGGAAGCATCCCTGAACAAATATCAAATCTGTCATTGGTTTGCTATCATTACTGACATTACTATTTATCATCATCATCATCATCACCATATTTTCTAAAAATCACTTACTAAACATCATACTAATCTTTGGAGACAAAATGTCACCTTGATTTCCCTCTTATGGTTAAGGACCAGGCCCTGCCTTCAAACTCATGTCAGCAAAATATGGCATAATCCATGTATTTTAAGGCAGGCACCCACCCATATTCCAAATTGTAGCTGTTTGGCATAATGTAATGTGCTAATCCCAAACATCTGTCCTATACCATGTGCTCATTTTCACTAAAGGACACAACAGGATCATGGGAAATGGAAGGTCTCCATTCTGTAATATACTTATTCAAAGCTCAGTGCCTTAATGAAACATTTCAGAAAGAAACATGTCTCACATAATAGATTCTAAAGATGTGTTGGAATAAGCAAGAAGGAGACAACCTGAGATGGAAAGGCAACAGGGAGCTGTCTATTGGTCTATTGGTTGCGTGGCTGTGGTCAAGTGATGATTACATTCAGGATTTCTTTTTTCTCATCTACAAAATTAGGAAAAACCTTATTTCTTGCTTCTGCAGGAGGGGGTTGTGGAAGAAAGAGCAGAAGAAAAACTTGAACTAAATAAGAAGGAGGAAGAAATTATGAAAGTGATTTAGAGGGATTTGTAGTTTCAAAGAGAGTCAGAGATTGAACTTTGGGGAGAGAAATTTTATAGAATTTGAGAAAAAGCTGAAAAAAACCAACTTGAGATAAAAGAGAAAAGGAGTTCAATCTAAAGGAAAACTACCTCTTAAGGAAGAAAAAGAATTGAGGAGAATGCATCAAAATAACAGTCTTCAAGGAAAAGAAAAGGGAGAATATAGTTGTTAAGTCATGGTAAGAAAGTACAGAGAAAACAATTGTTAGTTAAATCAAACAGGTCAAATAAATTGGTGAATAAACTTATATGTTTTAAGAAATGAGGTTAGTGAAACAAAAGAAAGGAAGTTGTAATGGCTATATGCGATTTACTTTTATGAAGCACAAATAAAAGGTTATAAATATCTATATGTGGTTTCTAAATTGTGAGGTCCCAGGATCTTAGGATCATAGAGAGATATAGACATAGACAAATTCATAGACTTAGATACAGATATAGACATAGATGTAGATGTAGATATAGAGGTAGACATGAGATACCAATATCGATATTGATGTAGATATAAATATATAGCTGGAAAGGACCTTAAATACCATATAGCCCAACCTCTTTATATTATTTTTCTTTTTTTTTTAAAGAATCACACTTCTTTATTATAGTTGACATCTTGAGAGTCACAACTGTAGTTTGACTGAGGATTAGACCTGGATCTGATCAGAATTAAGGAGGACAGGGAATCATTGACAATATGTGACCATGAAAGAGTCAAGAAACACGCCCCCAGGAACATCAAAGCAAGGGAGAATCTAATCATAATTATCATTCACTGAATTCTCTTCCAGAGAGGAAGGGAAGCCTTTCATTTTGTTATTTAGGAAAGAACAAAGCTAACTTTTATGCACACGTGTCACCAAGTCACAAATCTTCAAGGTTCTGCTACTGTGTTTCAGTGAAGTATTCCTCGGAAATGCTGTTCAATGAAAAATCAAAAAATATAAGTGAAAAATAAGTGGCACTCAGAGAGAAATTATTACTCTTGCTTAATCACATCCATCAGGTCTTCCTCTATTCTTTCACTACTTAGTTTATTTAAGCTGTAATAGTGATGAACAATTTTCTCAGCTGTGAACACCACGACATGGAGTCCATGGGTATCTTCACCCAAATGGCAGCTATTACAGATGACACCACCATGTCAAGGTCATTGTACAATCTACCAGCATTCCTCTGGTAGTGTCCAGAGAATACAGCCTTAATGCCTGCATCGATGAACTTGCCCACTAACTCTTGGCATATTGGCTTACTTATTTTGAAGTAATCATCTTCTCCATCAGCAATTTTGAGGAAAAGAGGGGTGTAGTGGAATACAATGGCATGCTTATACATCCTCTGTTTCACCATTGCTAGTTGGGTGTCAAGCCATTGGTCTTGGGCCTGTTTCAAGTTAGGGCATTTCGAGGAATCAGCATATAATTGTGAATTCAGGACAAGAAAAAACAGTCCTCCAACCCAGAAGCTGAAATAGTCATCTCTCCAAGTACAGAGATATTCATTTATAGCTTCTGATATAGGAACATTACCAATATCATGGTTTCCACTGACAAATACCAATGGGATTTCTTTGTCAACCTCCTTAAGAACTTTCTTTAAATCCTTTGTTTGATATTCTCTCCATACAGTTCCAGGCATACAAAGTACATGGTCACCACAAAGAACAAAGAATTTAGGCTTGGGGTTGAGCTTGTTCAGTTAATCTGATCCTATTTTCCCATTCACCACCACCATAATTACAGCCACTAAGTGTAAGCCACAAAGTGGCTTTCATCAGTCCAAATTGTGGATCTGCTCCTTGGATGAAGTAGAAAGGGAATTTCCACTGAAGCTCTTCTTCTTCATGGAAATCATCCAGTGTCCTGCCTGGGCTCTGAGGAAAATGTCCCTCTTCTGAGACATGTCACTTGCACCAGAGTGGAGTCTGAGTTGGTGGGGGGTGGGGAAGGGGGGGACTGGGACCACTCAGCTTCCCTTTATTTTCTAAATGATGAAATATAGGCCTAGGAATGTTAACTGACTTATACAAAGTTAACAAAGTAGAACATGAACCCAGGTCCTCTGACCTCGAATCCAGTGTAAATGAATACCCAAAAAGATCATGAAAAAGCAAGGTTGAGAATTTCAATCAGTATGGAGAGAATGAGACATTTTACAGCAATTTTCATAAAGAGGGCGATGATAACATTTCTGCCCCAATCAACTGAATGCTAAATAGAGTCCAAGTATTGGTTGGGCTCCCTTCTGGAAGATAAATTGGATGGACTTGAGGAATGCCTGTCCACACTCTATGGTTTGTTGCTTTGTTGTTTGTTTGTTTGTCTTTTTGGAGAGGGGAAGGCAGGGCAATTGGGGTTAAGTGACTTGCCCAAGGTCATACAGCTAGTAAGTATCAAGTGTCTGAGGCTGGATTTGAACTCAGTTCCTCCTGATTCCAGGGCCAGTGCTCTATTAACTGCACCCCCTAACTGCCCCTACACTCTGTGTTACTGGGGCAATGAAGTGTTTCTGTAAGGATGAAAAATCTGGAAACAAGGATTAAGTGTCAGAGGAAATTAAGAAAAAAGATCTGACATGTCAGAAGGAAACAACCTTTGTTGGGAAGATGAAGAATGGAAGAATCACATATAAGAAGAAGGGAAGGGAAGGATACAATGCATGTACTTGGAGATTTTTTAAAAGCGACAAATCAGAGACTCTCCCCAAAGAAGAAGTAGCCATTCATCCTTCAAAGAATGAAAAAAAAAAGAGTCACAGAAGTTATCATCTGAGCAGTCATCCAGTACAAGTCAGAGTAAGAAGAAGCAGCAGTGGGTGCTGACTCCCTACTAAGGGAATGGAGGCACCTCTGGGCAACAATAGAGAGGTTTAGTTTCCAGGGCCATGGTTCTAAGAGTCCTGCCCTTATTCAGTTTCATCTTCTCTAAATTCTCATGCCTTCCGCTGTCAGTACCTACATGCATCATGTTGGACAGGATTCTATACTGTTATATCATTGACTAAATATGTTTCCTGTGTATTGATCTTCTCATGTACTGTTTTGTCATACTTATTTGATATGCCACTGTGCATTGTATAGTACCAGGTACGTTGTGGTTGAACCAAGAATCAAAAGTTATTGGAGGGGGAAAGGACCTTGGGGCACTCTGGTCCACACTAGATCTAAACAGGAATCTTCTCTGTGACATTTTTGACAAGTGATTGCCCAGCTTATGCCAGAAGATACCTAGTAAAGGGAAATAAGATACCTCCAGATAATGTCCATTTTACTTTTTGATACATTTAATTGTTGGAAAGTTTTTCTATTTTTTGAGCAAAATCTTTATCTTTCCAATTTCTAGCCATTCTATCCTAATTCCACTTTAGTGTTGCTCCAAATTATGGAATTCCATTGTTGCCAAAGAATTCCAGTCACATAAACAAGCATTTATTAAGTACCTATGTGCCAGGCACTGTGCTAAGCTCTAGGGATACAAAAAATGCATAAAACACAGTCCCTGCTTTCAGAGTTCACATTCTGATGGAAATATACAAAAGTAGAAATATGCAAGATCTAATGTAAAGAGCGGTTGAAGACAAACTGAGAGGGGAAGGTTTAAGTAGCTGGGAGGACTGGGAAAGGTCTCCTGTAGTGGGTTATCATCCTCCATTCTCACAAAGGACCAAAATGACATCACTATGTTGGGGTCAAGGTGCAGTGTGGTTAACTGTGGCTGATCAGACCAATACAAGCTGGGAAGACACTACCACAAGTCAGGGCCAAATAGTTACTCCATGCAAACATTTGGAGTGGAAATGACTGTAAATTTGCACATCTCACATTTCTTTTGAGCTACTGTAATTCTGCTTTGCTCATAGAATAGAGCATGTGAGGACAGAACTTGATATGGGAATGCCATGCTAGATTGCTTGTTAGAGAAATGAGCCCAGAATCAGGAAGACCTAAATTCAGATCCAGTCTCAGTCATTCACTGGCTGTGTGACCCTGGACAAGTCACTTAACCCTGTTTGCCTCAGTTTTCTCATCTTGAAAATGAGCTGGAGAAGGAAGTGACAAGAAATACTCCCATATCTTTGCTGAGAAAACCCCAGATGAGGACATGACTGAAAAACAACAACAATAACAACTTTGTCTCCTATAGTAGGTGGAGTTTGAACTGAACCGTGAAGGAAGTAAGGAAATGAAGTGGCAGAGGTGAGGGATGGAACCTTCCAGATATGGAGTACAGGCAGTGCAAAGGCATGGAAATGGAGCTTGTATGTTGTATTCAAAGAACAGCAAACAGGCAGTGCTACTGCAACACTGAGTGCATAGATGAGTGTAAAGGATAAGGTACCTGCAAGAAAGGCGGAAGGCCACCTATGGGGCCATGGAGAGGCAGGTGGTGGGAATGAATAGGGTGCAATACATTATCACTGAAAATTGCATGAGACGAGAGGCAAAGAGAATGCCATCATTGAGATATGGGGGGTGGGGTGGGGAAAGGGTTGGTCATAGTAAGATCAAGAGATAACGGATGGATGATTTGTCTGTGTGTTCCATTGGTGTGCTCCCAAGGTCAAGAGTTGGAGAGAAAAGCATCCAGAATGCTGGGTGGATCCCTCTAGGAAGATTTTTTAAAAGACATGAGTATGAGTCACACGAGATGGATAGGCCTGGCTGGGTTGTGTTGTTCATTGTGGGAGGGAACTTCTACATAGCTGAGATCATAGATTCAATAGCATACCAAAATAGACTTTTAGTTCCATTCTCTAGGATTACGCAAAACAATTCTGATGTCCCATTCTCATGACAGCCCTTCAATCAATCAGTTAGCCAGTCAGTCCACAATTATTTATTAAGCACTATGTGCCAGGAACTGTGCCAAGTTCTGTCCTCAAGAACCTTGGTTTCTAAGGGGAGAGAGAATAGGTAACATATAAATATATTCATAACATAAAATTAATACAAGGAATTGGGGGAGGGCACTAGCTGCTGTGGGAATCAGAAAGGACTTCCTGAAGAAGATGGACTAGAGCTGAATCTTGAAGAGAACCAAGAATTCTAAGTGGCAAAGGAGGAAATACAGACCACGTATGGGGGAGAGCCAGTACAAAGGCCCCACTGAAGGCCAGTGAGTGGGGGAGTAGAACTGGGTTACAAAATGTACAGAGGGCAGTATCACCAAAAAGACTGGAAAGGTAAGAAGGAACCAAGCCATGAAGAGATTTCAGTGTCAGAAGGAGGTGTCATGCTTCTGCTTTAGGAAAATCACTTGGTTACATGGAGGATGGGCAATAGTCCTGGGACACTTTAGGTAGAGAGATCAAAGTGGAGAGGGAGGGTCATCATAGCCTGGGAAGTCATAAGAACCTAAACCAGGGTGGCTGCTGCATGAGGTGGGGGAAGGGGCTATGAGAGAGAGATTATAGAGATAGAAGCAACAAGAATTAACTCTGTATTCCAGATGTGACCCAACCAGTTAGGCAAGGCACAACAGGACTATCAATTCCCTTCATCTCTACTAATTCAATCTAAGAAAATGTTAGCCAGCAGTATGCTGGGAAATGATGAACAACTGGTTTGTTGAAAAGAAAGTTTCCCACACTATATTTTTCATTTTAATCTCTATTATTCACATTTTCTCCATCCCTTTCTTTAAGCTAGACAATCAACAACACAATGAATCATGTCCTCATTTGTAGTGTTTTCTGATACTCGATAGAGAATCAGAACATTTAACATTTAACATAACACCCTGAACATTTAACAATTGGCTTTCATGAACCAGTTTGAGCTGGCTCCAGTATACCCCTGATGCTAGTCTTTTTTTTTTGGCTGGCATGTCACTGTTGCCTGAAAGACCCAGATCTTTTTCCACATGAACTGGTGTCTAGTCATGTTCCACTCATCCTTATTTGTGCAATTGATTTATGTAAACTAAGTGAAGGAATTTACATTTACCCCTATAAAATTTTGTCAATAGATTCAGACTACCAATCTAGTCTGTTGAGGATTCTTGCTAGATATATATGACTTATATTTTCTCTATAACCTTGGCAGATTACAATAATGGGATGAATCTAATATGATGAAATTCAATAGCGAAATTTTGTAAGATGAGGGAGGCATGGGTAGACAGCAATTCTGAAAAGAATATTGGCAATTTAGTGGACTGGGTGTTCAGTAAGGGTAATCAGGGTTATGAGGTACTTGATACATCTAATGGGAAGTTGGGATGCGGTAAGAGGGAGGGAGCTTCCAAGAACAGGGAAGTGACTGTCCCCCTATACTCTACCCTTGATCAGCCTCATCTGGAGTCCAATGCTGGGTGTTGTGGTATGTAGCTGCAAGCACTCCAGTGTCCCCAGGGTGTCTGCCAACACAGGTTCTTGGATCTGCTTTGACAAAGGAAAGCAACCCAAAATGGGTTAACAAGCTTACTTTAATCAGTCAAACATATATCGTTTACCTCATTCAGGGGAAAAAGGTCAGCACCCTGAACTTCAAAGTATACAGGTAGAATTATCAAGACAGAAACAGATCAAGTAGACAGCTTTCCAAACTGTCCAACCATTACATCCATACCAAATCAACATCTGGGTTTCAACATCTGGGTTTTTCAAAGCCGGGGGGCTCTGGACAATGGCTTCCCAGAATCCAGATCAAATCACAGAACACTTCGCAAAGTGAGCCCCCAAAACAAAGCTACACATCAGGGCTTATATAGCCTTCTCCTGGCTCAGAGAATGTAACAACCTTATTGACTCACTGGCCAATCAAGAAGTATCTACTGAAAAACAAGCCTCCCACCCCAGGCTCCAGGTGCACTTTAGCCTAGGGGCAGGGAAGATCTTCAAAATTTACATTCCCATTACATGGTATAAGGTGGATATGGATAAGCTAGAAAGTCTAGACAATGGTAACCAATATGGTGAAAAACCGTGAAGTCATGATGTCCAGCTACAAGACCTTAGCATATAAAAGTGAAGACTCAGGAAGGTCATGATTGCGGTCTTCAAGTATGTGAAGGACTGTCTTGTGGAAAAGGGAATAGACTTGTTCTGATTGGTGTCATTGGGAAGGATGATAAGTAAGAGGTACAAGTTACAAAATAAAAAATTAGGTTTTATGTCATGAAAACCTTACATTCAATTCAAGTCATCCCTAAAATGAACTGGTTGCCTAGAGAAGTGGAATCAAGACCACCACTTGCCAGCACTGATATTCTGGGGATTCTTTTCATGTAAGAGTTGAGCTAGATAAAGCCTGAGGCCCCTTCCAACTCTCACATTTCTGTGATTCTGTGATAATATGGTCCTATCTGACCTAGCCAACCTTATCTTCACTTTCTCCTACATATGCAAGCTCCCCTGAATGTTTTGATTGAGTTGATATAAGATAGCTATGACTGATCATAACGCAGGCATGCCTGCCTTATTGGTATCTGTCCTCCACATCAAAGAGTGAGGCGATTGAAGTCTTTTAGAAATCTTTAAAGCCTACTTTAGAAGTAATGGAACATAGTGAAGTCCCTGCAAAAGAACAACAGATTTGGGGTCAGAGGATGACACTTCTGCTATCTATTAACCATTTAACTTTCATCGAGTTATTTTCCTTCTCTGGGCTTCAGTTTCCTCTCCAAAAAAATACACCTTGGATAAATATGACCTCAGAAGTCCATTCTAGCTTAGCAGAGAGTCACACATAACACCTTATGGTCTAAAATACGTTACCTAGAGAGATGAAGATATCTTCTCCAGCAGTAAAGATTGAAAACCAACCATGATTTCTTCTGCAGGTGTAAGCACTCAATGAAAACTTGCTGAAAAAATGAAACCAATATTTGTATTTTCTTTTGGAAACTAAAACTTTCATAATATAGGGAAGGTGCCTTGACTAGAGCACTGAACCTGAAGTGAGGAAGGCCTGAGTTCAAATTTGGCCCAAGACACTTTACTAGATAGTGGACTCTGGGCAAGTCACTTAACATGTCTACCTCAATTTCCTTTAAGTGTAAAATGGGGATAAAAATAACACCTTACCTCCCAGAGTTGTCATAAAAATCGAATGAGATGATCTTTTTTTAAATGCGTTTGCATCGCAAACCTTAAAGTGCTATAAAATGCTAGTTATTATCATTGTTATTATTTTCAACATTTGTATACAGAAACACCCCAAATATATACTATATTTCTAGACATAGGAAATACAAATATGAAAACTATGGAATCAGGTATGGCAAATAGATATATCTCTTTAAAATGTTTATAGTATTGTGGTTTTCACTTGCAGAGTGAACAAGGAGATAGATTGGACAGGGATTTCAGAGGGGCAGAGCTCACATCAGAGAGCTCCTCTCAGATCCTCTGTCTTTTAAGGAGGACACTCAGGAAATTTGCCTCATCATTTTCCGACTGGCTAATCTCCTTGGACTTCATGATCTCCAGAAACTCAGCATCTTGCAAGATGAATTCAACTCTGTAACTCATTTCCTCAAAGCATTTCTCCTCTCTCTTTGACCCCCCCCCAACAGGACTTGATAATGCCCCTGCTGGGTACCCTCTTCCCCTACCCTTTTCCAGTTCCTTGCACACTGTCTTCCTCTATTAGACTGTATGCTCTTCAAGGCAGTGCATGTCTCATGCCTTTTTTATATCACTAGTACTTAATACAAGGCACTTAATAAATGATTATTGATTGATTGAGTTGTATCTGAGCCCTGCTGTCCCACCTTCACTATAACAAATACTCTTTATAATTCATCTGCTACACAACTACAGTCTTTGTACAACATCAATCTGATCAAACCCTGCTCAAGGACCTAAAGTGATTCCCTATTGGTTTTTTGGACAGAATAAAAGCTTCTGAGCTTGGCATTTAAGGCCCCAACCCCCCACCCAGTTTGTCTTCAGTCTGCCTTTCTAAGCTTAGAAAATTTCAGTCTCTTCACAGATACTATTTTCCAGTTATTGTTATACCCTTACTGTTCCCTGGACTTATGGTTCCATGGCATGGAACACTATGGCCATCTGAGGAAGTCCACACACCCCTTCTTGGGACATTTTTAAATGCATAGAATAAAATACATCACATTACAAATGACCCTCAAATACACTTTTTTTTAATTCACATATGATGGGTTAAGAACCTCTGAGCTAAATGATCCCTAAGGACCCTTTCAGGTCAAAGCTTTGACCATTGGAGTGAAAACACAAACTTGGGCAAAGAGTGACTCACACTCCTTCAGAATCCTACAGACCTACGCCTCTTAAGGCCAAATTCCATTGCCCAAATCCTGGGTCGGGGAGGGGAAATCATCATCATAGATAAGATTTGCAAACCCTTTCACAAACTTTGTTTCATCTGATCCTCACAAAAACCCTGGGATGTAGGTGCAATCATCACCTCCATTTCATTGTTGTTGTTCGGTCATTTTAATCATAACTGACTCTTCATGACCCCAATTGGGGTTTTCTTGGCAAAGATGCTAGAGTAGGTTTGCCATTTCCTTCTCCAGCTCATTTTACAGATGAGAAACTTGGGCACACAGGGTTATATGATCACCCAGGGTCACACAGCTAATAAATGTCTGAGGTCACATTTGAACCCAGATCTTCCTGATTCCAGTCCAGCACTCTATCTACTGTACCACCTATCTACCATCCATTTTACTGATTAGGAAACTGGTGGTTTGCCCAGGGTCACACAATTAGTGTCTGAAGCTGGATTTGAACTCAGTTTTTCCTGAATCTAGCTCTGAAAGGGTTTGGGGAGAGGCAGAACTTGAGGAAATGAGTGGGTACAGGTTCCATGGTTATAGCATCGTTATAAAAATGAGGCAAATGGGAACTCATGGAAAGCTAACTCTGAGACAAGGACTACATCCCTGTAGATGCACACAGGGCCTAGGGAAGCCAAAGAGAGCTCTCCTGACATAATTTAGGACACAGTTTGGCTCTTGAAAAAAAGCTGATATCATCCACAAAATGAAAGGGGAAAGTCTCTTTTAACTGATTTCTCAAAAAACTGAATAGCAAATACTATTAGAATAATTTGTTATTCATTAAGAATAATAAATGGAAAAAGTCATTATTCCCTTATCACTGCTCCTAGCAGACTCCAGCTATCTAGCTAAGTAGGGCAGAGGGGAAGGAGTGCCTGAGGATGCAAAAAAATATTAAAGAAATAATAAAATAAAATAAAATAAAACTTTTACAAGCTATTCAGTTTTTCAACCAGGGACAGATCTGTCCCGAGAGCTTTCCAGCTGGGCCTCTGACTGTGCTGGACATTATGTTTATGGCACACAGCAAATAGCTCAGCAGAGCTGCGAATGCAGAGCACTCTCTGAGGTCCTAGAACAGGTCTGGTTTGATTTCATAGTGATTTTATGTTTCCTGTTCAAGATATTATTAGTTTTAAATAGATGTATGAGCAAGAAGGGTCGGGGGAGAAGGAGAAAGGAGGAGAAGGGGAAAGAGTAAAACAGAAAGATGGCCTGTGATCTTGAAGCTAGTCACCAGTTTTGAAGGAGACAAGATCAAACAATCACTGATCAAACATTTATTAAACATTTACTGTGTACCAGGCACTGTGCTAGGGATTAGGGATACAAAGACAATAATGCTAAAGTTTTTGCCTTCAAGGCACTTGCATTCTATTGAGGAAGACAACATGTATATTTCTATGTATCCATGTAGATATGTCCATATGTACCCATTATAAATAAGTATATATATATATATATATATCAAAACAAATTATACAAAGACCAGTGAGTCAGTAAACATTTTATCGAGTACCTACTATGTTCTCGGATACAAAGAATGGTAGAAGACCTTGAGTCATTCACAATCTTATGGGGGAAATGACATGCAAATAACTGTATGCAATTTCCCCTCGTAGACCGATTCTTTTGTGAAGGCCAATTAGGCCAGCTTTTGCCTCAGTTCTTACCTAGTCTTAAATCACTGAATGGGTATTGCCTTAGACAAACTGAAACCTGGGGAACAACCTAGTTTAAAAAAGCCGAGGTAACCTACTACATCCAGGGCCATTGCCAGTTGTCCTGATCAGTGTCTTGCTACTGGATTCCAGTGACTCTGAGAAAAAGAGTGAGGTTGGTGACTTCACACAGTTCTGCCTTACTCAAACCCAATTTACTTGCAAGTCAAGACATCACCCTCCTGATGTCATTGGTCCTCTTCAAGAATGAGGGATGAACAACTGTGTACAAGTAATCAACACCTTTCAAAGTAAGGAACCAGCCTCTGGTGGTTAAGGGGGGCTTAGGGATGACCTAATCTAGGAGATGGGGCTTGAACCGAATTTCGAAGGAACCTCGGGATTCTAAGAGGCCAAGGTGAGGCAAAAGGACATTCTAAATATACAAGTTATACATTCAGAATACAAGGTACGAAGATAGGCAAGATGGTGGGTCGTGTCTGAAGAACTAAGAATTCGGACTCAAAGAGAATGAGGTGTTTCAGACTTCATAGTCATGTCCCAATTACCAATGGAGGAAAAAAGAATAGATGGAAAGAATTTAGTTAAGCTGATTCACAGAAATCATTTTTTGGATGAGAAGGGTTCTGTAGCTTTAGGCTTCCTGTATTTCTCATTCATTTGGGAAACCACAGCAAATTATACTAAGTGGTCCTAAACTTAGCTTCTACCTGGTAAAAGAGATCAATTCACTTAAAACAGAACAACGGCCTACCTACTAGGTTCCAGACCCTGAGTACGGTGCTAGGAACAAAAAGATTTTTTTTTTTTGCTTGTAAGTATTTTTCCTTCTACTGGGGGATACATCATGCTATATAGTAAATACAAAGTAATTTCAGGAAGAGAAGAACATGAAAAACTTGGAGAATTATAAAAGACTTGTGTAGGAGATAATAACTGAGCTGAATCAAGAAAAAAAGCTAGGCATTCTAGGAAGTGATAGTGAGGAAGGAACATGTTCCAACGGAGTTGTAGCTGGGGTCAGGTGATTGGGTTTATGTTCCAGGGTGCCCAGATTTAGAGGTGCTTGATTCTTTTAGCAGCTAGAAACAAGAGTTTGGCACCTACCTGGCAAGAATAATTGGTTAAAATAGGAAACCACCATTTGGCACACCTCCTTCCCACTGGCAGGCAAATTATAAATCAGCTCCTTCCTAACATGGCTCTGCCCCTCATCCCCACTTCAGGAGTAGGGATGCCTATCAGTGTCCCAGGTCCTGAAGTCTCTCTTTAAGCTCTCCACCTCCAAATTAAATTGTCTCCAAAACTGACGTGAAACTGCATTTCATGTTGTTCACCTCTGAGTATGTCTCGTGGCTACCTGTGGCATCAAAATTGCTCATTACCACTCAACATCCCGAAAGTGGGAGAAAGCCTATTCAAAGGCATTAACATCAAAGATACCATTTTCAAGTTTTAGGAACTAATAGTCAGAAAAAAAAGATAGAGTACATGAAGGTTAATACAAGATTTCTGAAAAGGTAGATGGAAACCAGATGATAGAGGGCTTTAAATGCCCAACAAAGACATTTGTATATTGTCCTAGAGGCCGTAGGGAACCATTAAAGACTTTAGAGTAAGAGAATGTCATAATCAGAACTGTATCTATATTCAGATCTATCAAGCAATGTGGTCTAGTGCAAAGACCCCTCACCTTATGTGTGTCATAGACCCCTTTGACAATCTGATGAAGGCTATAGACCTCTTCTCAAAAGAAATATTAATATATATATACATATATATACACACATACACACACACACACACAATTTTTTTTTAAATTGGCAGTTAAGTGGCACAGTGGATAGAGTACTGGATTAGCAATTAGGAAGGGGTGAAATCAAATTTGGTCTCATATACTCAACTGTGAGACCCTGGGCAAGTCATTTAACTGCTGTCTGCCTCAGTTTCATCTGCTGTAAAATGAAAATCTTAACAGCATCTACCCCACCAATATGGTTGCACAGATCAAATGGTAGCATTTGTAATTTGAGATTATTTGTACCTAAAGTAATATTGGAGAATTATAAGTGTTTGTCATCATAATTTGAGGTAATTTGTATTTAAAATTGAAAATTTATATTGTGATATTTGTGAAGTTCCTAGTATAGCACAGGGTATATAGTAGGCATTTAAATGCTGGTTTTCTTCCTTCCTTAAATGCATAAAATAAAATACATAGGATTACAAAGGAAACGAATTATATTGAAATACAGTATTGTTGTTGAATCATTTCAGTAATATCCAACTCTCCATGATCCCATTTGGGGTTTTCTTGGAGAAGGTACTAGAGTAGTATGCCATTTTTTTTTCTAGTTCATTTTACAGATGAAAAACTGAGGCAAACAAGATTAAATGACTTGCCCAGGGTCACACAGGTAGTAAGTATCTAAAGCTCAATTGGAATTCATGAATATACCTTCCTGATTCCAAGCCCAATGCCCTATCTATTGTGCCAACTAGCTACATTTGAAATACAGTTATCAAATATTTAAAAGAACATTCACAAATCCCAGATTAAGAATTCCAGTTCTACTAGAAAGGAATGGATAGAAAAACCAATCATGATTCCCCTCTACTATTAGCTGTATGATGTGCCAAGACTCTTTATGCTTCAGTTTCCTCTACTATAAAACAAAGAAGGTGGGAGAATTGCATATTATTAGAGCAGGAATCAATTTATAAATTAATTAGCTCATCTCATACTATAGATCCAGGAACTAAAATATAGCAAGGTGAGGATGTCTGAGCAAAGTGAGACAGATAGTTAGAGCTAGAGGGTTATAATTCACCTCTAGACTCCTAACTGAATTCTTATCCCATTTTACTACACCACCTCTCAAAATGCTTTCTGTCTCCAAAATTCCATAATTCTATGAAGAGTCAATAGTCAATAAACACACTCAAGGAATTTAGGAGGAGAAAAAGGCATGCGTACAAAGGATGTCAATGCAAAACAACAAGTAAGAAGTGGCAAAAGGGAAATAGAGGAGAATGTGAATGTCACTCAGAGGAAAGAGAGTCTATCTCTGTCTGGAATTAACCAGAAAAGCAGGACACTAAAACTTGGACGTGTTGTTCTGTTTCCTTAGCTCTACCATTTGCTAGCTCTCTGAATTACAGTGAAAATACTTTAAAAGACAGGACTTTGTTGTATTCCTGTTTATGTAATACTCATTACTTTTAGCTATAATGATTATAAATAGGAATGTCAGAGCTTGAGGTTTACTGGGGTAGCTCTTGAGGTTAATTTGCATAGCTCAGTGAGTTATCAGGAGTAGGACATTTTATAGAAAGACTTGGAAAACTGTCCCAGTGATAAAGTATGTCACGTGGTCATGGGTTTTGAATTTAAAAACCTTTGAGGATCCCTCTCCTCATGTTACAGAAGAAGAAACAGGCTCAGAGAAGTCAAGGTCACACAGCTAATTCATGTCAGAGGGAGGATTTGAAACCAATTGTTGTTGACTCCAAATCCAGGACTCTATTCACTAACAAAGGTTTCAAGTCATTGAACAGCATTAGAGAAAATGTGGCACAATGCAGATTAAAGTTTAATTGAGAAATATTTAACAAATTAAATAAAAATATAATACAGCAGACATAATGTTAATTTGTAGCTTTCTAAGTCAATATGTAGTCTGAAGAGATCAATTTCTACTAAGAATTGTTCACCCCTATTCTACGCCATATTTCTTGACAGTGAATACTCTGTATGTCTACTGTCCAAAGACCAACCTAGCTACATACGGAGAATCTTATCACCGGTGGGCTAGGCAATTGGAGAGTCTACAAAATGACATTTGCAGTCTCTCAAAAGAGTTTGGCTTAAAAATCCAAAAAAGACAAATGCAGTGGATGAATGCTGATTATTTGGATTATGACATACAAGTGGCATGTCAGTCTGAATAACAAAGTATGAACCTTGTCCATAAAAAACTCACTGATCAGGCCCATCAGTACATATCTCTAGGGCAAGCACTTTAGATGAATATTAATCTGATCTCACTGAAAAAGAAAGACAAAAGCAGGCTTGGTTGGCCTTGACAAATTGTCAAGTACTTTCAATGACCCCAAACTTTTCCATGGGGGTAAAAGACACACATATTTTTAACATCAATATTTTACTAGTGTTGCTATATGGTTGCAAATCATAGGAATACAACAATATCTGGAAAATATATATGAGCTGGTCCCATAAAAAGCAATGGTGAGACATATGATGGATGTAGAAAGGTTCCAACATGTAATCAAGACAAATTGTGCACAAGAAGGAGACAAAAGGAGAGATATCAAAAAGAGAAGAAGACAACAGTCATGGAATGAAGGTGAGAGTTAAAAGATGGGCACTACCCTACTACACTGATACCTTCACAATAGTAAAAGACCTAGAGGAAGGCTCTTGCCATGTTGGGTGAATCTCTACATAGTATCTTTGGGAGAGTTTAGACAAGAGTCACAAAAGATGAGAAAGATAGACAGGTAGTAATCTACATTATCAAAGGAGGGTACCCACTTTCACAGACCTATTGATGCATTTTATTTTTATTATTATCACTATTTTTGTTGTTACTTTTCTGCTAAAGTCATATACAAATTCCTTAGCATGGCATGGAGATGACATTGGGTTGACAGTGGCACAAGAGCTCTAATTAGGTCCCACCAAGTTGGGAAGCCCTTCTAAATGGGCCTATGATGGACTGTAAGTCTGTTTTTCAAGTACCAGGATAGTTTAATATGGAGAACCTTATCATCACAGGCTACGAGAGAAGTGTAGCCAAGAAAAGGAGGCTGGCTGGTCACACAGTGAGGAGAAAAGAGGGAGGAGAAGCCATAACAGATGGATAGTGAGGTGCTACACTAGAATCATCTAGGGATGAATAGATGCTTTGAAAGGGAAAAAAAATAGATGGCGCATTGTCCAAAAGAAGTGGGTGGTAAGCATTTCATTTCAGGACTTTAAGGATCTGAGATTCTACTTATTTAGCTACTCCCTCATTACTTACCTTTCCAAAATCTCAAAGAAAAGTGAGTTGGGTCAGTTACCCATGCAGACATAATCTCAGATCCTTCTTGAAAGGAAATGTTTCACCTACTTCTTTTGAACAATTATCTCATCATTGTACAATCTATTTTTTTTCTTTCTAAGCACCTATTTGTAATCAGATAACGCTGTCCCTAAACCAAAGAAGTACCAATTCATGTCTAAAATGGGGGCAGGAGTGGTCTAAGTTGATTGGAATTGAACCATTTGCTCCTAAGTAACAAAATAAAAAGCTGGATGTCCAAGCTTGGAGTTTTTCAGGCTCTACTCCATTGTTTGTGACCTTTCCTTGCTCTGTCTTCTTGCTTATTATCTTCTTTTCTTCCTCAATTAATAGAGATGACTCTGTTAAAGAGTTCTGCTCTAACACTAAGTGAATAGCAAGTATCCAAAATGGAATTATGAATCTGGTCCCATTTTTCCTGTTGGGACAACAGATGGGCGTCACACATGTTCCTTGCCCCCCCCCCCCCAGGCTGAGGAGATTTCCATTTTAGGAGAATTCGTTTCTCAGAACTAAACACTACTATATCATTGTCACAATTGGGATGATTTTTAAATATCTAAATTGCTATTGTTACCAGTAGTAACCCAAGGGGTTATGGGAGAGAGTAAGTGTTTATTTTCAACAGACCAGGATGCCAGATGTAACCTGCTCTTTCAGGCAAAGGCAGCCCCCCATAGGAGTCTGCAGTTTCAGTATTGTGAGGGTGTATCAAAGGGTAACCTTTGTTCTGGTACCTAACTTTTTTTTTTAAAGCAATCAGGGTTAAGTAACTTGCTCAAGGTTACACGACTAGTTATTTCTGGGTGTGGTGCTGAGTATCTGAGCCTGGATTTGATTCAGGTCATCCAGACACTGGAGCCGGTGCTCTTACTTGCTGAGCCACCTGGCCATCCCTAAGCAATTGGGGTTAAGTAACTTGCTCAAGATTACACGGCCAGGTGTTTCTGAGTGGGTGCTAAGTGTCTGAGACTGGGATTCGATCTCCAGGTCATTCCAACACTGGAGCCGGTGCTCTTACTCGCTGTGCTACCTGGCCGCCCCCTGGTACCTAACTTTTGATTCCTTCCCTGAATCAAAACAGTTGCTCATGGCCAATGCAACATAAACCTTGGAGAAAAGACCTCTTTATAAATAAGCTAAGGATAGTGTTATCCCCACAGGAGTAATGAATGAATTAAGAAGCAGCCTCTCCCTCAAGGGTAAGATCAGATGAGAAGGACAGGTGGCAATTCAAGTCTTGCTCCTGGCAGAAAATAACAACAAAGGATTTCGTGTACTTGGCTTCTGTCTCTTCAGAGTTCATGAAATTCTTACAGAATGGAAAAGTCGGTACTCAAATGTGCTTCTATACATTACCTATGAGATCAGACAGTGTGATGTGGTGAAAAACATGCTGACTTTGGAGATTCAAATTTTCCCTCTCATGTTTACTACCCATGTGAATTTAGACAAGTCACCAATCTCCCTGGGCCTCAGTCCCCTCATCTGGAAAAAGAGAAGATTGTATTAGGTGACCTCTAAGATCCATTGCAATTTTCTGAACTCAATTTAATTTCCTTTACAAGCCATTTCTTTTAAATTAATTTCCCAAAAGTAAAAGTCTATAAAGTATGACAAACAACCAAATGTAACTTTAATAAATTTTAAAATAGTCCTATTCAGAATTTCTCACTATAATTTCTACTCCAAGACCTTGTCATGGAATAAAATTTATCCTGAATTTTTGAAGACCGAGCCAATAGAGAACTAATTCGGGTAGGTTTACTAAGCTAGAAACACTTCCAGAACTTCCCCACCATCTGATTCTACCTAATGTTTGAGGAATGGAAAGAATCCAGTCATCAACAAGATAAGGGGCATTGGATATACATTGGGCATTATCAAATAATACTAGGGACAAAAAGAAATTAAGTATATCCTAAAAGATAGGAAAATATTGGCTTCCATTTTGGAAATCATTTCAGAGTCATCTCTCTCCTTATAGTCACTTTATTCACTGGCTACAATAATAATAAGTTGACATTTATGTAGTCCTTACTATGTGCCAAGTGCTTTATAATTATTATCTCACTTGATCCTAACAACAACCCTGAGAAGTAAGTGACTGGGACAAAGGGCAAGATGTAAACAGATTATGAAGAAAGGGTATGGGATGAAAATGTACTATGCAATGGCAATAGCTATGGACAAGCAGTCAACTGGAAAAACAAGGAAATGGATATAAGTAAAGACATGCATTCTGACTTTCTCTATTTCTTAATGAAGAATAACAGATATAAAAGAGTCTCCACAACAAGAAAACCAAAAGAGCCCAGACATTTCCCTAAATACCAAAGTTTCAATTTCTTGCAAATAAGAGAGACACAGCGGTCAGAAGCAATGCTAACATAGAATACTCAATTCATTAGTAAAACCTTAGGATAAAGGAAGCTAGTGAACAACATTGAGTCACAAATTAGACAAAATTCAGTGGATGGGGAAACAAACCTGAATATAGATTGACATGAGAAGCAACTAGGTTGTATCATCCTCAGAGTAAAAAATAATAGCCAATACATAGGAAATGAAATCATCTGAAAGAATTTTCAAGGTTATCCATGTTTGTCAATAATGACAGTGAATCCACCATATTTGGATTCTAATAACTCTGTATCTAATGTGCTATATGAAGGAATAAAAATGGCATTGAATCTTAATGATCAATTGTTAGTGTATAATCAGGAAGCATTATTTTAAAAACTATCTTTTTTTAATGTCATAGAATCATTAATTATCATTTTAAAAATAAAATCTGGCAGGAGCCTAAATGCCCAACAATAAGAAAATGTTTGAACAAATTGTGGTACACTCATAGATGTAGGGAGGGATTGTGGCATAGTGGATAGGCAACCAGATGGCACCAGAGTGACCAGATTGTACAGAGCACTGGACCTGGAGTCAGAAGACCTGAGTTCAAATTCAGCCTCAGACATTATCTAGCTGTGTGATCTTGGACAAGTCATTTAACTTCTTGTTTGCCTCAGTTTCTTCAATTGTAAAATATGAATAATAGCAGCACCTACCTCCCAGTGTTGTTGTGAGAATCAAAAGAGAAAGTATATGCAAAATGTAATGGAAAGTACTTAGTGGAGCACCTGGAATATATTATGTGCCATGCAAATACTATATATATATATATATAATATATATGTATGTATATATAGTAATACTATAATTTATATTATAGTATTTATACTAGATTTGTATAATTTATACTATATTTATATACTATATATAATATATATAACCATATATATGTTATTGTTATTATTATTATAGTTGGCTCTCTTAAAGTCAAGAAGATCTGGATTTCAAAGTTTCCTTTGACCCAAATTATCTACGTGAACACAGTCAAGCCATTTAACCTCTTAGCTCCCCAGGCAACTCTTATAACAAATGTTGGAGATGAGCTGCCAATTTGCAAAACCAGAGGGACTTTCCAAACTGGAAGTTCTTTCTATGGATGGAAGGAAGAAAGGAAGGAAGGAAGGAAGGAAGGAAGGAAGGA
>NW_027185797.1:11006439-11011658 GCF_028583685.1 Petaurus breviceps papuanus | reverse complement strand
GGATGGAAGGAAGGAAGGAAGGAAGGAAGGAAGGAAGGAAGGAAGGAAGGAAGGAAGGAAGGAAGGAAGGAAGGAAGGAAGGAAGGAAGGAAGGAAGGAAGGAAGGAAAAGAAAGAAACAGGAGGGAGGAAAAACCTATCACATGCTTATTTTGTACAAAACATCATGCTAAACTCTCGGAATACAAACACAAAAATCCCTACTCTCCAGGAACTCATAATCTAATGGAGTAGACAACACATATACAGAGTTTCAGTAGTCAAATTGAAAAATCCCATGGTCATGAGGTACAGCAACAATATAGGTCATAGTTCCTCTCCTTTAGTTTCATTCCAGTGATAAAGTACCATCTGTTTCTGCTGTTGGGCCACTGGATGATGTAACGACTTTGGGGACAAGAGCTATCTTCTTTGGGTCTTCAGTGATGCAGCTTGCAGCACCTGTGCCAAGCTGCATCTCCGTGGGGCTGCTTACCTGGGTGATGGCTGCGGGAGCTGGGCTGGACGCAGAGCCAGGGGGCACGGTGGCTGCTGTCACTTCTCAGGCTCGTGACATTCCATGCCCACCCACAGCACCTGATCAGCAATTGGTGCGATTGTTTCTGTTAGTGATGATTGTGAGGACAAGGCTAGAAGCAAGGCCGGTAGTCTAATGGGTTCAGAGCTGAGGGGAGCTGGTGGGTGAGGTGGTGGTAGTAACTTGACCTACATGGCAGTGCATCCTCCTGTCTCTCCCTCAGGGCGCCCTGCTGCTTCAACTAGGATGACTTTCACCAAAAGTTGTTTGGACAACTTTTCTTCAATAAAGACCAATCTGCATGAATTCCCATCATGTTAACTCCCACTCCCACATACAAATAAGGTCTTCAAACTTTAAGGCAAGCAAAATTATTTTAATTAAAATTTTCATTGACATTTATCATATCTAGAGTATTAGTTTTGGGTTAAAGTACTGTATGCACATTTTATAGTACCTTGGGGCCTTTAATCATCATGCATAATACATTTTCTAGGCCTAAGAACAAACTTTTTCCAATTTCCCATTATTATGCAGGTTTAAAGCTGTTGTATGTTTGTTTTCAAGACATATTGCTGATCACATCTATGACTTATTTCAGGCTGAATCTTTAATCAGGGACACAACTGTCAAATACCAGGTTGCTCCAATGGAAATGTGATCAGTTTGACAAAGATTGTTTTCAGCTTGATCTCCAGAATATCATGGTGGCAAAAAGTGGTTTGCCTTTGAGTTCCAATATTTTTATAAGCACAAACCCAAATGGTCTGTCCAGAAATTAATAATTATTTTTTGGAAACTGATGTGTTTATGAGAATTCACAATCTAAGTTTGTAAGCCAGGGACACCTAGGAATATCCCTGTCATTGGCATGAGATCATACATTTAGAACTGAACTAACCCCCTCATTTCACATTTGAGGAAGAGAGACATGAAATGTCTTCAAATAAGCAATTTTTATTAATTACCTGCTATGTGTTAGGCACATAAAGGAAGCTGACTGAGATCAAGAATAAGGAAACAAAATACCAAGGACCTGCAGATCATAAGACACTGGATTGAAATTCAGTTTCTCAGATTCTCTGAGTAACTTCCACTTGCCCACTATAATCATCAATTCAACTGTAAAACAGGGATAATAACAGCATCCACCTCATTAAATGGCTGTGAGGAGGATCATATGAGGAATATGTTTAAAGCATTTGGCACATAGTAGGCACTTAATAAATATTTATTTCTCCCCTTTCTTCCCTCTGATTTGAAAGTCACCATTCTTTTCCTTCTACTGGGGATTTTCACCTAGATTCAGTTGACTTGAAAAAAAAATATTTTGATAACTATTTCAATGGAAGTGGTTTCTTTTGTTATTTTAAGTACTTTATTTTATTCATTTAAAATATTATTCTGACGAGTCCATAGATTCTACACAAGGCTGCCAAAGTGAAGAACAGATAAAAAATATTAAGACCCCCTGTTTCATACCAAATTTTCTTTCTAATCATTTCTTAGACTTTTTTACCCAATCTTGGAGGCAGGAGTGGCCCCCTCCCAAAATGATCATTGGCAGAACATCTGAGAAGAGAGCTAATGTGAAATACTATTTAAAAGAAAATAAATCTCTACTGACATATTCTGTTTTTACATCACCGGAACCCCCATATATCTCTACCACCTCACCCTCCCAGAACGCCATTGCTTATTACAAATCAAAAAGATGAGGGGGAAAAAACGGTTCAGCAAAACTAATCAACACATCCAAAAGTCTGATTCAGTGCAATCTTGTATACCCATCATCCCCCACCTCTGCAAAGAAGGGGAGGGGAGGTGTCATGCAGGCCCATTTTAAAATCACCAAGCTTTGAAAGTGGGTATTCTTTTAAGACAATATTTCAATCTCAATTCCTCTGTTTTCTTAAAAGCCAGCTTACTGTAAATTCTAGACTGTATCCATTTGTCACAACCTTGGCCGTCCTGGCAGAAACTGTGAAATCTACCCACTATTTCTAATTTGGTTTTCTCATAATAAAGCCATTGGCCATCCTGGATTCTGCTGGGTGAGGTCATTTACATTTAGCGCAGAAGCAGCTGGACTGAAGAATTCTGGATGCCAAGACTCCCCAGCCTCTTCTTCCCTTCCCCCACCAACCCACCCGCCTCCACATCCCCCTTAGGCAGGAAATTACACCCAAACCACAGAAAACATTGCAAATGCTTACATCCAAGGAGTCATAATTAAGTTAATGAACTTAAATAAAAAAGTCCATGACCCACTTTCTACAATTTCCCTTGAGTTTCTTATGAAAACAAAGCAGGTAGAAGCATACATGTCCCAGCCAGAGAACTAATAACAAACCAATCCTGAAGAGACAAAGGAGGCCAAAATTGCAGCAGGGTGAATTTAGGTGAGATGAGAAGAAGAACTTTCACCCTACCAAGATATTCAAACAAACTTGGGAACTTCCTGGGGAGGGAGTATAGTAGGGTATACAGAGGAAAGTGTGCAGGCATTGGAGTCCTAGCACGTGAATTCCATAGCTGCCTCTACATCTTACCACTTAGGTCAGGGAACAAAGAAATTGGGTCGTGGTTCAAGTCTTTCCAAACAAATCCCAAGAATAGCTTTCTTGCCCTGCTCTCAAAGGAGATTCAGCCCAGCCTCTGAATAATAAGTTGTTCCTAACAATATGTTCTCTGCTCAATAAATATTCATTGGTTCATTGGGTGAATGAATCTTCTGATCACTTGAAGCTGACGTGTATCACTCAATATCTGTCCTATTTATTTGGTGGTTAGCACATGCTACCAGTTGTTGGTATTTATCTTTTTATGAACAAATCCAGTCTCCCCATCCAGATTAGACCTGATAAAGTTCTTTTATTTTTCTGGCCTCAGTTTCCTAATCTGTAAAATGAAGCATTTGATCTAGATGCAAGCCCTTCCAGCTCTACTATGCTCCTATCATGTTCCCATCAAAAGAATTACTTTCCAGTCATGTCCCATTTTAAATATGTCAGTTGTCCTCAAAAAGATATGGGTTCATTTCAGCGTTCACATTTCCAAAGTCAATTTCCTTTCCTCCTCTGTCAATATCTTTCACCTTCCACCTCAAATTCCCTCATTCTTCCTCTCTGTTTATCTGACTCCTACCTTTCGCTGTTTAGATACTACGCTCTACAAAGCATTCCCTGACCATGAGTAGATGAGGATTTTGTCTCCTTTGGTGAATTCCTTTGTTCCTTCCTCTCTACGACTCCTGTGCAACTGAGCAAAGACTAACTTCACATGTAAGTTCTCTGTGTGCATGCTTCCCTGGTAGACTGTAAGCCTTTTGAAGCCAGGGACTATGTTGTTCTATGATCAACAAACATTTATTGGATGACTGACTAAATGCATGTATGCATGAATACATGAACAAAACCTTCTCTGACCACCCTAGGCTAAGGTATGACATTCCAAACCATTGCTATTTCTGTGGCTTTCAGTTCATGTTATCTATTACTAGTTTAATCTTTTATGGATATATGCAGTCCCCTCATCTAGACTGTCATTTCTTGAGGACAGGGACTATGTCTAATCCCTCTTTAATATTCCCATAGTCTAGCACAGAACCTCATACTAAGTACATGCCTAATAAACATTTGTTGCTAATGATGATGTTTTTGAGGGCCTGGATAAAACCATCTCCAATGAATCCTTCCAGTTTTAGGATTCTGTGATTCTACTCCCAGAAAAGCCAGACAATGTTAAGCAATATCCAATATAATAAAATTCTCATACAAAGGAATTAGAGGAGGCCGTTGGCTTTAGGACAGTTGCTTAGCATTACAATAGGATTTGCCTTATAGAAGCAAAAATGAGGAGGTATTTTGTTTTGAAGATACATTTTATTTCACAAAACTAAAAGATATCTTCCACCCCCATCTAATTCTATACTACCAAGCAATGTTACTCAAGTCATTTTTTATTAATCAAATGGTGACCTGGACAGGTTATACAAGTATGGCATGAGAGAGCTGTCACATCTGTATACCACCTAAGGATTGCATTCAAAGCACATGGCTCCCCTTCAGTTTCTTCAACAGAATCTCCTTTTCTCTTTGCTAGTGAATTATGTTATATATCTATCTATCAAAAATGTGTGTATTTAAACATGTATACATACATGTATAATATATGTGCATTTAAACATAGATACATATATATCTATGAATGAGCTTTTATTCCTAACCATGGGGGTTTATCTGATTTGAATAGCTATTAATGGATACATAGATGGATGGATAGAAGTTGTTTGTCCTTAGCTTGTAAGAGAAGCAAGAACATTAGGGAGTGATGCCTTGACTTATTTGTGAATTGAATTTAAGTGAGGCAAAGTTGCACAAAATCATTAACCTCACTCTTTCTTCCAGAGGTATAGAAGTTCACTGGCAAGATACAAGGCAGGACAAATGGCAATAGTCCGAGATGCAGTGGATGACCTCAGCATCTTTGATCTTCTGGCTAAGCTGTAAGGGCTCCATAGTGGCTACGTCAGCCACCTTCATATATTGATAGATATATAGACAATAGATTGACAATAGATGGATAGAGATGAGAGAGAGAGAGAGAGAGAGAGAGGAAAGAAAGAGAGAGCAAAAGAAAAGGAAGAAAGGAGAGAGGAAGGAAGGAAGGAAGGAAGGAAGGAAGGAAGGAAGGAAGGAAGG
>NW_027185797.1:10970029-11006429 GCF_028583685.1 Petaurus breviceps papuanus | reverse complement strand
AAGGAAGGAAGGAAGGAAGGAAGGAAGGAAGGAAGGAAGGAAGGAAGAAAAAGATCATCTGGACCTTTTATTTCTTTGGCATAGGGAACTCCTTCAGTAAGAAAAATCCCTCAAGTCAATATTGATAAATAGCTCTACTATAACTTAATGTTTTTGGAAAATTTTCACTTCATGGAAAGTTTTGAGACGTTTCTAACTTGTTTTTTAGTTATCTTTATATAGGACAAAAATTGAATTTCGTTCTTCCCTCTCATTGTCACAGCCCCATTGTCTATATTGGAAGGGTAATTGAGCTCCCTGTAAGGAAGGACTTTTAAAAGGTTATATTGGAGTTCAATGGGGGGAGCCTAAGATTTTGGTTAAGTTTTTAACTGAAAGTTAATTTCAGTACCATTTATTGGGGGTCAAAACAGTAGGAAAAAAGGGATATTTTGCCCAGGTTAGAGAATTAGTGGGGATGAGTTCATTCAGGAAGTTGGAGAGAGGAAAGGTTTTTATTCCAGCAAAGGTTGGAATAGACGGCCTCTGGGGAGCCTTATGACTTTGTAAGGCTGTTATTCTGCAGTCCTTTGATCTGAGTTTACTAATTCTTTGTGCTGTTGTCATATCTTGAGGCACAGCTTAGAGATACTTGCCATCATCTGAGAGGCTGTCTACTCCCAAAGGGAGGTTGAGGCAACTTACATAAATCAGGCAACAGACCAATGTTCTAGCTTTCTCAAGTGTATTCATGAGCTCTGCCAAATGTAAAGAATCTACTGGGGAAAAGTGTCAAGACATTTTGGAAGACGCTATACCATGCTGCTGCTGCGATTGTTTCTTACATCAATGCAATCATTGTAGTGTGGTGGGTGTAGTGTGTGTAGTGGGTGACATAGTTCCATCCCATCCTCCATCTGCATCTATTCCTTCTTTGCTTACTTCCATGGTTCCTTAGCCTCCTTTACCTCTTAAATATGCCACACTCATGATTCTATACATGGATCCCTTCCTGTCCTCCCCTCGTCTTCCTTTCCCTTCTCTTCTGTTCCTTTTCCTATTCCTTCCCTTCCCTTTCCTTCCCTCTTTCCTCCCTTTTCCCTGCTCTCTTCCCCCTCCTTTCTTTCCCTTTTCACATCCTCTTCTTCCTTCCTTTGACCAGATAGAAATCAGTCCTTTCTTTCAAGACCCAATTTTTCCATTAAAATTCCCTGACCCTGAACCTCCTTCCCAGCAGAAAAAAAAAAACCTGATCTCTTAATTATTGGGTTTTGCCAAGACTAGACTTTCAGTCTTGTCTCACTTGTGCTATAATTGTATCCGTGCCTTAATGCCTCATTAGAACACAAGCTAATTGAAAACTAGGTGCCTTACATATGTTTGTATCCACTGTACATAGCACAGTATCTTGCATACACACTAGATACTAATCAATATCTGTAAGTGAGTTAAATAACCTTTATTATTAACAATAATCACAACTCCCATGTCTATGATGCTTAAGAAAGATTTATAAAGTGTTTTTCTTACAGCTCTGTGAAGGAGTAGGTGGTGCAAATATTGCTATTCTCATTTACAGATTGAGGAAATTAAGGCCCAGAGTGGCTTGGCCAAGATCCAAAGCCATTGGCAGAGTTGAGATTTAAATCTCGACCCTCCGACCCTTTGTACAGGTTCCTTCCCACCATCCCACCCTACCTCTATTATTAGCAATAACGAAAGGAGAGCATGCAGAAGAATATCAGTGTACGCGGCTGAAATGGCCAGGAAAAAGTTTGTCTCTTGAGATGAACTTAGATGACTCCAATTATTGAAGAGTGAGAAGAGCACCATCCAATGTGTTTTCCTTTTTGCTGTGGCTGCCAGGAAGCTCAGAGCTAAATTCAGTGAGCCCATGTGCTAGCTTACTCATTCCAGGTAGCTGGTGATCTATTTTTCTTTCCCTTGAAACTGTTTTTGTTCTCTTTTTAGCTGAAATTCTCCTGTGGAGGCAATATGGTGTAGAGAAAAGACCAATGAATGGGGCCTCAGAAGACTGGGCTTTGCATTCTGGCTCTTTTCTACACTAGCTGTGTGATGTTGGACAAATCCGAGTCACATCTCCGAGCTTGTTTATAGTCTATAAATTGGAGTGGAGGAGTATGGGGTTGAATGAAATAACAGCTAAGGTCCTTCCCAGCTGTCCTACATGAAATAATTCCACAATCCTCTTCAAATGTATATAGTTCAGGTGTGGGAAATAAAAATTCAAAATATTTCCAATTTTCTTTTTTCCATTTTCTCCTATAGCAAAATGATAATATACACTGGTAGAATGAAGACTTATCCTCTCCTAGTGAAACCACCCCCTTCCTTAGCTGCCATTTCTTCCCACTCTTCCCTAACTAACTTTCATGCACCTGGATTCATGACATCAAATTGGCTACGCTTGCACTGATGTTTCTTTGGTGTAGTCAGCTTATGTCCTTTTGTATTCTGTGTGCCCTCGTGTTGAGGAGGTAATCATGAGGTAGGGGAAAGAGTGTGGGATTTGGAGTCACAAAAAATCTGAGCTTGAATCCTAGTTTACAATTTTTACCTGTGTGACCTTGGGGAAATCATTTTCCCTCTCTGGGCCTCAAGACCTCCTAGAGTTATTCCAGTTTGAAATCCAATTAAACCCTGTAGATAATTGTTTCTGTTTGTTTGTTTGTTTAAATTTTATTTTATTCTGAACTTAAGAAATAAAAAAGTATCTCCATAACATAGTAGTATAGTAAAAAAAAAAAAAAGATTGCACATGAAACTGCATCTATTATGAATAACTTTCTATTCCTTTTAAATATATAATAAAATTATTGTGTAACTTTTTCTTTTTTTCTTCCCTCCCCCATCCTAGAGATGGCTACCATTAGACATAAATATGTGTATGTGTGTATGTATGCATACATATATATATACATATAGTTATCCCATATTTTTATTATCACTTCTTTCTCTAGAAGCAGATTAGAGCCTTCCTTCATAGGTCCCTTGTAGTTCATTTACATATTTATAATAATCAGAATTACTTAATCACTCAAAGTTTTTCTTCTTTTTTCTTAATTCGATGTTTTATTTTTCCCAATTACATGTAAAAACAATTTTAACATTCTTTTTGTTTCCAAATTTTGAGTTGCAAATTCTCTCCTTCCCTCCCCTCCCTTCCCCCAACAGAATGAGAAGGCAAGCAATTTGACATAGGTTACACATGTGTAGTCATGAAAAACACATTTCCATGTAAGTCATGCTGAGACAGAAAACACAAATTAAAAAAAAAAAACAAAAAAAATAAAGTATCTTTAATCTGCATTTGGGCTCCATGAGTTCCTTTCATCAGAAGTCCTACAGAAATGTCTGCTTGGGGGCGGCTAGGTGGCACAGTGAGTAAAGCACTGGCCCTGGAGTCAGGAGGACCTGAGTTCGGATCCGACCTCAGACACTGAACACCACACACACACACACACACACACACACACACACACACATACACACACACACACTAGCCATGTGACCTTGGACAAGTTACTTAACCCCAATTGCCCTCCAAATAAAGCAAATAATAATAATAATAAAGAAATGTCTGCTCAAAGTTGTTCTTAAAACAATGTTGCAGTTACCATATGCAGCCATTCTCTTGGTTCTGCTCATTTCAATCTTTGTTATTTTGTTCAAGTCTATCCATGTTTGTTAATAATTAATTAGGAATAGAGCAGAACAATTCTAGGAAAGAACAAATCCAAGGATCCTTGATAAGAATAAATAAAAAGGGAGCCCTGCTTCCTGAATGAGATTCAAAAACCATACAGGGAAAGAGAGAAGTTAGCTGAATGGCAACAAAATGAGGCAAAATGGTTTGGAAAGGGAGTGAGAGACTGAGATGTGGGAAATCTATGGCATGGTCCTGACCCTACTACTATGACAGCAGTGATGACCTTGAGCAAATTAATCTCAAATGTCCTCAGATTCTTGTGCTACAAAAGAAGTTTTCTGCCATCAAAGTCTCTTCCAACTGGAAAAGTCTATTATTCTATGAATCAGGTTTCTCTGATAGCCATGGACAGATATTTTTACGAGGCAAGAAGTTCAGCATAATAGGTTACTCTATGGCAGGGTAAAAGCAGAGTGGAACAACAGAGAAAACAGACTTCTCAGGGAAATGGAGAGGTAGCTGATTTCAACAAAACTGAAAGGAAGAAGATTGCCACTAAGATAATTGTAACTTGTGCAGTAACATCAGTTTTCGGGAATAAAGAGATGGAAACATTCAACAAAGAACTTCAGAGGAAATTTAGTGCAATAGAAAATCTTTGATTTGGAGATAAGATGTTGGTTTGAATCTTGGCTCTGCCATTTACTTCCTGTGTGATCTCAACTCATTTATTAGACTCTCTGGACTTCCACTTTCTTATCTATAAAATGAGGCTGAACAGTTTCTTTGGTTCTTTCCATGGTTCTATGAATCTGATGCTATCATCTAAATTAAGCCAACATATATGGTGGTGCTTGATGACTTCTAGGCGAAGTTGGCCATAGGGGTAAATGGGGGGGAAAAGAGAGTCCCAAAAGTAAACACCCCTGTCCCCTTGTTTTGTGGCCCCTCCTCCTTGGGGGTAGGGGTGGGGGACTAACAATATGATTAGTGAGATAGATGTTCAATGGCCTATTAAGAAGGACTGAAAGATCCCATGGGTCCCTGTGTCCTCTGTGGTTACTGGTATAGAAGAGAAAATTGAATGGAACAGGAGTAGAATCGGGAATATCAGTAGATATCTAGATGCGTAGACAATCAGGACCCCACAAGTGACTGTTTCCTTTTTGATACCACAGGAGGAAGAGATCTTAGTCTAGTCACCCAAATCATATTCCTAGTACTCCTAGGTAATGGGCAGGCCAATAGACTAGGACTGAACTATCTAGATTTGAAAGAAGCAGTAAGTACACAGTCTTGCATGAAAGCTGCACATATATATACATATATATGGATGGATGGATATATATACATATATGTGTATGGTTGCATATATATACATGCATGTACATATGCTTGTGTTATATATACACTTATATTTTCTATACACATATGTGTATATGCATATACATGCATATATACATTATAGACTTTATATATGTGTGTATGTACAAACACATACATTCTCTCTTTGGTAGCTTTAGCTATGAGCAAAAAGCTGTATCCACTTAAGGAAGTGGTTGTTCTCATTTTATTATGCTATGATGACACAATTGGACCACGTATCTAGAAATGGAAGGAACTAGCAGGTCACCTAGCACAGTTCTCCTCACTTTACAGATGAAGAAGCTAAGATCTAAGGAGGTCTTAACAAGGGTCACATAGGTAACTAGGGTCAGAGATGGAATTTGAACATATTTGAGCTGGATTTGAACTGAGCACAGGACAAATTCTCTTTTCATTGTACATATTCCCTCCCATTGAATGGATTCCATTAAAATTCAGCAGCAAGGGAAGAGAATAGGAGCCAAGAGACTGACTAAATCCAAATAACCACACCTCTCAACTAATGAGTCTACCTATGCTGATTGCTAGTGCCTGGTTCTTATTGTTGAACAGGATCAGGCAAGTATCCAGAAGTTCATCCCTTGTGGCTAAGTTATATTTAAGGATTAAGGAATGAAAGAGTTAGAAGGCTTGCAGATTATTCAGAAACTTCACACCTATATATCCTGAATGCTTTCTTCAAGAAAAAAATTGAGAGGTGCTGAATATAATGAGCATAAAGCATTATAAATATGCAAACAAGTGTATTCCTAATAGATACACAATAAACTACTGTTTACTGACATAAAAGCCATTTCTGAATCAACCATTCATCTGCAGTCAGACTATCAAAAGGTTGGAGCAGTGTTAAGATGAACACATTGGAAAATTAATTTTTAAAAATACAGGCATGGGGGGGGGCAGACTCAAGATGGTGGAGTAGAAGCAAGACCTCTGCTGGGCTCTGCCTTCCACCTTCCCCAATCCATGTAAAAGGGGACTCTAAACAAACATTGGAGCTGCAGAGCCCACAAAATGACGCAGAGAAGCTAACCTCCCTCTGAGGACAGCCCGGCAGGCTGGCAGGAATCGGCCAGCGCAGTGCTCTGAGAGCCAAGCCCAGCCCCACACTGAGGCTTTAGCCCCAGCGTGGGCCTGACGAGCCACACCAGAGGGACTCCAGATCAGCAGCAGCGGTGGCCCTTTCCAGAATTATTAACACATAGATGTGAAGGACAAAGTGAGAGGTCAGTGCAGTCTGGACTTTGGAACCCAGTAA
The DNA here is from genome assembly GCF_028583685.1 of Petaurus breviceps papuanus. Classification (NCBI taxonomy): domain Eukaryota; kingdom Metazoa; phylum Chordata; class Mammalia; order Diprotodontia; family Petauridae; genus Petaurus; species Petaurus breviceps. Next base: position 11,000,136 of record NW_027185797.1, on the reverse strand, counting down.
GTGGGAGTGTGTGGCTTTTGCCCCTGGGTGAGAAGCCGCAGCCAGCCAGCTCCACATGGCAGCTTCAGCTCCTGGCCTGCAGAGTGTAGGGGGGGCCAAGCACCAGTCTGAGGCGTAATTGCTCTTGCTTTAACCTTCTTGGATCTTGATTACAGTCTAGGGTAGAGGTCCTGGGGTATATGTCCAGCTTGCCAGAGCATATGAAGACCTCAAAGAAGGCACCCATCTAATACCTCTGGCAGCTGAGAAAACTCCAGCATTTGGAATGAAAGCTCCCCTGTCTGGTGGCAGAGTCCTCCTGTGGCAAAAAGCCCAGGGGTCAAGTGACTGAGGGGCGACATGACCAGGCAAAGGAAACAAAGCAGACAGAAGATTCCAACATTAGACTACTATTTTGGGGACAAAAAGGAGCAAAGTATGGAACAGGAGGAAGACGGTGAAGTCAGAACTCCTGCACCAAAGGCTTCAAAGGAAAATATGAGCTGGTTATAGGCCATAGAGAACCTTAAGAAGCAGATAAGAGAAGTGGAGGAAAAATTGGGAAAAGAAGTGAGAACAATGCAAGAAAATTACGAAATGAGAGTCAACAGCCTGACTGAGGAAAATAACACCTTAAAAAACAGACTAACTCAAATGGCAAAAGAGGCTCAAAAAGGCAATGAGAAGAAGAATGCTTTAAAAAGCCGAATTTGCCAGATGGAAAAAGAATCTCAAAAGTTCAATGAGGAGAATCATTGCTTCAGAATTAGATTGAAGCAAATGGAGGCTAATGACTTTATGAGAAATCAAGATGCTGTTAAACAGATCCAAACAAATGAAAGAATAGAAGGCAATGTGAAATATCTCATGGGAAAAACCACTGGACTTGAAAATAGATCCAGGAGAGATAATTTAAAAATTATTGGAATACCTGAAAGCCATGATCAAAGTAAGAACCTAGAAATCATCCTCCAGGAACTTCTCAAAGAAAACTTCCCTGATGTTTTAGAACTAGAGGGCAAAATTGAGGTTGAAAGAATCCACCGATCAGCTCCTGAAAAAGATCCCCAAAAGAAAACTCCTAGGAATATTATAGCCAGGTTCCAGAATTCCCAGATTAAGGAGAGAATATTACAAGCAGCCAGGAAGAAACTATTTGAATATTGTGGAAACACAATCAGGATAACCCAGGATCTGGCAGCTTCTACACTGAGGGATCGAAGGGCTTGGAATATGATATTCTGGAGGGCAAAGGAGCTGGGATTAGAACCAAGAGTCACCTACCCAGCAAAACTGAGTATCATCTTTCAGGGGAAAATATGGTCATTCAGTGGAATAGAGGACTTGCAAGCATTCTTGCTGAAGAAACCAGAATTGAATAGAAAATTTGACATTCAGATAAAAGAAGAAAGAGAAGCATGAGAAGGTAAACAGGGAAAAGAAATCATAAGGAACTTATCAAAGTTGAACTATTAACATTCCTACATGGAAAAACAATAATTGTAACTTATGAAAATTTTCTCAGTAGTTGAAGGGAATATATATATATATGGGTATATGGGCATATGAATACATATGTGAAATGTGTGTATATATGTTTACAGGTATACATAGATAGAAGGCACAAGACCAATTTAACTGGAAGGGATGATACTTAAAAAGGTGAAATTAAAAGGTGAGAGAGAAATATAATGAGAGGAGATGGGGAGAGACAGAATGGGGTAAACTATCTCATACAGAAGAGGCAAGGGAAAATGGTTACAATGGAGGGGAAGAATAGGAAGGCAAAAAGGAATGGCTCAACCTTGTTCTCATTGAATTTGGCTTGAGGATGGAATGAAATACACACTAAATAGGGTATCTCACCCTCCAGGAGAGTACCGGGGGGGGGAAGGGGATGAGAGGGTGGATAATGGAAGAGAGGGCAGGCTGGGGGGGAGGGAAGTTGGAAGCACCCACTTTTGAAAAGGGATGGGATCCAAGTAGAGAATAGAACAAGTGGGAGGTGGGGTAGGAGGGAGGGAAATATAGTCAGTCTTTTAAAATATATCTACTATGTTACTGTTTTGCATTAGCCACACATGTACAACCTATACTGAACTGCTTATCTTCCCAGTAAGAGTGGGAGACAAGGGAGGAGGGAAATGAATCTGGAATTCAAAGTTTTAAAATCAAACACTCAGATATATATATATATATATATATACACATATATGTATATATATATACATATATGTATATATGTATCATGTGTATATGTATGTATATGTATATATATAAACATACTGTTATTAATACTATTTTACATATAATTGGGAAATGGGATGTATGGGCACTGGGGCATAGAGATCCACTGGAAAAGTCAAAAGGGGTATGGGAGGGAATGTGGGGGGGAGCAGATTGGAGGAGGGTATATCCTGTGGGACTGCTATTTTGCGGTGGTTGGTAGGGGGAAAATGGGGAGAAAAATTTGTAACTCAAAATCTGGTGGAAATGAATCATGTAAATCAGAAGTTAATAAAGCATTTGAAAAAAAAAATGAATACAGGCATTCTCTCATTTGTATATAGCCACCTTCAAATTCCTCGAATATACTAAGAGCATCTTGCAGAGTGTCATCTGTGCAGAAGCTGTTGCATGATTCCTGACACGTAATACTCAATTTCATCCCACTCTAGACAGCAACCAAGCTGTGCTGAGCTAACAGCTCTACCTAGTGTCCAGTTCAGAAACTGTCTGATCCAGATTTTCTTCCCCATCACCCTTCTTCTCCTCCTCTTCATGGAGCTCATGTCTATCATATATTTTTCTTTTTTTTTTTGGAACAGGTCATTTAATTCCATTAGGCAATCTTCTTTTGCCATGCATATACACATTCTCTTTGACTTCCTTCTTTCCCTCTCTTCCAAGTATCCCTCTTTTCCTCTTTTCTTTTTTTTCTATCTATTTGTGAAACAAAAATAAAACTATGACAAAGTTTGGAAGCATAAGAGTATGTAATATTTTACACAGAATATGTAATTAACAAATCTTTCTAATATTCCAAAGTCCATGAAAGAGTTCAGAAATCCCCTCCAGATGCTACACAAGTTTAACCTTCTCTTAACCCGCTTTTATTTAAACATTAGCATTCCATATAAAACAATGGGTGTTACTGGGTTGTAGGTTTCTTTAGTCTTTGTTGTTTTTTCTCCCTTCTTGTTTAGTTACTTGTATTAAAGAAGCAGTATTGTTTTCGACTATTTTCCATTGCAAATGTATCATATTTCAAGTACATTGTGGATCAAATCGAATCTTATGGGTTAGCTTTGGAACTTAATCACCACTGATTTTGTGGGAAAATGCATTCCAAATTCCAAACAACTAACCTACACATGAACCTTTGAAACTCAACCCATTTGTAAATTGGAGAGTATCTATATCGGTACATCAGTCAAGTAAAGAGAAATGATCATTCAGAATCTCCCATCCCAAGCCACTTTTGTCTGAAATTGCCATATAATGCCAGTAAACCTCATGTTTTTCATACATGAGTCATAAAAATTGTCCAAAAGTAAATTTGGTTGTATGGAATTGGAATCCAGAATATTATTCTATAGAATATATTGTTTTTTCTTATTTTTCCACTCCCCATACTTGTTAAACACTGAAAGTCTCTTGTTGTTCTTGCTCTTAAGGAAGATTCTAAAGGATTAAAGATCTGGAGTTCATTGGTAATAAGTCCTACATCTTAAACAACAAAACTCCTATAAGCTTCTCTTTGCTGCTGTTCTGTGTTTCAATGCTGACTGACCCTTCATAACACCATTTGGGGTTTTCTCAACAGAGATACTACTATATCTTACCATTTTACAGATGAGAACACTGAGGTAAACAGGGTTAAGTGACTTGGCCATGGTCACACAGTTAATAAGTGTCTAAGACTGGATTTGAACTCAGAAAAATGAGTCTTCCTGACTCCAGGCTTGGTACTCTATGTACTGTGCCACCTGGCTGCCCATATACTTCTCTGGAACTCTTATTTGAACAAGTTATGATCCTGCCTGAAAGTAAGGACCAGATGATAGCTCAATATCCCTTTTTTTTTTTTAAGCAATCAGGGTTAAGTAACTTGCTCAAGGTTATACGACCAGTTATTTCTGGGTGTGGGGCTGAGTGTCTAAGCCCAGGACTCGATCTCCAGGTCATCCCAACACTGGAGCTGGTGCTCTTACTCTCTGAGCCACCTGGCTGCCCCTAAGCAATTGGGGTTAAGTAACTTGCTCAAGGTTACACGGCCAGGTGTTTCTGGGTGGGTGCTAAGTGTCTGAGCCCGGGATTTGATCTCCAGGTCATCCTGACACTGGAGCCGGTGCTCTTACTCGCTGTGCTACCTGGCTGCCCCTCAAGATCCCTTCTAATCCTAAAGGCCTTATGGTTCTTTATCCTTTGGAGATATATCCCCTGTGACCCTTTTGTTCATTCCCTTTCCCAATTCCCAAGTGCCATCCCCCAAAGGCTCAATTCACAAGGACAAGATCAAACTAGTCCAAAATTTCATTAAGAATAATCCAATAGAGAGAGGATTCTGGGAAGATGGCAGAATAGGTCAGAAAATTCTAAACTCTCTAGATTTCCTCCACAAATCAGATTTAAAAAAACCTCAGGGTTAATGTAGAACAGTAAAATAAATAAAAGTTGGGGCAGAACAGTGGTCCTCATGGGACAAGCAGAGAAGATCCAAGGTTTGGTCCCCATGAAGCATAAATTCCTTCAGGTTAGTTCCTCTGAAACTGCAAGCCTTGGGGCTAGTTAGGTTGGGAAGTAGCCTTGCCCCAGCCACAAAAACTTTTACCGCCCAGACAGTGTGAAGAGTTGGTCATGTGAGCAGAGGAAGATTGAGGGAACTTCTCATGATAAGGGATGCCTAGGCCCAGTTGTACTGCCAAGACATGACACTAGGCAAGAAGGAGCCAGCACATGCCTGGTGAGTGCAGAAGTAGTGGGGCAGTGACGCTGCTGTCTGTGGGCACTTATAGTAGGGCAGAGTACTTGGTTTAGGTTCCAGGTCAGAGGAGAGAACTGAGGGAGATTCTGAGGCCCAAGATACCATACCCCATACTTCATACTAGAGGTGATTACAATAACAAGCTGCTATAATCTTTTTTTTTTAATGATAAAGAAAAAGAACCCAATCACAGAAAGTAACTATGGGAATAGAGAACAAAAGCCTCTCCTACCCCAAAGAGTAAGGCCAAGTCATCACCTGCCCAAAAATAATTCATAGAACAACTTTAAAAGACTTTTAAAATTAAATGAGAGAGATTGAGGAAGAGTTAATAAAATATAAGAACAATCCAAGAAAAAATAAGAAAATTATGAAAAGAAAATCAACCAACTAGAAAAGGGGATCCAAAATCTAAAGGAAGAAACCAACTCCTTGAGAATAAAATTGGGCAAGGGGAAGCCAGTGAAGTTATAAGAGACCAAGAAATAATAAAATGAAATGTAAAGAATGAAAAAATAGAAGATAAAATGAAACATCTGATAAGAAAAACAACTAATCTGGAGAACAGATCAAGAAGAAAAAACAAAAGAATCATCAGACTACCTAAAAGCTGCAATAAAAAAAGAATCTTAATACAATAAATAGCTAAAGAAAATTATCCTGAAGTGTTAAAACAAGAGAAGAAAGCAGAAATAGAAAAAATCCACCAATCACCACCTGAAAAAGATCCTGCAAAGAAAACTTATAGGAATATCATAGCTAGATTCCAGCTCAAGGAGAAAATATTATGAGAAACAAGGCAGAAAAAAAAACAATTCGAATATAGCAGAGGCATAATTAGCATCATACAAGGCCAGCAGTAGCTATACTAAAAGGCCACAGGTCTTGTAATATCATATACTGGAAAAGCAAAAGAACTGGGGTTATGGACAAAAATATCATCCCCAACAAAGTTAAGCATGATCCTGAATGAAAATAAAAGAAGGATAATGCAACTGATTGCCAGACTTTCAGGATTTTGTGGCAAAATGAAATCAATGGAAAATTTGTCATACAATATCCAAGAGAACTATAAGGTAAACATCCAACACTAATTACAAGGGACTCAGTAAGGACATACTCTTTACTTTTTATATAAGGAAATGTAAATCATATGTCTAAGATTATTAATAGTAATTGTGTAGTTCCAGCAAAAGATTTGGGTAAAGCTGAGTATGATGTGATACTAAAAAGTAAACTATCTAGGAGAAGGTAAAAGGAGTAATTCACTTATACAAATGAGCTGGGAGAGGAAGAACTGACAGAGAGGAACTGGGTAGGGGAGGAGGGCTGGTAGTTCTGGAACCTTCATCTCATCGGGAATGGGTTAAGGAGGGAATTGTGCATGTGTGTGTGTGTGTGTGTGTGTGTGTGTGTTTGAATAGTCAATATATACATACACACACATAAAAGTCTCAATTCAGAGAGAAATAAAAGGCTCAGGGGACAGGGAGGGGGAGAGGACAGGGGAGGGATTTTAGGTTGGGGGAAAGAGGATAAGGGAGGGATCTTTGGGAGGGTAGATTAAGTAATGGGAGGGCAAGGTAGCAGGTAAAAATAAAGTGGAGGAGTCAGGAAGGATACCAAGTAAGTGATAACACAGAAACATAAAATAAAGATCACGACTAGAATTGATTAGGGGAAAAGGCAGGGGTAGTAATCATGATGTTGGACAAAGCCAAAGCTAAAATAGATTTAAATAAAAGAGGAAAACAGGGAAACTACACTAAATGTCCTGCTATACTAATTAATACTGTTTTAGACTATTTAAAATAACTAGACAGTATAGGGTTGGAATATTGCTGTGGTATAGGAAACAACGAGTTGGTAGACATAGAAAAATAGGGAAAGAATTGGACCAATGAAGAAAGATATTATCCACCCTCAGAGTCACAGAAGATAAAAAAGTAGAGTGTGACCTTATATAGATGCATATGAATGTATGTCTACATATGAGTGTGATTATAGATGTCTAAATATATGCATGCAAGAATATGTATATATTTTGTGTATATGTGTGCATATAAATACATGTGTATGTGTATGTATGTATGTGTATATATACATATGTACGTACATTTCTATTTTTAGATGGAAAAAGAGAAAGATACACACATGCATGCTTAATTGTAGCCTTCTTGGGGAATGAGGGGAGGAAGGGAGAAAGAAAGAACAAAGTAAAAAGTGCACAGCACAGAACAAAAGAAAACTTAAAAGGAAGCAAAGAAAAGATGTACAGCTCAGAGCACAATGTATAGTATTTATTACATATGCTTTCTTGAAATGGAAACATTGCTGTTTATTTTGAATCCTCTTACATTCTGCTGTGCACATGGCAATGCTTTTTTTTATCTTATTTTGTATTTAAGCTTATAATGTTCCTTTTTTCTTTCCTTATTGTGTATTTAAGTTTAAAATAAATTGTTATTTTAAAAGAAAAATCCAACAAAGCAATAGATCCCCATTCTCATCAATGTGGGCACTCCCTTCTGTGTCACAGAGAGCAGCTTCTCCATGCCTGCCTTTGCCAACCTGCATAAGTCTCACTTCTGTCCTTTTATCAATACCCCACACAATAGTCACTCAGCATGTGGGGGGAAGGGGCTTGTCAAATGTTCCAAATATTGGGTGGATGCCAATGGATCACACAGGCTGCCCATTAATTGAGCCATTAAGAACACCTGAAGACATAGAGCCAAAAACTAAATTCCAGCTATTGGAACAGTGCTCAAAAGCCTGGAATAAAAGAAAAAAAAGTAGAGGAGTGGGATAGAGAGAGAAATGATGGGATTCGAGCCTGACTCCAGCTCCAGCAAATATTTCTGAGATTACTAATTGTAGGAAAGGTTTTTAAGGCAGGAAATGGTGAGTTTCTCCACTGCTCCTTCATTCCCTGGGCCTCTCAGGATGGCACTTTGTCTTAAGTAAAATAATATTTGAGAGAAATCTGAACACTCTAAGTTAACAGGTAAGTCAATTTAGAACCATAAAAGGCGATGCAACTCAAGAGATTTCAAATAATTTAATAAGGTGTAACCATTTTTCTAAAGTTCTGTGGTAGTTTATTATTTTTTTTTATCAGCCTAAAAAGCACTATATCACAGACTAATGCAAGGCTACAGGCAGGAGAAATTACTGACTTCATTATGTGTGACTGCTCCACAGTAAAAGCATTTGAAGCTACGCATTCTCATCCTGAGGGCCCCTACAGAAAGCTATTCCATTGACAGATCTCCAACCGCTCCTTCTGAAGAACAACAAAAAAACATTTGGGAGGGATATGTTCGGTTGTGCAGCCCACTCATAGGGCACTCATGGGTGGTGTGCTTTTATACATTCTCCCCAGAATACATCTGCTTCAGGGGGTAGCTCTTGTCAGAGCTCTAATAGCCCTTAGGCCACTAACGCCATTCAGGGCTCGTGGAGGAGAGAGTGCTCTTTATTAATAGTGTTATTATTACTCATGTTATTTTTAGCCTTTGTTTGTCTGAAGTGAACAGTTTATGCTTTAAACACACACACGCACACACATACATACAACTCCATTCAGTTCTCTATAGAGTCACTCAAACAGCTCTTAGTCGATGAGCAAATGTTAAAAATAATAATTCCTTTCTTTTTCTCAACACTTCTTTTCCTGTAGATGTAATTGGTTTCTATTCCCTGGGTTACAAAAGAAAAGTGGACAAGGGGTGGAGGCTAATAACAGCTTTCTTTCCTGTATTGCTTTAGGGTTCGCAAAATGCTTTCTTCAATTCAATCCTGTGAGGCAGGGAATTAAGGCATTGTTGTCCCCATTTTATAGATTTGGATACTGAGGCACATGGTTTTCTTTTAGAACTGGAAAAAAAAACAATTATTGGGAGAAAGGTGCTTTGGGAAGACTGGGAAAGCTATTCCAAGGTCCTAGAAGGTCAGGAGGAAAGAATTAGCATAAAAGGGTCATGGATCTTGAGGGCCAAGAGACCTGAGAGGATGTTGTTGTAGTGTATGGGGAGTCAGGAAGACTTTGGTTCAAATCCTTCCTCGGATACTAGCTGTGTGACCCTGGGCAAGTGACTAAACTTACCTCATCTATAAAATAAGGGGCTTGGATCAGATGGATTCTAAAGTTCCTTATAACTCTAAGCTGATGACCCCATGATCTAGTCCAATTCTCCCTTTTTACAGATAAAGAAACTGAGTCCTAAAGAAAAGAAATGACTTGTCCAAAGTCCAACAGGCAGCAAGCAAAAGAGACTGAATTCCACCCCAATTGCTCTGAGTTCAAATTCGGAGTTCTTTCCAGTGCACTCTATGGCCACAACTGGAGGTCCCCAGCTCACTGTCTTCAAGGGTCTATGATTTTGTCATTTGGGCTCCCCTTCCAAGAGGAAAGGTCACGCTCTTCATCAGTTTAGTAGATTTCCACTAAGGGTGGCTATGGCAAAATCAATTAGAAAAAAAATCATCACCCTGAAATCCACTCGTTTCTGAATAGAACCAGGTTGGTCCTCAAACAGCAGATGGTCCCCATGCCTGTCCTCAGTGCTTCTGATCTGGTAGGCCCAGATCTTGCATTCCATTGCCATGGGCTTTTCCTCCCAAGGTCACAGTCATATCATAATGAGGAATCAGCACGGGACTCTATGGAATCCAAGTTCCTTAAATGATAGTTCTTGTGAAATTATAGAGTTTAACTTTTGCGGCCTTTAAGGGTTTGGAAAACTTGCTATATAGGGTAAGATCAATGGGAATCTTTTTTTTTCTTCTTTACATGGGTCATACCCTCACTGCCTAAAATATTTCCTCTCCCGTCTCACAAAGAAAGCTGTTAGAATCCCTAGTTCCCTCTATTACTTAGCTTATGTATCAGCTCCTACAAAGACTTTTTTGACCCTCCCCCAAATTATGCCTTATGGGAGTAGCTCTTGAGAACAGGTAATCTCTTTTATTTTGTTTGTTTGTTTGCTTGTTACCTGAGTGCCAAGCACAGTGATGGGCATATTAGGTTTTTAATCAATCTTTGTTAAACAAAATTATCAAAAAAGGTGAGGGTAGGTCTAACTAGGTCAGAGAGCTTGATTAAAAACCAGGTGTGTGAGGATGGGAGGTGGTGAATATAGGATAACCAAAGACTTACACATAGTAGGTGCTGGAGGAAAGATGCTTATTAAATGACTGGATGAATGGAAATGAATGAATGAGTGAAAATCAGATAAGGGGTCATTGGGCAATCTTGCTTCCACAGAGGGGAGAAGCCAGATCTAAAATGTGCCACATAAATAATCCTGAAGGCAGCTGGAGTCAACAGAGTAGGGGGTAGAGGGTGAAACGGGGTGGGGGTGGGGGTGGGTTAAGGAGGGGACTGTCAGATGGCTGCTACATGTAACAGGCTCCAGGAACATTTATCTGAAGTGTCTGGAGCCACCAAAAGATGAGGATATAAAAATGGGTAATTCCATCCACCTCAACGGTCATGTGATAGTTCTCTTGTGGAATCGACTGGAAAGATTAGAGGCCATAATTTAGAAACTATGCAAATCTCCCCTCAAATAAAAAGAAAACCATTATAGAGCATGTAAGATCCATTTTACCAAATGAAATACAAGCCTCTTCACATTGTCTGTGCTAATAAAGATCAGATAACTCTCACTCCCCACAGAGACTTTTTAGCAGACGTTTCTCCAATAGCCTTGGTCAATAGATTTGGTAAAATGTTTCCTTTAGGGGAATAGGGACACAGCTGAGAATGACCATGAAGTAGACATGAATATGAAATCGGAGAAATTTATCTGAATGTGAGGAATAGGTAATATAATGGTAGGAAGTGCTTTGGAAACCTTAAAACTCTCTATAAATGCCAGTGACTATTAATAATAGGTACATATATAGAGAGGAAGGAATGAGGCTGATGATTTCATTGGTGTGGGAACTCTTGATATGGAAACCCTTTCCATGAATGTAAATCGACAACTCATTTATGACTTGTACACTTGAGAGTTTCTTCCAGCACTGAGAGATTAACTGAGTTGTTCATGGTGACACAGATAGTATGTTTCAAGAGTGAAACTTGAACTCCGGTTTTCTTAACTGGATAGCTGACTGGTTATCCTATCTGCTACAATATCAACTTAATAATGAGATTATCAGCATTGGTATTCATTAATGATTAACACTGAAAAAACAGGGCTCAATTCTTTTATATGTCATATACACTTCTACAATGTTATAAAATCACAACTTCTGGTGTCTAAAGCAAACAATTGGCCCATTTTTCCTACCAGATATGGCAGGAAAAGGCTCCCAAGGGAGTGAATTTGAGCCTTTTTGCCTTTTGAGTAAGAGGTTACCTATATGAAGTGATTTGAGGAGCCAAAAAATCCCCCCCCTGCAACATCACTCCCCCATTGCCTGTCATCTTCTGAGCTAAGCCTTCCTGATCCTCCCAACTCCAAGTGAAATCATTCACAAAAATACTTGGTATTCATTTTTATTACTTGGATATGCTAGAAGACTGGTGATGATGATGATGATAAAATCATTTATTCAGTACCTACTACGTGCCAAACACTGTGCTAAATGATTTGAAAACATTAACTCATTTTATCTCCACAACAACCCTGGGTGTTATCCCCACTTTACAATTGAAGAAACTGAGGCAGCCAGAGGCTAAGTGAATTGCCCAGGGCCACACAGCTAGTATGTGTCTAAGGTTGTGTTTGAACACAGGCCTTCCTGACTCAGGCTTCAGTGTCCTACCCATTGTAATGCCTAGCCACCTCATGTATAAATATGTACATGTATATACATACATGCCTATGTACATGCATATGTGTGTTTGTATGTATATATGCATGAATTTCTTTATATAATGTGTATTTTTATGTGAGTATGTGCATATGTCTATACTGTCTCTCTCAGTAAGCTCCTTCAGGCCAGGAACTGATTCCATTTTGTGTTGTATCCCCAGAGCCTGGCACAGTACTTGGCAGAGAGGATAAGAGCTTTAAAAAAAGTTCATAATGAATTTAGGACAATCCCTCACTTGTTCATATGGACTGCTATAACATTCTCTCCCCAAGTCAATCCATTCTATACACTACTGCCAATGAATTTAGGGTTAGGGTTAGTCAATCGATGCCCCTACTCAATCAACTACAGGACTTGCTATTGCTCCTAGGATAAAGTAGAAACTTCTCTGTTTGTCTCTAAAATCCTATACAACCAGGTTCCAATCCATCTTTGCAGTCTTGTTAGACATTTCTCCTTGATCCTACCCTCTGAGATCCACAGATTCATCAACTATGAGAGCTAAAACGGGGACTAGAGACAGCACTACCCCACTGCGAGTCACCTGGAATGGAATATTGGGATTCTCTTTGGCTTTGGCTTTTTCCTCACCTCCCACAGGTAGCAAGCCCCAGGGCTTAACAGCATTTCCCACATAGTAGGAGCTTAATAAATACTTGTTGGTTGAATCATTAACTGAAAACTAAGCCATAACTTGCAATTTGGGTGCAAAGAATCAGCTCCACAAAACTTCACCCACAAATAAATTTGTTAAGACAAATTCATCTGGAGGATAGAGAGAGACCCTTGTCTATTTTCCTATTGTAAAAACTAGAAGGAAGATACAAAAATTATGGATATTCTAGGTGGAGATCCTGGGAATCTCAAAATCATTATTTAGAATAGAGAGATGGGGACAGGGTCAGACTGGAAAGGAGCCTACCTGGGGTATAGAGCATGGAGGTAATTTTCTATTTTTACTTAGCATCCTTGCTTACTAGCTTTTTAATTCAGTGGTTCTAGACAGTTGAAATGGGAGAGGGAAGGGGCGGCCAGGTAGCACAGCGAATAAGAGCACTGGCTCTAGTGTCGGGATGACCTGGGGATCAAATCCGGGCTCAGATACTTAGCACCATACCCAGAAATAACTGGCCATGTAACCTTGAGCAAGTTACTTAACCCCGGTTGCTTAAAAAAAAAAAAAGAAAGAAAGAAATGGCAGAGGGAAGGGACAGGAAGAAGCATTTATTCAGCATAAGGGTTAAGTGCTTTACAAATGTCATTTTGTTTGAGCCTCATAACCCTGAGAGGTATATGCTACTATGATGCCCATTTTATAGAAGATGAAACTGAAGCAAACAGAAGTTAAGTGACTTGCTCAGGATCACACAGAGAGTGGGGTCACATTCGAACTCAGGTCTTCTTGACTCCACACCCAGCATTCTATCCACTTGCACCAACTATTTGCTGTCTTTGCCCTCTAAATTTCAGTGCCCTCAGGACAATGTTTCTTTGTCCCCACCTCAGTTGTGGCTCTGAAGATAAGGACAATGCAACTTTTCATCTTTGAATTGCCTAGCACGATGCTTTTTATATTCTGTGTGCTTAATAAATGTTTGTTGAACGAGTGAATGAATAAATGAATGAACTCCCCTCTCAAATGGAAATGCAAAAGCTGGTTTGGAGAAAAAGAATATCTCTTGTCTACACTCTATTCCAGTTGAACTCATACAATTTGTTTGTACAAGGAGGCAGTGAAGTTGAATACATTAGCAAATCATGACCTCAAATTGTTTCTGTCATGCATTAAGAAAACTGGGAATTATTTTATGGCCAAATAAATAAAAGAATGCAAAGGGAGGTTTCCCAGGTGTCACTTTAAGAGTTCTAAAGGTAATGGTTAGCCAACAAACAAACAAGTGAAAAACATCTCACTTCACTGCAGACGTCATTACACAGGAATTAATCTGCTCCCAGCATTCCCAGCGGCCAACCAGAAGCTTCCATCACAGAAGTCACAAATCCAGGGCTTATTGATTTCTGGGTCTGCATTTGATGCTGAATTGTTCATTTTTTTTAGTTATTTTAACTAATAAGATTTTTTAGTGGGCCCCCTGATAACAATAAAAAAAAATTTATATAGCACTTCAAGACTCGCAATGTGTACAATGGATTGAATGCCAGACGTAGAGTCAAGAAGACTCATCTTTGTGAGTCCAAATCTGGTCTCAGACCCTTACTAGCTATGTGACCCTAGACTAGTCACTTAACCCTGTTTGTCTTAGTTTCCTCATCTGTAAAATGAGCTGGAGAAGGAAATGGCAAACCACTGTAGTATTTTCACCAAAAAAACAAGCAAACAACACCAACAAAATGGATGAAGAGTCAGTCATGATTGGGAATGACTGAACAACAACAGACTTCTTTGATTTTCCCAATAACACTAAGGTACCTATTGGAAATGTGTCCATTTTACAAATGAGGACAGGGAAGCTGGGAGAGATTAAGGGACCTGCATGCACATGGCCACAAAGCTAATGTCAGAGGTGCAATTCAAACCATTTGAAGGACTCTGTAAACACCCTTCTTTCCACTCATGACTTGGCTTCAAGATTAGGGATAAAAAGAGTTTGAATGAGTCAGTTACTCTCCATACAAAATGTGCTCCCCTCAGAGAATGTTAGTCATTTAGGGAGAATGATTCAAACCATTAGGGTTACAGAGGACATTTTAGTGATTTATTTATTTATTTTGGTTAACCCACTTGCCCCTATCAGATTAAATCTTTCCTTTCAAATAACTCCTTCATTACCTGAAAGAGTTAACCATCATGGTATGTCAGGAATATACACACTATGTAGAAATATACAAACATGCATACACATATGTGTACACATACACATATATTGATAAATATACATGATGTGTTGCGGTATACATTTGAACACCAAGGTCTGTGTGTTTAAATTCTATGAAGGCTCACATATAAGAACTCATTCCTACTAAACTGGGTTTCCCAAAAGTCTTATTACAGTAACCTAAAAAACCTTAAAGCTTAAGATTTTTGAGACTCTCTGTATAACGTATGTACAATCTACAGATGAATGTAGTTATATCCAATAAGTAATAATGCCTGTATGCCCACACATATGTGCACACATATATACATATGTAATGGTAAAGAGCTTCAATTAAGTCCAGTACTCAATACTTTCATTTTAGAAGGTTGTCCAAAAATGCCAGGCAAATAGATACTAGGACAGCAGCAATAAACAGTCAGAAAGAGAGTTCATTTTCCCATCTGCCTGCCAAAATGTATAGGTCTCCCCAAACCTAAAGGAGCCTGCCCTTGACCTTTTTACCTTATCTTCTGCTCCATTACTTCCTAAGACCTTGAAAACACTGAAATATACCAAACATCTCCACCCCTTGCAACGTGTATTCCATCTCTATCCTCCTGCTAAGGTCCTAATGACTTCCTAATCACCAAAGCCCAAGGTGATTTGTTATTCCACATCCTCTTTGACCTCTGCACCATTTGCCAGCTCTTGATCATGTCTTCATCCTAGACAAGGGGTGGAGAACCTGTGGCATCAAAGCCACTTGAGGACCTAGAGGGCCGCGTGTGGGCTGGAGGCTGCAGGTTCCCCACCCCTTTCCTAGACATTCTCTCGTCCCTTGACTTCAGAGATGGCACACTCTCGGCTCCCCGCCTACCTCCACAGCTGCTACTCCTGTTTCCTTACCAGTCTTCCTTATCTTCTCAAAATCTTCGCAAGATCAAGGGTGAGTACGAGCTTCTTTTTCTCCACTTTCTTCCTTATCAGTCTCAACCATTTCTATAGTTTCAACATTCAGTTACTTTTAAGACATACCTACCTGAATGATATTCTAGCACTTCGAGATCAATGTGTCCACAACTGGGGCCACTGCCTGTCCTCCAGAACTGTCCCATTTCTGTCTGTAGCAAGACTGCTTCTGTGTTTATAACTTTCAGGCTATCTTTGATTCTTTCCCCTACCTCATAGCTCATATCCATCTGTTACAAGTCTTTTCACTTTTACCTCTGCATCATTCCTTCCTCTCTAGTGCCTCTGGAGCCACCATTATGGCCCACTAATCCTACTGAATTCACTTCCCAATAGGTCTTCCTGTCTTAATTTTTTCCCCTTCCTCATTCATTCTTCACAATATTGCCAGATGTATCTTCTTATGAATAGTTCTTATGATGTTACTCTCCTATTCAACATCTTTCAAAAATTGTCTATATAATGTTTAAACTCACTCTATGTTCTTGCCAAATCAGCCTACTTGATGTATTTTTTTCACTCAATTTTCCACAATTTTCCATTTACCACCTCCCACCTTTTTTTTGCCTTTTGGAGGGCAATTGGGGTTAAGTAACTTGCCCAAGGTTACATGGCTAGTATTTTTGTGTGGGTGTTAAGTGTATGAGGTTGGAACCAAACTCAGGTCCTCCTGACTCCAGGGTGGACGCTCTACTCACTGCGCCACCTAGCCGCCCCCCATCCCCACCTTCCACCTTTGAGAACTATTTGCTACCTGCCTTCACTGCACTTCCTCTTCACCTCTACCTTTTAGAGTCCTTTATTCCTTTACAAATCATCTCAGATACCATATATGTAAGGCCATACAGGTAACAAGAAGTAGAAAAGGCAAGATTTAGACACAGATCTTAACTTGATAGTCAATGCTCTTTTCATTGCAGTTGAAGCATGATAGTAGAGTAGAAAGAGTCCTGGTTTGGGAATCAAGAGTACTGGGTGGCCTCTACCATGACTTAGCTGTGTGATCTTTAACAGGTACCTTCATCTTTCTGGGTCTCAATTTCCAAAAATGTGGGGGTTGGCCTAGAATTTGAAGTCCCTTCCAGGTCAGAGAGGTGATGGGTTTTTAACCTATTCAGTGTGGTATATTAGATAAAGAACTCCCATCAAACCTACAAAGTCCTACGTTCAATTTCTGCCTCTTGGACTAGCTCAGTGACCCTGGGTATGTCCCTCAACCTTGCTGTGCTCTAATAAAAGTTGCTGTTACAGTTGTTGTTTTTGAGTCATTTCATTCACATCCAATTTTTGTGACCCCATTTGGGATTTTCCTGGCAAAGATACTTGAATGGTTTGCCATTTCCTTCTCCAACTCATTTTACAGATGAGGAAACTGAGGCAGACAGGGTTAAGTGACTTACCCAGGGTCACACAGCTAGTTAGTGTCTGAGACTGGAATTGAATTCATGAAGATGAATCTTCCAAATTCCAAGGCTAGCATGTTTTCCATTGTGCCACCTAGCTGTCCCAATAATAATAACAAAATAGCTAGCATTTATATAGTGCTTTACTGTTTGCAAAGCATTTTCATTCACCTTTACAACAATGCTGGGAAGGAGGTGATGTTATTATTCCCATTTTACAGATGACAAAAACAATGCTTATATAAGCTACAGAGAAGTTACTGAGTCACATTGGTACAGAGAGCTTGTTCACCTGGGAGTTCCTTATACCAATGAAATCAAAAGTCTAGTCCCTATCCCTAGCCAAAGCACGATAGACCTGATACTGAGCAATGAGAAAGAAGGTGAACAATTAGTCAAATATTAAGTAGGCAGCCCTTTCTACACTGGAAAGAACCTTGACTCTGGAATCATAGGATCTTACTCTCATGTTTACTCCCTAAAAGATCTTGGGAAAGTCATTTTAATCTCCCTGAACCTCAGTTTCCTCATCTGTAAAATGGGGCATGGGGTGGACTAGATGACTTCCTGGGTCTTTTCCAGTTCTAGATCTCTGCTCCTTTGACCTGAGTCCAACAAAGTAAGTCTACTCTTCAACATAATTCTCTCAAACCATTCCCTACCAGGAGCAGCATATGAAGGGTTAATACATTTATTCACCTGGTATTTCTTGGAAGAATTTTTGAGGAGTGCAAGAGTTACAGCTGGCTGCAGCCTCTGCCTGGGAGCAGGTCACCACAAGCCTCCTGAGTTTCCTTTATCAAGCAACTTCGGGTGCTGACAATTTTCTCTGAACTTCTTACACCATGAAGCTAAAATGAACAGTTTCATGCTGAGCAACCATGATTTTGTGATATTTCCTATCTTTCCATGTTACATGAGAATCATACCCCCCCAAAAAAAATTAAAAGCAAACACCTTCCTGAGATGATGGTAAGAGCTAGGAAATACAAAGCTCAGCCTGCAAGGCAAGGCTCATTTTCTGTACTCGATTCCATTTCTCGTAATAGTCTGGCATCATTTGTGGTATTTATGAACAAACATGATAAAGAAACTTGTCATAATCAGACATTCTGGGGCCACAGGTGGTGATGGAGGAGAGGGTGAAGAACAAAACTATGAGAAGGTGATTCAGTTCAGATGAAGTAACCATCCTTCACCTGAACTTTGTAACAATAGTGGCCCAGATCTGGGGGACTTGCTTTGGTCCCCATATCATAGATTTATGGTTGGAAGAAGCATTAACGATTACCTTGTCCAACTCCTTCACTATACAAAGGAGAAAATGAAGCCCACGGAGAGTTCATGTGACTGGAATAAGGTCATACAGGCAGTAAGTGTGATGTCTTAGACTATTTTTCTGATTCTTCATGGCCACATTTGGGGTTTTCTTGGCAAAGATACTGAAATGCTTTGCCATTTCCTTCTCCAGTTCATTTTCCAGATGAGAAACTGAGGCAAACAGGGTTAAGTGACTAGCCCATGGTCACACAGCTAGTAACTGTCAGAGGCCAGATTTGAACTCAAGATGAGTCTTCCTGATTCCAAGTTCAGCACTCCATCCACTGTGCCACCTATATACTCCTAACCTTTATATTATGGAATCCTTTTTTTATTATTCAGCTAATGTTTCTTAGTTGAAGAAATAAAGAAAATCATCATGGAATTTATTTAACAAGTCCTGCATTAACAAATCCACAATTCTATATGGAATCACATTTGTGGGTTCCAGTAACTTTCCTCTTTTTCCTTCAACTAAGAAATATTAGCCAAACAAAAAATGAAAAAAAAAGTTATTCCATAAGACTCTCACAACATAGTAGAAGTGGGATATGTCAGAGGCCACCATATTGGTCCCTGTCACTAATTAGTTGAATGTCCTTAAGCAAGTCACTTTCTTTCTCTTCTGCTCATTTTCTAGGTCTATGCCATGAGGGAGTTAGACAAATGTCCTCTCAATTGACTCCAAGTTCTAGGAAGATACAGTATCCCAAAAGTCTTAGTGTAGTTTTCAGCTATTAAAGTTTAGATATGCTTGGGACACCCAATATAAGAAGATATGTTCAGGAAAAATTAATTATATCCCTAATTTGCCCAATTAGGTAGCAATTAGAAAACAAGAGGACTCCAAATGTCTTCCCAAAGATAACTGAGGACCTTTCAGGGGCTTAGGAAGTTCAAAACTAAGTTATTTTTCAAGCTGGCTTTGGAAGGGCAATATGGCACAGTGACCAGAGTATTAAATTGAAAATCAGGAGTCATGGGCCCTTGACCCAAGTCTGCCTTGCAAGCCATGTGACCTTGGATAAGTTGCCTCACATTGCCAGGTCTCTGTTTTCTCATTGGTTAATGTTCAGGCTGGTCAGCCTCTGAATTCTGATTCTAAATTTCTGTTACATTTCACAGGAGAAAGTCAGCATTTAAGTTGTAACCTTTCTCCAGAGGCAAAGGCTTTGTGTCAGAGTATTTGGTGGGGGATGGGAAAGAATCTCAGATGAATCACTGGAATTGGCGATACTGATCATGGATCTTATCAAAACCGGTGACTCATTTGTGAATTTTGTTTTTTCCAAAAAATGCTTAGCTGTCTGTGGGGAAAGTTGTATTTGCCTTCCTTTCCAACTTAGAGTCAAATGTACAGCTTTAAGCCTTCTTTTCCTATGTCTAAACAACAGTCGAGAAAATTGTTCTTCATCCTTTTCTAGTTCACAAATAAGACATCCTGCTCCTTGGAGGGTGGATATGGGGAGAGGGATGCATCTCCTCAAAAGATGGACAGTCGCCTCTTTTCTGTCAATGATCTCTTAAAAAGCTGCATGGTATTGGATGGGTAGAGAACTACTAAAGCCACTGGTTTCATGTTTTATCATTGAAGTAATAATTAGAGATAAATACATATATTTTCCTAGTGCCGCATGACTCTAAATTCTGAGGAATAGAATTATCCACACATATTTCAGAGTTTGACTCATGTGTTGAGAGTTTTGAGATTGTTGCCAGTAGCTGATGGCTGGTTGGTTTAGGTTGGGTTGGGTTGGGTTGGGTTGGCTTAATACTCTATATTGGCATACATGTTTGTAATCTGTTCACTATTCCATCTCCACAAATGTAAATACAACTCCCAGTGCATGCCCTACTGAGGCTTTATGAATAGAACCTACTAGACCATTAATGGTTTCCAAAGCAGCAACCCCAACAATCTGGGGAACTGTGACATAACCCCAAAGGGTATATAATCAACCAGTCTAAGGATGGGAAGATAGGGCACATTCCACCTTCCCCAGATGGCCAGTAGCGTGGCTTGTCTCCAACATAATGTCTACCTTTCTCCCATTATCACCCAACACTCCCTAATTGTGGTTGCTGTGCAAATTCCTGACCTCCTCTTTTCGGGTCAAGCATCAGTCCCTCAGGGTAGTTATAATCTAATACTAATCAGATTCCCAGAGGAGCAGGTTCTATTGGGGAAAAAAAATGCACCACCCCCAAGTATACCCACCCTCTTCTTCCCACTTCACCTCCTGCCTGTGGCAGGTACCCTTACAAGCTTGAACTCTAAAAAAAAAAAAAGCAGTAGTAAATGAGTTTCATTTCCTTTTCAATTTGGTGGAACAGGGTAAATCACATGGGATGGGCAGGCATGGGTGAATTGTGATATACTTCACAGATCTAATTAAATGATCATTTTCCAAACCTATCTCTCTCTTCCAAACTTTTCCTATTTCTGTTGAGGGCCCCTCTATGCTTCCAATCCACTAAATCAATTGGATACTTAACCCCTCATTTTATCTCATCCCACATATCCAAACATTTTCCATATGTTGCAATCTATCTCAACACCTCTTGCATTCCTTCTCTCTGCTGACACAGCTAATCATTCTGAGCTGGATCTTAGTGTTTGTGGAGGCTAGCAAAGTGGAAGGAGGCTGGAGATGTAGAAGGGGTCCGGGGAAAACTTTTGGCCAAGTAGAAATCAAAAATAATTAATTCACCTTTGGTCTGGAATTGTTTATAGTGAACGTCTATGAATGAAGAAATATGACTCTTGCTGGAAAGATATTATATTCACTAACTGCTGTGATTTATTTGATTGTTATATTGTCTTTCAATTTTTAAAGTATCTTTAAAAAAAAAGAAATTTCCTTGCTTGACATTAATCAAATTAACTGAAAAATTAATTATAAACAATTATTATTTCCAAGTACATTCTATCCCCCAGGATATATCCAGGCATATTTTTTCAAAAATGATCAAGAATATTCAATCACTGCTATCACTAAAAATATTATTAATAACATTCTGAATAGCATTGTCTTTGAGAAGAAAAAAATGCGCCATTAGTAAATTAAACAAATTATTTGTAAAATATTGCTTAATTCATCTTTATTTCATCCTTTTAAATTTCTATTGTGTGCTTTTTGTGATTTTCTGTTAATATAGTCATATACATAAATAATTTATAAGTGGGTATATAGGAGCTCAGTACTGAATTTTTTTCCTCACAGGTGCACATGTAAAAAAGATTGGAGACCGATATATGAGGCTATGATGGAGTTTCTTGCGGGAAGGTTTGGTTTTGTTTGGTTTTTTTTGTTGTTGTTTTCTTTTGTTTTTGTTTATTGTTTTTTACAAATTTATCTTTGCAACGCTCAGCACATTACTTTGCAAATAGTAATTTTCAGATTTATATTCTGCTATCTACGCGGGAAAAGAAAAACTGAATGGAGAATGTCCACTCTGCAGGCTGAAATATACACCTCCCTGTTTCTCTTATGTGACACTCTCCACTGAGCATTATCACAAACTATCCCACATGCCTGGAATTCACATATAAACCCACATCCACTCCCCAACCGCCCACCCCTCCACACACACACTCACAACCCTGATCTCTATCTCTTGGCTACCCTGACTTATTGTAAGTCTTCGCTAAACTCTCCCCTCTAATAAGGTGCCTTTCCCAGGCTCCCTTCATTAATGCTTCCCCGTCATTTAGCCCAAGACCTGACACATAGCTGTTGTTAGGTGGTGCTAGACCTGAAGACTCATCTTCCTGAGTTCAAATCTGGCCCCAGGCACTCACTAGCTGGGTAAGTCACTTAACCTTGTCTGCCTCAGTTTCCTCATCTGTAAAATGAGCTGGA
Source organism: Petaurus breviceps papuanus (assembly GCF_028583685.1). Taxonomy (NCBI): domain Eukaryota; kingdom Metazoa; phylum Chordata; class Mammalia; order Diprotodontia; family Petauridae; genus Petaurus; species Petaurus breviceps. The sequence continues at coordinate 10,977,965 of NW_027185797.1, read as the reverse complement.
GAAGGAAATGGCAAACCCCTCCAGCATCTCTGCCAAGAAAACCCCAAAATGGGGTTATGGAATCAGGTGGGACTGAAATAACTCAGCAACAATAGCAAAGTGGCAAAGAGTTGGAGGTTGGTGAATGTTAATTGACTCTGTGACTGAAACTGAGCCAGAGGAGGTGATGACCCTGTTGCCTTTGGGGAAATTGCAGGGTTTGGGTTGTTTTGTTCTTTGATTTTATTCTTTGGTTTGTTTGCTTTTTAATGATCCCAAACTTCTACCTAAAACAAAGGCCCATCTTTTTTAACATCAGCATTCTTCAGGTGGTGTCTAATGTGACACAAGTATTCCCTAAGTATCTGCTGAATGAAAGGCATTGTACTAAAGAAAGAGACTATATGAAGACAAAACAACCACAACCACCAGTCCCTACTCCCTCAAGGAGCTTACAATTCTCCTAGAGCATGGAAGTCAGTGAGAACCAGGTGTGTAGATATGGCTTGCAAACAGAGAAGTGTTTGCAAGGCCATTTGGGGACAAGGAAAAGAACACTAAGGAAGGGGACAGAAAAAAGGCTTCCTGTAGGGGCTAGCACTTGAGCTGAACCTGAAAGAAAGCTATAGATTCGAAGAATCAGAGATGTGGAGGAAAGCACCTCCCAACCTATGCCATCTAACATTCAACACATCCACCCCACCTCTTCCACTTGGGGCCCACACCAGTGGATCCAGGCAATGGTATCATTTCAGTGCTTCTAGAAGAGCAGGGATATCTTAGAGATCTCTATTTGTCCTAAACCCGGACAGCAAATGAGCTAATTTATCAGACAAACTTAGCAATCAAACTATGCTTGGTGCCTGAAAGAGTCGCTTTTGACAACTCGTCTGTGCCCCTATTGAGGCTCAGGATAGAATCCAGCAAGGTAATAATTGAATATGAACCAAAAACCTGATCCTTGTCCCAGATCAAGGTGGTTGTTGGGTACTTTTTAATCTATGAAATAAAATAATCATTTCCATGACACACTATAATAAAAAGACAATTGCCCATGAAACTAAATCTATTGTCATTCCTTTTAAAAATATAATAAAATTATCATGTAAATTTCTTTTTTTCTTCCCTCTCCCCTTCCCTAGAGATGATTAGACATAAATAGGGGTGTATATATGTGTATATAGATAAAGATATAGATAGATAAGATGGGTGTATGCATGTATATGTGTGTATGCATGCATGTATGTCTATACTTGACCCAGATCAAGTTTTAATAGTTGGGATAAGGAGTATACTAATTAGGTCAATGAGTAAAGCAAATGCATGCATTTGTTGGATCATCAGAATGTTGGGTCACTATTATGACTCATTTGATTGATATATTATATATCTTAATAAAAATATATTCAAAAATAAATCCAACTGCTTGCCTAGCTATGTAAGATAAGTTACTTGACCAAATAAATTGGTTAAATTAGAATAAATTACTAACAATTACTTATAAGTCAACTTCATCTCTGGCACCTTCATGGAGACTTTTCAAAAATAACAAGATCAGGAGATCTCTGTGATCATGGAGACACATTGTCCCACTCTTAAATCCCTTTGTTATCTCCCCCCGACACATTCTCAATAATGCCAAAGTTCCCGCCTCTGTGACATTGCTTTGAATTTCCCAACTTTCTTTGATTCAGCTTCTTAATGGCAATGCTGTTAAGCTGAACACTAATCTAGATGACCAGAAATGACTTTTGCAATGATGGGGAAGCTGATGCTGATGGGACTCCTTAACTAATCAGCCTTACCAAGTTGGGTTTTTGTTTTGTTTTGTTTTGTTTTGTTTTTTAAATGAATAAAGAAGATGGCGCCCAGATAGCATCATTGGAGAGATGCAATGAGTTTTCCACCCATACTCACTCTGTATAGTGATCTTCCTCATAAGGCAACCATGAGACCTAGAACCACCAGCATTAGAATTATTCTAGGTAATGAAGTAGATAAAGAGCTAGAGTCAGGAAGACCTTAGCTAGAGTCCTGCCTCACATGTTTACCGGGGGTCTGATGATGGACAAGTCATCTAACCTCTTTGGGTCTCAGTTTCTTTGTCTGCAGAATGGAGATAAGAGCATCCACTCAGGATCATTGTGGGGATCAAATGAAGTCACTCATTTAACATATAACCCTTTGCAAATCTCGAAGTCTAATATAAGTGCCTGTTGTTATTATTCTCTTTAGTTAAAACATTTCCTCCTGAAAATCCTTCTTGGCATGCATTTATGTTACTTGAGAGGAACAGAGGCCATGATGGAAAAGGCATTGGATTTGGAGATCAAGATTCATAGAATCAGGGGTCAAGTCCCATCTCTGAGACTTAGTAGCTGTGTGATCTTAGTCAACTTGCCTTGATGAGCCTCTGTTTCCTTTTCTGTCCAATGAGAGTTAGACTAGATGCTGTAGAAAGCCCCTTGCTTCTCTGATACCCTGTGATCCTATGAGTAATATATTCCTTTCTATTATTCCATTGCCAATTAACCTCCCTTAGAAGAGAGGAAGGGACCTCAGAAATGGCCTGAGAAATAAAGTGAAAACTATATAGTGTCCCTTAAAATTGATGCTAAGGAACACCCAGAAGGCCCTATTGAGTCAGATGGTGGGAATGAGGAGGTTGTAATGCTTTACAAATTACTCCTTGTGGCAAAATAACTGAAGGACATAAAGAAAAGTCTTGCAAGATGTGCAGGCAAGGATGGGCTGAAATCTATGCCATTGGAGGAAATAATTCACATCACTGAGATCACAATTCTATTGGTATATTAGAGGAAAGTTTAATTTAATAGTCAGCAAGCATTTATGAAGTACTGTCTGTGTGTCAAGGACTGTGCTAAAGCCTGGGGCTAAAAAGGCAAAAACACAGTTCTTCCTCTCAAGGAGATCACTTTTAATGGGAAAGACAGCATGGAAACAGTATACATACAAGACATAAACAGTGCAAAGGGAAGATAGTAGCAGAATCAAAAGGGAGCCCATTATAATTTGATCTCAGAGAGGGACCACAGAGTACTGGAGGGACACAGAGTGCTGAACCTGACTTCAGAAGAGTCCCAAGTTTGAATTCACCCTCCAACATTTCCAACTTTGAGAAAGTCACTTGATTTCTATCTTGGTTTTCTCATCTGTGAAATGGGATAACAGTACCAATTACACTTACCTCACAGGGTTTTTGTAAGGATCAAATTTTAAAAATGTATATAAAGGTCTTTGAGAAATGTAAAGGCTATATAAATGTCAACTAACTCAATGCTTCCATTTGAAATCTAAGGGGAAAAAATTCTAGAATATCCCCATCTATCTATCTGAGAGAATGATAATGACCATAGCTTTTAAAATCATGTTCATGGCAAATAAAAACAGTTTGTGGTATAAGGTATGCCACACACACACACACACAAACACACACACACATCCTCCTGTGTCTCAATTTCCTTGAATCCAAATCAGTACATATTTGGTAGTATAAAGACCACTTAAAGATCAGTTAAATAGTGCATCTAAAGACAGACTGCATTTAGCTAAGAATTCCATCGATGAAAATCCTGAAAATCAAATCTGTTCTATCAGGCTAAGGAGCTCTTTTTCAAGATTTCGCAGAGAACTAATTGGACTGGGCCAATTTTCTGTTACAGAGTTCATTGCCAGGAAATGAACCGAAAGCTGTGATTGTCAAAGATCTCTGGAGAGATCAGGAGTTGGCCAAGATGGTGGAAGATGCTATTTTTGTGACAGCTTCTTAGACAGAAACGTGGAGGACAACTTTCTTTTGGTTTCTGATCCCCAAGAACAAAAAACCCAAATCTTATGATCTCATTCTAGTGCACTGCTGCCAAATTAATAAAATTCCTTGAAGTTACATCGCCCGGGGAATTATTGGTTTTCAATTACGGGCAGTCTCAGAGAGGGTTAAGCCTGGTTTCAGAATGAAAAAGAGCTTTATTGTGTAAAGTGTCAGGAAGTGAGCAAAGCAGGGTGCAAAGGCTGGAGAGAGCAGCAGATCGTTAGCGCTGATACGAAAGAAGAACAGCAGAAATTCAGAGATGACAGGGCAGGTGAGGCTCTGAAACGGAGCCATTTCAATGTCACCTCCAGCTGAGCATCCCACAGAGAGAGAAAAGGCAAAACCACAAGGCAAAGATGAGCTAAATACACACATACACACTCCACTATCTCAACACTCAATGAGAGTTATTGTTTTCTCTCCCACCCACCACCCACCATCTCTTAATTCCCCTTACAAATAAATGGTAAGCAAAAATGGCAATTCAAATGGAAGCTCCTTGAAGGAAGGAATTGGGATTGATTTGTTTTAGTCTCTGAAGCCCCAACTCCTAGAACAATGCCTGTCGCATAGTAGGTGCTTAATGAATTTTGTTGAGTAAAATGGAACTACTTTGAGATATATGTTCCCTCCAAGTCAGCCTCTAACATCTGATACAGTTGGACCACCTTAACAATTCTGCTGAAATTTTTGTTTTTTTTTCCTTTGAAAATCCTTTGCAATCATTGTTTCTTGCTTTACTCTTTATGAAACACTTGTAGGTGCTCAAAGCCAGACCTCCGTTTTCCCCTATGGCTCGTTAAAATTATTCAGAGTGGGACAGTTCCTTGTTTGTCTTTTCTCACACTTGAATGTTGGCTCCCCCAACCAGATTTCATTGAGTCATAAGGTTACAAAGGCCCTGTAAGGTCATTTAGTTCATTCCCCTGTCAATAGGCAGGAATGCTCCTAAACCTCTGAGTGAGAAGGGTATTTCTGTTTCTTGATAAGTATTGTGCACTTTCATTCAAATTCATTCCAGTATATGTCTCTGTTCTCAAGTAATGTTTTGGTATTAGGATTTTCCATTTACAAGGAGCCAACTCAGGAATGTTTGAGTATACAAACAGCAGGCTTTGTCAAGGTAGGATGTGAGACCAGCAGCCACCACTTTCCACTGCCTGCCTCTCCCTTCCACCAGCAGCCCAGATAAGTCTGGAGCATCTCCCTCTGCAATATCCCTCTTCCACTCATCTGCCACCTACTACTAATCTCATGGTTTCTCTTACTGCTCTCCCTAACCCTGTATGTATACATTATGGATCATTAAGGGGGAAATTATGTCCTTCAGATCCATCCTCCCCTTCCTCCATCCCTATTCATCTTTATCAAATCACAACTTTGTCCCACTTCAACTCTGCCCACCTTCTCCGTGATGTCCTCTGGCATTCCCTTTGCATAGTGAAGAAACTCCCCTTCATCTTGAAACTTTCTCCCACTCCTTCCATCTCTTAGCCATCAGTGAGACCTGGTGTCCCTCTGACAACTCTCTCTTCCTCACTCTCCTCTCCAACACTAGCTATACTTGCCATCACACTTCCCACACTAGCCCTAAAGGGAGGGTAGGGATACTCTTTTCTCTGCACTGATAATTCCAGGGTCTCCCCTTACCTCCTGCCCTCAGCAACCTTTTTTCTTTTTAAGTCCACTTGAGAAACATTTTCCATCCTATCCATATGATGACAGTTCATTCTCCCTCCTTTTTCAAGGAGTTTAGTATCTGCCTGGCTATCTCCCTCTCTTCTCCAATAAGATGAAATTTAATAGGGGTAGATACAAAGTCTTAACTTTGGGTTCAAAAAATAAATTTCACAAGTAGAAAATGACAGAGACAAGACAAGATAATATTTCATGTGAAAAAGATCTGTGGATTTCAATGCACCAGATCAAAGTGCAGGTGATATGCCAGTTAGGGCCATGGGCTAAGGAAATGTAGGCATTTGTGACAACAGAATGTTATATTTGCTAACTACCATGACCCATGATTTCTATCAATCAATGGTGTTATGTGGAAAGTAAATGTAATTTTTGGCTCCAAAATATGAGTTATAAAGGACAGAACTAGAGAAGCAAGAGTTCCAGATAACATTCACAGGATTTGTTTAGTTCTGGATATAGTATTTCAGGAAGGTTCCTGATAACCTAGAGTATATCTAGAGAAGTGCAAGCAAGATGACGACGGGCCTCCATACCAATCTATCAATCAGTATTCATTGAGCACCTACTATGTGGCAGGCACTCTGCTAAGGGTTAGAGACACAAAGACAAATGTACCTCAAAAAACCTACATTCTAATGGGAGGGAATTAGAAGGGAACACAGTAGCAGCTGTAGGGATCAGGAAAGATTTCATGTAGGAGATACTAGAGTGGAGCCTTGAAGGAAACCATGTATTCCAGGAAGTGAAGGCAAGAAGGAAGTTCAGACCATGTAAGGGAGACAGCTAGTGACAAAACTGAGGAGCAGCTAAAGAAACTGAGCTTGTTTATTCGGGGTAAGAGAAGATTTAGGAAGGATGACAGTTCTTGTTTCCCTGTACAGCACCACGTCTTTATGGCAAGATGCCTCTTTTTGCTCAATAAGTAGCAACAGACCATTAGAAATTTGGGCTTTTTTTATTTGTCTCTGTTCAGCACCTAATAGGGGATTACTAAAAGTTTAGACAAAGTAAATAGAATGGAATGGAATCAAGTCTCTGAAAAATAAAGGGAATCAATGAAATCCATAGTCCCTCAAACAAGTTAATCCTAGCCATTCACATTAGAAAAACAAAGTGGATGAAGAATAATGATTTTCCAAATTATGATGAACTGTTGAAGGAACAACCCACTGAATCTGTCCATCAGTCTAAATTGTTTTTTGCAACAACTGCAGATTGAAAAACAAAGGCAGATAGTAATATCTGGGACTGAATTTTATTTCAAAATTGTGCAGCCTTTTGGTGATTCCAAAACACTTGCTACCACAACACTACCACCACCCCTTTTAACACCCACCATTCTCCCAGTGATGCCACCTGACTGTGAATGGTGGAGCATGCTGATCTCAAAAAAAAAATGTAAATAGCAGGTGAGGCAAAGGGTGATTGATGGAAAGACACCTGGTAGATATAGGAAGACTGTGATGTGTTACCAATGATAATTTGTACATGAGAAATGGCATAAAAGACATGAGAACAAAAAAGAGTTTGTTTGGATAGAAAAAAATGAACCAGTCATGCAGTGAGATAAAGATAAAATAGATGCAGAAGAAAATGGCTACCATTATTTCAGAGATCATAGAAAATAGATCAACAACTCGAAGATTCCCACAGAGGTCATCTAGTCCATGCTCTCACATTTTAAGGATGAGGAAACTGAGACCCAGACAGGCCACATAAATTCCTTCTTTCATTCAAATGACCATGGAATCATAGATATAAAGTTGTAAGAGCAACCAGATGCCCTCTAGTTCAAGATGCTGATTTCAAATATGGAGAAATTGATATTGGGGGAAATTAAATGATTTGTGCTAGGCTACACAACCAGATGGGATCTGAACTCAGGACCAAAATCCCCAGGGTTGGCACTCTTTCTACAGATCCTCTGATTATAAAGAATCATAGGGGAATCTTTGGCACATTGAGGGAATGTTGTGCTCAGGCTTTATTGAAGAGACATGGACAAGATATTGATAAGTATTCCATAGGATGAGGGGGTGTTGGAGGGAAGTAATCTACCAGGAGAGGGAGACTAATAAAATATCTAAAGAAAATAAATCCATTCATATGTTGGGCAGTACCAACAAGTCAAATTTCTAAAATGCTTTAAGCTTTACAAAACTCATTTCTTTCAACTACTCTGTAAAGTAACTAGTACAAGTTCTATGATCCTCATTTTACAAATGAAGAAACAGAGGATCAACGAAGATAAATAACTTAGCCAGAACCATGATTTGCCAAGGACCATGTTACTAAGAAATGTGGGACATAGGACTTGATTCATATTTCTTGATATATGCATAAAATATTATAGAGGAGAAAGAGGAATCAAGAAAATATCAATCTATCTAGTCATCAACCAAGCATTTGTTAGGTAACTACTATGTA
>NW_027185797.1:10940520-10969929 GCF_028583685.1 Petaurus breviceps papuanus | reverse complement strand
GAGGGAGGGAGGGAAGGAAGGAGGGAAGGAAGGAAGAAAGGAAGGAAGGAAGGGAAGGAGGGAGGGAGGAAGGAAGGAAGAAAGGAAGGAAGGAAGGGAGGGAAGGAAGGAAGGAAGGAAGGAAGGAAGGAAGGAAGGAAGGAAGGAAGGAAGGAAGGAAGGAAGGAAGGAAGGAAGGAAGGAGGGAAGGAAGGAAGGAAGGAAGGAAGGAAGGAAGGAAGGAAGGAAGGAAGGAAGGAGAAAAAGTGGGAGGTAAGGAAAACAATACTTTTCTCGGGGAGCTTACATTTCATCAGGGAAGATAACACACACACATAATCATATACAAAAAACAGATGTACAGATAAGAAATACAAATAAATAGATTGTTGCTAGATACCAAAGTTGGGAGGGAGAAAGGACAAGGAAAGGGAAAAAGTGGTGGAGATCAGAACAATTCCATATAAAGGGTGATTTTTGACCTGCATATTAAAGGAAGTGAGGACTCTGCTAAGGAGGCAGTGAAGAGGGGCATTAACTGTATCTTCAACCATCACCAGTCATCTCAACTTTTGTCCTGCCACTGGAATTCAATGACTGGAAGACAGAGCAAGGTTGATGGCTTTGTTTGACTCAGCCTCACTTAAATCCAATTCATGCACAAATCAAGACACTGGTCCCCTTCAAAAATGAAAGACAAAAAACAATAAGGAGGGAGTGCATTCCAGGAATGAGGGACATCCAGGGCTAAAGGAAATCCTGATTTTTCCCCCAGAAATGAACTAAGCCCTTCAAAAACAATTATGAGTACATGTAAAGAGGACAGCAGTGAGACTTAGACTTCACGTGGGGGCAAGGAAGGGGGAATAAACAGTGGGATTGCAGGATGCTCTTATGAAGCCCCAGTTATGCTAGTTCATGCCAAAGGCACCTTCCAACTCTACTACTGTGCTTGAAAGGAGGAAACACAGAGCAGTGCCAACTCAACAGACAGTGACTGGACCTGAAATTTCATCGAAGGAAACAACTACCAGGTAAGGAATCACCCTTTACCAATGCAAGTTGGCACCTTCTTTGCAACATATAGTCTTAACAAGGTGTCTAGAGAACTAAGAGTATGGGTGACTTGCCCAGGGTCACATATACAGCATGTGTCCAAGGCAGAACTTGAACTCTTTTGACTGAGCTCATCCTACCTCTCCTGTGTCAACTCAAAGGGAATTAAAAACAAGACTAATCTCATGTAACTCATGAGTTAAATACATCTGCAAACTGCCGGGCAGCCTAAGCACATTGTACAGCTTTGCTCTTTGAATAAATGCTTTCCGGCTTATAAGCAAAAGATAAATAAACAAATAAAATTTTGGAGCAATTCAATAGGTGTTTATTAAGTGCTTTTGATTTGTCTAGCTCTGGGGATAAAAAGACAAAGATGAGTCGGTCCCTGCCCTCAAGGAGCTTGCAATCTATTGACACACATGCCATTTGATACTTGTGATGTATTTCCTATATCAATGTTCTCCTGTACATTCTTTGGTTTAAGCTAATTGTATCTGGCCAGAAGTTGGAGATCCTTTCCAGTGAGAATATCTTTTTACATTCCATCTCCCTGTTTTCTGGATGTTCCATGGCCCAGCAACTATTTGTTGCTGAAATAACTGGCAGTAAAAGAAAAAAAAAACAACCTGTTCAAACCCCTAACATAAAGGCACAAGGAAACAGAGCATAAACTCTAAGGTGCCATGAGGGGGGCAAAGAGGGCAAGGTGGTATAACAGGTCCCTTTCTCAATTAAAAAATCCTTTCCTAAAGAACAAAATGGAAATAAGTTATATACCTGCCACTCTCAATAGTTTCTCGCTCTTGGCTATGAAGCCTTCATTTGTAAGCCTTTTTCCTTCCATTCCCTGGTATAGTTTTATGGGATGCTCAATGTAAACAGATGCCTCATATAAATTTCACTTTTATAGGGTAGCTAATATACTAATATCCTACAGGGATAATTTAGACTCCCAGGTGTCCAGGTTTTCAGCTACACTACAGAAATTTAGCCAAGGACATCAGGACTACCCTCCCCTGGGTACCATGCTAACAATGTCATGGTGCTTTCATCAGGAATCAAGACCTAAAGACCTTCCCCACAGTTTCCTCGCTGAGGCCAGAGATAGCCAAGCCTTGCCTACGACAAATCTGCATGGGACTCAGTGGGTCAGAGGTAGAGGCCAGGTAGTCACAGCTAACTTCCTGTGAACCTTGCAGGTGGGAAATAATGCATAAATACAGAGAGCCACGCTAAGGCTTTGGTTACTAAATTCTTCCAACATAAAACTGGGTAAGTAAAAATCTCACTAAAAGTGCATCAGTCTAGAAAAGACAACATGATTCATGTATGAGAAGTTTATAATAAAATGAATGGAGTGCGATAGGGAAGATAGGGAATATGGATCAATATTTTTCATCAAATGCACATATATGTGCATATATATAAATATGAATCAGTAATATAAAATACAACTTTGTGTGTACATATATACACATAAATATTAGTCTATATTTGTATATATACATACTTATATTTTGCATGTCACTAGCTACATATGGCATTCTCACATAGGAAAAAAACAAGCTCTAAAGTGATGTCCATCAGAGCAGCACAAATATTGCTTCCCTTACTGAAAAGAGGCCCTTCAGGCTTTTTTCTGAAAATACACCTTGCTGTGGGTCACAGTTCAAGCACTTGATCCAACCACTACAAAGGAAAATACAGTAAAATGGCAACTTTCTCTGGGCCCATGAAAAGCAAATATTACAAAGGTATCAGTAGGGCCTTCAAAGTCCGCTTAGATTTCTGGGAAGAGAAACTGGCTTGGTAGGAAGTCATGAGGGACAGCAGGTTGGACTTGAAAAATGAGAACTATACAGAACCATCAGGAGAAAGGATAATGGCAGCTAGAGAGAGGATCTGTGATTTGTGTTGACACGGGGAATGCCCAGTGTGGGAACACCATCCCCCAGCATTAGATCACAACTCATCTATTACTTAGCAGGGGAGCCTTGGGGGATTCCCTGGGATGCAAGGGTGAAGTGGTTTGCTCAGCAGCTTTTAAGTTTCATAGGCAGAACTTGAACCCAGATCTTCCTGGCTCTACTCTCTGCACCCTCATCACCTACCTTCAACACCCATCACAGTGACTGTCCAGATAGGTCCCTCATAGGCACTTAATATAAGTGTGAATGATTGATCAGAGCACAGTGCCCATACTTCAAAGTCAACCAGGTCAATTATCTTAGTGCCCGTGGAGAGAGAACTAGGTCAGAGGTTCTGCTATTGTTATTCAGCCATGTTTGATTCTTCTTGACCTCGTTCGGGGTTTTCTTGGCAAAGATACTGGAGTGGTTTACCATTTCCTTCTCCAGTTCATTTTACAGAGGAGGAAACTGAGGCAAACAGGGTTAAGTGACTTATCCAGGGTCACACAGCTAGTAAGTGTCTCAGGCTGTGTTTGAACTCAGGAAGATGAGTGTTCCTGATTCCAAGCCCAGGGCTATATCCACTGTGCCACCCAGTTGCCTGTGGAGTCAAAGGACTTGGGTTTAATTCCTGGCTCTGCCACTATGTTACTGTTGCCTTGGGCAAGTCACTTAACCTCTGTGGATCTCAGTTCTCTGCCATGTAAAATGGAGGGAGTTTGGGTTGGATGTCCTCCAATGCCTCTTCTAATCCTGGTGCTATGATAGAGCCAGAGATCATTCCAAGGCTCTAAAACCTTATAAAATCCCAATTTGTGCCGAGAAGCCCGTCTGTATACACACCGAATCTTGCCACAGAGATGAACATTGCTAATTAAAACCCCATGTGGTATTTCTTTTAAAACCTAGGACCCTGGAGCTTCACCATTAATCCTTTGAGGAGTAAGTCCTTTGTATTGGTGAGGAACCTAGAAGGCCACACTGGTGGTACAAGCAGCCCATGGGAAACCAGGGAAGAGTCATCACGGATTGGGCAGGACTCTTCCCTTTGGTGGTCCTCCAGCCTTCTTACAGGTCATTTTTCAGTCCCATGCCCCTACCTTTCCTCATCACAGCACAGCTGTAGCTAATCTCCACTGGTCCCAGGACGCTGCCTCTGAGTATCCTATCACCAATGCGCCCTGAGAGGCAGCATGGGCTGGGAGAGAGGGTGCTGCTTTTGGAGTCAAAACCTGCCTCTGACACTTCGTAGCTGTGTGATCTTGGACGAGTAATGGCTGTATCTCAGAGTTTCAGTTTCCCCTATCTGCAACATGGGAATAATAATAGGACCTCCTTAACAGACTGGGATGCCTTCCTTATCTAATTTGTGAGGATCAAATGAGATGCTTCTAAAGTGTGTTGCAATCTTCAAAGTACTATATAAAAGTGGACTATTATTATTTCCATTCCCCTTGTCCAGTCCCCACCTTTCTTCTCTGCTGTGCCCCACCCTCACCTGCCTCCTCTCCTCTGAACTTCTTTCTTGAGGTCAGGGACTCAGGTGTGCACCCAACTCTGTGGGTAATCAGCCTACTCTCCCTCAGGGCAACCACACCCAGCCAGGGCAGACTATTTTCCTTCCCCTCCAACAAATTTTCCCTGTGTACCGGGTTTTCTAATTATGTCTCCATACAAGCTGAAACCAGTTACACACCTGAGTTTTAGCTAGCTTGATATCTAGTTATTAGAATGTAAGATCTTTGAGAGTAGGGAATTTTCCCCCTTTCTTTTTTGTATCCCTGGCACCTGGCACTCAATAGCTCTTTAATAAATGCTTATTGGTTGATTGATTCTTTATACTAGGTCACAGAACCATAGGATCACAAATACAGAATTGGAAGGAACTATAGAAATCATTTACTCTAGTCATTTTCAAAATGAAGAGGCTGAGGCTCAGAGAGGTTTGCAGAGGCTACAAAGGCAATAAGTAGCCAAGAAGGGATTAGAATTGAGGTCCCCAGGGTGGCTGGGTGGTGCAGTGAATAGAGCACCAGCCCTGGAGTCAGGAGGACCCGAGTTCAAATCTGACCTCAGACACTTAACACTTATTAGCCATGTGACCTTGGGCAAGTCACTTAACCCCAATTACCCTGCCTTACCCCACTCCAAAAAATTTTTTAAAAAGGAATTTAGGTCCCCTTCAAATGAATCACTCCTTCCATTTCAACACTCTGAATAGACCACACATTCCGTGACCCTCCAAACCATGAATAAATTCACCCATATTCTTAAGTCATGTAAATGTGGCCTCCACTAAGGTTCATTGTGGAGAGTTATGGTATAAATATGATCCTGGGTTCTCAAAGACTTTTACAAGGAAACACGTGCTCTGGAAGATCCAGTCAAACCAGAAAAGCTTTGAGTATAGACCTGGGGACAGAGTGGCCCAAGGACCAACTTAGCTAAATTGGGAGAAGTTGATCACCATAAGGTTGGATGAATGTTTTCATTATATCACTTCACCTACTAACCATTGAGGCATTGTGATCTGAATCAGGGGTAGAAATGCTTATAGTGATAGAACCATGAATTTTTTCAACTAGTCAGGGACCCTATACCCTAACTGTCTCAGCCACTGCTGTCTTTTTACCTTTCAAAGTAAATTGCTTGAATCAGATCTTGTCAGCTCTGAGAAGAGTTCTTAAAAACATAAATAATGACTGATAAAATGTTCTTTAGACATAATGTGGCAAAGTGGATAGCTTTAAAATCAGGAAGGCCTGGGTTTAAGCTCTGATTCTGCTAAATACACTCTCTATGTGACTCTGGATAAGTCACGTATTGCCTTAAATTAGAAAAGAAGTGCCCATCTTGCATTGGTAAAGGAAATTCCTTATCAGAAACTCTCTACATTAATGAAATCATCAGTCAGAGAGAAAATATTCTTCTGCATGTTTAATCTATGAGATATTACCTTAGATGTCTGACCCTCATCATGTCAATGCCATTATCTTTCCACCGAAGTAAATTCATTAAGATCCAACTTGGAGGTGCTCACCTCTGCTCTGTGTTAAAAAGCTTAATTACATGACCTACCTAGACACCCTGACCAATCTACATGAATTGATTATGAAGTGGTATGAGATGAGTGTGTGCTCTGAGTAGATATACACATACACACACACGCACACATGCACATGTGAGATGTGTGTGAGAGATATATTATATATGTATGTGTGTATGTGTGTGTGTACCCATAATTCCATTTGCTGTCCAACCATATTTCTCCCAATCTGGCCAAGTAGTCCTACTAGAAGATGATCAAGCGACGGAGTCCTGGGTTGTACTGAAATACAAATTACATTAACATTGAGGAACAGGGATATTAATGTGGTGCAAAGCCACAAGGAAAAGACTGAAAGGCTGGCCCATGAGCTACACAGCTAATGTAAGCTCTCCTAGGAGGCACCACCACCAGCTAGAATCTTTTTGTTTTACCTGAGCCAAGAAATAGGATTTCTCTTACTGCCCTGAAAGGTCCTATGAGCATGAACTCAAACAAGCAGACTAAAGCAATTGAATAGGACCTTAATAACAATAGTGACATATGCTTAATAATAGTGACATGTACTTTAAGATTATTTAAAAATTTTTTTTTATGAGCAATCGGGGTTAAGTAACTTGCTCAATGTTACACAGCCAGTTATTTCTGGGTGTGGTGCTAAGTGTCGGAGCCCGGATTCGATCCCCAGGTCATCTGGACACTGGAGACGGCGCTCTTAATCGCTGTGCTAACTGGCCACCCCTACTTCAAGATTTTTTATAGACATTATACCAGTTGAGTTGAGTATCACAACCAGTCAGAGAAATTGGTTCTATTATTATTCCCATTTTACAAATGAGGAAACTGAGTCTCAGAGAAATTAAGTGCCTTGCCCCTGATCACACAGCTGCTAAGTGTCCGAGATACAATTTAAACTCATATCAGTCAGTCAATAAACATTTATTGGGTGCCTACTATATGCCAAATGTTGACTTTAAGTTCTACTTACTAGCCACTAAACTACAGAACATTGCCTTTCTAAAAGTGCTTCTCTTAGTAAATAGGTACTTTATCATTTTAAGAGCCTCTCTGGAACTTTTCCAGCTCTGCTCAGGTGTGGTGACTAGAACGACAGTGTAGCCCCAGGCAGTCCAAAACCAGGAAGAGGGTATTCATTTTCTCCACTGAGTTAATTGGGTTGAAAAAATGAAGTTACCTACTTTTGATAGCTATTATATCATCAATTTAGTCATGCAAGGGACCTTAGAAGTTATCTCATGCAACCCCCTACTTTTGAAGATGAGGAAACAGGCTCAGAAAACGTATTTGTCTTGCCTAGTCACTCAGGTCACAAGTGACAGATTCAAATTCAACTCCCATTCAAATCTTATCCTCTTTTCCCCATGATATATTGCCCTAACATTGATATGCTGCTGGCAACTTTTAACACATTCTCTAGAACTACCATGTTTCCCCAGTAATAAGACCTATCCCAAAAATAAGCCCTCCCCTTACTGTGTAAGATTCCTCTAAAATAAGCCCTCCCCCGAAAATAAGCCCTATTGAGATTGCTACTGTAGTGAAGGTGATCCCCTGTGCTACACGCTACATTACGGTACCCTTTGTATGTGCCATCCCCCCCCCATGAAACGCACGCCGCGCTCCGAGCTGCATCCAATCAGAGCTGCAGCAGTGAGCGCATCATCCTGTTCTTCCCCAGTGATTTGCTTATTGAATAAAGGTACATTTTTTTGTTCACATTTACCTGTTTATTAAAATTGCTGTCAATGTTCATTACAATAAGCCCTCCCCTGAAAATCAGCCCTCTGGTGTTTTTCTGTCCACAAAAATTAATAAGACAGTGTCTTATTATCGGGGAAACACGGTATCTTATCCCCACTCAGACTTGCATAACCAGATCCTCAGAAAAAGGCTGCAATTTTCCCAGAATACAGGGATATTCCTCATGAGTTGTGATTGTCTTTATAGTACTCAGGCTCACAAGCCCCCACTGGTGTACTTCTTCCATGATAATTAGATGTCCATTAATTAGCCAATATTAAGAAACAAGTTATTTACTGTTATTGTATACTTAGTACAAACCACCCCTCATAAAGTATACGATATACCCTCCCATAAGTATATATAAATCCTGGGGAAAGTGGACCTAGGAGTAAGAGAACACCACGTAGAAAAGGGTTACTTCATAGATCCTTGTAACTAGTTTTTTTGTCCCCATTATAGTATACCAATAGGCATAGTGTTGACTTTATGCCAGGCTCCTTATAGACTCCTAAAGCTACATTTCCTTACTTTGTCTACTTTTGTTTGGACTCCCAATGCAAATATTGCCATGATCTACTGTTGTCTTGGGGACAATTCTAGGATGCTAAAGAAAAAGTTCAAATCCTCAGAAGTTCACACAGTCCTCCTTCCATCAACGAGTAGGGGAGAACGTGTTGGTATGCGATTTTCTGTTTGCAGATGATTGTACACTCAATGCAGCCTCTGAAGCTGAGATACAACAAAGTATGGATCGATTCCCTGCTGCTTGTGCTAATTTTGGCCTAATTAACACCAAGAAAACCCAGGTGCTCTGTCAGCCACCACCACACCATCCTTATGTGGAGCCATCGGTTACAGCAAATGGAGAAGTTTTCAGTAGCTTGGTGGTGTGCTTTCCAGGGGTGTACACATTGATAATAAGGTTGACACAAGAATTGCCGAGTTATTTCAGTGTTTGGGAGGCTCCAGAGGAAAGTGTGGGAGAAAAGAGGTATTAGACTGCCTACCAAACTGAAGGTCAGCAGAGCCATTGGGCTGTCCCCATGCCTATAAAACCTGGACAGTCTACCAGCGCCAGGCCACGAAACTGAATCGCTTCCATGTGAATTGTCTTAGGGAGATTCTGAGGATCACTTGGCAGGATAAGGTACCAGACGCTGTAGTCCTTACTTGAACTAAACTGCCAAGCATTCAAGCTCTGCTTCAGAGAGCACAACTCCAATGGGCTAGCCACATTGTTTGAATACAAAATGTACACTTGTCAAAAAGATTACTTTATGGAGAACTCACAACAGGGTAAGAATTCACATGGGGGTCAGAAGAAGTGATACAAGGACACTCTCAAGGTCTCTCTCAAGAACATTGGAATTTATTGTGTGCCATGGGAGACAAAGGCACAGGATCACTCAGTTTGTCATGCCCACATCCGAGAAAGTGCCATGTTCTATGAACAAATCAGAGTTGAAACAGCTCAAAAGAAATGCAGGATGTGCAAATTTAGAGTATCCACTCCAAATGTTCACACAGACAATTTTTGCCCAACCTGTGGTAGAGCATTTCAAGCTCATATTGGTCTGATCAGTCACAGTAGGACACAGAAACTTAACTCTAGCATAGTGATGTCATTTGAGCCCTCTTCGAGAATGAAGGATAACAACCAAGCAACCAACCAGGGGAGGTAGGGAATATGCTGAGACCAGGCCAGGAATCTTGTCCTCTCCCCCAAGCTAAACTCTCAGTAATGGCCCTCCTGTATGCTGGTAGATGTTTGAATATCTAGGTTTCAAACTGGTCTATTTTGTACAAAACCCACGGCCACAAATGTGGCCACAGTTCCTTAACCAATCCAGACCCACTTCCCAAACACCACCACTCCATTTCATGCAATCTCTTTTCACATAA
This sequence comes from Petaurus breviceps papuanus, assembly GCF_028583685.1. Lineage (NCBI taxonomy): Eukaryota > Metazoa > Chordata > Mammalia > Diprotodontia > Petauridae > Petaurus > Petaurus breviceps. The sequence goes on along the minus strand of NW_027185797.1, from coordinate 10,960,269 downwards.
TTTATACTCATCAATGACTTTTTCTACTTAGTTTGATGCCTATGGTTGATTATTTGATTTGTGATACTTTGCACATTCCATCTCCCAACCCTTTGCACTGGCTGTCTCCCATGCCTAAGATACTTTTCCTTCTCACCTTCATCTTCTACCTTCCCTGGTGTTCCTTCAACACTTAGGACTTTCCTGGTCTCCCCTTCTTTTAGTGTATTCTTCTGACTACCTTCCATTTGAACTGCATAGAAATTTCATATACATATATATATATATATATATATATGTGGATGTTATCTTCTCCATTCAAATATGAGCTCCTTGAGGGCATGGAGATTGCCTTTCTTTCTGTCCCTAAAGGTTAGCACAATATGGGAAAATAGTAAATACTTAAGAAATTCTTGCCAACTGGTTGACTGAATGAATGAATCAGCTTGTCCTGTTAACTGTTAAAAACTTGAAATCTAGGCAAGCCTTAGACTTAAATGGACAAAGAGGGAAAAAATTACCAAGTACAGGCATCTAATAGTAGTTTTGTTTAAAATGTACAGAATAATATATTTGAATTTTTATTGACTTCCTTGACTAGTGGGTTTGGCCACACATTGTCTGAAAGAAAGCTACTATAGTTCAGCTACCAGACCAAAATGAGATTGTTAGATTATACTTTTAAATTCCATGTATTCACATTCCAATGTGTTTCTTAAAATTCTAAATCATAGACTTGGGAGTCATAGAGTTGAACACTATATTTTATAGATGAGGAAACAAAGGTCCACAGAGGTTAATTTGCCCATGGTTCATAGTTGGTAAGTATGTAAGGTGGGATTTGACCCCAGGGCCTATAACTCCAAATTCTACACATTTTCTGCCACATCATGCCAATATTAACAATCTGGCCAAAGAATGAATGATATTTCAAATATTAAAAGTAGAAATATCATATAAGACTGGAGGGGGAAAAAAGGTACAGAATTCTACTTTAATGAGATCCTAGAATTTAGAGGTGAAAGAACCACAAAGGTCATTGAAGACAATCCTTCATTTTACTGAAAAGGAAACTGAGATACACAGAAATGGAGTGACTAACCCAAGGCCACATATGTCCTAAGTGGTAGAAACTGAGATTCAAAGAGAGTTGTGTGAAGAACTGTCCTAAGTGCTGGATTCAGATCCAGTACCTGCAAGTTCAATGCTTTTTTCTCCATCGGGTCCTCTGCATAAGAGGGTTTGGTTGAACTTTGACCTAGAGGAGAGGGCATTGCAGGTGGCCCTTCCCCCATTCCAAACAAAAACAAAACTTCTTGGCCTAACAGACCTTCAATCACACCCACACGGAAAGTCCTGAAGTAACCTCAGATGAGATCCTTGTTGAACTTGTCCTCATTAGAACTCCTAAATCTATGTTTACCAAGAGACATTTTGAAGATGTAACTATCTCTTACCTGTTTGGGAAGGTGACCTCCTGGTCCCTTAATGTTTGAGTGGGAATTCTTAATCAAGCATTCCTTAGTCTTGTTAGTTAAATATAGTGAAATGATCCTATCTTCTGGGGCTGTTTAAACCTGCCAGAAGCCCTCAGCCCCTTCTTCAGAACTGCAAAACAGGTTTTCTTCCCAGTGACTCAGTGACTTTGCCTATTTAAATACAAATAAATACCTATTCACTCCAGTATGTGCTGGCTCACCCTTAGGAAAATCCTAGATCTTTAACCTGCTATACTATGTAATCAACCTGAAAAGCCACACAGGATACCCATTCTATGGATGTCATGAAGAACAGCCCATCTCGCCTAACCATAAGAAGCTGGGGAGGCACAAGGTCACTGGAGTAAACAAAATATGGAAATAGACATTCTTAGGAGAGATCCTATCCTGAAAGGAGGAATCCACAGTGACTCTTACCTCCTTGTCAACAGAGAACCGAAACCAGAAAAACAGACATTAGCAAAATGCCTTGCAAGTAACGTGTTGTTAGCACATGTTTGGAACTATCTCCTGGGAATCATGTGACCAGGGCTGATGCTAGAGAAGATTGCAGGATCATAGATGCATAGCAAGAAGTGATTGCAAAAGACCAACTAATTCAATCCCCTAATTTTACAAACGAGGAAGCCAAATATCAAAAATGAAGTTTTCATGGCTTTCCAGGTTGACGTTGGCCGCAGTTGTCACAGATGGGAGTTCAGCTCAGGTCTTCTAACTCAAGAGTCAGTCCTCTTTCTACTGTATGAAGCTCAACCATTTCTGAGAGTTGTTGTTGATGTTGCTGTTATTTGAGCTTCCTTCTCAAAGAGTATCATGACATCAGGAAGATGATGCCATGACTTGCAAATGAATTGGATTTAAATGAGGAAGGGCTGTGCAAGGTCATTAGCCTTACTTTCTCCTCTGGAGCCATCTGGGTCCAGTGGCCAGCTGCAGATCAGGACAACTGAAGATGGCCCCCATATCTTAGTGTAGCCTCTATTTGAAGTACATAGTATTCCAGTTATACACATGGATAAGCTGGAACATACGCTTATCTCAAATAGAAATACTGATAGCTAGATAGAGCACCAGGTCTGGAGTTAGGACAACTCATCGTCCTGAGTTCAAATTTGGCCTCAAACATGTACTAGATATGTGACCTTGGGCAAGTCCTTTAACCCTGTTTACATCAGTTTCCTCACCTGTAAAATGAACTGGAGAAGGAACTAACCAATCACTCCAGTCTCTTTGCCAAGAAAATCTCAAATGGGGTCACAAAGAATCTGAAACTACTGAGCAATAGTACTGTTCTAAGAAACAATTGTGCTAATGTGTATGAAGTATTTTCCAAACAAACCAGTACACATTTTGGGGTTCAGTCACTGTCTGTATAACAAGAGGAGACTAGAAGAAATGGAGAAGTAAGAAAAAGTGATACAGTCCAACTCTCCCACAACTACTTGAACAAAGATCGAGGAAGAACACCAGATTGAATAGTGAATAGAAAATCTAATTAGAAAAAGAAAGAGTGGATCACTTTTCTAGCTGTAGTTGGTATGGGGCATACAGTTAAAATTAGAGAGATAACATTAACTGGGAAAGGAATAGGAGTGAAGTCAGAAAATAAGCCATTGCAGAAATAACCAGAAGTCTTAAGGGCACTTAGAAGGGGGTCCAGCCAAGAAGACCTGAGCAGAGACTTCTAGTAAGGGAACTAGTCTGGGGCCTAAGGTTCTGAACTAAGACCAGGAATAAGGTTTCAGATCCAGCGAATGGAACCTGAGGCTGTATACCATGCAGGGAGCAGAAAAAAGAACTAGCCAGCATCTATACTACATCAATCCCAGCACTGAGTTAGGGATCCAACAAGGACTGAGGTTAAACCATAGAGCTGTGTCCCAGAACTAAGTGTGGTCACAGATCCAGCACAAACCAGGCTTGAGGTTGTGAACTTAGCAAGGAGCAGGAGAAGCAAGAACAGTATTTAAATACTTGAAAGAAAAGTTAAATGAGTTATAGGAAGAAATAGATAGTTCAACCATAATCGTATGGGGCCTCAAAATTTCAGACCAAGACAAATCTAAAAAGTCTGAATGAAATTGTACATAAATTAGCTATGATAGATTTCTGTTGATTAGTGAATGGGAATAGAAGGAAATATACATATTTTTCAGCTTTACAAAAATGTACTATGTCAGAGCATTAAAAGCCTCACAAACAAATGCAGATGAACAAATATTAAACACTTCCTTTATTGACGACGGTGTAATAAATTTTATGTTCATGAAAGGACCATTGAAGAAAGGATTAAAAATTAATTGGAGAATAATTTAATCAAAAATTGATGAGCCAAAGAACAAATGACAGAAACAATAGATTATTTCATCAAAGAAAATGACAAAGAGATAACATGGCAAAAGAGAAAAGTGGTAAATTGGGTATGCAACTAAAAAACTAGAAAATCAATAAATTTTAAACCTCAGCTAAATGCCAAGATACAAATTCTGAAAATTAAAGAAAATAAAAGCAAAAATGAATAAATAAAACTCATAGATGTTTTTAAAACAATAAATAGATAAGCTATCAGTTAGATTCATTTTAAAATGAAACCAACCCAAATTACTAGTCTAAAAAAAAAGAAAAAGAAAAATCACAGCAAATGAAGAAATAAAGGACAGCATCCAACTATGTGCCCATAAAACTAACAACTTCAATAAAATGAATGAATATTTACAAAAATTAAAATGCCCAATTAACTGAAGCAATTCAAAAAATAAGTATCTTTATCTCAGAAAAACAAATTAAACAAACCATAAATGATCTGCCAAATTGTGGGGAAGAGGTGCCATAGGAGAGACAGGTTTGCAAATGTATTTTATCTAACATTCAAAAAAGAGGTAGTTCAAATAATACTTTCAATTTGCAAAAATAGGAAAAAAAAAGAATTCTACCAAAACCCTTCTATGATACAAATATAGCCTTAATACCTAAACCAGGAAAAGTCACAACAGGGATTAAAAAAAAACACTATAAACTATTATCACTAATAAATATCAATGCAAAAAAAGTTAAATAAAATATTAACAAAGAGACTAGAGTAACATATAAAAATACCATATGCTATGATAAGATTGAATTTATACTAGAAATCTGGTTCTATATTAGAAAAAATATCAACATAGAACATATTAAAATCAAGAAAACCAAAATTCATATAATTGAATCAATAGAGGTTAAACAAAATTTGACAAGATATAACTCCCATTTCTGTTAAAAAATTCTAGAGAAAGTTTGTAATAAATGGGACTTTCCTTAATATGATAAGGAGTATCTCAAACCATGTAGCAGCATTATGCAGAATGGGGATAGACAGAGAGCTTTCCAATAAGATCAGGAATGAAACAAAGATATGCATTATTATCAATACTATTTGACATAGTAATAAAAAAATTGCTAGCATTAGAAAAAGACAAACAAAAGAATAAGAATAAACATAGGCAAAGAAGAAACAAAATTATTGCTTTCTACAAATGATATGCTTTACTTAGAGAACCCTACAAAGTCAACTAAAAACTAATTGAAGCAATAACATTGGCAAAGTAAGGATTTTTTATTTGACAAAAAAAAAATGCTGGAGAAACTGGAAATGATTTGGCAGAATCTAAAATTAGCTTTTATACCAATACCTCATACCATATACCAAGAAAAGCTCCAAATGAATACATGACTTAGCCATAAAAAGTCACATCACAAACAAATTAAAAGACCAAGGAAGAAATTGCCTTGCATATCTATGTATTTGGGAAGAGATAATGAATAAAGAAGGAAAGGGATTATGGAGAATAAAATTGACAATTTTGATTCCTTAAAAATAAAAAAAAGTTTTGCATAAAGCCAATACAGTTAAAATTAAAGAGGAAACATTAACCTAGGAAAATTATATGGGAATTAAATCAGAAAATAAATCATGGCAACAAGTTTCTCTGATAAAGATCTCATTTCCATGATATAGAAGGAACCAATTCAAATTTATAACAAGTCATTCTCCTAATTGATTAATGGTCAGTGGATGTCAATTGGCCATTTCCAAAGGAAGAAATACAAGCTATTACCAGTCATATGAAAAAATGCTCCAAGTCACTAAAAAGTATAGAAAGAAAGAAGGGAGGGAATGAAGAAAACAAAAAGAATTTAAAAAGGAGAGAAAAGAAAATGACAAAGATTATAAGAGTTACTAGAAAATAGTATCCTTAATGCCTGTGAATTGGTCCAGCCATTCTGGAAAACAATTTGGAACAATGGTCCAAAATTGATTAAATGTGTATACCCTTTAAACCAGCAATGCCACTAGTAGGGCTATAATCTAAAGAGATTAAAGAAAGTGGGATAGAACTATATGTATAATTTCTTTTTATAGCAGCTCTTTTTGCCTTGTTAAGAACTTGAGGAATAACTGAACAAATCATGGCATATTAATGTAACAGAATATCACTGTACAATGATATATGATGAAAGGGACAGTGTCAGAGAGACCTGGAAAGATTTGTACGTAATGATTAAGAGTGAAGTAAGCAGAACCAGGAAAAACATTTCATAATAAAAACAACATAGAGATAAACAATTCTGACGACTTAAGAGCTGATCAGTACAGAGACTAACTATGATCCAGAGTGCTGATGATGAAACATGCTATTACCCACCTCCTGACAGAGTGGTGATAGACTCAAGATACAGAATGAGGCTTGGATTTTTGGACATGACCAATGTAGGAATTTGTTTTATTTGCCTGGGCATATTATTGTAAGGGCTTTCTTTTTTTCTTTAGTTTGTTTTTTTGCTTTCTGTAAGGGGTTGTGGGAAAGAGGAAAAATAAATCCTTGTTAATTGAAAAAAATAAAATCAAAGTTTAGAGAAACATAAGATGAAATGAGAGCATCAGCTTTCATTATTTTAAGGTCCCTCCCATATCTAAAGTCCAATGGTACTACATAGAAATATAAATGATTGGATTTGGGGTTTATGGCCCCTATACTCCCAAAGAGGATAATGTGCTCCAGTATGTTTGAAAAAGACATTATATGTAAAGCATTTCCAAGCCCGAAGGTGTTCTATGATATTTAGTTATGACAATAATGATGATTATGGTGATGATGATGATGATGATGACGAAACCAAGTATATTTATCCACCTCGGTACAACTATTCCTTTTTCTTTCTGAACAACTGCCACAAAAATCCATAATGTTGACCAAGAGAAATAAGGTAAAACAGTTTCTTTTTCTTTAATTAATTATATCTAGTCTCTATGAATATTTCTGGGCCATAATTTTAGTCTCTTGCTTAAGGTTTTAGCATAGGAAGGAAGGAACAGAGGAAAGAAGGAAAGAAGGAAGGGAGGAAATAAGTGGGGGAGGGATGGAACAAAGAAGGAAAATGTACCAGGCAGTGTGCTAAACACTTTACAAATACATTTGATCCTCAAAACAACCATGGGATATAGGTGCTAATATTATCCATATTTAAAGTTGGGGCAATTAAACCAGAAAGAAGTTAAATTACTTGCCTCTCATATCTAGTAATTGTCTAAGGCTAGATTTGAATTCAAGTCTTGAGTCCAGGCCCGCTAATCCATCTACTATGCCACCTAATAGCCTAACTCACAGGATCCAAACCTGGAAATGACCATAGAGGGTCAGCTCAACTACTGGTTCCCATTAGACAAGGAAGGAGGATTTAATGTCTTATGTGTATAACTTTATGCCCATCCTTAGAGGTCATTCAGGTCAGCCTTCTGTGACCTGAGATATAAAGCAGTTGAGTGATTTGCCCTATGTCTTATGTGGAGAAGAACTAGAATTCTATAAATCCTATAATAGAAGACTTGACTCAAACTCATGCTCCTAGACTCCAGAGTCAATATTCTTACAACTCTATCTGTCATTGATGAGGAGAGCTGCCAAATTCAGAAGAAAAACTAACTGGGTTGAATTCTTCCCTCTGGCTTCCACTCTTGGCAGAAGAACCCAAGGGAGAAGTGCCCGGGGCAAATTGCTTAACCTGCTTAACCCCAGGCAACTCTTTCAATAGTGTAAATTGCAGTAAGTTGGTAGACAGTTTCCTCCTGGGAATTCCCTATATCAATGAAATCCCAGGTCAAAAAGGAAAAAAAAGATTATCACAGATCTGAAAAACTGTCTCAGTTTAAAGACTTCTTTTTTAAGTTAAAGAAGTCTCCCTATAAAGGGCTTTTCTATTATGAGAGCATGCTCTGGGTCCCTATTCTCCCATTTCCCAGCACTGCCCCATGGTAGAATCAGACAGAAAGTTGTTTGTTTGTTTAATTTGTTTGGCTATAGGTGAAATAATCTAGTGGTTTTTTTTTTCCAGAATAGAATAAATAATCATAGATTGAGAAGACAAACTGTAGACTAGAAATGAAAGCTATAGAATTTAACCCAAATTTGAATCATGGGATAGAGCCTCATCACTAGAAGGGGCCATCATGGCCGGCCATCTTGGCCAACCTCCTCATTGTACATATGAAGCAATTGAGGCCTAGAAGAGTTAGAATTTGAACCCAGGTCCTTCAACTCCACGGCCAAACTGTTACCACTGTACCACGTTATGCGAAATATTTTTTTCCAGGTCTGTAATGATTTTAGGGTTGTTTTTTGTTTTGTTTTGTTTGTTTGGACCTAGGATTTCATTAATATAGGTAATTTCCAGGGAGAAAACTGTCTACCAACTTACTGCAACTTATAATATTAAAAAGTTGCTAAAGATCAACAGTTATAGCTGCATCCAGAAGTAAAGGTTTCATCATTCTTAGGGTTCATTCTATGCACTAAGCCGGGCTGTGGAGGAAGGACTACCTTCCCTTTCCCCTTAGGCTCTGTACCCCTGAGAAATGAGCTTGGTGGTTTTGTCTGTTTTGCTTGTCCTTTCAGTACTTAACACAGGTGATAGAGTTCCCAGACCCAGAACACAAACCATAGTGACCTTAAAGCCACGATTCTAGGCCAAATATCGCTGCCAGCTTAACAGGGAAGAGTAAAGTGCCAGGACACAATACCAGAGGCTCTCTGGCCTTGGAACTTAGTGGGAATAAAAATACATAGGAACTGAGATAAACTGTAGACCTCATCCCATTCTTCCAAGAGATCTAGCAGGGTCCCTTCAGCAGCAATCCTCTAGGAGGGGTTATTTCCCTTGTAATTCAAGGTGTTGGGGCAAATATTTGTACATGAGGGCTTTCCTTACACAGACCGCATTTGCCTAACATGGAAGCACCCTGAATCCAGTGTTTTCCTCCTGTATGGGTGGGAGTAGCTCCCTTGATTGACAGGTGTCTGGAATGGGCTGAGTTTTTAGCAGGACTGGGATGTCTCTCTCTTACTTGTGCATTCCAACTGCAGTCCAAAGGGTAAAGATCACAGTTCATCCATAGCCTCGGAGCCATGAACTGAAGGGGAAAAGGATATACATAGATAAACTCCAAGAAACAGGCCTGGGGGTGCTTGTTTTATTCAGTTTTATTTGTCCTCAGTTTCAAGTGCTTGCAGGTGATTCCCACTGGACTTGGAGTTCCAGTCCTAGTGACCTTGGAGCCAAGATTCTGGAAGGCACACTGGCCAACCAGGATAACAAGGAAGGCCTGGGACTTGAACTGGAAGAAAATTTCGGACTTGAAATTAGGGATGGTGTTATAGGAACTGAGATGAATTATTTGTATGTTTGTTATTATACCTTTGGAAGTAAATATTTCTTTGCAAAAACTAATCCAACTGTTGGTGTTTAAATGGACCTGGGGAATAAAAGAGCCCTCCTACACTTAAGGGATACCATTAGCAGGGGCTGGAGCCACTGGCAGAGAGCGGAGACATCTCCAAACTCCCCTTAATGGTACAGGAGGACTCTGGGGGAAGGGTGAAATGTAATATGTATGACCTTTATGCAATAAGATCCATAATGGTCAGTATTACATGTTAGTGTTAATTCTTGTTGTATCTTTGTACTAAACACTACTTTGTAAAAAGCTAAAAAGAAAGTTACAAACAACATTTTCCTTGTCTGTGTTCATCCTAGCTCCTAAGACTTCAGGTGTTTGAGTGAGCTGGGCATAAAGGCAGAAGGAAGGAAGGAAGGAAGGAAGGAAGGAAGGAAGGAAGGAAGGAAGGAAGGAAGGAAGGAAGGAAGGAAGGAAGGAAGGAAGGAAGGAAGGAAGGAAGGAAGGAAGGAAAAGAAAAAGTCAGAATGCTTTATTTTCTCTTCAAAAAACTGCAAAATGTTTTTAAATGCACATGGAAGATACATCAAGGAGGGGAAAATAGAAACTGAATGACTAATTCCACTGTTAACTTTCTTAAATCACAGGTTTCTATAAGAGTATTAAACAGGGTGAAGGTAATAAAAAACCCTCCCCCAAGTTACCATAGCTCTGTGTGCTTGGTTCCAGTTCTCACATTTTGACCAGAAACAGAGAATGCCTGGGGCCCTATGAAAGGGGGGCCAGGAATAGCAACAATTCTCCCCCACCCACAAAGACAACCCAACTTTTGAAGCATTTCAAGAAAGGAAGATTCCTCCCCAGGGTCATGGTCAGACACCTGCACCAAGAGGGTCATCCTGATCGTTTTTACATTTCCTACTTGGCACCGTCATTCCCAGCACCCTCCTGCATGTGGAGGGCAAGTTGGAGGATGATACTTCCTCCAGTCCACGATCCATATGAATTGCTTGGTCAAGTTTTTCTCTTTCCTTTTAATTTGTTTTTCCAATCTTCTACCTCCTCTACTTTTCCTCCAACCGAATATTTTTTTTTATTAAAAACATCCTCCTATGTCTTTTTATGAGTCAATTCTTTTATCAATAAAAGGCCTCTGGCTTTCCTACAATAAACACTTCTATAAAGATGGTGGGAACTCTAAAGTCAATAATGAACTGCCTCTAAGAAGATTTATATCCTTATTCAGCCTTCCTCTTCTTACCCAGGCAGGAAAGATTAGATGCTATAAGGAGAATTAATGTAATATGAAGGATTCCCAAAGAGTTGTGGGGAGTTTGGGGTCTTTTAATCCCCAGCACCTAGCATAATACAGATCCCATAGTAGACACTTAAGTAAGTGTTTCCTGATTGACTGATTGAAGAGTATATTGACACATTTTTTTTAATTTCAGCTATGTAAGGCAGTTGGCTACCACAATAATTGGAGTAGTGGACTTGGAGAAAGGAAGACCTGAGTTCCAGTCCTGGCTCAAATGAAACATTAGATTGCCCCCACTCAAAACATTTTCACTGGCTGGCCCTCAAGTCCGAAACTCTCTCCCTCCTCTTCTCATTTCAATCTCCTGGCTTCCTTCAAGGCTGAATAACATCTGCAAGAAGTCTTTTCCAGTCCTCTTTAATCTTAGCGCCTTCCCTCTGAGATTATGCCATATTTTTCCAGCATGTCTATTGTTTGTACAGGGCTGTTTGCATGTTGTCTCTCCCCATTAGAGTAGGAGTTCCTTGAGAGCAGGAACTGTTTTGTTTTTGTCTTTGGTTTTGTTTTGTTTTTATCTTTCTTTGTATCCCTAGCTATGTCTGTGTAATGCGAATGTAAATTTTAAAGATCTTCCCTGCTCCTAAGCTAAACTGCACCTGAAGCCTGGGGTGGGAGGCTTGTTTTTCAGTAGATACTTCTTGATTGGCCAGTTAGTCAATAAGGTTGTTACATTCTCTGAGCCAGGAGAAGGCTATATAAGCCCTGATGTGTAGCTTTGTTTTGGGACTCACTTTGAGAAGTGTTCTGTGATTTGATCTGAATTCTGGGAAGCCGTTGTTGAGAGTCCCCCGGCTTTGAAAAACCCAGAATGTGGAAACCCAGATGTTGACTGGGTATGGATGTAATGGTTGGACAGTTTGGAAATCTGTCTACTTGATGTTTCTGTCTTGATAATTATGCCTGTATACTTTGAGGTTCAGGGTGCTGACCTTTTCTCCTGAACAAGGTAAACGATATATGTCTGACTGATTAAAGTAAGCTTGTTAACCCATTTTGAGTTGCTTTCCTTTAACAAAGCAGATCCAAGAACCTGTGCTAGCAGCCACCCTGGGAACGCTGGGATGTTTGCTGCTACAGTCTGTAACAAAATAGGAAATTTAAAATGCTAGTTGACTGTGTAACCCCGGGGGAACTGAGTCAACCTCTCAGGCTCAGTTTCTTCATTCATAAAATGGGTATAATAACAGTGCCTGCTTCTCATGGTTGTTGTGAGAGCATTTATGTGGCAATGTTGAGTTTGTGAAGCGCTTTGCAAAACCTAAAATACCACATAAATGTTAGCTATTATTATTATCAAAAGAGATAACCTATTCAAAGCACTTTGCAAACCCCCAAGAGTTATATAAATGCTAGCTATGTTATAAAAACCAATTATAATTATTAATTCTCAGATCTGGGGAAAAGATAAAGATAACAAAAAGATACAGTCCCTCCCCTCAAAGGAACATAAATCTAGCAAGGGAGATAAAGCAGAAAGCACAGAATCATAGGTTTCTAGTTGGAAGAGATCAGAAAGAGCAGCTAGTCCAATGCCCTCACTTTCTAGACAAGGGGCCAGTGAGGGGCCATGGCTTGCTCAAGTCATGTAGGAAGTAGCCACACTAGGATTCAAGCAGAGGTCCCCTAACCCTTGCTGTTTCATGCTATGTAAAACAACTAATATTTTAAAAATAATAAAAATGAAAAACACAATAGCAAATCATGAGTCAAAAGAAGACAGTCTACTATAGGGCTGGATATTTGCAGAGAGGCACTTAAAGAAATACAAAGACAAAGAAGCCAAATAAGGAAACCTGTGTTGCCCAAGGAGTTTGTAATCTTAACTGGGCAGATGGGGCACCTGAAAAGTCTAGTTTGATTTAACTGATTATAGGATTATAGATTTGGAATGGAAGGAATCTTAGAGGCCTTTGAGTTCATCCTCATTTTACAGATGAGGACATTGAGGCACAGAGAGGTTGGTGATTTGTACAGGATTACACAAGGTCTGTGGCAGAATTCAAACTCAAGTCTTCCTCATGTACATCAATCTGCTAGGCCACAGAGTCGCCTCCAACAGGAGTTGATTCAACAAAGGTATGAAGAATATACTATCTGCACAGCACTGGGTTAGGTTCTAGGGCTATAGAGATTGATTTTTTTGATCAATGGTTTCAGTCACCTCCAAATTTTCATGACCCCACTTGGAATTTTCCAGGCAAAGTAGTTTTGCCATTTCCTTATCCAGTTCATTTTCCAGATGAGGAAACTGAGGTAAACAGGGTTAAGCGACCTTCTCAGGGTCCCCCAGCTAGTGAGTGTTTGAGTATTCTGTCTTGTGTTCAAATGTGATTTGAACACAGGAAGATGAGTCTTTCTGACTGCAGGTATATCCCTTCATCCACTTCTCCACTTCGCTGCCCTACTGTGCCAACACTAGACCCAGACTTTACTCTCAATAATCCAATGTCAGGTGGAAGGGCAGGACAATAATACAACTGACAAATGATTCAGGACATTTTGCCCTCCTTAGATGCTGATATCACCATGAAGGACAAGGAGACAAGAGCGCAAAGAATTATAAGATCCCAGAACCACAGCTCCAGAGCTGGAAGGAACCCCAGAGGACATCTGGTCAAATCCCCTAATTTTACAGATAGTAAACTAAAGTGCAAAGAGGGTAGATAAATTGCCTAAGGTTACACAGTTCTAAGCTGCAGAAGTGCAATTGAAATCCAGGTGGTATAAATTCAAAGCCAGTTCTCTTTCCCTTCCCAGGTTGGAGGAGAGTCAGATGAAACTGGTCAACCCTCCAACTCAAGCCCTTGGGTTTGGCTCTGATGCTGGTCATTCTCCTTAAGGTACACTGGACCTAATAAATTGGGAAGTTGGACAGGATTTGGAGGCAGACAACTTGGTTTTGAATCCCAGCTCTGCCTCTTAGTACCTGTGTGACCCTGTGCAATATGGAAGTTCACTGGACAGGATGGTCCTGGCCGCTATTTTATCAGAAGAGATATGACCCATGCTGGTCCTTCAGCTCCAATCTGTACTCTTGGCTACTGAACTTGACTTGTGGGCACAATGCTTCATGTCTAACTTGGATAGGGACTTTCTGGCTTCAAATTGCAGCCCTTTCTCCCCGGGTCACCTTGTTCCTGAAACCAGCTCGGACACCACCCATATTGGCTTTCTCCTTTGGGCAGGGCTGGAAAGGTGGGAGGAGCTATACATGAGGGTATGTGATGAGGGCAAATGAGAAGTTTAGGCAATATCCAGGCAGCAAAGAGTAGAGCACTTTAAGCTACAGGGAGGGGTCAGGGAAGACTTCCTGATGGGTGACTTGGCATCAGATCAGTACCTTGAAGGAAATGAGGGATTTCAACAGATGGAATTGACGATGGAATACATTCCAGGAATAGAGCTTCTAAACAAATGTATAGATGGAGTCAAGGATGGGAGGAAGACAAGGAACAGAGCATTTCAGTTTAGCTTGGATGTAAAATAAATAAGGGAGAATAGTACGAGATAAAACTTGTAGAGTAGGTGAAGGTGGCAAAAGGCAGTGGCCCATACTGTTTAGAGAAGGGCTACTTAAACTTTTTCCACTCATGACCCCTTCAGCATTTCTTAAACTGTGGGTTGAGACCCAAGAAGCACTGGACTTTATAGAGCTGGCCTTAAAAGTCAGAAATATATGGGTTCAAGTACCACCCCTGACATATGCTGACTATCTGACCTTGGGCAAGTCATTTAACTTCTAGGTGCTCTGAGAAACTCTTAGCTGCATAGTCAGAGCCTGGCACTGTGCTAAATGACAGAGTAGGTATGGATCTATATTGATAAAGGAAGGCAAGTTCAGATAGTGATCAAATCACGGGTTAGGGTCAACAAAGGAATTTGGATAAAGACTATGAAGGATTCACATAAGACAGATGGTTCTAAAAAGTCCATCCACCAGCTCTGGGAAGAGTCACAGCATGACTCCTTCAGGGCCTAAAAACTCATTTCTTTAGGAGGCTGGCACTCCACCAACTCTAAGATATTTCAGATGCACAGTTCTGACTAAGATACACAGTAAGGAATAGGGAACCACTGGAGGATTTTGAGCAGAGGAGTGATATGATGATGATCGTGGTGCATGAAGAAGAATATCTGGCCAGGGGTATGGATGGGTCAACAAGGAAGGGGATAGACTGAAAGCAGGAATATGCTTGGCAGCATTACAATAGCCTGGGGTAGCAAGGTAGCACAGTGGATAGAGTGCCTAGTTTAGAGTCAGAAAGACTCAATTTCCCAAGTTCAAATCTTGTCTGAGACACTTACTAGCTATGTGGCCCTGGAAAAGTCACTTAACCCTGTTTGCTTCAGTTTCCTCATCTGTAAAGGGAGCTAGAGAAGAAAATGGCAAACCACTCTAGTGTCTTTGTCAAGAAATCTCTAAATGGGGTCACAGAGAATCAGATATAACTGAAATGACTCAAAAAAAATTTTTTTTGAGTTTAGACATGCTGAATTGAAAGAAGCCACCAGGATCTCCAAATGGAAATATTCATCAGGGAGGCAGAAATGCATAATTGGAGTTCTGAGAGGGTGCTAGTCATGGAGATAGAGATTTAGGAGTCATCTGCTTCCCCCATAAGGGAGGTCTTTGAGCAATGGATGGATGGAAATATATAGATGGGATTCTAGTTTTTGTATAGGTTGGACTACGTGGACACAGAGGTAACTTCCAACTCGAAAAGTCTGTGATATTGACTCTAGCCCTACTATGAGTTGACTCCAAAGTCAGAGGGCTCCCCTTCACTAAAGTACTTTGGACAAAAGTTAGAAGACCACTTGTCATCAATGTTAACAAATAGATTCTTGATAGGGTGTGGATAGCACTCACTTGTCTCTTATTTACAAGTGTAAAAGATTTAAGATTTGGGGATAAGAATTCATTATTTGCTAAAAACAAAAAAAGTTGGAAAAACTGTAAAGTGTATAGCAAAAACTGACCATAGATCAGTATCTTACACCATTTAGAGAGACAAAATCTGAAGTCCCTTCTAACACTGAGATTCTGGGATTATGATGATACACCTGGCCTGAAGCTTCCTAGACCAGTAGTGTCGAACTCAGATAGAAACAGATGTCTGTAGGCTACACATTGACTTAGAAAACCACAAGTTAACATTATCTGTGTTGTATTTATTTATTTATTTATTTATGTTGGTAAACACTTCCTGGTTACATCTTTTTTTTTTGTCTTTTTGGAGGGGGGAAGATAGGACAATTGGGGTTAAGTGACTTGCCCAAGTTCACACAGCTAGTAAGTGTTAAGTGTCCTCCTGACTCCAGGGCCAATGCTATATTCACTGAGCCACTTAGATGCCCTGCCTAATTACATCTTAATCTCTTACGACTAGAGAGTTTCATACACTTTGCAGGCAGCCAGCCTCAAGTTTGACACCTATGCCTAGACCACCATTTCATAAACGGCCCAAACCATGCTCACTTCCATCCTATCTCAACTCACCCTCCAGACTTCTCCATTTCCCTCCCAGCTGCCTTGCCCCAGCCCGGGTACCCTTCTTCCTTCCCCTTCCCAAATCCCTCTTGAGCTCCACTTTATGTCATCTTCTATTAGAAGACAATGTTTGAGAGGACAACTGAAGCCAAAACCCCAGTGGAGAGCATTCTAAAGTCAGAGACGAGATCATTCTGACTGAAGTAGATGGTCCATGCTGTGTAGGAATAAAGTTGTCATTGAATGGTCCTTTCACTAATCCTACTCTCATGGCTCTTTGTGACATATAAGTGAGGACTCCTGCTTTGGTCTCCATATCCCCAGTGCCTATCACAGCACCTGGCACAAAGAAAACACTCAATGAACGTTTGTTGATTGGCTGATCGGTAGATCAATGGAAGTGATCTTGGGTGTCCAAAGGCAACAGCAGCCATGTTCGAGCAGGTATTATAAAAATGGGACTGCTTTAACTATGGGCCCAGCACTGGACAATATTCCCGGCATCCAAGACCCAGATGAGCTTCTGCTGGAGGGCCCTCACCAGAAGGCTGGCCACTGGGCAATGTTTGGGGTTTGTTTGAGTTTCTTTTCCAGCCATGATAATTCATGAAGCCTAGCTGTCTATACATTAAGGTAACTCTATAATCTGCAATCTGCTTCAAAGAGGAGCTATAAAATAATGGGATCACATATCGTCCTGCATTTCAAAGAGTAACAAATGACAACACTGGGCAATGTCGTGATTGTATCATGAATGAGGCAGAGTTGGGCAACGTTGTCAGCCTCACTCTCTTCCAAAGTCATCACAGTCCAGTGGAAAGACGAGAGTCAGAATGACCTGGTGCAGGATGGCTTTGGTGTCTTCAATGTCTGCCCAAGTTCTGAGCTCTCCACAAGGTCTGCTTGAGCCACCTTAATAGCTATCAGGATCACTCATACATTTACATACATATATGTATGTCAGCACATGTATTAACACGTGTGTGGGTGGGTGTCAGCACATGTATTAACACGTGTGTGGGTGGGTGTCAGCACATGTATTGACACATGTGTGGGTGGGTGTTAGCACATCTATTAACACTGTGTGGGTGGGTGTTAGCACATCTATTAACACTGTGTGGGTGGGTGTTAGCACATATATTAACACATGTGTGGGTGGGTGTTAGCACATATTAACACATGTGTGGGTATATAGATACACGTATATTATGTGTGTCACTCTTATTACACTTCATAGGGTCCCTTCTCTTCCTTTACTATGAGTTTAGGCACCATCTTATGCATGAAGCCTTTTCTAATTGCTATGCTCCACCAAATGCCAATGCCCTCCCTCATCAAACCACATATTGAATGACTTCATATTGGTATTACACATATGTATTTGTTCATTTTTGGTTATATTTCACATGTTTGTTTACATACTTTTCACACACACACACATTAGAATTTAAGCTCACTGGGAGGAGGGATTTGTTCTTTGTATTAGTATCCCTGGATCCCAGCCCATAGTAGGCACTTAATAACATTTTTCACTGATTGTTGATGGAATGGTGAGTGAGTATGCTTCACCAAAGACACTTAATAGACAATGATTGATTTATCTGTTGACTGATAAAAAAAAGTTCCAGACACATTGTATCTGTGACCGTCTAACTGTGATAGACTGGACTCCTCTCAGCAATGCAAGGTGAGAAGACAACTCCAAGGGACTCATGATAGAAAGAGATGTCCACGTCCAGAGAACTAACTACAGAGTCTGAATGCAGATGGAAGCAAACTATGTGCTCTCTCCCTTTAGTGTTTTGTTTTGTTTTGTTCCTTCTTTCTCGTTGTTCACTCTTTTGGCTATGATTCTTCTTTACAACCTGACTAATGTTTAATGTGAAGGTATTTGTAGAGCCTATATTGGATTGCATGTTGCCATGGGGAGGAGAGGGTGGAAAATCTGGAACTCAAGGGATTGTGGAACTGAATGTTATAAACTAAAAGCAAATTAATTAATTAAAATTAAAATTCCAAATGTATATTAAATGAATATAAAATAATTTTGAACTGGACCTTAAAGGGAGGTGGGGGCTCTAAAAAAAATGAAGGAGAGGAAGGAGAGTTTCCAGGGATGGAGAAAAAGGCACCAAATCAGGAAATGATTTTGCAAAGGCACCAAATCAGGAAATGAAATTTGGGCACTGACAAATCCCTCTGTGTGTCTAGTGCACTGTAGAGGAGGGAAATTCTTCCCAGGTCTGAAGTCACAGAAATTTATGCTGATAATTGTGGTTTGTTGCAACACTAGACACCAAGGGCTCATCCTGGTTCTTATCAGGTCCTTTTGTATTCCTTGGAAGCATGAAAACAATACATATGTTCATATGGGTTTTCTATGTACTTACATATATGCATGCTATTTCTCCCAATAGAATGGAAGCTCTGTGAGGGCAGGGACTGTTTTATTTTTGTCCAGGTATCACCAGCACTGACAGTATACCCTATCTGTCACATAATGGGCATTTAATAAATGCTTTTTGAGTAAAGAAAAAATCCTAACAAAGGACAAGATAAATGAATATATATCTCTGAGTATTGCAATGCCCTGCTAATTCTAGATGGTACCAGAATTAAGACACTGGGAACAGTATCATTGTGCCCTCAAATCTCCTGGCCAAAATTTGGTCCCAATCTCTGTGTGTCCAGGCGTTCCTTCCTCCTCCCCCATCTCCCCAGCCCTAATAAAAGGGGGAAAGTCACGCAACCCTCCCTTAGATAGAAGCTATGATCTTTAATTAGGTTAATGGGTTACAAATAGGTTAATTAGGTTAATGCCTGTGAATAAGGAAACTGCTTCATAATTGCTACTGTCATTTTTCCAGCCCATGGTAGCAAGCTTAGTACAGCGGCCTCTGGATGCTAGCCTCTAATGCTCGGTTCCACTTGGTTCCCTGTGATAACTCTCACATCGGGCAAGCTGACTCCTCTCCCTCTTTAGCAATGCACTAGGAGAGATGTATTGTCTACCTTCAGAATGATTTCTTGCTGGTTTCCCTGGAATAAAAGCAATTTTGAAAAAAAATATTTTTGACAAATGAAAGGGGGGAAACCAGCTCTTAAAATCCAGGGCACTCGAAAGGTTCATTTTCCTGTTTTAATTTGCTTTAGTGTTTCTAGGGAATAATAAGAGTTTTTTAATGCCAAAGGTGGCGTTCATCATTCAAAACCCTCTAATTTCCTCCCATATTGCAAGTAATATGGTAATAGTTCTCCAATGAAATATTACCTAAAATATAACTCACTCATTTTCTTTACAGTTCAGAGTTATTTGGAAAATATGTATCATCTTTTCACAAATATTTACTTTGCGAGTATGTTGAAAATAATCTGTGATCAGGGCTCAGTCTCTTCCTTATCCTTGTTTGGGGGGGGGGAGGGGAGGGAGGGGGAGGGAGAGAGGGAGAGAAAGAGAGAGAGAGAGAGAGAGAGAGAGAGAGAGAGAGAGAGAGAGAGACAATAAGAGAAAGAAAGTAAACATAAAGGAGAAAAAGAAATAGAATGAAAGAAATAAAAGGGGGAAGTAGAATGAAAAAGAAGGAAGGAAGGAGGGAAAGAGGGAGGGAAGGAAGGAAGGAGGGAAGGAAAGAGGGAAGGAGCAAAAAAGAGAGGGCAGAAGGGAGGGAATGAAGAAAAGGAAGGGGAAGGGAAGGGGAAGGGAAGGGGAAGAGAAGAGAAGAGAAGAGAAGAGAAGAGAAGAGAAGAGAAGAGA
>NW_027185797.1:10931730-10939230 GCF_028583685.1 Petaurus breviceps papuanus | reverse complement strand
TAAAGACAGCATTGGCTTGAAAGTCAAGAGACCTGGGCTCTAGCCTCATCATTTTACCTTGGACTAATTCTATATTATTAGGATCATAAATACAAGCCTTAAATCAGGCATTCATTTATTCAATAAATGGTTGTTAGATTGCAGGAGGTGAAATTCAGTCAATTGGCCTCCTTATTAGTGATTCTGATGAGAATCTCCATGCAAAAAAAAAAAGCAGAAATGAATGACCATAATATGAGGTGGAGATTAATTTAATGCTCTGGACTTGAGTTATTCATCTATATAATGAGGAGGTTGGGCTAGAAGATCATAATTTTATATTTATTCACATCTTGGACACACTTATAATTTTTTTTTCCATCCTTAAGTTTTTACCACATATTACTCGTCACAATCCTCTCTTCGAACATACCAAACATTGGTATAAAAATTGTGACTCACCCCTCACTTATCAGGTAAGATAGTGAGTATTCCCTTCTGGCACAGATCAAACTAAAAGGCTAAGGTCCCTGCCAACTCTGAGATTTTCTGACTCTGCTTCTAATGTCTAAGATTCTCTCCAATTCTGTAATTCTAAGAGTCGCTGAACCAATAAATGAGGAATATCATTGGTCACACACCTTCCATACATCAAGTTTAGAGACCATCATCCTTTATTTAACAGATGAGGGAACCTTGGCCCTGGTGGATAAGGAGATATGCCTAAGGTCAAACAGCAAATCCATGGCATTGGAAAGAACCCAGATAGCCTTACTGGGAGCCTGATACTTTACCTATTGTGGGGAAGCTCCAACTGCCTGTAATGGGAATGCAAATTTGGAAGATCTTCCCTGCCCCTAGGCTAAAATGCACCTGAAGCCTGGGGAGGGAGGCTTGTTTTTCAGTAGATATTTCTTGATTGGCCAGTGAGTCAATAAGGTTGTTACATTCTCTGAGCCAGGAGAAGGCTATATAAGCCCTGATGTGTAGCTTTGTTTTGGGACTCACTTTGAGAAGTGTTGTGTGATTTGATCTGAATTCTGGGAAGCCGTTGTTGAGAGTCCCCCGGCTTTGAAAAACCCAGAATGTGGAAACCCAGATGTTGACTGGGTATGGATGTAATGGTTGGACAGTTTGGAAATCTGTCTACTTGATCTGTTTCTGTCTTGATAATTCTGCCTGTATGCTTTGAAGTTCGGGGTGCTGACCTCTTTCCCCTGAACAAGGTAAACGATATATGTCTGACTGATTAAAGTAAGCTTGTTAACCCATTTTGAGTTGCTTTCCTTTATCAAAGCAGATCTAAGAACCTGTGGTGGCAGCAAACCCTGATGACGCTTGGGGTGCTTGCTGCTACACTGCCCTATCTTGTAAAGAGAGGGATAGAGATTTGCTCTCCAGATAATCATTATGAACATTAGGAGAGAGCAGAAATACCTAACAGATATTTCCTGATGCAAATGCAAGTGATTCTCAAATATCCATTGAAATAGGGAGAAAAGTAGCAAAAATTCCCAAATAATCTCTACCTCATATTATGACCATTCATTTCTACATTTTTTGGGGGGGAGAAGAAGGGGGGCATGGAGATTCTCATCAGAGTCACTAATAAGGAGCTCAATTGACTGAATTTCCCCTCCTGCAATCTAATAATCGTTTATTGAATGAATGAATGAATGAATGAATGAATGAATAAAAGTATTAAGTGCTTCCCATGTACAAGGCAGTAGGCTGGGAAGCAGAGCTACAAAGACAAAAGGAGAACAACCCCCTGCCTTCAGGGATATTATATTCTACCACGGGAATGCCCCATATCTTACCCTGCAGAAGATCTGGGATAGATCGGTCACATGACCAGAAGGTGGTCAGCCAGAGCCAGGAGAAATATAGGCAAACCAAAGGCTTTGGGTAACCCACAAACTAGATAATTAGTCCCTAAATAATCAAGAGTTGGCTGCATCATCACAAAGATTCAGAATTCTTGTTATTATCATCACCATCAACATGGCAGAAAGCCACCATTCTCTTTCAGTCTCCACAATGGAAAATTACAGCAAGCTGGTGAGAGCTAACATTTCATTGAGGACCGATCTATACTGTCTATTGCAATGACACCAGACTCTCCACATTTTCAGTGAGCTGTTTTACAGAATTAGGAAGAGAGGGGAAAAAAAGAAAGGAAGGCGATATTCTGGAAAACACAAACTGTGACTACTTATCATTATTATTTATCACTTATTTGGGTGCCAACTGTGTCCTCAATGCTGAAAGAAAATAAGGGGGAAAAAAACCACCACGCAGAGGAAGACAGTCCTTGTTCACTGGGCTCACAATCTAATTTTGTTTGTCTGTCTACAATGAGCCCGACGTCTTTAATTAGCGGCAACTGCTGCCGACACGAAGTCACAAAAGGGAGATCAAAAATTTCTATCACATTTCTAGACATGAAGACAAATGGGAAGGAAGAGGCCTAAGTGTAATTAATTTTCACTACAGCTAGAAAAGGAAAACTTTCAGCCATAGTGCCTTGCAAAGCGTTTATCGGTCCGATTGTGTCAGCATGCGTGATATAGGACCAGGGCCACTGGTTCGCGGATACAAGATAGTATGACTTGTAACTTCCAATTGGGCTGGGAAGTAAAAGAAAGATGACCCCCAGCTCTACTTAGATTATTAGAGTTGAAAATATCTGAAGGGCATGGAAGGGGATTAAAAAAAAGGGGGGGGGGGAAGAGATGCCTGTGATTCAATTATATACAGTGCCCAGAAGAAGCAACTTGATTTCTGCTGCTAGGAAGTTCAGTGGGAGTCGTTATATCAAAGCAAAGTCAGAATCCAAATTATCCAGGTTGATCTCAGATAATGAGGGCTTGGACAGAGAGTTACCTTGCACAATTCAAGGTAGAAAAAAATATAAGTAATGAAGCTGAGCAAAGGAAAGGGAACATTATTCTCAGAGGTAAACTTTCAGAAGGATAAGTCACAAAGATGTAGCTGAATCATTCCCACTAATGCTTATATAAATAAAGCAAGTAAATCCTTGGGAATCAGATGAGTGTTTCTACTCCACCCTGCCTTGACAGTCTCTAGCTTCAGAAGATTATCCAGGGCTAGTCAGAGAGGGGAGGAAGCCCACCATCTGAGGCAGAAAAGAAGAGATGTCCCTGGATGTCTGTTACTTAGGAAAATGGGCGAGCAAACAATCCTGATGGCACTGGAGGGCTTACTCAGATGGGAAATAGTTTCTGAGGAGAGCTGATGACAGATGGGTCATTGTAACTGTTTTAACTAGCTCAGCTTGACCTGAAAGGAGACATAAACATTCCGCATGGGTGAGGACCACTCTTCCATCCCCTGGACCTCCTACCTCTACACTGCCGAGGACTGGGTGAGTTTTCCTCATGCCTTAACTCCATATCATAGTCTCCATCCTAAAAACTGATATTCTGGGAGGAATAAAAGATGTATATCATACTCCCTGTGAGTTTTGTTATTGGTTAGTTTAAATAATCTCTGACCTGTGCCTCCTGCACAAAAGTAAAAGTGGAAGATGCTTTAGATTCCTGAAAAAGAAATATAGGAGGGAGGAGGGAAAAAGTGTCCACAAAAATACTGCTACTTGTCCTGAATGAAAAATGAATGGCCCAGTAAGTCTCCCTG
Source organism: Petaurus breviceps papuanus (assembly GCF_028583685.1). Taxonomy (NCBI): domain Eukaryota; kingdom Metazoa; phylum Chordata; class Mammalia; order Diprotodontia; family Petauridae; genus Petaurus; species Petaurus breviceps. Next base: position 10,935,591 of record NW_027185797.1, on the reverse strand, counting down.
TCCCTGTCCCTGACTAAGAAGCCTAAAAGCAAGTCACAGAAATACAGCTTATATTTCATTGACTGCTTTATTTAATGCAAAAATAAAGCATTCCCCATTCAGTGAGGTTTGTATTTCTTTCATTCTTCTAACATTAATATTTCATCACAACATCCTAGATTTATAGCTGGAAGTGACCTTAAGGCCAATTAGGCCACCCCCCCCCCAACTCAGGTGATGCAGAAGATGGAGTCAGGAAAACTCATCCTCATGAGTTCAAATCTAGCCTTAGACACTTACTAGATGTGTGATCCTGGGCCAGTCACTTGACCCTGTTTGCCTCAGTTTCCTCATCTGTAAAATGACCCGGAGGAAATGGCAAACCACCTCAGTATCTCTGCCAAGGAAACCCCAAATGGGGTTATGGGCAGTTGGATATGACTCAAAAATGACTGGACAACAAGAACCCAGTTTTACAGATGAGGAAACTAAGCCTTGGGGAAGTTAAATGACTAACCCAAATTCACACAGGTAGTAAGCAACAGAGAGGCAGTATTTGAACCCAAGTCATCCTGCTTTTCTGCCTCTTCCTTATGTTTGGTTTTTGGTACTATGCCCCTACTTCCAAAGAGCATAATGAAAAAGTAACCTGAGAGGTCATCTACATCAAACTCCTCACTTTACAGATGGAGAAACTGAGGCAGAGAGAATGACCTGTCCAGAGTCATCCAGTTTATAAGTATCAGAAATGAGATCGAACCAAGACTTCACTGACTCTAGTTCTTAGCTCCATCCACAGCTCCATGAGTGCCCTTGGAAGGACCTTGCTTTGTAAAGCTGAAAGCCCAATAACAGGGTCAGGAGATATGATTGTTAGCTTTGTGTATTGAAGTTCCAAGTCAACCTAACCAATTCTCTTTTTTCCTCTATTTTTCTTTTTTCTGCCCATCATCCCAGGCCATGGCATTTCAGTGCTGTCTGCTTCCTTCTCAAGTATGATGCCATCTTTCTACTCTATTTGTCCTCTGATCCCTCCATCCTTCTACTTACCTTGGCTTTCTCCCCTCCCTGAACACCTACCCCCATGCATACCCCTGTACAGATCTTCCACAATCAATTGATCAACCTTTACCAAGCACCTACTATGTGTCAATTGCCATGATAAGAGCTGAGCTGGATTTTGCTGACTAATTCTGACTTCAGGACTCATAAGGACATCTCATCATTCTGCTCCATCCTCTTCATGCATAATATGAAGCCAAAGTAGGACATAGATAAGTATGGTCTCCAATACACCTTCCTTCTGATGCCCTCCATTGCTACCCACCATCCCTCATCTTTTTCCTGTCTCCATACCTTCTAACTCCACCCTACCTCTGTTTAGAAGTCCTCTCAGAAGACTCTGCCATTGTGCTTTCCTTTTTTCCCAGGTCCCTTCTTAGGGGATGCCAACTCAACTCTCTCCCTCTCCAACCCTGTGAAATCTTGTCTTCTACATGGGACATCTAGCCCATGTTCTAAGACCCCTTTTCTTTTTTCCTAGGGTCAGAGATCTAGTCCTGAGAGACATCTCAGAGACCATCTAATTCTACCTATTTTTTTTATTTAAAGTCATTTTTCTATCTCCTGTGTTGTATAAAATATCCCTCCTCCTTCCCCCTCCCAGCAATCTAAGATCAGGAAAATGAGGCCTATAGAGGTTGAGTAACTCAACCAAGGTTACACAAGAAATGCGTCAGAGGCAGGATCTGAACTAAGGCCCTCCTGCTTTTCTATGTCTTCAATTTACCTCTCAGTGTTTTCTTTACTTCCATTAGACAAGAGAGAATAGAAATAAGAGGGGTCCAGAGGCAGATCAAAGGGCACTCTGTAGGCCTAGTGAGATAAACCATTTAAGAGGTGAGTTCTAGGTTGGGTGGGACCCCTCTACCCTGCTCTAGACATGAAATGCTCTCACCCTGCAGAAAATCATTTAACCTTTCTGGTCTTTCCCTGTGCAAAAAGTGTTAATTAAGCTTCCTTACCTCACAGGGAAGTTGTGAGGATTAATTCGTGTTTATAAAGCACTTTGATGAAAGGTGCTATTAAGGCATTCTTCAGGCCTGGGTGCTGCCTTTCCCTCCCTCCTACATGAGTCATTAGAAGTGCCAGAGGGTGGGGGGAAGAGGAGGAAAGTGCCTGAGACTAGCACAGGCCCTGTGTGTGCAGAGGGGGTGGGGTGGAGGTAGGGGGCAGCCCTAAGGACTCACTAAAAGCATAGACACAGAAAGCTTAGGGGTGTGAGAGACTAAAAGGCATCCCCAAACACCCCAAAAAACTTCTCTGCTAACTTTTCCTAACTGCAGTCCAGGGGCGAGCAGCAGAAACTCCTTCCAACCCAATGACTGGGCCCTCTACTCTTCTGTGACTCAGCCTCTTGAGAAACTGAAGGAGGATGGAATCCTTCCTTGCACACACTGGCTGGAGGCCTTGGCACATTACACTTCAAACTCTTTGCCTCCAGCCCTTCCAGGAAAAGAAGCTTTGCCATATTACAGATGACTGGAGAGCTATGAATTCTTCTCCATCTCCATTTCTTTCTCTCAGCTGGGCAGAGGAGTAGAGGGATGATGAATACACATAGACCTAAAAACAAACACATAATAATAATGAACACTTATATAGAGCTTTCAGGTTTGCAAAGGGCTTTCTCGTTGGGACCTCAAAGCAGCTCTATAAGGCAGGTATGATTAAGATTTTAATTTGGCAGATAAGGAAACTGAGGCTCAGGGTCAAGTTAAGTGACTTGCCCCAGGGTCACACAGCTAGGAATCTCAGAAGCAGGATTTAAACTCAAATCTTTCTGACTCTAGGCTAGTCTATCCTGTGTTCTATGGGTAATCTATCCTGTACACTATGCAACCACCCCTGGGAACACCTAACACCTGGGCCTCTAATTCACTGAGACACTAAGATGCTATTTTATACTGCCATAAAAGGTTAGAGACCTTTGCCGTGTCAGTAGAAATAATAGGCAGGGACTTCTCCCTAGCCTGATGGTTGGTGTCCCTGCTTCCCTTCTCTCTGTTCTAGGCCACCCTCCACTCAACTGTCAAATCAATCATTCTAAAACCCAAGGTTGATAATATCATCCCACTAGTCAACAAACTCCAGTGGATCCAAGTTCAAATAGAAAAGCTTCCGCTTGACTTCTAAAGCCTTCTATAATAGAATATTATATATAGAATAGAATATTGGTTCCTTCCTTCCAGGCTTCTCAGATCTTGCTCCCTACCATATGCTCTCTGATCCAGTGTCAGTGGTCTCCTTGCTGTGCTTCTGACGTGACACTCCAAGAATTTTCACTGGCTACACTCCACACCTGGAACACTATTGTCCTCCCTTGTGCCTTCTGGCCTCCCTGGTTTCCCCCAAATCTCAACTTAAGTCCCATTACCTGCAAGAAGACTTTCCTGATTCTCCTTAATCTTAATACCTTTCCTCTGAGATTATATCCTACTTACAATAGATAGATAGACAGAAGGAGAGAAGGTGAAAGAGATAGAAATAGATGACAGAAAAACAAACAGATAGATAGATAGATAGATATAGGTAGGTAAGTAGGTAAATAGATGGTAGATAGATGGAAAAATAGACAGATGGACAAATAAATAGAGCAAGCTAGGTAGGTAGATAAATGAATGGATAGATATAGGTAGATAGATAGACAGACAGATGATAGATAGATAGACAGATAGATAGATGATAGGCAGATAAATAAAAAGGTAGATAGATAGAGCCAGACAGACAGATAGATGATAGACAGACAAACAGATAGATAGACACACAGACAGACAGATAGATAGATAGATAGATAGATAGATAGATAGATAGATAGATAGA
>NW_027185797.1:10921287-10931720 GCF_028583685.1 Petaurus breviceps papuanus | reverse complement strand
AGATAGATAGATAGATAGATAGATAGATAGATAGATAGATAGATAGATAGATAGATAGGCAGATGATACATAGCACAGCATTGTTTGCATTTTGTCTCCCCCATTAGATTGTGAGTTCCTTGAGAGCATAAACTACATTTTGCATTTTTTTTTTTTGCATCCCTGGGGCTTAGCACAGTGCCTAGCACACAGTAAGTTCTTCATAAATGCTCTTCCACTTAACTCCAACTCTGTCTCAGCCTCCCCCAGTTCCCCCCCCCCCCCCAAGCTCCCACCCTCACATTCTAATGTTTTCTAGAAGTTAACCAAAGCTTCTAAGACATATCTGGACAAGATTTGAAAAACAAAAGGAAAAGGGTAAGTGTTGATCACCAATTTCAATGACTGAGTGGAAAGTGCTGACCGTGTGGCAGGAGACCATGTTGCCTTGTATGGTGAGGCAGGGGAAGGGGAAAGCTGAGCTGCAGTGATATCCCTGGAAAGTGGGGAGGAGTTTCTACAGTCAGGGCTATGTTGTCTCACACAGGAGGAGCCCCCAGATTTAGTCAGCACTCTTCCTCAATACAAAGAATGGGTTTTTCAGGTAGTTGTACTCTTCTTTGAATGAAACATTCTGTGAATGAAACATTCTGTGAATGAAATTCAGTTGCCCTAACTCAACTGGAATAAATAAATGAATCAAATGAATGAAATACCCTATCTTAAGCTCTACATACAAAGGACCATGCTAAATACTAGGGGGAGGGGGGGATTGTTCCAAACAGAAAAGTGGAGACAGCTAAAGAGCTACTGATCTAGTGAAGGAGACAGCACATCCAGGAAATCTCAGTTGCAAGGCAGAAGAAGAGTCCATGGTCCTTAAGGTATAACAGCAAAGCAGACAATGATGCGTTTTGTTCAATGTCATTTCCACTGATTAAACCATATCCATTTCTCATGCTGAACTAGGATTGAGGACTTCTTCAGGAAGGAGAATGTCAGAGAAGTCACATATTTGCCTGAGTAATCCTATTGGGTATCAAAGAGCTATAGGATATGAAACAATTGATGTGTTGACTAGACCAAGGCATGTGGTCCTGCCACTTTCCCTCTGGTATAGCACCAATATTTCCTGGAAGAAGTAGTAGATGGTACCTACAAAAAGCAGCTGAGAGGGTCAGGAAAGCAGGAGGAGAGGACAGATCTTCAGCACATGATGGCCTCTACAGCAGAGTATAAAACACAGATGGAGATTCAAAGATGACAGTGATGGTGGGGGAGCTGCAGAATAGCAAACTTCCCCAGCCTCAATGGCAATCAATGTGGGGGCAAGTGGGCAATGCCCCCTGGAAAATGACAAGGGTTTTCCAGAACCAGAGCTATATTATCTCATGTAGGAGGAGACCCCCCCCTCATTTAGTTGGAATTCATCAACACAAAGAATAAGTTTTTTCAGGTAGTTATTCCTTTTTTCTATCCTACCCTCCCACCATCTGCTAAAAAGCACATGAACCTGTGAGAAACTGTATCTATGTATGTACGAGGCAGAGATTGAGAATTATTTCTGGATTTTCCCATTCTTTACTTTGTTCTTTTGTCTCAATTAAATACTTTGATAGGTGATTCCTAGTTCTTTTCTGGTTTCTTGGTGCACATACTGGAGGCTGGGCCAAATATTAGCCTCCACATTGAACCAAGTCATAGTGGGATTCCAGATTTATGAGAACTATCAATACCAAAATAGCTAAGTATTTCTTCCCAGAATCACAGAATGTTAGCCTTGGAATAGATTAAAGATAGCACTCTAATCCAATTCACTTATCTTAAAAATGAAGAAAATGAGGTCCAGAATGATTCAGAAACTGCCCAAAGTCAAATAGTGTAGTGGCAACCACACTGGCATACCCAGGATGGCTGTTAGCACAGGTTCTTAGATCTGCTTTAGTAGGAAAGATAGCTGTTCAAGGGGTCAATAATATATTTTTTTACTATATTCATTAGTTCAGGGGAAAAGTAAGCACCCTGAACTTCAGAGAAAATCCAAACAAACAAAAAACCAGAGAAAATACAAGCAGAAAAGTAAAGACCAACAAACAGGATTTCTGTCTGAGAAATTAGCACTGATTTAACAGACAGATACAATTGTCTGACCAAGGCAATACATACATAGTTACCAGAGAGAGAAGTACTAACATCTAGGTTTTTCAAGGCTGGGTGGGGCTCCTTAACAGCTATCCATAGTCTCTTCTTGTGATTTACAAGAACACTCTTCCAATAAGTGAGCCCCAAAGCAAAATGCTAACCTCAGAGTATATATACCTTTCTCAGAGCCAGAAGGCATAACAACCCTCAAGACTGAGTGCCTAATTAAAAATAAGCAAAAGGTGTGAAAACCTTCCTACAAGCAAGCCTCCCCTAAGCAAGCTTCCCTTAATGGGCTCCACCTGAGGCCTATTAGTGGGCAGGGAAAATCTTAAATCCCATTAACATTACACATAGCTAATCAATTTCAGAGTCTGGACTTCAATCCCAGTCTTCTGAAGACCTATTTTACTAAATCACACCCTACTTCTTTCCCTACCTTTTCCCTCCTCAACACAACCCTAAATCCATTACTTCAGCCCCTCATTAGGAAGTCAACTATGCCCAGATCATTTCCTGTTTCTTGTCTCATCAAAACATGCTTTCATGTAATTATGAGATTTTTTTTTGTAAATAAGGAATTTCAGAATGCTTTCTCAATAAGTGCTCTTCTCCTGTCTTTTTTTTTTCTTTATAGTCCTCTTCTGTATTAGGTGACAACAGATGGGAAGCCCCCTGGGATATTTGGAAAATGTTGACACAGAACATGATGCAATAGAATGAAAATTCTGTTTGCACTGGGGGGAACCTGAGTTTGAATCCTGATTCTGCTAATTCCTAACTGTATGATCTTAAGTAGGTCACCTAACCTTTGTGGGACTTAGTTTTCTCCTAACAGGAGATAAATGAGTGATAGAAAAATGAAAGAAGACTAGTCAGTTGCTAGCACCTTTTACAGGTTTAAATCTATAATCCTACTAGTCTGTCTGACTGAATACTTTTTCCCTTAACATTTCAAAATCACTGCCATTTGTTAGAAGTGATGAACTCTTTGTCAGAGAGGAATGGCCTGAAGGAATGAAGCATTGCTGTCACCCATGCCTTCTCTCAGAACCACAGAGATGAAGTAGCAGGCCAGTTGCTTACTGAGATAGAACATTCAATTTGGAGTCAAGAAAGAGCTGAGTTCAAATCTTGTCTCATACTGACAAGCTGTTCTATCTTCCTCTCAGCTTTGATTTTCTCCTCTGTAAAATTGGATAATAATAGTGCCTACTTCACAGGGCTTTTAATAAACATTACATGCCAAGTGCCTCACTAAGTCCTGAGGATACAAGCAAAAGCAAAAACAGCCTCAACTCTCATAAAGCTCCTATAGAAAGCAATTTGCAAGTCTTAGAGAGGCGTACAGATGCTATTTTTTACTATTATTTGAATATTAGCTCCTTACTACCATTGTGATCTTGTATTAGGCAGCCATTGCATCTTTTAGGACCTTAGTGTGCCCATTTGTAAAATGAAAACATTGGACCAGATGATCACTCAATCCCCATCCATCTATGTCATTTGATCCAGCAATCTACAAAAGCATCTCAAGGTCCTTGGCCTTTCCTAGTCAAGGAGTAGTCTACGTATGCTCAGCATTTATTGTCCAGCTGCAGAATCACTGATTATGCCTTTCCCAAAAGAAAAAGAAACCTCTAAAAGACAATTAAAATCATGTAGATTAAATAAAAATCCTTCCACCCGGTTTTCCAATCTCACTAAGCTCTCTAAACTTCCAAGAGATGCCTGCCTGTGTCTTTTTAATAGAACTGCCAAAAAACATTTAATTTTTTCATATAAAAACACCTCGAAAATTGAACAAATTTCATCAAAATGTTTAAATGCCAGAAATGATTCCAATCTAATAAAACATTAAGAGTGTCTCTGCATCTCACACGTAGCAGGATCCTATTAAATGGCATGACTAGAGTTGTTTTTTTTAATCCTTTCGCACAAAATCGCCAATTCCAGTTCCTTTGGGGACATTTGCACAAGTGCCTTTTTTTTTTTAAATGAAGCAACCAGTTTCTTAAAATAAAGTTGGCTGGAGCTGCAGCTCCTTTGGGGACTAAGAGGAATCAGCTGACCAGATATTAAAGCTAAAACAGCCAGTCGTTGCTAAAGGATCTGGTGGTGTCTGAAGGAGAGGAGCATAAGAATGCACAGGGGACAGGGACATATTTGAATTGAAAAGGATTGGAGTCTGTTCTGCCAACCTGCTCTCCAGCCCAACTCTGCCTGCCTTCATGGAGGTTATAGTCCAGTAAATGATTACGGTCCATCCCCAAATAATTATAAAATAAGATAATACAAGACAAGTACATACATGTAGATCAAAGGCTATATAAGGAAAGGTCATTGCCAACTGAAACCAATAATGTAGCATCCAAGTTGGATTTTAGAAGTGGGTAAAAACGCTACAGATCCAGAGATGAGGCAGCAACCCAGACACAGAGGGAAGACAGTTGACATTTTTAACTGCAATAAGAAGGAAAAGCATAGATTAGCAAATCAAAAGCCTTCCTCCCCCCAACTACATGGGAAAGGAGTGATGAGAACTAAAATGGTCTTTCTTAAGGAGAGCAAACCCACATCAGGTAAACTTGAAAGATCAGTTAGGGTTCCCAGAAGTCACCCCAATATTTCGTCCCTAAGTCCCCCAGAGGGAAGGGCCGTGAACAGGACTGTGGGAACCTTCAGTAATTAACTCAAAACCAGACCAGGCTCACCTGATTTCAAGTTTCATTATGAACCTCGGGTATTTTAGGGCCTAACCCCCAATGCACTCAGATATCAACAGTTCAACCTTGTCATTTATGCTTGGTGTGGGAGAAGAAGGCTTTGAGAGACCCTCCCCTCTTCTGTAACTCTTCAAATCACATACAACCAACATCCTTATGCTAAGGCTAGCCAGCCTTATATTCTTAAAGGTTTTTAACACAAAATGTGTGTGTGTGTGTGTGTGTGTGTGTTTAAAGGAAACTGAATCCTTCAGGGGCCAGCATATAGTGCTGTGAGTCTTGTAACCTGGAATCTATTCCAGATTTAAGATCTACCTGACCCCTTGAGGTTGGGAAAGTCCCTTCTCTTTCTGCATCTACCATCAGCAAACTCACAGGGACTTTATGAGTATTAATTGAACTTTGAGATCTGAGAAATTGATTATTTATTCTGGAGGGCTCTCCCTCCAAATATAAATCAATTAATCAACAAGTACTATAAAGAATCTGTTACATGCCAGGTGCTAATAGTTAAGCATTAGCGATACTAAAACACAATGTCTAATAAGATCTGCCCACCTCACTATGCCAGGCTGCTTCCCTCTTCTTTCTTGGCCATAATGTTCTGCCCCAATTTGGGAGGTCAAGGCTTAATTTCTTTAACAATCATCATCATAATAGTATGTAGAGAGACATTTAAGGTTTGTAAAACATTTTGTGAATATTATCTCATCTGATCTTCACAACAACCCTGGAAGAAGGTGCTATTATTATCCTCAGTTTATAGATGAGGAAATTGTAACAGAGATTAAGTGACTTGTCCAGGGTCACACAACTAGTAAGTGTTGGATGCCAGATTTGAACTCAGGTCTCCAGATGTCAGGCTCAATGCGTCACCTAGCTGCCTCATAAAAGTTTCTAGCTGGTACAAAGATAGAGAACCAGCCTTGGATGACAGGAAGATGAGGTTTCAAATCCTGCTTTTACATATACTAGTTGTGTGACCCTAGGCAAGTCACTTAACTTCTAAGTACTCAGCAGTTCTCTAAGACTAGAAAGTGCCAGCTTGCAGGGAGTTTCCTCACCCAGGAGTTCTGCATACCAATGAAATCACAATGTTCATCCCCAATCCTCATCCTTATACTTTCATAGATACATACATACATACATGCGTATGTATGTATGTATGTATATATATGTAAATGCTTACAAACATATATTATGGATATACACACATACACACACACACACACACCCTTCACCCTCGCTTCTATCCAGAGAGCCAATGAAAATTTTAAAAACAACCTGAGATTTCACTTCAAATCCAACAAATTGGCAAAGAAGACAAAAAGACAGTACTAGTTCATGTTGGAAGGGCTATCTCTGTGAAGAAAAATGAGGGGCTAATGGTACTTCATCAGTGCCCTAAATTCTTCTGTTACAGATTCATTCTTTTGGGTTAATCAAGGTCTTCTCCCTGCAGTCTTCTTTTAAAAATAAAATATTCTGAGAAAGGGTAAGACAACTACTCACACCTTAGTTAGAATTAATTAATAGACTTCTTTGTTTCTTGAAAAGGGATAAAAAGCCACAGGAGAGGGGCAGTTAAAAGAAAGAAAAAATAGAAAGATGACTGTGATCCTGCAGAAAATGAGCTTCATTAAGTTTTCCCCAGGCCTTGCACTGGCTATTTGCCTGGATGAGAAGGTTGTGATACATTGCCCTAGAGATTGATGAAGGTAGTTAGGCAATGAATCAATAAATGGGAATCAAATCAACACTACCATTCGTGGAATGGACATGTCAATCTATTGCCCTATGCTCACAGAATCATCAAAGGATTATAGATCATAGATTCGAAATGGATGAGTCCTTAGAGACCACCTATTTCAGTCCCTCATTTTACAGCTGAGGCATAAAATGGTTGAGTGACTTGCTCACAGTCACACAACTAGTAAGTGTCTGGAGCACTCCAGATCTTCCTGGTTCCAAGTCTAATACTCTATTTGTTATTACTCTAATCTCCATCCCTTTGTGTTTCTAATCCAAAGCTCCACTCCCTTGTAGTGTTCTTTTCCTTAATCAGAATGTAAACGACTTGAGGGCAGGATTGTCTTGCTTTTATATTTGTATCCTCTTTGCTTAGCACATAGTAAGTCTTCAAATGCTTTTTCTTTCATTCATTCATTTATTCATTTGATCAATAATTGTTTATTATTATGCCTTCTACGTTCCAAACACTGGGGAAGCAAATACAAAAAAAATTAATTATCCCTATTTTCAAAGGGTTTACATTCCATCAAGGCAGAGAGAAACAATTTGTATTGCTAGAACTACAATGAATGACATGCCTTCATGGCTTGGTTGGGTCAATAATTCGGGGAAAAAAAATCATCAGTTTCTTTAAAAAGAAGCATAATGCCATTAAAAAAAACTCTACCTCTTTTTGCTGACTTTTGAGCCCAACAGGTAGAAAAGAATAAAATTGTGTAAGGAGATATCACAATGACTCATTGTGATTTTAGTCTCAAAAAGACAAGCAGACAAGGAATTGATATCAATCAGCTGTTTAATAAGTAGTGCTAGAATCCTGGTAGTTAAATTAAGAAAATCTTAAACAATCAAATGTGGAGGATGTTCCCCTTGGCGTGGGTACCAGGGAGCACGCTCACTGGAATCCACCTGGCATCATCAGAGTTGGCCATCTTCCACATAGCCATCAGGGAGCCTGAGCCATGATGTGCAGGTTGAGGAGAGAGAAGGTAAGAGGGCAGAGGCTGAGTGGGCTTGAGAATCCCAGGATGCCATGCTGCAAGAGAATGTCCAGACAATCATCACTATTGCAGTCACCCCAGAAACAACAGATGACCAAATGATGAGGACATCTCCTAATGGTAGGACATGTTCTGTGAGACAGAATCCTATATGCACTGCTACAGAAACTCAGGAGAAGAGGTCTGAAAATTCTTGCAAGAGAAATCTCTTAAAGGTTGCTCATATCTGTAAGTGCATGTTCCAAGCAGCTTGAGAGAAATTAGGATATATGGGCAAAACTGTTCCCCCACATGACATTTTCTGGGCCAACAGCAAAGACCAAACAGGGAAATGGCAAGGTAGTGAGTGAAATAGCTATACAAGTTTAAAAATTTTTTAAAGGCTCAAACATCCATGCACCCCCCACCAAAAAAATCTTTGTTTGGGGCAAATTCTAAAAACCCCAAATCTCTGCCTCAAGACTAAGTGCCTCTTCTCCTTTTGAAGTCTTTCCATTGGGTAACCACAGATTTTCACAGTATCAGAATATACATATAGGTGGGCACCAGGGTGGTGCAGTGGATAGAGCACCAGGAGTGGAGTCAGGAAGAACTGAGTTCAAATTTGGTCTCAGATACTTACTAGCTGTGTGACCCTGGGCAAGTCACTTAACCCTCTTTGCCTCTGTTTCCTTATCTGGAAAATGAGCTGGAGAAGGAAATGGCAAATCACTTCAGTATCTTTGCCAAGAAAACCTCAAATGGAGTCACAAAGAGACTGACAAAACTAAAAATGACTTAACAACACTCATGGCTGTATGTATGTATGTGCATGTTTGTGTGTGTATGTATTTTGTGTGTCTAAATATACATATATGTATATCTAGTGAGAAAGGTGAAAATAGAGATATAGAGAAGTATATATATATATATACATATATGTATATATATATATATATATATATATGTTAGTAAACTACTAAGTGAGGAAACAAGACAACATTCAGTGCTTTCTCTACAATCTACCTACTGCACTGAAAAGTTAAGTGACTTGGTAAGGATCATATAACCAGGATATGTCAGAGGCAAGACCTGGACCCAGATCTTCCTAGCTTTAAGACCAACTCTCAGCTATGCCACCATATAATACTACTGCTCCTAATAATAGCATACACAATAATAGCAAAACAGGAGTAACATGTAGTAGTATGTTGTTGGGCATTTCTTCAGTTATGCCCAAATCTTCTGAACCTATTAGGGGTTTTCTTGGCAAAGATACTGGTCTGGTTTACCATTTCTTTCTCCAGCTCATTTTACAGATGAGGAAAGTGAGGCAAACGGTTCAGTGACTTGCCCAGGGTCACCCAGCTTATAAGTGTCTGAGGCCAAATTTGAATTCAGGTCTTCCTGATTCTGAGCCCAGCACTCTATCTACTATGCCACCTAGCTGGTCTAATAATATAATATAATAACATAACACATATAGTAATAATAATAACATATAAATATATATTTATATAAACACATATGACACATAGTAATTAATAAACTAAAATACATAATGACCAGCATACCTACAATATCCATATACACATACCTATGCAGAGAAACACAGAATCATGAGTTTAGGGCTAGAAGGGACCTTGGATACCATCTAGTTCAACACTGATTTTACAGATGTGGAAACTAAGGCACAGGGAAATTACATAACTTGCCCAAGATCACAAAGGCAGCAGCAAGGGGTTTGGTTTCATTCTCTTTACCCCCTTCTTAGAAGGTCTTCTCCCTCAGCTCTTGTGGCCCCTTCTCCCATTGGTGAGTTCATCCCAGAACCTTTGGAGAAAGAACCCAGAGCATCTATGTTTCATTTTCCAGAGCAGGCTACCTTGCTCTGCACAAGTACTACCACCACCTCTCCACCCATCCCTTGCAATTCCCCAACTCCATGGGGACATGTACATTCAGATTTATTGCCTATATTTTTATTCTCGGTACTTAATAAATGCTTGTTGACTTTTGACTCCAAAACCAGTTATTTCCATTATATGATGCTAGAGATAAATGTCTTTATATGCATATAAATCATAACCATATATATTTATTTAGAGGTGCTTAATGTTTTATATTTGTGATCGTACCTAGTCCTGGAAATATCCTATAAGATTAAAAAAAAATAGCAAAAAAATCAGGACACTAGAATGCTGTGATGGAGAGGGCACTGGGTTTGGGATCTAACAACTTTGCTTCATGTCCTGGTTTGGTCATTCATTATGTGACTTTTGGGAAATTACTTCATCTTTCTGGGATTTGGGTTCTTCATTTCTAAAATCATTTACTTGAAGCCACTGATCACAAGGAATCATCCAGCTTAAAAGCCTACCCCACTTTGCATAAAAGGAAACTGAGGCATAGAGAGGCTTAAACGCCTTGGTCAATGACCCATAGATGGTAGGTTGCAAAATGAGGACTCAAACCCAGACTCCCTGACTCAAGCTCAGAGTCTTTTCAATGCATTCCATCCCCAACCTCTCCTTTTTCATCTCCTCCTAACTTCTGGCTGAGACCTCCAAATCTTTTTTTCCTAAGCTCCTTTAAGAATCAGCACTTACATTCTGTCAGTGTCCTATTCTTCGCTGTTTTCCAGATGCCTTCCTGTAACCAAAGTGTGTCCTTGGCTGATCTAGGCTGATGGGAATTAGTCTTTTCTCCAACACCAAATATTCAATATACTTGATAACAGTTTGGAGTAGTCCAGAGGACAAATCATTGTTTCCTATGGTTTAAGAAGAAACCGAAGCTTCTGTCTTATAGATAGATAGATAGATAGATAGATAGATAGATAGATAGATAGATA
>NW_027185797.1:10888411-10921277 GCF_028583685.1 Petaurus breviceps papuanus | reverse complement strand
ATAGATAGATAGATAGATAGATAGATAGATAGATAGATAGATAGATAGATAGATAGATAGATAGATAGATAGATAGATAGATATGTCCATATAGGGAGAGAGAGATAGAGAGTAACTACCAAGTTATTTACATATTGTCTCTCCCCTTAGAATGTGAGCTCCTTGAGGACAGGGACTATGTTTTTCCCTTTCATAATGTTACCAACATGGTGTGGCATTGTTTTTGTTGTTGTTGTTCAAGTCATGTCAGTCACATCTGACTCTTCCTGATCTCATCTTGGGTTTTCTTGACAAACTGGAGTGATTTGCCATTTCCTTCTTCAGCTCAATTTTATGGATTAGAAAACCACAGCAAATAGGGATAAGTGACTTGCCTAGGGTAACATTGCATTAAGTAAGGGTTTAGTAATTGGCAGTTGACTGGACTTATTTTTTTTCCACTTAGAATGCTATTCTGTGGAGTCAGAGATAGCTATCATGGAAAATGAGAGAAAGCAAAGAAAAAGAGGAAACTAGAAATAAATTTTGCTTTCCCAAAAGTTACCTGTACCTCTTAATTGTCAAATCTAGTTATCTTTATTAGACCTCATTCTGCTTGCACTCTGGGAGGTTATTTGATATTGTTAACTACTTTGTCCTCCTGGATACTTTAACCTTTCATGGTTTCAGTGGCTCAGGAGGAGAAAGTGAGGCTGGCAACTTTGCACAGCCTTCCATCACTTAAATCCATTTCACTTGCAAGTAATGGCATCACCTTCCTGAAGTCATGGTCCTTTTCAAGAATGAAAGACAAACAATGCCTGTTCACACCCAGTTTCCTTCATACCTCTCTGACCACACCTCAGTCTCCTCTGTAGGATCTTCTTCTGTGTAATGTGCACTGACTCCAAGTGTTCCCTAAGTCTCTGTCCTGAGCCCTCTTCTCTTTTTTCTCTATACTGGCTCATTTTCTTTGTACTTGCTCAATCACTGTTTGGTGATCTTGTTAATACCCATTAATTCAATTATTTTCTCTATGCAGATGAGTTCCAGCCCTGATATCTCATCTGGAGTTTTGGCCATTTCGATTTGGCAGTATCAACTATTTATTAGATATTTTTAATTAGATGTCCTATAGGTAACTCAAAGGCCTTATGTTCAAACCAGCACTTATTAGCTTTCCTCTTGAATTGCCCACACTTCTGAACATCCTTGTTACTGTCAAGCATATCATCAGCCTTTGAATCAAAAAGGTTTGTGATCTTTTCCTAGTTCACCCTTTGTATCCTGTTAGCTGCCAAATCTTGTAATTTCTTTGTCTGTGATGTCTCTTTCATGTGTGTGTGTGCCTCCTTTAGTACAGTCCCACCATCACAACCTGGACTATTATAATAGATACATAATTGTCCTCTTTGACTCTCCATCTCCTATCTCAGTGCAATGCTCTCCCTCTTCATGTTTGTCTTATATCTGAGAATCCCTGGCTTCTTGAGAGATTTATTTTAGGCACCACCTTTGCAGAAGAACTTTCCATGCCTTCTCAAATGCTAGTGCTTTCCTGTATAAGGAAAATCTATTCTGCATGTATGTATCTTGTATGTGCCTAATTATGGTCGTGCTTTCTCCTCCACTAGACCATAAACTCCTTGAGAACAGGGGCTAATTTTGTTATTTCTTAGGATCTCAGAACTTAGCACAATGCATGGCATAGGGTGAATATTTAATAAATGATTGATTAATTTTACAGATAACTAATGAAGGCTCTCTCTGGAATCAGAGGACGTTGGTTTATGTACTGCCTTTGGTTGGGCATGTCAATTAAACCTCCTGGTCCTTAGGTTCATCATCTAGAAAATGATGGGTTTGGACTAGATGACCTCTGAGGTCTCATCTTGCTCCAGAGGCTTGATTCTATGAAGTTAAGGCCCAGGGAAGTTAATAACAGCCTCAAAGTCACAATGGTAATTAAGTAGCAGAGCCAGGATTTAAACCGGGATCTCAGTGCATATAGCACCAGGCCTAGAGTCAGGAATATTCATCTTCCTAAGCTCATATCTGACCTCAAACATTAGTTGTGTGACCCTGGGAAAGTCACTTAACCCTGTTTGCCTCAGTTTCCTCATGTGTAAAATAAGCTGGAGAAAGAAATAGAAAACTGTTCCAGTATATTTGCCAAGAAAAACTCAAATGGGGTCAAAGAATTGGAAATGATTAACAACTAAACAACAACTTTTGATTCTAAACCCAGTTTTCTTTCCATCAAAGCAATAGGCCATTGTATTGTGAGGTTGGCTAAAAATGTTTAATGATAATGAACTCTAAGATCTCAAAAATCTCTGTAGCTATGATCCTAAAATCTAATGATTTGACTCAATATATTTCACCTTCTTTTCTTAATTGATTCAGTCAGTCAATGATTCAAAAAATATAAAGTGAGACAGGCACTGTCCTAGGTGCTAGTTTCTGACCAAGGATGATAGAAGCCTCCAGCATCTCCTTCAGCATTGCACGTACCTCTCCTAAAATCATTTGAGCAAAAACCTGTGAACCAAGTCAATGATCCCAGTGTAGTCCTGCAAAATCAGATGTCAAAGAAATCTTGTGCAGATAGAAGTGAGATAATCCCTCTGCAGTTCTTTCTAGATAAGGAAGCCCCACACCAGTGAAAGAATACTTGCCTCATGGGGGGAGGAGGGAGGGGAAGAGACAGAGAGAGACAGAGACAGAGAGAGGAGAGACAGAGATTGAATGTCAGAATGATCTAGAAAAGAAAGACAAGTCAGACAGCCAAGAGATCCGCAAGCCATTTCCCTCAGCTATCTGTATGAGAAAACTGTTTTCTTTCCAATGTATTCTGTAACACATCCCGCTGTGTACTTTTTAATTAGAAGGAAAGGTTAAGGCGGTTAACCAGATTATGTTAAAATATGTGTATAAACACACTCAAAATTCCGAAACTGGAAAGCTTGCAATGATTTATTTTTTTAATATTTTAAGTGAACGTGGGTGTGTAATTTATTTTATTATTACTAAGGAATAGATCCAGGGAGCACTGCCGGGCCTGTGCAGCTCTAGGGTGTGTTCATCAGGAAGTTTCGCAACTTAGCAGCCGTTGGGGGAATGTCCTGCGTGTTATTTCTTCTCCCTCCAGTGAAGAAAATCAAGGACAATGAAAAAAGGCATAGGTCTGGAGGATAAGCTGGGATTAAGTGTCTCAAACAATGTAGAGGAAATGTGAAGTGATCACAAGGCATTTACCGACTTCCTGTACTTACAAGAAGAGAATTCTTCACTCAATGAAACAGGGGAAAAAATGCATTAGGAAATATTCTGGAAGCTGGTAAATCTACAACTTTAAATTCAATCCAACATGCCTTTATTAAGTGCTCACTAAGCACAAGGTATAACTTGTTCAAGCCTTGAAGAAAGGAAGGAAAGAGGATTGATGATAAAGGAAAGAGCACTGGGTTTGGAGTCAGAGGTTCCAGACTCAAATCTTACTAAATGTGGGACGTTGAGCAAGTCACTTTTCTCTCCCCTCGGTCTCTAATTCCTCAAGTAAGAAGTTGGACTAGATCATGTCTGTGTGACCCTTCCAACTCAGATCAATGACTTGCTGTTCTATCATTGTCCAAGTACTACCTAGAGACAGTGAGTTGGTTGGTAAGAGAGTCTGAAGCCAGAAGTCAGAAGGGTTCAGTAACTCACTTCTCACTACTGGTGAGCACCTCTGTTTCAGAAATTTCTTTTTGGATGCCAATAACTACTGGCTTACATAAACGCTTCACTCTGCCCTGCAATCAGCCAAGCAACAAGAATTTTCTATGCACCAACTATGTGCCAAGCACTTTGGCTCCAACACAAAAATGAAGCAGGTCTTGCCCTCAAACAGATTACATTCTATCAGGGAAAAACACAATATACACATCAAATGAAGCAGCTAGGTGCTGTGGAGGATAGAATGTTGGACTTGAAATCAGGAAGACCTGAGTTCAAATCCTACCTCAGACATTAACGATATTGTAATCCTGGGCAAGTCACTATAATTTCTCCCAGATGTAGTTTCCTCAAATATAAAATGAGGTGGCAGGAGTCTACGAACTGCTATTCTTTCCCCCACAGAGAAAACAAACACATGTAGATTTTATATTAGAAAAGCTTTCATTTGGCAATGTTCCTGACATGTTCCTGAACGATACCATGCTGTGTAAGACAAGGACCTTTGCCATAATATGGTGAGGGGCCATCCCACAATGGAGGCTCCAAAATGTGGGCACAAGAAACAAGCTCTCACTTTCCCACTAATAAAAGACCAGACAATCCAAAGGAAAGGGTGAGAAGTGTTATTCAGAGGTAGATCTCCATAAAGGAAGTACTGAATAATAAAGGCAACCAGTTAGCTTTGTGCTATTTCTTCTTATAAATGTGGCATCCTAGGAAGACTGGCATTACATAGGTGTCCCTACAGGAACTAAATTGGCTTGTATTGAGGAGAGAATGTAGAAATTAGACAAAGACAGTTGTCTTGCCCTTGCTAGGACTGATTATACCCTTGTAGGTCTCTCTGGATTAAAGTGGATCTGAGAGCACCCAAGTTTGTGGCTGGCAGTCATTTTGCACTGAGGGAAACAGCATATTTTGCTATTGAGTAGGTATCAAAGGTGTGAGAGATTGGCTTCCTCACTCTCCTTGGTCTAGTCTAGTACTTGCCCGGCATCCAGGTGCTATGAACTAAACTCTTGCCAACCCGAAACAGTATAAAAGCATAATAAATTTAGAGTTAGTATGGATGTTGGGGGTGATTTTATAGATGGGGAAAATGAGGCCCAAGGAGGATTGGTGATTTTCCTCCTGGCATGCACAGAGCAAACTCCAAAATCATACATCTGGAGCTAGAAGGAACTCAGAGGTCATCTAGTCCAATACCTTCATTTTAAAGAGGAGGAAACCGAGGCACAAGTTAGCAAATTAATTTCCCCTTGACCTCTTAGCTCTCATTCAGAGTTGAGATGGGAACAAATGTCTTCTCACTCTAAGGTCAACACATTTCCCACTTAATGACACTAGCTCTCTAATAGCATATGCCCATTGTGCAGCTGTTGTGAGATTGAAATGAGGAAATGATGTGAAAGCTCTAAGGTGTTTTATGAATGTATATCATAATGTGACTGCCACACCAGCACCCCTGATGGACTGACATCAGTTTCACTTGCTCAGACTATATCCAGAGGTGGGTGACTGATTCAGGGATAGGCATGAGAAATCAGCTGAGTGTGGGGGACTTTTGAAGGCTGAATAGAAGAGGAAGGAGGAAGAAATTGGCAACCCACTTGAAGAAGCAGGTGGCTTTCTCCCTCCAACTGCCTTGGCAAGATTGAGACAGCCAGGTAGTTTGTATCCCATGGGGGGAGCCTCTTCATATGCTTTTGGGTGATAAAGGGACAGAAATGAAAATGAAATGCAAACACCTGAGATGGATAGAGATTCGGCAGCAGAGCTGTGATCGCCCAGAGCAGGACCAACACCAGCTGCTCCCTGCTTCCCCAGACACCTGGACCATTCATAGGATGAGACAGGAAAGCATTCTGAGAGCTCCGGCATCTCATCAGCAGGGTGGACATTATTATCAACCAAAGAGGTTTGCCTACGAAAAGAAGGGCCAAGAAAATACCCTTACTGGTTTCCCCTTGGGACCTGAATTCAAGGAGCATGGGATCTACCTACCCCTGGGTGGCCTTGATGCAGGGACTTAGGAGAATGTTATGACTGGGAAGTGGGGCACATGAGGTTCGTTGATGTTAACTTGCTCTGACTCATCTATTTTGATTTTGAAGACGATGTACAAGCTTGCCTATAATAGAATGTCAGTCAAAACACAATAGGGACAGGACAAGGGAAGGAGTTTCATTAAGTAAGATGAGAGCTACAAGTCATTGATCTCATTGGGTTACACTTTACCCATGAATGATTACACCACCCAAAAGGGGACCAAGCCAAGCTATAGACAGCAGCCAGCTGCCTGAGGACCAGAGAATCACAAGGAGGGTGGTAGCTACCCCCAGAGTACTCTCCTATGTTAGGTGTGGACATGACAGATGGGGACCCAGTGCTTGATTGATAGCACATACCCTGATCTTGACTATCTACCAGCAGCAGTCACTGATCACATAATCCTCTTTGACTCCTTGCAAAATCACAATGGACAAACAATGTTATCATTCTCATTATTATTGCAGAAATCCCTCATTAAACATAAATTTGATGGGTAGAAATTGAAATTTTTTAAAAAAGCACAAATCCAGGGACTAATTTGAAATACAATATATAGAAATTCCTTTTAGGAATGACAATGTTCTCAAAGCCCTGTATTTTAGTAAATGGTGGGTTTTCCCCCATTTAAAGCTGCATTTTTCATGGTTGCCTTTGCTGCATCTCTTTCCCTCAGTCCAAATCAACCAGTTCATTGCTGAGAGCCAAAACTTTCCCTGCAATGCTAGTAAACGTGGTCTGGGCAGCCAAGGAGCATTTCCTACTTTCTGCCATGTAATATTAGAGAGGGGTTTGATAGACTCTGGGTGTCTTTTTCAACTCCAGTCACTTTGCATAATTAAACCACATTTGGGATTTTTCTTTCAGTTCTTTAATCTATGGTGCCCAACAACAATGACAACAAAAAAGAAAGAAAGAAAGAGAGAGATAAAGAGAGAGAGGGAGGGAGGGAGGGAGGAGGGAAGGAGGAAGGGAGAAAAGGAGGAAAGAAAGAAAGGAGGAAAGAATGAAAGAAAGGAAAAAATGAAAGAAAGGAGGAAAGGAAGGAAGGAAGGAAGGAAGGAAGGGAGAAAGAGAGAAAGAGAGAAAGAGAGAAAGAGAGAAAGAAAGAAAGAAAGAAAGAAAGAAAGAAAGAAAGAAAGAAAGAAAGAAAGAAAGAAAGAAAGAAAGAAAGAAAGAAAGAAAGAAAGAAAGAAAGAAAGAAAGAAAAAGAAAGGAAAGGAAAGGAAAAGAAAGGAAAGTAATGTTACTTTGCAGTCCTATCTTACCACTTGAATTGACTCATTTCTTCTACCAAAAATATGACTTCAAAAGTCTATTGTCCTCCTTGGTGAGGGAAATAGCCTGATACGATGAAAAGAGGAATGGCTCTGAAGTCAGAAGAATCAGAATTCAGTTCCTGCCTAGATTGATTACTACCTGTGTTATGTTGAGCAAGTCACTTAGCATAACTGGGCCTTGGTTTCCTAATTGTCAGAATGAGGGACTTGGCCTTACTGTCTTTGAGGTGAACTCTATATCTCTAATTCGTGATCAAAGTGATTTTCTTACAGTATATCTGTACTACATTTCTCTCACCTTCAAATAAAAAGGATTAGAGATTTAGAGACAGAAGGCACCACAGTCCTATCTGTTTTACATTTTACAAATGAGGTCCACAGAGTTGCAGTGACATGCCCAAGGTCACATAAATAGTAAGTGCCATGAATTAGATTTAAACCCAGGATTTCTGGCTCCAAATTTATTGCTCTCCCCACTGTATCATGCATGCTCCACACAGATTCTCATACCTCCAATGTTAGAATAAAAGTCAGTAGGTAAGCAAAATATGCTTTCTGGGCAACTTTTCTGGACTGGATCTATTCTGAGAAAGCAGGAAGAGTTCACAACTTTGATGCTGGCCTTTCTGAGCTCCTTGGGTCTGTGAGGAACTGTTGGATTCTTTTCCACCAAACTTCATCTGGCCAGAGCACACAATCCCTTAGTAATCCATCCATCACCATTAACCAGCTGAAAGCTGCCCCATTGTTAGAAAATTCTTGAAAATAATGCTGAACAAAGGGATGAAATTGATTTATAAACAAAGCAAGTGTCCAGGCCATTAAACACTAAAGAAAATGAATTGGGTTTTCAAAGCTGGGTCTATACCAGGGCCATCCCACCGGTGTCCATGCAAGTAGAGATGCTGTCGTCCCTCACCTCCGCAATCCAGACAAGTTTTAGACCTTTTGTCAGTGTTTCTCAGGGACAACAGTCAACAGCTAAAAATTTGTTAATATACAAGTCAAGTTCTGCCACACCAAATACAACAAAACGGAAATCTCCATAGAACAAAACACTCTCAAATTTTCCTCTTATTTCAACAAATTCCACCCCACCCCCTATGCCAAAAGAATTTGGACAGTGCTCCATATTCTGTGTTCATGGGATTTAGTTTATAGGGTCCCTCTTTAGACAAAGGAATGAGAGAGACAGAGACAGATAAGATATACAGAGACAGAGAGATAGAGAGACAGACACAGAGAGAAAATTTGGAGAACTTCATCTAACAGTTGTATTTTCTTTTCAAATTTATCATTGACCCAAAAATAGTCAAGCAAGCTGACCAAGATTGGCTCGGTATAAATGTTTATCTATCCCTTACAGATGATCTTGATGAAAACAATTTGGAGGAGGGGTGTTTTATAGGATTTAGAACTGATATAGACCAGAGGCAATGGAGAAAAAAAAACTGGCTAGTTTTGGAATCAGAAGACTGGTATGAATCCCATTTCTTCTACTTACCAGTGAAAGGACCTTGTATAAGTCACTTTAATTCTCTGTGGCTCTGATTCCTCCTATGTCAAATGAGGAAGTCAGATCAGATGACATTAGTCTTTCCAGCTCTTAATCTTGAATTCACTGTGTAGTGCTTAGTAGGTCCTCTACCTCTGCCCCAGTTCCCTTGACACTTCTTTACCAATTAGATGTAGTCATTTGCCATTCTCTCTTGCCATTAGGAAGGAGAAGTGCCAGAATGGTTCATTTCTGGGTCCTGGTTGATCTGCAAAAGGCCTAGGGAAGAAAACCATCTATTCTTTCCAATGTACCTCTAGTCAATCCTTTAGAGATTTCAAGATATGTCTCATCATTAAGACAACAGGTCATAAAGTTCGATTTATGGAAACAGATTTATTTCTTTATTTGTACTCACATTCAAACATAAAGGTTTATCTTCTGATCAGTCATGGACACACACACACACACACACACACACACAACCCTTCACAAAGGCAAGGCAAGTTTAAAAACTGAGGGAACCATCTTTGTTCTTTTCAGGTTAACAAGAACTAGGAAGAGGCTGGGGGTGGGGGGTAGAAATACTACAGAATGCATGCTTCATGCTTTTTATGTCACTTTGATTCATGATAAGCAAACTTCAGTGTGTGTTTAAAATCTGGAGGATTTATATTATTAACCAAACAAGAATTTTTACAATCAGTGAACATTTGTCTGGTTTCTCCCTCGCCTCCTCCCTCCCCACCCAACCCCCCAACCAGCACACACAATTTTTGTAGAATATTTTGTTGGCTATAATTAAACTATGTGTGTTAATTAGGATTAGATTTTAAATGCACTGCTTGGGAAGTTGAAAAATACAGGATCTGAATGAGCCCAAATTGAGATGACACTTGAATTTTCACAGATGTTTCCATAATCCTAATTTCAAATTGATTGTACTTCCTGAACAGTGAGAAGCCATTTTCCGTTATTTATTCAGACATGTGCACTACTTTTCCTCTGCCAGTGGGTAGCAAATATCTAGCACTTTCGTTAACTCCTTCAAATAAACTCATTTGGAGGCATGTTTTTTTTTTCACTCATGAGGAGCCAAATAAGTTCAACAGACTCCAAGGGCCACACCAGCTCAATCAACTAGAGGCCAACTGAAATTTGGATGACCCTTCCTCTACCACCCCCTCATCATGAATGCTGCTGGCTCACTACTCTTGTGTCTAGACAGGCCAAAGAAAAAAGGCAGAGGAGGGGGACAGCAGAAAGAACTCCTAAAATATTCAGCCACCAGCAGCCCCTAATATGTAGTACTTAGTTTGATGGTGGAGATGGAGATTGAGCATACCATACCACCCAAAGATTGGCCTCAATAACAGAAGCCACCTGTAAAAGACATTCCCAGATAAATGGGCTGAAAAGGATGAGCCCATCCAAATGGGATTGTCTTCACAATGAGTAGCTTTTAGCTCAACCATAATGGTGGTCTCTCCATGTACTTGGAAGAAAGTGATTTGGTAGTGTTTGGTTTCGTTGTTCTTGTCATCGTTGTTGTTTTTCATTTAAGTTTTTATTTTCTATTCCACACCGAATCCAGAGAGCTCTCAAGAAGCCTGCATCTAAACCTCCTAATTTCTAGAAAAGTCTTCCTTTTGATTGTAATTTCTTTGCAGCTTTCCTGGGGGGGGGGGGGGGAGAAGGGAGAGACTTTGCTGAATTAGAGACATCATGCCTTCTTCCACCTGTAACTATCTCCCACTCAACTGGGAGACAATGGCTATGATTGATCTAATGAGGGATTGGAGAAGCCAGCTGATTGCTATAAATAGTTGATAGCACAAACTTGCATTTGGCTTCCCAAAGGATTTTTCATCAGTATTGGCACTCTAGCCTAAATAGGTAAGAGACCAAAAACGAAAATAGGTGAGACTCCCTCCTGGCTTTAGTCAGGAATGTTAGAAACAGCCTTGCATAACTCAAGGAGGGAGGGACACATTGATAGAGGATCCTTTTTTAAAACAAACTCTATGTATCATCCTCTCTTTTTCTTGGGGCAATAGTATTATTTTGCTGAAATAAAGATTTGTAGTAATGAAGGAAGCAAATAACTAGAAGGCTTATATTTTTTCCCCTTTCTTAAAAAAATAAAATGAATTTCAATTGACAATTGATTTTGCATCTCTATTACAGTGATAACATAGTCAGCTGAGGTGTATTGAAATGTTTCACGCCACCATCAGGAAAATCTTGGAAAATTTCATCCCACCGCCTAGACTGGGTGTGGTTCAAAGTACAATCAACCAGTTGGTTGAATTGAGTCTACCAGGGAATAACATATGACCAAGATAATTCTGATTGCATGAGAGATTTGAGGGTGATGACCTAATTGCATAGCCTCAATCTAGATTTCTGACACAACCTCATTCATGGAGACTACCAACATGTGTCATGTTGCTTTAGCAGGACACTCATCTGGTTGTATTATGTTCTAATGCTGAGTAGAAATGGAATGTCCTTTTCTTGAGAGAAAGAGCATAGATATGATTGCCCTAGCTTCTTCTCTTCAAAAATAAAACAATCACTAAGTAACTAGTCCACCATCAATGAGGTTGTCCACATTCCCCAAGGCTGGTTCTTGGTGGACAGTTTATTGCTGATACCATATGCAAAGCCTTTGATAGAACCTGCCAAAGTTTCTCTCCATGCCTCCAAGGGACTAATATCTCCTCCATGCCCCAGTGAAATATCAGACTACTCTGACTTTGGAATTAGAGAATCTGGGTTCAAATCCCCACTGCCATTTGCTACCTTTGTGATCTTGGGCAAATAACTTACTTTATCTGTGCCTCAGTTGTTTCTTCAGTTGCAAATAAGATTGGTCTCAGTTTTCTCTAAGGTCCCTCCTAAGTGTAAAGAGAATGATTACAAAGTGATATTAGGGTTTCGGTACAAAACCAAAACAAACTAAAAACAGAGTTTTGAATGTAGCTGGAAACAAAGGGGAAAAAGAAAAGAAAAACATGCAAGAAAATCTCTGATACAAGAAAGAGGCAATAACCTTATAAAATATGCTGAGATAATTGGAACCCAGAGAAACACTGAAATTGTGTAGTTTGTTAGTCTCAATGACCTCTCAGGTCTAAATCTATGATCCTATGATTGCATCACTTTGAAATAACTAAAATGGGACCTAATAGCAAGGAAAGCCTTTGACATCCAATGAAGTGATTAGTGTGAATGAATTGCACAGAGACAGATCAAGTTCTGGGTTGCGGATGGAGGGCATAGGAAAGACAGACAATTAGACAAATAGCTTGGGAGACTTTAGATACATTGGAAGTTATTCTTGGCCTTTCTGTATTCATGCCCATTTGATAAAAGACACCTTAAATTATATGTAGGTAATATGAATGAGCTGATAAGAATTAATCTTTTCAAATTAAGATAGCAAAAGGAAATACTAGTTCAAAAAATGAAAATTACTCAAGAGCCACGGCATCAGCCCGTTATTCGATATAGAATGCTGTGATCTGCTTGTTTTTAATAGGCATAGCTATCTTATATTAACAATGACAATAAAGCCTGGCCACTCTATCTGAAGATCAGTGTCCAGAAGGAAGAGTTTGAGAGTGAAAGCCTTTTCTCAAAATGTCCTCCATTTTATATCCATTCACATCAGCAAAAAAATTGGCACCTCTGACTCTCTCCTAGAATTGATTAAAATTTAAGTCCATAAAGGTGGCTGTGTCATATTTAGTGTTACTTATTTCATTAGATGTCAGATTAACTAGTAATCAGTTCAATTGAATTACTTAATATTATTACTTCCTATAAAATGCTCCATAACTTCTGTACACATCAAAGCATTTGATTTATTCCAAAATCATTACATGTCAATAGTTTGGGGGCACCGGCAGGAAATCAAGATGCCATCTAGTGTATTCAGCTAAAATAGGATTCCTCACATCCATTTCCTTTGCATGACTTTTCTCTATACTCATCTGAGGCTTCCTAAGAATTTCCAGTTAAGCATGCAGGCAGTTTGGATCCTTTAGCAAACAGAAGTAATTTGAAATGTGGCACCAGTAAGTCAAATGGGAAAAAGTCATAAGCTCCACCTAGTTAATCTTGGGATTCTTAAATAATAATCTCGGTGTCATAGTTTCCTAAAATCATGTAGTCATAAAGGGCCTGAGCGTCCATCTGCTCAAAACCTATCCCAAAGCAGGAATCTATCCTATGGCATGTTCAGAAAGAAGCCACCCAACAGGGGGACAGGCAAGGAAAGTGACTCACATTAAGTAATTTAAGGCAAATAGTACAGGAAGTTCTTGACATAATGAAATTGACTTCTAAAAAAAGTGACAACAGATATTGAGGTAATTACTAAAGGAAACTGGGGGCTGGGGTGGGATTTTTTCTTTGTTTCTTTTGCGTTGAGAAACAGAATACACTTTACCAAAACCATGGGTGCATTTTCTGTGAATGATGCCTAGTAGCAAAGGAGCAGTGTAAGCACTTTCTTTCTATTCAATCCTGGTTCAGTCTCTGGAATGAAAATAGCCTGGCAGTTAAGATTGGAAGGTTGGGGTACTAGTTCCAGCTCTTCTGTTAACTAGTGGTGGTAACTATGGAGCAGTCACTGATATCCTCTAGGCCTCTTTCCTCATCAGTAGAAGGAGAGTTTTGAACTTGAGGACTTAACATTCCTTAGCACTTAGAGGTTTATAAAACATTTTTTCTCACAATAACCTTAGGTTAATAACATGAGAATTATTATACCCATTTTACAGGTAAAAATCAGACTGAGTGGTTAAATGACTGAGGTCCCTTCCCACTCTCATGTTCTCATCTTCTGGCTTTGTATTCTGGGCAGTATTGTGGATAAAAAGCTGGCCTTGGAGACAGAAAGACCCAGACTCAGTCTTACCTATGATACCTAATGATGCTAGACAGGTCCCTTAAATTTTCAGTTTCCTAGGAAATTCTCTAAGGCTATCAGTTACAGAAAAGATGCTGACCTACATTAGTA
Source organism: Petaurus breviceps papuanus (assembly GCF_028583685.1). Classification (NCBI taxonomy): domain Eukaryota; kingdom Metazoa; phylum Chordata; class Mammalia; order Diprotodontia; family Petauridae; genus Petaurus; species Petaurus breviceps. The sequence continues at coordinate 10,907,725 of NW_027185797.1, read as the reverse complement.
AAGGGAATTTCCACATATGGGAGTTCTCTAGCACAATGAAATTACAGGTCCTGTCCCCATCCCTATCTTTTGCCTCTACATTGCTCTGAAATGTCAACAAAAGGGATTTTTAAAAAACATTTTGGAAATAATTCAGTGGTAACCAAATTTATACAAAAACCTCCAAGCCCCATCACCTCCAATAATATATTGAAAACCCCCTACCTCAAAGGCAAAAACATAGCAGGAATTTTTTGGGGTCTATAGCATGACCACATTAAAAAAAAAAAGTATAGAAATTTCCAAGGAATCACATATAGTTGGCCACTGAAGTTTCCTTTTGCCAGTTTTGGAGAAGAAATTGGCATCAGTAATTCTGAGTTGTGTACTCAATTACCTTGAGAATTGTAAAAAGTAGGTCACTGATTGGATGCTGATTGACAAGCTGCATGCTGACACAACAAACACATTTCCTGAGGATTTTTTTCCTTTATCTTTGACATATGTAAAAACACAGGGGGATATTCAAGTCCATCAAGGCCTAACACGCCCTCTGTTTATCACTCTTACCTAATGAGAATTTCTCTCCTCTGTATCCTGTAAAGGCATTCATTTATCAAAACCCAAGGGTCACTCACTCTTCTCTAAAAGGAGATCTGGTGTCACTGAAAACTCAGATGGTTGCTCTCAATGGAAGTCAGTCAAGAGCTGAAATTGAATGCCACGATTCATCAGTCCCCCTCCTAGACTTAGAACCTGAGGCCACCACATATGTTTTGCATGTATACACATACATGCACATGCACATACATGTATACACACAAATACCTATGTGTGTACACATACACATACACATACATGCACACATACAGATAGCTACACATGCAAATACATATACATGCACACACATGCATATACATTGTACATGTGTCTATGTGTGAACATATACCTATATCTACATGCGTGTATACACTGTGTACATATATGTGCACATGTGTCTGTGTGAATGTATGTGTGCATGTCTGCATGCACATATAATATACATATATACATGTGTGTGCATATACACATGTATGTAATGAGATGCCTTGTGGGCCTCTCATTTCTCATGTCATTTAAAGAGTTACTAAAGTCCACTCATAATTCTAAAACTTCATTCCCCATCCCACCATGCCAGACTTTATTTTGAGGCCAGCCTGCCTAGTAGAAGCAATAAGGCATCCTGAAAGAGACACAGGAAGAAGGCTGTGCCAGATGAGTCAAACCACCACCAGTACCATCTCCTCTCATTCCCCAATGGAGATAGCACAGGACCCTGAGTTCAAGAGCCCTGGAAAGAGCAATGGCCTCCAGAAAACTCATAGCTTCCAGTCAAGGTCTTACAGCCATCAACGAGGGTAGCAATCTCTGTAGAAAAAAAGCCTCTCTTCTTTACTGCCACTGATACTAACTGTCATCAACCATTGAATAAGTCTAAGAGTCTTGGGTATGGCAGTACCCCCAAACCATGGGTCTTGCTTCTTACCCAGCCCCCAGAATCTTTATCCCAGGAAGCAGCCCCAGTGGAAAGGCAACCTGGTAACTGCATCTACAGGGCAGCTAAGTTGCAGAGTAGAGAGAGTGCCAGGCTTGGAATAAGGAAAATTCATCTTCCTGGGTTCAAATCTGGTCTCAGAAATTTACTAGTTGTGTGACCCTGGGCAAGTCACTTCACCCTGTTTGCCTCAGTTTCCTGTTAAATGAGCTGGAGAAGAAAATTGCAAAACCATTCCAATATCTCTGCCAAAGAGTCAGGCACTATTGCAACAACTGAGCAACATTTCAACAACACCAGCCTCTACAGATGTAACAGCCCCCACCTTCTCAGAAAGCACAGTTACTACAGGACCCAAGAAGATATCTGTATACACCAAAGTCTCTGCTTCAAATAATAAAATAGTTAGACATCAGAAACACATATGATTTTCATCCGCGAGAATGACATTAAAGAAAAGACATTACTATTTGCTTTGCTACTGTGCCTTAAGAACCATGGGGCCTTTCCCTCTGACTTTTAGCATAAACAATGCATTTTTATGGATCCTGTATAGCATATGTAGTACTCCAGGTGTGGTCTCTCCCATTAGAATGTAAGCTCCTTGAGAGCAAGGACTGTCCTGTTTTTCTATCTGTATCCCCGGTGCTGGCAGTCAGAAAAAGCTCAATATTTCTTTTCATTCATTCAGCAAATTGTTCAGGAGACTATTCTCGAAGACCTTGTCTGTTTCCCCCCAAATCTTCATCCAGATCTCCTCCTAAAATATATATTTCTGGGGTTATAAAAATTGTCTAAGGAAATGACCAAGATAAGGTCATTGCATATCTACCAGTTCACATTTCTGATGGAGAATCCTGAGGTCACAGTCATTATTACCCATATATTGTGGGTCAAACTAATGTCTTACCTCAAACCCTTGTCTTCCTTCCTTACCAGAGGTTAGTTAAGGTTGTAACCAATGATGAAATTGCCAAGAGAAGGGAAAAGAGACTAAGATCCAGGGGAAGCCCGACTTGGCTAATTCTTTCCCGAATGATCTCAATAAATATCTGGAATATTAAAGAGTGCCCTCCCTACATTATAAATGCCACTGGAATATTGACCTCTTCTCTCCTATCAGGACAAAATCAAGCACAACCTTGCCTATGGCCTTTCCTATTGGTATTCAGGTCATCGTGTCAAAGTCATCATATTCTCTCCTTAGTTTTCATGAAGGCAAAAGACATATGACCTCGGGCAGAGAAAACAGGAAATCAAATGATTCAAAGGCAATAAGGTCATGAGAGGCAAGTCCCCAGTGTTCCCAGGAAGAGAGTTTTAATGACTAAGAAAAGCCAGTGAGTGATAGCACTCATTTTTTTTCATGTTTCTTCATCTTTCCTCTTTTCTAAATGTAATATTTGATATATTTTCTGACCTGTTCACATGTAACCAATACTAAATAATATACATTTAATAACAATCTTTAATAAAGCTTCCCATTGATTGAAAATAACTTTTTATTATCCTCAAGTAATTGAAAAGTCCTGTTACTTCTAAGTCCCCAATATCCCTCATGACTGTTTCTACCTCTTCATGCACATAGCCCTACCTTGGTTTAGGTCCTCATCAGATAAATACTCCTAAAGCACAGTTCTGACCATGTCACTCCTCTACTCAAAAAATCTTCAATGGATCCCTATTGCCTCTAGAATAAAAAACAAACACTCTGTCCTATATAAACTGAGGTAGTGGTTTTATTCTCTAGGCTCAATGTGATAGCACTAACTCACAACTGACCTCCTCATCAGGCTACTTTCATCATTTTTTTTTATTTAGAGAATGTAGTTTGAGTCATAGTAGTTGGATGTCCATGGGTCTATCCTTAGAATTCTCCATCAAGGATGTGAAGGAAGTGAAACTGGTGGATATGCAAAGTCATTATCAGGATCATTACATCATTCAATTATTATTAACCCTGAGAGGTGCATTTTGTGAGGATGTTTGGAGGGAGATCTGAGGGAGTATTGGGAAGGAAGCAGGATAATCATGAAAAAATTTCAATTATCCAAATGTAGTCCCACTCCCTGCTGGAATGGAAGTCACATACAGTAAAAACAATGGAAGCAGACAGATCATGAATGCCTATGTTGTCAACAGTAAATCAATTCTTCATCTATTATCTCCCTGGCATGCCAATACCCTGACATTTATTGAGTATCTACTGTGTTCAAAGAAAGAAGCAACTGGGATTATGGGATGCTATGGTAATATATTTAGAAATAGAAGACAGCTTAGAGGTTGTTCTAGTTCAACCTCCTCCTTTTAGAGAAGAGGAAACTGGGTCCCAGAGGGGTTAAAGTGACAAAGGTCACAGAGGCAGGATTTGAACCCAGTCCTCTAACTCCAGAGCTGAGAGACCTTCCACCTTACCAATTTACTAAGGATTGACAAAAAAGAAAACTAAGGTTCAAATAAGATTATATTTGTAAAGCACTTAGCATGCTGCCTAATACATAGTAGGTGTTTAATAAATACTTAGTCCCTTCCCTATAGTCACACAGCCAGTTAATTACAAGAACTAGAATTAGAGTTAGGTATCTTCATTGTCAGACTAACATTCTTTCCCTTACATCCTCTGTATTTTACTTCAGACCACAGGTTTCCTGGATACTCTCATACATTGATAGCTCTATGAAGTCATCCAATTGGATGTGTCGATGCAGAGTGGGACCTTCAAAGTCTCTGTAACATATGAAGTTCTTATCCACACCTATCAAGTAATAGCCAATATATTGGGGGTCACATACCACATGCAACCTATGGAAAGCCGTCATGTGTCATACTCTGGAGAGAACACTGCATTTAGAGTCAGGGGGTCCAGCTTCTCTTCCTGACCCTCGTACTTACTACACGTGTAACCTTAGCTAAATCATTTAATCTCTCTGGGACTCAGTTTTTTCAAGCATGTTTGAAGAGGAATAGACTATATGATCTCTAAGGAAGCTTACAGCTCTAGGTGGTGATGGTGATGGCGATGATGATGATGATGATAATAGCTAACATTTACATAGCATTTGGAGGTCTAAAAAGTGCTTTATATATGTATATGTATAGATCATGTAAAGGTATCTCAGAAGTCTTAGTTAATATCTTAGTTAATGTCCTTAATATCTTGAGGCTTAAAACTACACTGACTTTTGGGATACCTTTACATGATCCATACATATACATATAAAAAACACTTTTATATCTTATATCACATCTTATATTTTATATTGTATCTTATTATATATATATACATATATATATAGCACTTAACAGCTTTTTAAGATATTAAGTCTTGGTATTACACTAAGACTTTTAGGATACCCTTACATTATCTATACATATATATATAACATTTTTATATCTTTTATTATATCTTATTTTATACATATATAAAGCATTTAATAACTTTTTAAGATATTGTCTTAAAGCTGTACTAAGATATTTGGGATACCCTATATTTTACATATGTGTATATGTATATATTTCCCAGAATGTGGCCCTACTATAAGTGTACGTAAGAATACCACAGAATCTAAAATGTCAAAAGGAATAGCATTTAGATATAGAATATCAGAGATATAAAAGACCATGGAGATCACTCTTCTCATATATAACATATCACAAACACCACTGTGGGGTAGGAGCAGGGGGTCCTGATAAATGTTTAACACCTGGCTCTCAAAAAAAACTGTATTCACAACACATTTAAGTTTAATATGTCATTGATATTTTCTCCATCACTTTCTTAAGTCTAGACAGTCAATAAAACAACAAATTAAGCCTTGATTGATAGTGTTTGCCAATTTCCCAAGGTGTAAATGCTCACACTCAAAATTTAATATTCTTTTCTCCTGATGTGTTTGAGCTGGTTGTAGCCCACACCTGGGTTGAAGCTATTATTATACCCATTTTCCAGATAAGGAAACTGCTGAGGGTGAGCGAGGTTGAGTGACATGTCACATAACTAGCATGATGCACAATTTGAACAAAGGCTTTCTGACTCTAAATCTAACATTCAATATACCTCAGAGGTGTCAAACTCAGGGCAACTTGCAAAGTTCCTGAGTGTAGCTGAAGCAGATAAAAATATGGTTGGAAATGTTCAATAAAATAAAAATAAGCATATATACTGTTAATTTGTGGTTTTCTGAATCAATATGTAGTCCATAGAGATCTGTTTCTATTTGAGTCTGAAAACTGCACTATATTACCCAGTTTCCATATTTATAACCCTATAAGCCTTTTTTCATCAACCTCTGGATTCCTTATAATTTTGAGTCATAGCCAAATAGCTAAGAGAATGCTGGTATTAAAGAAACAGGGTTTCATTTGTGTATGCAGCATTGAGCAGTTTGAGATCACTTAAGGTCCAGGGTGATTTCCACAGATGGGCTCTAGTTCAGTCTTTTTCTACTACTTAATATTCACTGCTAATCAACAGTATCTAGTCAAGACAGGGACTTAATTATTTACCTCTATAGTCGTATTTCATAATCTGGATAACTTGCATTTTTCATCCACTTTGTTTCTCCACTGTGGATGGGTAGACAAAGTTTCTTCAAATTGCTATGGATTTCACCTTTGAGGATTTATAGTTTTCATGTGTGCAATGCAATTAGTAAGTCATCTTACTTAGTGAGCATTTAGAGAAACTCGATCTCAATAACAAAATGTCAGTGTCAATAACAAAAACTCAATGTCAATAACAAAATCTTTTCTTGCTGGATTCTATGCACATCATCCTCCATGGAACTGGTAAATACCTTTCGAACAGGTCTCACTATTTTACGTCTTCGTTAATGTCAATAAACAACAGATCATTTAACAAATTTGTCTTCTATCTGTTTTCTTTCTGCTATCTCCTATACCATTTTAACATAGACATGGGAGATTGTTTGATAAGAATGATCCTGGCTGTATTTTATTCTATCATTCAGAAAATGCTAAAATGAAAAAAAACTACCAAAATTCCAGAAGTGTGTTAAATGCCAACTCAAACAAATCAAACTTTTGAAATATGTTTATATGTATGTGTGTATGTGTGTGTGTGTGTGTGTGTGTGTGTGTGTGTGTGTGTATTACTGTTTGTAGAAGATTTGATCGAGAGAGGCAATAGTAGATACTGGAATAGTGGAGAGAGGACTGGACCTGGAGTCCAGAAAGCCTGAATTCTAATCCTGCTTCAGACACTTATTAGCTGTATGACCCAAGCAAGATATTTAACCTTTCTGAGCCTCAATTTCCTCATCTATAAAATGGGAAGACAAACAGCACCTACCTTTCAAGGGATATTGTGAAGATCAGATAAGATAAAATATGCAAAGTGAGTTCTTTTACCAACCTTTAATTAAGATCCATATAAATGTGAACTATTAATATTGTTGTTTTATTTGCTTCACAGCTTTCTATGCTGATAGTTTTCTTCGTTCAGTATAGTATACATGGACCTGGCTATCATGTCTTTTTTTAATCACAGAATTGGTCCACTGGAAGGTGTAAATACTGCTGTCCCGTGGCTCCGACCTTTCTTTAAAATTCAGTAATGCATAAATGATTCCCACACTTTCTTCCTCACTCCAAAGGCCTCTTATGTGAGAGTCAAAATGATCTTAATTATCCAAGTGCATAATTCACACAATGCCACAGAAGATAGCCAACAAAAGAAGTCACAGCTGCCCATCCTATTAGCAATTTCCAAAGAGGCGTTGCTTTTTCATTAAAAAGAAAAACAATTGAAAAGCAGAATGAAGATTAAATAGCAAAAACTGTGTTAGAGTTTGGTATCAAATAGAAAGATATAGAGAACACAGAATTCAAATACAATCCTTCATCTTTTCAAGCCACCCAGGTCAAGGTGCTAGGCACACTTCCCGTGGGATAAATAATCTCATTCACCCTGTAGTCAGAACTGAAAAATCTAAGAGTGCTCAGGGGCCAGCTCACAGCAGATTTCCTGATAACCTCAACTGCTTAAATGTGGTCATTGCAAGACTGATTCACAAAGTTAATTATGTTTTCCTGTAAAAACATAGCATTAATTGTAAGTGGAGCATATTAAAATGGAATGTATAATAAAGTACTGGGTCGGTTTGTATATATGTTTTTTTTCCCCTAAATAAGTATACAACATAGGATATGCTTGGGATGGTATTAATTATTTATCACTCTATATGGAGAAAGTGTAAAGTGTTTATTAGCTTTTCTAAAGAATAAATAAAATGGAAATTGTGATCAATATGATGAATATATTAAGTTTAAATTCTTTTTTGGCCATTGCAGCTGATATGGTTTTATGTACAAATCTCATAAAAGTGTTATAGACATCTTAAAAGGAAATATATTAAATAAAAAATAAAATCTATTAAAGAAGGTAATTTTAAATATTTAATGATATAATTAAGTTATATTAATGTAACGTTCTTTATTTTTCATATTAAAAATTCACAGGGATTGTCATCCCCTTCATCTTAATCAGACACTGTGTTTGTCATAATTATTTGTTATGTATTTTCATTAACATTTGATGAATATTAACTGTTTGAAATAAAACAATATTTTTTTCTGAGCTGTAATAACTATCTGGGGGTGTTGCCCAACCACCAGATAGTCAAACAAGAAAGCTAATAGGTAATGTTGATGCACCCCCTTGGCTCAGCTCTTCCACAATCAGTCCTTACACAAATCCCCCAATTTATAAACTGAATCTCCCTTTTGCTCCTGCCATTTCTTTCTATGAAACACTTAGAAGTTATCTCAGCTTCCAACTTTGGAAAGAGTGGATGACCTTGCCTTGTCTGAGATTCCTATAAGACCATCATCAGAGAGAAAGAGAAGAAGCTCATGATTGACCATAGAACTAAGAACCTGTAGGAACCTTGGATATCATCTAGTCTAATTCCATCATTTTACAGTGGAGGGACTGAGGCCCAAAGATGTGAAATGACATCTCTGAGTTCTTCCCAAGATGCAAAGTAGCACAGACTACTTTCAAATTCAGGTTCTCTAATTCCTACCTCAGTGACCTAACCACATTACTTTACATCATGGCCACTCAGAGCCTGAGCCAGTCTTTGAAATGAAAGGGATGGGTGTAAAGAGGCAGTGGGATAGTTTCTGAAAAGAATTGTGATAGTTATGTGCCCAGATCTCTCCCAATCCAAATAGAGCTCAGGCTACCCTCTATGCTTTCCATGCCATTCATCACTGACTTCATAAAAAATCAGAGAAAAGAGGCAGAGTAGAAAGACCCAAATGGACGTATGTTGATGGTAAAAAAAAAGTTGTTCCATCTCTTCTTTTCATAGTCTGCCCCTCCATGCCTCAATGGGCTCCATCCTCACGTCTGCCTTTTAGCATCCTCAGCTTCTTCTAACACTCTGTCTCTTCAAGGTCTACTTCCTACATAAGATCTATCCCTACCCTATAGTTTGTAGTTCTTTCTTTTAAAAAAATAGATCATAGGGTCATAAATTTAAACTTAGGAGGAACCCTAATGGTTGTGTAATACAACCCCCTCATATTGCAAATGAGGACAGTGAGGGTCATAACTGAAATAGTCAGGGCTCAAGTCCTCTGATTTCAATTCCTCTGTTTTTCCCATCGTTTGTATTATGTTGCCTACCCACAATAGAATGTTAGCTCTTTGAGGGCAAACAGAGAAGTTTTGTATTCCTCCCTAGAACCTGGAAAATGTAGGGTTTGATAAATTGGTGAATGACCTTAAAATTTCCTTGGCGAGTCTTGAATAGACTTTTGGAGTTGGGGGTCATCAATTAAAGTATTCCATTTGATTCTGAAATCAAACGATTGAATAAAGTCAGCCAAATTCTTATCATTTCTTATCCAGAAGGGCAAAAGCACCATTCAAGGCATAGCAATAAAGGTACCCTTTCTTCACTGAACTGTCTGATTTCTCCAATACAGTTGAACATGAATGCTAGACTTTGAGAAAAACTCAGGTTTTATATGAAGACAATAGAAACCTGAAATGTCTTAAAGACTCAGAACATTACACAGAAACAATCTGGGTATAGAAACATGGATAAGTATCATTTAAATCCCATAAGGCTTCATTTCCTCATTAAGGAAAGGACGTTTACTAGAAAACTTGCTATTCAACATTGGCTGTTTGGGGGTTATTAAGAGGGATTTAAAAGAAAAATATAAGGGTTCCATTTAACAATAGGGAATATTAACTTACCATGCATTACACAACATCTGCATTTACCTCTGAAGGAATTTACTCTTACAATAATCTTACAGATTGTTATATATTTGCCCCACAAAGAAAAAAAAAATATATATATATATATATATATTGGGTAAAGATTTAAAAGATGAAGACAGTGAAAAAATAGATGGAATAGAGAGGGGAAAAAAACCACTAGAGTCACAAAACCTAGATGCAAATCATGCCTCTGATGTTTACTACTTCTGTGCCTTGGAGTAACATTTTTCCTCTCTGGGCCTCAGTTTCCTTATCTATGAAATAAGGAGTTTGGACTGACTGGGCTCTGAGGTTCCTTCCATTTCTAAATTTATGGTCACATGAACTGTGTCCTGTCAGAGAACTGGAGAATCCTAGAGGTAGAGGGAATTCCAGACACCATCTAGTTCAACCTATGCATGACCAAGAATGCCCTCTACTATATACGTGACCAGTGGTCTTTGCTCAAAGACCTCAAGTGAAGAAGAATTCACAACCTCACAAGGCAGCACTTTCCACTTGGTCACATTTTTGTAATTTAGGGAGCAAATCTTAATACCAATGTTTCATACTGCCCACAAATATGTTTGGAGAAGGGAATGAAACAGGTGATAGGTGATAAGATGAAAAGATGGAAGGAAGGACTTTAGTGTGTGCCCACCCTGTGTTTAGTTTATGGCTAGTTATATTTTTACATATATCAACACATTTCTACTAGTTTTCCTATCCATAAACCTGAAGAGGCAGCAAGATGGAGAATTGGAGTTAAGATTTCAGTGATACAGGAGAAGAGAGGACGTTGGATTAGAGGCTGGAGAATATGGCTATGGATTCAATCTCACCCCTTTTTCCTTTCTACTCTGCCTCTTTCCTTGGGCAAGTTGCTCATCTAATCTGGATCTGTTTTCTTATCTATGGGGGGGGGTGGAGAAGGGGCCAATCAAATTTCCTGTAAGTTTCCTTTGGACTTTAAATCCATGATTCTAAGATGCTATTATCTATGAATTCTGCTTTACTCCCTCTGTGATCATGGTAAAGCCATCAATGTTTCTGAGCCTCAGTTTCCTTTTTTATAAAATGAGAATGATAGCAAGGCCTTCCTCTTGGGGTAACAGTGAGGACTGAATGAGGACATATCTGCAAAGTGTTTTTTGTTGCTTGGTCACATCAAACTCTTTGTGATCTTGTGTACCATGCTATCCATGGGGTTTTCTTGACAGACACTGGGGTGGTTTGCCATTTCCTTCTCCAGCAGATTAAGGCACACAGAGATTGTGATTTTCCCAGGGTTACATAACTAGTAAGTACCTGATTCCAAGATTTGAACCCAGGTCTTCTTGACTCTAGGACCAGTATTCTATCCACTTAGCTCCCTCCCTGACTCCTAAGTGCAAAGTGTTTGGTTCATATTAAATTACCATGTAAATTTCAGCTATGCTCATGAAGACTAAGCATTAGTGGAAAAACCTTGTTGGAAGAAGGGGAAAAAAATACCCTCAATCAGGAAGAACAACTAAAATATTGCCCACTAATGACGAATGTAGGCAGCCCAAATCCATCCAACCAAGATTGTTTACACAAAACACGGTGGCATTGGATCGTTTCTTAAAGACTTGATTTTGTCTCCTTTTTAATTACGAAGGATAAAATAAAATTGAGTGACTGAGAGAAATAAATAGATAATGAAGTATCAAGGGTTTTTATATGGAAGCTCCTTATTAAAATGACTGTCTCCTTCAACTGTTTAATCTAATTTCTGTGAAGCAAGTTTTCACTTGTTCTGCTTACATAAATGCACAGGTATTAGACGCATTATTAAGACACTATGTAGTTCACACCCAGAGCTCAGAGAACAACTTTAACCCCTTATGTACCTATGGAGAAAACACTTTTTTCTCCCTTAGGGTTTCCCCTCCTTACCCCTTACCCCATCAGTCCTTGGCAGAGTATATACAACTGTCTATCATTGACACCTTCCTCCTCTAGAATCTAATTTCAATCAAAAATATTTATTGACCACTTAATTTGTATAAGTCACTGTGAAAGGCTCTGTGGGTGGCACCCTGTAGTGAAACAAGGACATGCTCATAGGAAAAAAAAAATGCAACATTAATAGGTGGCATTTAGCCTAAAGGACAGAAAATTTATCCCACTTCTTGTATAAGAAGTTTCAGGTCAGTGAGGCAGAGGGTAAGGATAATGGAAGTTCAGAGGGATATAGCTACCCTGACTGGCCAGGATTCTCATATCAATTCTAATCACCTTATTGTTTCTGACTACTGAGATATTAGGGCTCCAAGTGGGGTTCCTAGTACAGAAAAATTAATTCTCTCTGGTGCTACACTGGATAGAGAGATGACATTACATCAAGGTAGGCCTGAGTTCAAGTCACATCTTTGACATCTATTGGGTTTGTGTCCCTGGGCAAGGAATTTAACCTCAATTTTCTAGGTCGGGGTGTCAAAATCAGTCTCCTGTAACCAGCAAAACAACAGAGTATAGTCTGAATCAAGTTAAAATGAACTTGGGAAATGTTTAACAAAATAAATTTAAAAATACAATTCAACATAGATGATGTCAATTTGTGGTTTTCAAGTCAAAATGTGGCCAGCAGAGATCTATTTCTATTTGATTTTTTAAACTTCTGCTCTAAGCAACTTTCTAAGACTATAATGTTGCAGAGACATAGAGAAGACATTTCCTTATTCAGGAGTTTTCTATGGCAATGAAATCATAGGTCAAGTCATTAGGTTTATCCTATTAAGGCAATTCCTGAGAAATGATGGTCAATTACCCATTCCCTAAGACCAAAATCTGGCTGAGAGAGAATGAACCTCTTTAGAACCCACTGGACAGAGTGAGAACATTCTAGCCTTTTAATTTTTGTGAAATCTAATGGAAGTAACCAAAAGTGACCAAAGAAAAGGAATTAAGTGTGCCTAGTGCTTAATAAATGATTTATAATTCATTCATGCATAATTCCTCCTCCCCCACCCTTGCCTTAGGAGTTCCTGCCAAGGAGGCATGGGAAGAGCAGCTTTGGGAACAGCATTGTATGGTGGCAGATGCCCAATGGAAATAACCCCAAGAGAGTGAAAGGAGATGATGTACAGGCTGTTACATTTGCTCTCTCTGTCTTTCTTTCCTCTCTCTTCTTCCTTCATAGATCTCAACAACTTTGTGTCACTAGACAAAGTCATTCTCTTTCTTTGAGTATCTTGTAAACTAGAATGAGACAATGGAAGAGTGTACCTTGTTCAATTCAATTCAGTAAACATTAAAAGCCTACTATGTGCCAGGCACTGTGCTAAGTCCTAGGGATACAACAGGAAGTCAAAGATAACCCCTGCCCTCCAGGATCTTATAGTCTATTGAAGGAAGAAACATGCAAACAAGTATATAAAAAGCAAGTTAGATATAGGATAAATGGGAAATGAGTAATTTGAAGAGAGAAAGAGATGGTACCGAAATCAAGAGGGGTTAGGGAATGCTTCCTGTAGAAGACAGGATTTTAGTTGGGGCTTCAAACAAAACTAGGGAGGTCAGTAGTGGGAGCAGGGAGGGAGAGCATTCCAGGCATGGGAGACAACCAGAGAAAATTCCAGTCAAGAGATGGAGTGCCTTGTTCATGGAACACACCCACTTAAGCATAAAGGTAGGTAGAGTTGCATTACATATTAAAATATTCTCCTGTGTAGAAATTCATAATTTCTTATTGTTGGAGTAGGAAGTTAAGAGTATTTAGGTGAGGAATGAGGAAAGGAGGAAGAGAAGAGATAAAAGATGACATGTTTATTAAATATGCAGTCTGCATCATTCTCCCCAATCCTGGGGCCCCGCCCTAGTTCGGGCCCTCATGAATTCTCACCCAGACCATTGGAATCCACTTTTAACCAGTCCCCTGCTTCACATCCTTTCCTTCTCCAATGCTTCCCACAAGCAGCTGCCAAAACAGTTTTCCTAAGGCCCAAGTTGGATTATCTCACATCCCTTTCTCAAAAGTCTTCAGAGGCTCACTATTGTCACTAGGGTAAAACGCAAACCCCCCATTTGGTATTGGCCTCAGCGATCTAACTTCAAGCTACCTTTCCAGCAACATTTTACATTACTCCTTCTCTTCACTCACCTTATGATCTGGCCAGTTGAACCACCAGCTAGCCACTGAACTTGGCCTTCCATCTCTTGTCTCCATACATTTGTCCAAGGCATCGATTCCTAGCATGTACTCCCTGCTTATCTCTGCCTTACTACCTCTAACCAAAAGGAACAGGAGGGGAGAAGAGCCAGAAAGAGAGTTTCCTCTTATTAGAGGTGTTAACACATAATCATTTGCCATTACTTATACTCACATCCAAACACAAAGTTAATTGATTTCTCCCTCAGAGCTTTCATTTTTCCTTTCAGAGGCTATAGGCAGCTCAAAACCATGTCATTCAGGTATCTATGTCTACCAGGACTTGGTAGCCACTCAAATACTGAGAACATTGCATGGAAGGGCACTGAAAACAATGAACCATGGCCTCCTGACTGAAAACACCAATAGAAAGTACTAGCCTTAGTAATCACATTTTCCATGGTCCCATCAATCCAGGTGAAAACTCCAAGGATCAGGGCAGCTAGGTGGCGCACCGGCCCTGGATTCAGGGGGACCTGAGTTCAAATCCAGCCTCAGATACTTAACACAAAAAGCTAGCTGTGTGACCTTGGGCAAGTCACTTAACCCCAATTGCCCTCCAGAAAAAAGGCAAAAAAAAAAAGGATCCAAGGATCCCCAAACTATCAGTTTCCTTACTAACCACATCCTCATGTCTATTTGAATTGACTCACAATTAAAGCTGACTCCAATTCCACTCACTTTATTTCTACACATTCATTTGAATTAATCACATTCTTTGTCTCCAAGATCCATCCTCTCCTTTGCCCATGCCCCATCCTGCTTTATACATGTAATAACTGCTCCACATTCAGTCATAAATGCAATTAGGGAATGGATCTCACTGTCATGCCAGTACCACGAAAATATCTTTATAACTCTTTATATCAGAGGTCAGAATGTTGGCGGGGGGAAGAGGGAGTAGGCTATAATTTAGCAATTGGAAACAGTTGCATAGATGATTCAGCTTTCATACATGGTTGTCTGCTTTCTCCTAAGATTGTCAATCTTTACTGGTTCTCAGCTTCTTGAATGGATAGGATTCATGATTTCAGCATGGACCAAACTAAATAACTGATAAATTCCTTTAAACTCTGTGATTCCATGATCTATTTATATTATTATAGGAGCATTTTGTGTCATTAAGTGAGCTGACTTAATAAAGGTATCATTTAATAATTTCACATCCAAAGTGAAAGGCAAGCTGGTCATTAACAGGGTTCATGGGGGTAAATGAGCTAAAAGAGGAATGCCAGTAACTTGCAAAGACTGATTCACAGAATGTAGGATTCCATTGAGAAATTTCTTTCTTATTTGATGAGAGGACAATAAAAAATCAAAGGAGTCTATGGGCAGGGAAGGGATGAGGAGGAAGATGATAATAAATGGTAATGATCTTAATTGTGGAATATTTGTATAGTGCCTTACACTATAGTGTTATATGAGGGCAGAGGAAAGTGTTCAGAGTAGGCTAGGGATTTGTTCTCCAGTGGACAAGAGGCCATAAAGTTGGAAAAGGACTAGAGATTAATGCCTATGTAGAGAAGACACTAAGATGGCCATTGAAAGGGGTCACAAGGGTTGACTTTTGGAGAACCTATACAGTGTGTATCTGAACTGGGTTTAAAGGCATGAAAAGTTGAGAAAAATCTCTTTAGATACCCAGCTAGTGGTCACTCAGTCTCTGCCTGAAGATCACCAATAAGGCAGAATCCACTATCTCCTATGGCCATTCATTCTACTTTTGAAATTTTCTTTAAGCCAAGCCTTAATTTGCCTCTTTGAATGTCTATTTCTTGCTCCTGGTTCTTCCCTCAGAGACCAAACTGAATAAGTCTGATCTGTTTCCCACAATCCAGGCTTTCAAATTCAGTATCAATCAACAGCACCTTGTACTTACACTGAAGGGCTGATCAGTGGAAGTCTGTCACAGCACTTACATAGATTTAAAATGGGAGCAAGTAATCACATGTCAAAATGTTATATTTCCTTTGTATGTACTTATATATGCCCATGTCTCCCTTTATAGAATGGACACACTATGGGGGGTAGGGGTGTTTCATTTTTACTTCTCCATACATAGTACTTTTTAATAAAAGTTTGGCGATTAAGTTTTCAACCATCCTTTCTTGTCACTTACATCCACTATTTCAATGTGGGAATAATTGCCCCAAAGATCAAAATTATTTTTCCCATCCTGTGGTCAGTAAGCAAGTCTTTGAATGTATTCACCTTCAGAGTGACAGTCAGGAGGTTGAAAGTCCCAAGTAGAACTTTCAGAAAGCACCTTCTTAACCCTTTTTGGACTACAAAATAACCATGAGACAGTATGGCCCAGTGGAAAGAGGACTGGCTCGGGAGTCCTAAGATTTAAACCCTGATTTATGTCCTCAGACATGACACTTAACACTGATGGACTTTGAATTACTCATTTGTAAAATGATGGGATTAAAACTGGGATCATAGACTTCGATCTACAAGGCATTTTAAGCGTCATCAAGTTTAACTCCCTCATTTTACAGATGAGAAAACTGGGGTTGAGAGGGGTTAAGTGAGTGGCCCAGGGTCTCACAGATAGCATCTGAGACTAGATGGTCTGTGGGTCATTTACCTTACAGTCCCAGAGTCGTTAGGCAAAAATCTCTAACCCTTCTAGCAACATGGGGGCTCCTTGCCTAGTATTTCTGCCCAGGGAGATGGGAAGCAGAGGCAGATGGCAGAGCCTGTATCCTCTCATTTGATTCTACTTTGTTCTTCACTGCCTTTTGCCCTTTCCTGCTTAGTTCCAAACCACATGAGTAATTAACCTTTAACAAGCTCTTCAGAAAATGAGTGACACCTGCAAGTTGAGAGGGTTTCGCTGAAATGGGTATGCAAATCCCGCCTTTTGTGAAGCTTTAGAAGCCTTTGATAATACTCTCTAAGTGTCCCTTCTTCAATTGGCAGCACCTTTGAGTAGACAGGGCATGTGGTCCCTAGCCTGGTCCCTGTTATAGGTAAGGCTGCAGATGGACAAAACAAGGAGGAAAATAAGACTGGAAGGGTCCTTAACCCCAGTGAGAGTGGGGTAAGTTTGAAGAATCTGAAATAAACAAAGCAAAATAATCTGTTAGGATCTCAGCTGGGGTCAGAACAAAAGGTAGTCAGACAACCATTTCTTTCAGAATTTTTAATACTCTATTCCTCTTCAAATTCCTTTGCATTATAATTATCTGTGTCTATTCCCAGTCTCCCTTGGTAGATCATAAACTCCTCGAGGGCAAGAATTGTTTCATTTGCATCTTTGTGAGTCCAGCACCTAGCTGACTCCAGTCAGCTGTAAAACCAAGGTAGGAGAATGTGGGATCAGGTTACTAAGGAGACAAGGCAATATCACAAAACACACTAACACAAAGTTGGAAGACACTTCAGTGGTCATCTGCTCCAACCTACACGTGGCTAAGTATCCTTCAATAATATGCCCAACAAGTGGGTTAAGGCCATGACAGTTATTCATGATCTTCCCAGCACCATATTGAGTTCCAGAAGCAACATGTCAGCTGGACCTGCCCCATTCACTCTTCTCTGCTGAACACTGTGCAGATGTTTGCTCCCTGGAAACTGGGGCAAGGGACAGTACCAATAGGGTGATTATACTCCAAATTGGTTGGACTGATTCAATCAATCTATAAGCATTTATTAAGAACTCACTCTCTGCCAGACATTGTGAAACCAACACAAGTGTAAATGACTCGTGCTGTAAAGGAATCAAGAGAGGATCCGACATTGGCACAGAATAGTAAACACAGGGTATATTTCAAAAGTACACAATCTATACAGTGATTATTGGGAGAGAGAAATAGGAAATGCCTGCCGAAGGTTTCAGTCTTTGGATCCTCAAGACTTCCCAGAGTGTCTCAAAGATGACTTCAATTTTGTACTCATGAAAAGTACAAAAGCCTTTTAATGATATAGTTTAGAAAAGATAAATTACATAGGAGCTGGAGTTCCAGAAGGACTCATTCACCTTTTGTGGTTGGGTAATTTATTTCCATGGACTAATCACTGACTGTGAGCCTGACCAGTAAGACTCAAGATCTGATCAATTGGACTTGTGGCCATTTCTGAATGAAAGCACAAAGTTGTGCTCCAAAATACAAACCTTTTTTATTTAATCATGACTCCTTCCCTCCCCTCCAGAACCTAAAAACAACACATTCAGATTGGAAATCCTACTTATGCTTCTCTTTTCACTTATGATGTCATATATTTTTTTTTCCCTCCTTGAATGTAAAAAACAGTGAGCAATGACGAGAACCTTGCGGATTTTCATCTTTACTGAAAAGTTTCCCGGAAAATGTGGTTTGGATGAGATCCATTACATGGCAAATGATTGTTTTTTAGTTAAATTTAGAACTCTTTGTTTGTGACTTTCTTGATACAGTGACATAACTGTGGTTTTATGCTTTCCTTCCACAACGAATACAGACAACAAACCTTTCAGAAGGCAAGAAGCAAGAAGTTTAGATGAAAAACACTCACATTTGCAGCTTAAAGGTTAAAATCGAACAATACAAATTCTGGGAAATCCAAGGTTTCACCTACATGGCACACATGTTGATTATTTTGTTACTATTTAGATACTTAAAAGTATAGCAGAAGCTGAAAATAGCATACATGTTCCGAAAATGGCTCAGTAACAAACATCCTCAATGAATCCTCTGAGAATCTTCACAGAAAGACCATGAGTAAATTCTCCCTTTTTTTTCATAGAATGTAAGCTCCTGTTTAACTCAAATCATTTATTAAATTTATCTCTAGCTACTTTACATATCTGTAAAAGTGAGGAGCTACCAGATGGCCTAGAAGGGCACTTCCTGCTCTGACATTCTATGGTTATAAGGACACTAAGGTGGTTGTTCATCTGTCTTTATCATTAACTGAGCTTGAGCCTTAATTTGGACTTGACTTTGAGGCACGCATAACCTTATATCCAATCCAGTCTTCTACACATGACCTTTCCTGATCCCCTCCCTTGCTAGTATCCTTTGCCCCTCTTCCCCCAAGAACTTGGAAATTAATTTGTGTTTACTTTTATGTATACATATTGGCTCTCCCAACAGAATGCAAGACCCCTGAAAAAAAGGACTGTTTAATTTTTGCCTTTGTGTCTTTAGAAACTAGCACAGTGCCTGGCCTTTGGTAGGTGCTTAAGAAATGCTTATAGGATGCATGGATGGATGGATGGATGGATGGATGGATGGATGGATGGATGGATGGGTGGGTGGTTAGACGGATGGGTGGGTGGACGGACGGATGGATGGTTGGATGGACGGGTGGGTCGATGGATGGATGGGTGGATGGATGGATGGATGGATGGATAGATGGATGGATGGATGGATGGATGGATGGATGGATGGATGGATGGAT
>NW_027185797.1:10886963-10888401 GCF_028583685.1 Petaurus breviceps papuanus | reverse complement strand
TGGATGGATGGATGGATGGATGGATGGATGGATGGATGGATGGATGGATGGATTGATGGATGGATGGATGAACAGGTGTATTTCTCTTTCCTGCCTTTCAGAATTCTTATTTTTGCTCAAAGCTAATATCAGGTGCCATATCCTCCATGGAACTCCAAAATTATTACTGTTTTCTCTTCTCAAATGACCTTTCATTATACTTCTCTGTGTCTACACTCTTCCCTCCCTGTTAGACTTGTAAACTCCTTAATGGCATGAATTCTTTCATTTTTGCCTTTGTAATTGCAACCCCCAGTATAATATGTACTTAATTCATGTGTGATGAATTACATGGATCATTGATACCATCCTTCAGAAGAACATAAGCAGAATGGAATGAGGGCATTGGGGTTGCTGGCCCCAAACGGCCTTGGTAACTTCTCTGGGCTAGCCTCTCTACATTTCCATCCTCCAACCTAGGGGCAGCCTTACATTGGGGAACGAAAACTCTCTCTCAGGACCATTCCTGAAATTCTGCCATCAGAGAGAACTTCTCATATGTCTGACTCTAACACCACAGGGAAGGAGCTGAGACTTTAAACCAGGTCTTCTTCCTACAAAAGGGATCTAGTGTTCTTTCCGCTGGCCCACCCTGTCCTGTTTTGTTTTCCTTTTGCCTCCCTCTACCAGCCTGCACTGCGGATCCGTGACCCCTCTGCTTAGACGGCAGAATGTCAGACTGGGAATGAAAAAGAAGCACGGACGAGATTGTACCTGAACTCTGTATTTCCTCTCCAGCTAGAATGGAACTCCAAGGTCCTCTAGGCCTACATTGGAAGCTAACTTACTCAACTTAATTCAGTCCTATAAACACATTTTAAAGCACCTGCATTGCTCACTGCCCTGGGTGCGGAGAATCCAAAGACGAAAATGTAACATTTCCTGGGCTCAATGACATCCATTCTATTGGGAGATTTCACATGAACACACAGATCGGTAAGTGGCAACTTGAAAAGGGAAAGGGTCCCTAGAAGAGGTGCCACTTCCATTAGGGTCTCTTAACAATGCCTCCCTTAATGTCCCCATGTCATGTGGACATTATGTAGGGGCTACACTTAACTGGTTATTAGGGATGTGACTGTCTCCCTAGGGATTGAAAACAACTGTGTTATTGAGAATCAGACATATGTATTGTCATTATAAATAAGATCTTAGATCCAGACTTGGACAAAAGTACTTTAATGTAATCTTTGCCATATCCCTCATGCTAGAGATAAAGAAACTGAGAGAGAAATAAAGTGTCTTGCCCAAGGTCACATGAGCTTCTTCTGATTCCAGAGCTAATCCTGGCCATTGCTCCCTATTGCCCACAATGACTTGAACACAAAGTATTATCAAATAAATCAAGGAGACAGACAGACAGACAGAGAGACAGAGAGACAGACAGACAGACAGACAG
>NW_027185797.1:10875001-10886953 GCF_028583685.1 Petaurus breviceps papuanus | reverse complement strand
ATAGATAGATAGATAGATAGATAGATAGATAGATAGATAGATAGATACAAATATATATGTATTGTATGTGTTTGTGTGTATCCAAGATGGGCTAATTTCTTAGCCTGAACAAGAGGTCAAAAACACAGACAACCTGAATGCTATATACACAAAATATTAAAAGCATAGCTGTACTGGAAAGACCGCTGGATCTGAAGCTGGAGGACTAGGGTTCAAATTCGAGGTCACCTGTGTGACCTTGGGCAGCTCACTTCATCTCTCACAGATCTCAGTTTCCTTACTTGTAAAATGAAGGGACTGGACGAGATCACCACTAAGGCCCCTTCCAGATCTAGAGCTAGGATCCTATGGACTCGGTCAAGGTCTCCAGTGTGCTGGGTACATCTTCTGTGAAGGATTAGTAAAATGCCCTGGACTCAAATGGCACACAGTGAGCAGAGTTAGGTTGGCTGTGATGCTGGGGCTGAACTGTCCATATGAAGGAGATCTAACCAGTGAAGGGTGGAACCAAGTGGAAGGTATTTGGGGGAAGGGGGAGATTCACAGAGTCTAAGCTAGAATGTTACTGCTCCCAGAAGGATGGAAATCCCTGCTTTGAGCACCTCACAAGACACTATAAACACCAAAATAACAGATGCAGCCGTTCTCTGGACAAAGAATAGAGGTTAAAGGTTGAAAAGAAGACTAGGTTTCATGGTGCCATGAGAAAAGCACTAACTATGGAATTATAAGATTTGTATTCAAATCCTGAAGCTTACTGCCTGTGTGACCTTCAGCTAATCACTTAATCTCCCTGGGTCTCAGTTTCCTCATCTGTAAAATCAAAGAGCTGGACTATCCATTGGGAGGCCCTTTTCAGTTCCAGGTCGATAATCTCCAGGCCCCATGATCCTTTGGGTCGGTCATTTAATCCTTCAGGTACTACCCTAACTAGCTTAAAATGACTCCCTTGTATCTGAAGTGTGACTGCCAGGCTTCCCAGCTGCCAGTCTTGGAAATCCATGTCAGATTTCAGGACAATTCCCTGCTTCCTGGCAACTAGCCACAAACACGGAAGAGGCCAAAGTCTCCAAGGAAGATGATCCCAAAGCCCCAGAAGTCCTTCCCTCTGGAGGAGGGGCACAGAACCATGCTAGGGCCAGAGCGAGGCTTAGCAGTGTGTGTAAACTTAAGCTCATGGATTTAACTGGCTTGGCAAACTAGTTTCCCTGGAGGCGATACCAAGTATGAACATAAAGTGGGGGTGGGGCTACTAAGAGCTGAAGTGGGAAGAAGTGGCAGCTGAGGGAGAGGCCCAGCAGCAAAAGCACCTGCTGGCTGGGGCCTTGCAGGGGAGGCAGCCCAGTCTGGGGAAACCATGCCAGCTGCTTGCTTTCACTACACTCTTGCATGAAGGTATAGCAAGGTTAAATCGAATGCCCAGGGAAGCCTGGAAAGAAGCCGCAGGAGGAGGCAGGGCCTTGCTTTGTTAGCAGTCATAGGACACAGATATGGATGGGAAAGGGAGAAAAGGGGCCATCCAGGCTGATTCCCTCTTCTTACAGACCAGCAGACTGAAGACAAGGGAAGGAAGAGAAGTGACTTTCCCAGGATCACACAGGCAGTAAGATCATGGCTTCATAGATCACAGAATCGTGTATTTAGAATTAGAAATTATCTTGGGGAGTATGGAGTCCAACATTCATTTTACCAACAAGCAACTGAAGCACAGAAAGGTGACTTGATCTGTCCAAGGTTACATAGGTTCTAAGTACCCAGGATGGGATTTGAACTCAGATCTGCTGACTCCAGCACCAATTCTTTTCCCAGACTCACTGGGGAAGAACTTGTGTGCTGTCGATTTGTGCATAACTGACCCTCACGTCCTTTTATTTTGGGGCTACCCTCAATCACTCTCCAGAGTCATCAGACTCTCTCCCCTCCATGCTCGTGTATGAAGTTACAGTTAGATCTGGAAGTCACCGTAGAGACTTTCTAGTCCAACCCCCCATCTTAAAGATGGGAAAACTGAGGGCCAGAGAAACCAAGGGGCTTGTTCAAAGTCCCAGAAGTGGCTGAATTGGGCCTTGAACTTGAGGCATTTGACTTCAAAATCAGCACTTTCCTCTGCACCACATGACCACTGCTAAGCTGTCTCTCAGAGTAGAAGGACAAGCATAAAGTCAAGCAACCCTCCCTCAGTATCCCCTGAACACCAGGAGGTTCCTGAATCTTCAGGGAAAAGGCTGACTCAGTTTCCTAAACTCTATTGAAGGAGGAGGAGTCAAGAGAACTTTAAAATTCATCTCATCCAACTCCCTTCTTTCACAGATGAGAAATCTTGAAACCCAGTGGCAGGAAATGACTTGTTCAAGGTAACATGACAAACAAGCAGGAAAGTTGGGTCCAGCACTCTGTCTCCCATACCAAACTGACTCACTCTATAGACTGTTTGACTCTTTCTGAAGTCCCCCTCCTTCCCTGAAACCCTGTGATGCTTATGCATCATTGCGTCATAGAATGACCAGACATTAAAGTTAGAAGCACCCTCAACAACTGTCTAGGCCAGCCCAGGTTAAAAGAACTAGGGTTGAAATCCCAGTTCTGCTGCTTATAATCTGTATAATCTTAGTCAAGTACCTTCATCACTCTGTCTCAGTTTTTTCCTTATCTATATAATGAAAGGTTTATAAGAGGTA
The DNA here is from genome assembly GCF_028583685.1 of Petaurus breviceps papuanus. Taxonomy (NCBI): domain Eukaryota; kingdom Metazoa; phylum Chordata; class Mammalia; order Diprotodontia; family Petauridae; genus Petaurus; species Petaurus breviceps. Next base: position 10,884,275 of record NW_027185797.1, on the reverse strand, counting down.
ACCTTTGTCCCTTATACCTTTAGATGTATGCCGGTGGATTCAAAGCATGTTAAATAGGGGAACAATTCAAAAAATTGATAACCTGCATTCAGTTATTTTAAACTAACTGTTCAAACATGGATAGAAATATACCTATATTATAAGTGTTATTATGTATGTATATACACATATATACGTAGATATATTCATGCCTATAATACACCCATCACCAAATTCTAGTAGAAGGAAGATCCAAGGCAGACAGCCTAGATTTTAGCCTTTGCTGTTACTAGGTATGTGACCTTAGTCTGGTCACTGTGAATATGCTTTAAAAGTTAGAAGTTCAGGGGCGGCTAGGTGGCACAGTGAATAGAGTACCAGACCTGGAGTCAGGAGGACCTGAGTTCAAATGCAGCCTCAGACATTTAACAGTTACTAGCCGTGTGGCCTTGGGCAAGTCACTTAACCCCAATTGCCCTGCCTTCCCCCTCCAAAAAGAAAAAAAAAAGAAATTGAAAGTTCTATAAGAAGATGAACTATTATCATTACTATTACTATCGATTCCCAGAAATGTAGATATTAATCTGTCAAGAATTGATAGAAGGTTAGAGGTTGGGGTATGCAGATTCTAATAGCATTATTGCCTCTATCTGCAAAATTTCATTAAGATCTGCTAAAACTTGCAAAGCATATCATACTATATATTTTTGAAAGAATGTATTGGCTGCCATTTTGTTTTAAACTAGTAGACTGAATTATTGACCAACTTTGATACCCTTTGGTCACAGTCTGTCAGATCCTGCTCAGACTAGGTAAAGAATTAGAGAGTTAGCTTGAGAGAGTATTAGTGAATTTAGGAAGGCAGATGGGGAATATCTAACATGATAATTGACAGTTGCCAGGTCATAGAAGTCAAGTTGAAGGGACCCAGTGAGGAGGCAGATATAAAGGATCCAGGTTGTCTTGAACAGTGAAATTGTGCTTCTTCAGGTAAAAGGAGGATTATCATCTATGGATTCAAAGCAACATGGGATGGAACAGGAAGGCCATTGAGGACAAGGGTTGTTTTATCTTTGTCTTCATATCTCTAATGCTTGCACACAATAGGAATATAATAAATGGCTTTTGAAAGAGTAAGTGAATGAACCAGAGCTGACAAGAGGATAGAACAATCTAGAATCTGAAATAGGAATTCCAAGACAGGACAGGAAAGTGATAAGGCATAGGGAGAGATGAGGCAGGGATTGGCAACCCTGATTCTAAAGCCAGGGGTGTTGGAACTAAAGCCAGCCCGGGACTAGAGACAATTTATGAATGGGTTTCTAATGCAAGAGTTGCAGCGATTGATACCTGCGATCAGGTAACATATCCACACCTCAGCCTCTGATCTTCATGGGCTACCCTGGGTCTGCCTCTAGCCAATTCATACCTAGGGGGTTGCTTTCACATAGTTCTTCTCAACATAACTCAGCAAAAATTAAGTACCTACTTATAATGTGCTGATGGTACAAAGATGAAAAACAGGTCAATGCCTGTACTTAAAGAGAATATTCTCAATATTCAAAAGTAAGTTGTACATAACAGATTTGTAGTTTCATGTGCAATCTTTTTTTTTAATTCCACATTATAAAAATTCTTGTTTTATTTCCTAAATTAAAAATAACATCAATTGAAAAAAATTAAAAGAGCATTTTCTAATGGGGAGAGGTGTTGGTGAAGAGTACAGAGAGAAAAAAAAAACAACATGCATACAAATGGTTGTGACAAGTTAAAATTAGTAAGCACATGGGAAGGGTCGAAGGTCTATGTGACCTAAGGAAGAAGGGTGAGTATGTTCTTGAAAATTTGATATGGTTTTTTTATTTAATATATGATTTAATATACAGAGTTCTCATTTCCACTGGCTGGCATTAATCTGTATACAAGGTCCATCTTTCTGTGACTCTCCAAAGCAGAATTATTGATTCAAACTAACTCACTTAACTTAGAAATGCAGAGCCCATGACTAAACAAGCATAACATAAGACCTCTGAGTGACTACAGATTGCCATTTGCATGGCTGAAATGAAGTGAAATTGAAAAGCCTTAATTTAATCAATTTATTTGTCACTTTTTAAGATACTGATGTTCTCAAATTCCCTTTCCTGCCCCACCCGCCTTTATTGCTACCTGCAGCTATCTTGAAAATGTTTGGGCTTATAGTCTATTACTCACAAGCCTCTAATTTGTATCTAAATCTTGACAGGTCAGACCTACAATATACATGATAAAAGGACAGGATGGACCTTTAAAATAGAGTGCAAACGATAGAGGGCTAACTCAGGAAGAAGGCACCCTCACTGCTTGCTGTTTCAAGCTACATTCTCCAGCACCCTTGTCCCAGAGAGGCGCGATTCCACTAGCCCCTGACCTCATGCACTTCGCCAGTATATCACAGAGCAGAATGATTTGCCCAACGGGTAAATGCTAATGTCTTACATTTGGAAGATGATATTGTCTTTTAGCACTGGACCCTCAAAGTTGGCAAACCTCTGCTTTCCTAGCACTGAAATGGTGAATTTTCAGGGTCTTCAAAGCACTGTTTCATCAACGCCCCATGCTTGATCACTTAGAGCCTATCGTTGGCAAATGACTAGGAGAATCACCTCCTAGATCCACCCAGAGGGGTGGAAAGCAACGGTCAATGTGGTTGAGATGTGGTCGAATAAGCAGCTTCTCTGTCATATCCGTGACACCATGTGGCTATCATTTCCTCCATCATTGGTTGGCTTTTTTTCTGTTTCCTCCAGTCACCCCAAAACATCTTTCCAAATATCCTACCTCAGGACAGTATCCTTTGTGTTGGTACTGACCATCCTGGCACAAGTCATTCAGAATCCTCTCTCAAAGCGCAAATCTCTCTCTTCCCAAGTAAGAATAAACATTGTGATCTCCCAGAGAGGCCCCTTAAAGTCCAAAGATGAGCCCTACCCTATTAGGGTGTGTCTTTTCCCACTCCATCTTCCTTCCACAATCATAAGACAAGATGGAAAGAAAAATTTTATGCTAGTAAAAATGCTCAAGTCTTTAAGAAAAAAAAAAAAGATGCAACTTAGGTTAAGGAGAATTTCATTACTTATTAGGCACAAGGTTAGACTCCAAAAAAAAAAAAAAACATTCAGTCAACAAATATTTATTAAGTGCTTACTTAGACACTGAGAGTGCAAAGAAAAGCAGAACCAGTCCTCCCCTCAAGAAGATTCTACTCCTACCGGCCAGAGGGACTCCAGATCAGCAGCAGCTGGGGCCGTTTCCAGATTTATCAACACATAGACACAAAGGACAAAGTGAGAGGTTCAAGGCTGGGAAGGCGCGCGGCGGCAACGCGGGGGATGCAACAGCGCGGTGCAGCCTGGGAAGGCCCGGTGCGGCAGCGGCGGCAGCGGACGCAGGCCGGGAAGGGGCGGCGGCCTGTGCAGGAAGGCGTGGCGCGGCTGGCGGATGCAGGCCTGGAAGGGGCCTGGTCAACTCGGAGGGCAAGTCTTCCCACCAACCACAAGGTCCACTACCAGGCCTATCACCAAAGGGCTGGGACTGGAAAGAGCAAGGTAAGAAGCAAATACAGGGGCCCCTATACTGGACAGCAAACACTCCTGGGGCTACCACTTCATAGCCCAGAAATCTTTAAAAAAAAAAAAAAAGCCCCTTTCAGGACCTCCAAAGACAAGGATGACAGAGTGAACCCCACTTGCTCCAAACCCCCCCTCTAACCCTGAAAATATAGTAACTCTTGCCCCAGGGCAAAACCCTCTACAGTAAAGGCTTGGGATCCTAGAGGAAGGGCGTGGCTAGGACACTGCCTCAAAATGGGTAGAAAGCAGACTACAAAGACAAAGACTCTAGAGTCCTACTATCCGCAGAGGGAGGAACCAACCTCAGAGGGAGACAATGTGGACTCCACACCCATAGCTGAGACTTCAACAGGGAATGGATCCCAAGCACAGAAGGCTCTCCTAGATGAGATCAAAAGGAACTTTGAAAGCAAAATGAGAGAGATAGAAGACAAAATGAATCATTCTCTCAAAACGAAAATAGCAGAATTCGAAAAACATTATAATGAGGAAAACATCTCTCTAAAAAGAAAAGTGTATGATATGGAAAAGGAGCTTCAAAAATTAACCAAGGAAAATGATTTGCTAAAAACCAGAATTAAACAAATGGAAACAAATAACTCTATGAGGAACCAAGAATTAGCCAAGCAAAACAACAAAAATGAAAAATTAGAAAAAGAGGTAAAATACCTCAAAGAAAAAATAACTGACCTGGAAAACAGATCCAGGAGAGATAATCTGAGAATCATAGGCCTACCAGAAAATTATGATGAAAAAATGAGCCTGGACAACATTCTCCAAGAGCTCGTTAAGGAAAACTGCCCTGAGATACTAGAACCTGAGGGGAAAATAGAAATCGACAGAATCCACCAGACACCTGCTGTAAGAGATCCCAAACTGAAAAATCCTCGAAATGTTGTGACCAAACTCCAGAACTACCAGATAAAAGAGAAAATACTTCAAGTGGCCAGAAAGAAACAATTCAAATATCGAGGGTCCACAGTGAGGATTGCACAGGATTTGTCAGCCTCCACACTGAAAGATCGGAGGCAGTGGAATACTATTTTCAGGAAGGCAAAACAGCTCGGATTACAACCAAGGATCACATACCCAGCGACACTGAGCATATTCTTCCAGGCAAAGAGATGGTCATTCAATGATATAACAGAGTTCCAGACCTTCTTGATAAAAAAGCTAGAACTCAATGGAAAATTCAACCTCCAATTACGAGAAGCAACAGTGACTTAGAAAGGTAAAAAGGAGAACACACATCATTTTAGAGGGAAAGTGGGGAGGGAGAGGAGCTTCACATGAGATCTATTCCTGTCATTCTTGATGCGAAGAAAAAATAGCATACCTCATTAAGTATAACAATATCCTACAGGTAGTAGGAGGGGGAAAGGGTTACAAAAGGGGGGTGGGAGTGGTTTGTAGGGAGGGAAGTAGTAAGAGGAAAAGGGGAGGAAAAAGGAGGGGGGACGAAAAGGGAACACTGAGGGAGGTGGTGGTCAAAAAGAAAACTATTAAGGGGGGGAAGGGAGAAGGGAGGGAAAATATGAACATTAACAGGGGCAGGAATAGGATGAGGGGAAAGAAACAGATAACAATCATAACTGTAAATGTGAATGGAATGAACTCTCCTATAAAACGGAGATGGATAGCAGAATGGATTAATAATCATAATCCTACAATATGCTGTTTACAAGAAACACATTTGAAACAGAGGGATACACACAAAGTAAAGGTAAAATGTTGGAGTAAAATATATCATGCCTCAGCTAAAATAATAAAAGCAGGGGTAGCAATCCTTATCTCAGATAAAGCAAATGCAAAAATTGACCTAATTAAAAGAGATAAGGAAGGAAACTATATCCTGTTAAAAGGCACCATCGAGAATGAAGCAATATCACTACTTAACATATATGCACCAAGTGGTGTAGCATCCAAATTCCTAGAGGTGAAGGTAAAGGAATTAGAGGAAGAAATGGATAGCAAAACTATACTAGTGGGAGACCTTAATCTCCCTCTATCTGAACTTGATAAATCCAACCTCAAAATAAACAAGAAAGAAGTTAAGGAGGTGAACAGGATTTTAGAGAGGATAGGTATGATAGATCTCTGGAGAAAACTGAATGGGGATAAAAAGGAATATACTTTCTTCTCAGCGGTTCATGGAACATATTCAAAAATTGACCATGTTCTAGGGCATAAAAACCTCACAATTCTATGCAGTAAGGCAGAAATATTAAATGCATCGTTCTCAGATCATGATGCAATAAAAATTATATGCAATAAAGGGCCAGGGAAAGACAGACTAAAAACTAACTGGAAATTAAACAATTTGATCCTAAAGAATGAGTGGGTGAAACAAAAAATTATAGAAACAATCAGTAATTTCATTCAAGAGAATGATAATAATGAGACAACATACCAAAATCTGTGGGATACATTAAAGGCAGTTCTTAGGGGAAGTTTTATATCCCTGAGTGCATACGTGATTAAATTAGAGGAAAGGGAGCTCAATGAATTGGGCATGCAATTAAAAAACCTAGAAAAAGAACAAATTCAAAATCCCCAATTAAATACTAAACTAGAAATATTGAAGACTAAAGGAGAGATTAATAAAATCGAAATCACGAAAACTATTGAACTAATAAATAAAACCAAGAGCTGGTTTTATGAAAAAACCAACAAAATTGATAGACCCTTAGTCAATATGATAAAAAAAAAGAAAGAAGAAAACCAAATTATGAGTATCAAAAATGAAAAGGGTGAATCTACCTCCAATGAAGAGGAAATCAAAACAATAATTAGGAATTATTTTTCCCAATTGTATGCACATAAATTTGACAATCTTAGGGAAATGGATGAATATTTAGAAACATACAAGTTGCCCAGATTAACTGAAGAGGAAGTAAATTACTTAAATAATCCCATCTCAGAAAAAGAAATTGAACAAGCCATCAGTCACCTCCCTAGGAAAAAATCTCCAGGGCCAGATGGATTCACTAGTGAATTCTATCAAACATTTAAAGAACAATTGATTCCAATACTCTACAAATTATTTGGGAAAATTAGTGAAGAAGGATTCCTATCAAATTCTTTTTATGACACAAATATGGTACTGATACCTAAATCAGGAAGAGATAAAACAGAGAAAGAAAATTATAGACCAATCTCCCTCATGAATATAGATGCAAAAATTCTAAATAAAATACTAGCCAAAAGACTACAGCAACTTATCTCAAGAATAATACACTTTGATCAGTAGGATTTATTCCAGGAATGCAAGGATGGTTTAATATTAGGAAAACCATCAGTATAATTGATCATATCAACAATAAAACTAGCAGAAACCACATGATCATCTCAATAGATGCAGTAAAGGCTTTTGACAAAATACAACATCCATTCCTATAAAAACATTAGAAAGTATAGGAATAAATGGAGCCTTCCTTAAAATAATAGGTAGCATCTATTTAAAGCCATCAGCAAGTATTATATGTAATGGGGAGAAACTGGAAGCATTTCCCATAAGATCAGGGGTGAAACAAGGGTGTCCACTATCACCCCTCTTATTCAATCTGGTACTAGAAATGTTAGCAGTAGCAATTAGAGAAGAAAAAGAAATTAAAGGAATCAAGTTAGGCAAAGAAGAGACCAAGCTATCACTCTTCGCAGATGATATGATGATATACTTAGAGAATCCTAGAGAATCAAGTAAAAAACTGCTTGAGACAATAAATAAATTTGGCAAAGTTGCAGGATATAAAATAAACCCACATAAATCCTCGGCATTCCTATATATTTCCAATGAAATTCAACAGCAAGAAGTAGAAAGAGAAATCCCATTTAAAGTTACTGTAGACATTATAAAATATTTGGGAATCTACCTGCCAAAACAAACCCAGGACCTGTATGATCATAACTACAAAACACTTTTCACACAAATAAAGTCAGATCTAACTAATTGGAAAAATATCAATTGCTCATGGCTGGGTTGAGCTAATATAATAAAAATGACAATTTTACCTAAATTAAATTATATATTTAGTGCCATACCAATTAATTTACCAAAAAACTACTTTATAGAGTTAGAAAAAAATAGTAACAAAATTCATCTGGAAGAATAAACGGTCCAGAATATCAAGGGAATTAATGAAAAAAAAATGCTAGGGAAGGTGGACTAGCTTTACCAGATTTCAATCTGTACTATAAAGCATCAGTCATCAAAACTACTTGGTACTGGCTTAGGAATAGAGGAGTGGATCAATGGAATAGATTAGGCACACAAGATTCAGAAGTCAACGACTACAGTAATGTATTGTTTGATAAACCCCCAGACCCTGGTTTTTGGGATAAGAACTCACTATTTGACAAAAACTGCTGGGAAAACTGGAATATAGTATGGCAGAAACTGGACATAGACCATTATCTAACACCATATACCAAAATCAAGTCTAAATGGGTTCATGATCTAGGTATAAAGGTTGATACTGTAAGCAGTCTGCTAAAACAAGGAATAGTTTACCTATCAGACTTGTGGAGAGGGAATGACTTTATGACGAAACAGGAATTAGAGAACATTATAAAATGTAAAATGGATAATTTTGACTACATGAAATTGAAAAGTTTCTGTACAAATAAAGCCAATGTAACCAAGATTAATAGGGAGATGGGAAATTGGGATAGAATCTTTACAACCTATGTCTCTGACAAAGGACTCATCTCTAAAATATACAGAGAACTGAGTCAAATTTATAAGAATACAAGTCATTCCCCAATTGATAAAATGGTCAAAGGATATGAACAGGCAGTTTTCAGAGAAAGAAATTAAAGCTATCTATAAGCACATGAAGAAATGCTCTAATTCACTATTGATTAGAGAAATGCAAATCAAAACAACTCTGAGGTACCACATCTCACCAGTCAGATTGGCTAAGATGACAAAACAGGAAAATGACAAATGCTGGAGAGGATGTGGGCAAACTGGAACACTAATGCATTGTTGGTGGAGCTGTGAACTGATCCAGCCTTTCTGGAGAGCAATCTGGAACTATGCCCAAAGGGCTATAAATACTTTCATACCCTTTGATCCAGCAATACCACTCCTAGGGTTATATCCCAAAGAGATCATAGAAATGGGAGAAAGACCCATATGTACAAAAATGTTTATAGCAGCTCTTTTTGTTGTGGCAAAGAATTGGAAATTAAGGGGGTGTCCATCAATTGGGGAATGGCTGAACAAGTTGTGGTATATGCATGTTATGGAATATTATTGTGCTATAAGAAACGGGGAGCAGGCGGTCTTCATATTTACCTGGAGAGGCTTAAAAGAACTGATGCTGAGTGAGAAGAGTAGAACCAGGAGGAATTTGTACACAATTACGGGCACAATGTATGTGATGACCAACTTTGATATACTGGACTCTTCTCAACAATGCGGCAATATAAGTCAATCCCAAAAGACACATGATGGAGAGAAAAACGTGCATCCAGAGAAAGAACTAGAAAGAACTAAATTTATATCCAGGTGGAAGCAAAATACCTGATCTTTTTTGTTCTCTTATTTGATTTTATGTCCTCTATACCATTTTTCATCCCAGCTGGTACAATCCATCCTTATAACCTGACTATTGTATAATGTGAAAGTATCTACAGATCCTATACTTGATTATAAGACGCCATGGGGGGGGGGGGGGGGG
>NW_027185797.1:10822555-10870001 GCF_028583685.1 Petaurus breviceps papuanus | reverse complement strand
GGGAGGGGAGGGAGGGGGACAAAATGTGAAATTCAAGGAATTGTGGAATTGAATCCTGTAAATTAAAAGGAAACAAACAAATTAATAAATTAAAGAATTAATTAAAAAAATATATGGACAAGAATTACCCACAATGGGGAAGCATGGTTAGATAGTTGTCTTCAATGGTGAAGAGACTGACTGCCTTAGGGAGATAAGTCTATAAAAGTATTAAAGCATGTTCTACATTATAACCTACAGAGATCACATCTTTTTGTTATACTAAATATTTTTGTGTGGAATAATTCAATAATTCAAGTTCTAAATTCAAGAATAAACTGCTACTTTTGGATTCCAAAAAAAAAAAAAAAAGAAGAAGAAGAAGATTCTACTCCACTGGAGGATACAACACAAGCCCAGACTGGTAGATAAAAGATGTACACAGAGAGGATGAAGGGTAACCTTGGAGAGGGAGGTTGTAGCTACTGGGGGACCAGGAAAGGCCTGCTGTAGCATCAATGGAATCCATGGATTCTGAGAGGCAGAGATGAGTAAGGAAGCTGTCCAGGTATGGGGGTCATGGTGTAAGTGTCACATGAGGAACAGAAAGTGGATCAGTATTACTTGACCATATACTGTAAGGAGACTGATGTGTAAGAATACGGGGTGGGGTGGGGAGGGCGGGGATGGAAAGAGAAAAGAAACAAACATGTATCAAATGCCTACTCACATTTTATCCTCATGACACCCTGGGAAGTAGCTGGTATTCCCATGTTATAGTAGAGGAAACTGAGGCAGACAGTGGTTAAGTGATTTGCACAGGGTCAAAAGCCAGGTTGGAAAGATATTACATAACAAAGATCTTTATGTTTGGTTCTAGAGGTAATAGAGAGCCAATGCAATTTATTGAGTAGAGAAGAGTAAATGTTTTAATGGGGGAAGGTGGTGATAACTTGCAGATTTATGAACTTGCCTAACACCTAGTATTTACTACATCGTTTGGCTTATAGTAGGTTCTTAATAAATGCTATCTGACTGGCTAACTGGATTGGGAGTGGGGAGTGACTTGTGGCAAAGAATCCAATTAGAAAGCTGCTGTGATAATACAAGTCAGAGGGGATGATCATGTGAATAGAGAGAATGATCATGCAAGTAGAGACAAAGAGGCATATGTTAGTCAAGAAAAAGAAATGGCAAAGTGACAACTGACTGAATGTGTCCAGTAAGTGAAAGTGGGAAGTCGAAGATGAAATTGGCCAATCAAAAGGAAGCTAGTCATTCTTCTTCATTAGTTACAATTCAGGGAGTTGTGTGCATCTAGTCATTGAAGGAATCAGAACAGACACCTATCTATCAGGTATTTCTTGGAATGGCCATACTCGAATGTTTAAGCCACAATCTTGATAAAACCAAAGGGTTAACCTTTACAGCTACCTGACCTCATTAAAGTAGTAGTGCCAAAGCGGGGAAAAACAACTTACTTAAACATTTACAGAATCATTTCATTGCCTCCAGGACTATCCCAGCAGTGACTGGAAAACCTGAAGCCGGTAATGGGAGTAGGGCAGGCAGTTAAACTTTCTAATTAGACCCCATTTTGCCACCTTCAATCTGTATTTGGCTTTGACACTGAATTTATTCAGGTTAAAAATATCTCAGATAAACGTAAAGTTGTAAAGGGCCTAGAGATCAGGAGAGGCAAAGAACCAGGAAAAGTTCTGAATGGATGGGGAAGGAGCTGACACTGTGAACAGGTTGAACCGCAACATTAGATGACTGCATTTTGTCATTAATAAAGGCAAATGAGGGTGGAGGCCAGTGATAGGCTACAGTTGGAACATTAGATTTCTAATCTGGTTGTATTAATTTTTTTAGCAGAATGAGATTAAGGGACAGAGAACCCACAAATCAGGTTGCTAAGCAATAGAAACACAACATGGATAACGGGCATACATATACCCGATCAATCAAAAGCTATAGCTTGTCAAATCTTTTAACATGTTTTCAGTAGCAGTGTTATAAAGGATCACTGTGAAAACAATAGTGTACATCGGAACTTTTTTTTTCTAGTGTTAACCAGAATTTTTTTAAAAACCCAACCCACAGAAAATCTATTGTCCTGCCTTCTGGGAAAGCCCATAGGTCTACACTGAGTCATAATAAGATTTATTTATTGATTGTATAGCAATTACTACGTGCAACCAATCACTGGAGCACATTGAGAAGCTTTTCTGCTCTATTGCAAGCAAGTAAACACTTCAGGAAACTTTGAACCCTGGACAAAGTGACATGAGCTAAGACCCAGAATATTTTTCTATCAAGGCATTTTTTTATATCAAGATTTAATAAAGAGAAGAGGAGAGAGGGAGGAGAAGGGGGGGAGAAATGAGAAAGAAAGATCAAGAGAGAGTGAGATGGAGAGGATGGAAGAAAAGAAGAAGGAACAAAGTAACAGAGGGAGGAGAGGAGGAAATAAGAGAAAAATAAGTAAAGCAAAAAAGGGAGAAAAAAGAAAATGGGGAAGGGAGAGAGAGAGAAGGAGGAAGAGGGAGGAGGAGGACAGAGAGAGGATGAACGATCACTTTTCCATATTCTGGGCTTTGCCTTATCTCCCTTCAATGGATTTAGCAATATCACACAAGAGTGTCTCCAGGTGAGCTATGAGAATGTACTAAGGAAAGCTGAATGGCATAAACACCAGTCCCCGTTTCATGGCAATCATTGGATGACTGCTTAGTTCTCCCCCCACACAGTTCCATTCCCTGCACTTTGCACCTGTATGGGCCACATTCCCTAAACCAAATTTTCAAGGGTCTAACCTGATCAAGGGCTCACAGGAGTCATGTAACTATTCATATTGCCTTATCCAGGAGAGAGAAAAATAATACTACCATTATTTGCCTGGATGCCTCATCCAACTTATTATCAATGATTATAAGGTCCGTATCACTAGTTGTAAAGTTGAAATGCTCACTGAAATAAGAAACTGATTGAATGGGAAGGTTGTTATCATCCTGTGGCCTGAGATGGGATTGATTTAAACATATCTTCGATAGACTCTTTAATTAGAATTCCTTTCCTATTGGTATATCCCAACAGTTCGCTGCAATGATCACCTGGTCATTGTTCTCAAAGCAACATTTTGTCAAGGGAATAGGGAGATTCAAAGCCTTTATGGACCCCTTTCAGGATTCTCACCCTGGGTCTATTTCAAGGAATAATTTGCCTAAGAGATCTGTGTGTAACAGAACCTCCTTTATCAGGAATGAGTGTGGGGACAAGAAGTCCCAAGAATTATCTGTTTATAAAGCATCCCCATAAGTAGCAATCTGAAGATTAGCTGGGAGGGAATTCTAGGTCTTTCTTCCTTAGGACCTTTGTGGAGGGGATGGGAGGGGATGCCTGTCTTTTTGTGCAATCTGGATAAAAAGTAACTTGGTGCAGTGGAAAGAACATACTTTTTTTTTCTTTTTTTTTCTTTTTGGAGGGGGGAAGGTAGGGCAGTTGGGGTTAAGTGACTTGCCCAAGGTCACACGGCTAGTTCTGTGTTAAGAGTCTGAAGCTGGATTTGAACTCAGGTCCTCAGATTCCAGGGCCAGTGCTCTCTCTATTCACTGCATCACCTAGCCTCCCCTAAGTACATACTGTTGTTACGTGGAATCTGTCCTGAGTCCCTCAGTCGCCAGTGCTCCCTTAATCTCTCCCCCCCCAAAATTTTTTTTATTTATTTATCTTTATAGGTGCTGCCTGTTTCCAATAAAATATAAGCTCCTTGAGGGAAGGAACTTCTTTGTTTTTTTTGTCCTTGTGGTCCCAGCACCCAGCAGAGTGTCTACTTGACAAATAGGTACTTATCAAAGGCCTGCTGAACTGATTAATTATGGCCTCTTTTACATCAGCTTTAACTAAGTTAAGCACCCCTGCTCTACTGACCATCCTTTAGGGTCCTATTACTTGTTTGAGAATAGTGAGAATCCAATGTTGACCATCTCAAGATCAACTTCACCGAGTCGGTTAGTCAATAGATATTTCTTAATTTCTTAAGTTGTGCCAAATACTGTGAACACTGCAAAGGGAAGTGTTCACACTCCAGCAGATTTCAAAATTTCACCCAGATTCTTCCTATAAACACAGGTGTTTTGAGGTTACTACCTGATGCAGAATTAACATGTTTTTAAATATCCTCTCCTGCCCCTATTCCCTCAATCACCCTTGGGACAGTAGGATCTTTTTTCTGACATTTTAAAGCATTAAAACAGCTCCAGGGCTGAGGAAAATATTCTTCATATCATCTTTGAAAAGTTTAGTTGTCAAGGAGATACAGACCTTAGCAACCAGGTAAGAAGGCCCAGGCAGATTATGTGCAGGGCTGCAAAGAGGAATTAAGAATTCCAGGTATGCCCAGAGGCAAAATTCCTTGGGTGTACTAGGGCATCTTCTTGCTGGGTTTCTCTTTTCTTCTGCAATTAAAGAGGAATCCACATTTGTCCCACTACCTTCGGAGAAAAGCACCATTAAAGCCTCACAGGCCAATGATGGATGATAGTCTTCATCAATCATCAGACAGAGGGGCACTCTAGAAATGTCATTCACAGAAATCCAACTTTCTAGGCAAGAAGAAGTCCAACAGCAGATTGGCTATAAATATGAGATTCTCAGACATTGGGGAGTCATCAGTAGCCATGAAAAGATGGGAGAAAATGGAGGGATAAAGGGTGGGAAAGATAAAGGAGAAAAGACAGTGATTATTTTAGCCTAATTTCATTTAAGCATGTCTACTTTCACCCTCACAATCTACAGGCAAAGAATCCGTCAGAGTCCACCAAAGCTCAGGCAATTCCCCAGAACTAACCATAAAAAGGCCATTAGCTTTAAATTTTCCTTTTTGGCATTAAGGCAGTGGGAAGGGGAAATGTGCAGGAACTGACAAGGAATGCACTATCAAGGAACCCTTTCAATTAGCTTAACATTTATACATACTTTAATAATTAATACATGATGAATTAAAAGTGCTGTTTTATCCAATGGGCGCTAGCATGTTGCATCGAAGTAGATATAAATAATTTTGTGTGCGACAGTGTAGAAGCCTGGGAACAGGTTGCCACCCTCTCATCTATTAACCCCTTCATTGAATCTCTTGTTCTGTACATACAACAAGGCTTCAAAATGTTTTGAGTACAGACACCAATTCATCTCAGTCTGTCTGCTACATTTGCCAATAAAGCACTGGCTACTTTGAAAGTGGGGGGAAAGGGGGAGAGGGAGCTTAAGAAATAAGAAATGGGAAGAATGAAGGAGATTTCACCTCCCTGCCACTAGCCCAAATGTAAGAGCAGTGGCAGAGACCTCTACAAAACGGAATCTTTTTTTAACTTTTTTTTCTTGGGGGGCAGGAAGGGAGGAGGCTATTGATTTTCTTTTCTTTTCTCCAAACTCTAACAACCATCAAAACAATAGAATTCAACAAATATTTAATATGTGTCTACTCTGTACAAAGAATTGTACTAGGCATCACAGGTACCAAGATCAAATAAGTCACCATTCCCATCTTCAAGTAGCTTAGATTTTAACAGGGCAGCTTGATGGCACAGTGGACAGAATGCCAGTCTGGAGTCAGGAAGATTTATCCTAGTGAGTTCAAATCCAGCTTTAGAGATTTACTATCTATGTGACCCTGGGCAAGTCATATAACCTGTTTACCTCAGTTTCCTCACCTGTAAAATGAACTGGAGAAGGAAATAGCAAACCATTCCAGTATCTTTGCGAAGAAAATCCAAATAGGGTCACAATGAGTCTGAAATGACTTAACAACAACAGCATATTTTAACCACAAAAGCAACAAACAACAATAAATACAGCACTTTAGAGAGGCATCATAGTGTATTGGATAGAAGACCAGAACAGGAGTTAGGAAAATACAACTTCCCATGGTTCCTGACACATACTAGTTATATAATCCTGGGCAAATCCTTTCAACTCTCAGTGATTCCAAGCTGCTCCCCAAGACTTTTAATTGATGAACAAGTTGCAGACCTGCATTTGTAGCGGGTACTTCCTCACTGGGAGCTCCCTACACCAACCAAATCCCAGGTCCAGAATGAACTAAAAATATTTCTTTAAGGTTTATATTATTTATTTTCTCATTTGATCTGCAAAACAACCCTGAATTGTTTTACAGATAAAGAACCCAAGAAGATATAATAAGTGACTTGACCAGAGTCATACAGTTAGTAAATATTTGAGACCAGATTGAAATCCAGGTCTTGTTAATTGCAAGTCCAGCATTCTAGGCACCAAGTCAGTCTACTGGGGGTTGGGGATTGGAGAAAAGGTGAAGATCTCATCAAACCCCCATAATGTCCCTGTCAGATAAGTATGATAACTAGTACTGTTCCCATTTTCCAGATGAGGGAAGGCACTAGAGTTGAGAGTACATGAGTTCCTTGCCCATGATCAAACAGGTAGCTACTGTTGGAAGACAGATTCAAATCTAGATTTTCTCTGAACTTCATGCCCAGTGTGCTTTTTGCTACTCTGCCAAAGTGAGCAAACAGCCAGGAAAACTGCCTTTTCAGGAGATTTTCAGTTCTATTCCTAGATTTAGCCCAAGACTGTGAAGAGTACAAATTGAATAATATTTTTTTAATTAGAAACATATCTAAAATCACTACTTAGAGACTCCCCAAAATTCTCCTTAACCAAGAGGTTTTCTTTTTACTTTATTCTAAAAAATTACCAAATAATGGCTCTTATTAAGAGAAGGAAAGGCTTCTTGTATCTGACAACAATCTCACAAACTCATTTGTTTGTCCTTCACTTGGATGGGTTTCACTGACTTTGAGTAAAGGGCATCACCTATAGGAAGACTTCTGGAGGAAAGATAAATACAACCTGTATTGGGGTTTCTAAGGCAGAATCAGGTGCCCTGACCCTTCCTGCTGGCCTGCCGGGCTGCCTTCAGCAAGAGATTTGTTTCTCTTTATCACTTTGTGAGTTCTGTAGCTCTAAAGTTGGTTTAGAGTCATATTTTATAGGCATTTGGGGTGGTTATGGGGGGTGCACAGGGAGTTTTCCTGCTTCTACACTGCCATCTTGGCTCTACCCTCAAAATAATCAATTCCATTTATTCTTAAAAAAAAAAAACAGCTACAGGATTTCTAGTCTCTGTGGGAGAGTCTATTGATGCAGAGCCCAGCCCCACATGAGCTCGCTGTTTTAGCCCCAGGGTGGCCCCAACCAGCAGCAGCTGGAGAAGACTTAGGGAGACTGGATCACCAGCAGCTGTGGCGCTTTCCAGACTTATCAACCCAGACAAAGCAAAAGGTCAGTGTGGAACTCTGTGGGAACTGGTGGGGCAGAGAGTGATCCAGCCCCTGCCCCCAGAGAGAGAAGTGTCAGAGGCACAGCAGCTGTGCAGACACCACTACATGGCTGCTCCAGAGGTCCCAGCCTGAAGATCACAGGGGGACCAAGCAACCATTCAGAGGACAATCATTCTTGCTTTGACCTGCTTGGATCTGGATCATGGTCTTAGGTGGTGGTCCTGGGGTGTGTGGCCAGTGTGCCAGAGCTTGTGGGGGCTGCAGACAGGACACCCGACTAATAGCTCTGGCAGGGCTAAAACCCTCAAAATTTGGGACAAAGCTCTCATCTCTGGAAGCGGAGTTCTGCTGTGGCAAAAATCTCAAAAGTCAAATAATTGAGTGGCAACATAAGGAAGCAAAGCAAGCACAGCAATCAAACCTTAGATTCCTTTTTGGGAGATGAAAAGGATCAAAGCACAGAACAGGAGGAAGGTAACAAAGTCAGAGCTCTTACACCAAAAGCTTCCAAGAAAAATATGAACTGGTTACAGGCAATGGAAGAGATCAAGAAGGATTTTGAAAATCACGTAAGAAAAGTGGAGGAAAAATTAGGAAGAGAAATGAGAATGATGCAAGAAAATCATGAAAAGAGTCAATAACCTGACTGAAGAAAATTACGCCTTAAAAAATAGACTAACTCAAATGGCAAAAGAGGCCCAAAAAGCCAAGGAGGAGAAGAATGCCTTAAAAAGCTGAATTTGCCAGATGGAAAAGAATCTCAAAAGTTCACTGAAGAGAATAATTCCTTCAGAATTAGATTGGAGCAAATGGAAGCTAATGACTTTATGAGAAATCAAGATACTATTTAACAGATCCAAACAAATGAAAAAATAGAAGGCAATGTGAACTATCTCATTGGAAAAACCACTGACCTAGAAAATAGATCCAGGAGAGATAATTTAAAAATTATTGTCCTACCTGAAAACCATGATCAAAAAGAATCTAGAAATCATCCTTCAAGAAATTCTCAAGGAAAATTGCCCTGATATTTTAGAACCAGAGGGCAAAATAGAAACTGAAAGAATTCACCGATCACCTCTTGAAAAAGATCCCAAAAAGAAAACTCCTAGGAATGTCATAGCCAAATTCCGGAGTTCCCAGATCAAGGAGAAAATATTACAAGTAGCCACGAAGAAACAATTTGAATATTCTGGAAATACAGTCAGGATAACACAATATCTAGCAGCTTCTACATGGATGGAAGGGCTTGGAATATAATATTCCAGAGGTCAAAGAAGCTGGTATTAAAAACAAGAATCACCTACCCTGCAAAACTGAGTATCACTTTTCAGGGGAAAATGTGGTCGTTCAATGAAATAGAGGACTTTCAAGCATTCTTGATGAAAAAACCAGAGTTGAATAGAAAACCTGACATTCAGATACAAGAAGCAAGAGAAGCATGAGAAAGTAAACAGGGAAAAGAAATCATAAGGAACTTATCAAAGTTGAACTATTTACATTCCTACATGGTGAAATGATAATTGTAACTTAGGAAACTTTTCTCAGTATGAGGATAGTTGAAGGGAATATAAATATATAAATAAATAAATGTGTGTGCCTATATAGGAGGGTATATGTGCATATGAATACATATGTGAGTGTGTGTATATGTGTGCGCAGGTATACATAGACAGAGGGCACAGGATCAATTGCATAGGAAGAGATGATATTTTAAAAATTAAATTAAAAGATGAGAGAGGAATATAATGAGAGGAGATAGGGAGAGACAGAATAGGTTAAATTATCTCCTATAAAAGAGACAAGAGAAAACTGTTACAATGAGGGGAAGAACAGGAAGGCAAAAGGGAATGGGTCAACCTTCCTCTCTTTGAATTTGGCTTAAGGAGGGAATAACATACACACTAAATTGGGTGTCTTACCCTACAGGAAAGCAGGGGGGGAGTGGATAAGAGGAGGGATGATAGAAGAGAGGGCAGATTGTCCCTTTTGATAATGGACAGGGTCAAAGTAGAAAATAGAACAAGTGTGGGGCAGGCTAGGATGGAGGGAAATATAGTCAGTCTTTCATAATATATCCACTATGGAAATGTTTTGTGTAACTACACATATACAACCTATATTGAACTGCTTATCTTGCCAATTAGGGTGGGTGATGAGGGAAGAAGGGAGAGAATCTGAAATTCAAAGTCTTAAAATCAAATGTTTAAAAAAATACTATTATTATTTTACATGCAACTGGGAAATAAGATATATGGGCACTGGGGTATGGAGATCCATCTTGCCCTACTGGAAAGTTGGAGGGGAAATAGGGGAGAATATAGGAGAGAGCAGATTGGGGGAGGGGGTATTCAGTGGGATCACTCTTTTGGGGTGGTGGGTAGGGGAAATACAGGGAGAAAATTTGTAACTCAAAACCTTGTGGAAATGAATGCTGTAAACTAAAAATACACATAATTTTTTTTTTAAAAAAAGGAAAAAAAGAATAAATGGAATCTTGGACTGACAGTTGAATTTGAATTCTATGAGGAGTCTGTGAAGAGACAAAGAGTGTAACTTTTGTTCTGGAGAAATTGTTATGGGTAGAGATGCAGTGTTATCCAAGTGGAACATAATCGAATTCCAAATCAGTGCTCCTCAGGCAGGTATTTTCAGAGGAACAATGTTGGAGAAGGCCTCAAAGGCAAGAACTTGTCCACTCCTCTCATTCCTTCATTAAGCATCAGAAAATAAGCTTTTCTAACGTAACCCTACAGCTTATTACACACACATGACCTCCATCTATGCCCAAGTCTAGGCCTCCCCAAAGAGAGATTAAAAAGGTACTCAGTGTATACTATGTCATATATAGAAAAGGTATTTTATTTTCTACATTCAAAAGAAATGTTAAAAAGCAAAAGATTCAATTTGTGAACTGACCCAACCATTTTGGAGAGCAATCTGGAATTATGCCCAAAAAGTTATAAAATTGTATATACCCTTTTACCCAGCAATACCACTATTAGGTCTGTTTCCCAAGGTGATCAAGGCAAAAAGGAAAAGATCTTGTATGTTCTAAAATATTTATAGTAACTCTCTTTATGGTGGCAAAGAACTGGAAATTAAGGGGATACTCATCAATTGGGGAATGGCTGAACAAGTTGTGGTATATGATTGTGATGGACTATCATATTAGCTGTTAGAAATGATGAGCAGGTTGATTTTTTTTAAAAAATACAGAAAGACTTACATGAAATAATGGAGTCAAATGAGTAGAACCAGAGTAATATTGTATACTTACAGCAATATTGTTTGTAAGGGTTATGGGATTTAAAGATCTTCCATGCCCCATTGGATGTGCTGATGTAGCAGGAAGGGGCGGAGCAAGTGAAAGCGAAAGCCAGAGAAAGCGGAAGCCGAGCTATCGCGGTGGCGGCAGCAGCAGAGGCAGCGGCAGCGCGAAGCCCTTTTTGAGTTAGGACTGCTAAGGACTTTCTGCTAAGGACTCCTGCTGAGGACTGCCAGGGGCCGGAGCTGCAGGGAGCATGCTTCCAGGAAGCTGGGTGGTTGCTGTGCGTGGGGAGAGGAGGACCTTTGCCTGAGGTAGCCTGTTCTGTTTTAAAGGCTTGAAAATGTGGGTGCTTTCTACTTTATGTGCCAATATCATAACTACTCTGATGGCTTTCACTTTCTGGTTTTGGGACTCAGTCTTTTGGTATCTTAATAAATTTTCTAGTTTATTTCCCCATATGGCAAGCATGACATATTTTGTAATGGATAATTATATCAGCATATCTGTAATCTCCATAGGCATTGTGAATATGGCATTGCTGATACATTGTTCAGAGAATAACTGTGAATGACTAAGCTATTCTGGGTATTACAAATACTTAATTTAACTACAAAGGACCTACAAATGAAGGAAGATGCTACCCACCACCAGAGAAAGAAGTGATGTGTAGACGTATGCATACTACAGTGTGTATGTTTGTATGTGTGTATATATGTGTGTGTATGCATGTATAATATATACACATATATGCATACTATGTATGTATACACACAAATCTATAAACATACATTGTATATGTGTGCATATATGTGTGTATGCATGTATAATATATACTCCTAGATGCATACTTTGTATGTATACACAAAAATCTATAAACATACATGTGTGTATGCATGTATAATATACACACATATATGCATACTATGTATGTAGACACACAAATCTATAAACACACATACATGTATGTATGCATATATTCACATGTGCATACATACATGTGCCAAATAGCGCTTTCTCTAGTGTAGGGTGGGGAGGGAGGAGAGAGTTCAGAAGCTAATATGCAACAAAAAATTAAATTAAATATTTTGTTTTAAGGCAAAAGATTCACAATGCATACTGGCAGAGAAAGCTCAGAGAGGACTCAGTATCTTAGAACTACAGTTGTACTTTCCCAGGAGGATGCTATCTAAACCTCTTGAGGAGATAAAGCAGTTTTCTAGCTTGCTCCATAGGCATTATGATTTATTTTCACTTCTACACTTTCTAAACAGGCCAAGCTTGGGGCCACCCTCTCATTGGTGGCTGTCTTCTCTGGGACAGTTAGAATATTTGCCAGGAATTCCTCCCCCTACCAGAAATCACATCCGACCAACTTGAACCAAGATGTCCAGATCTTTCAGACTCACACAGTTGTACGACCTTAGATGCACCCATCTCAGGACAGATGCTCATTCACCTAAGACTAGGAAAAAATAAAGCAAAAAATAGATGATCAACACTTAGGTTCCAGCTCCCCTATGCAGATCATGTGCTTTATCTTCCATGTGCTAAGAAGTGAAGGTCAGCAGGTCAACAGCGGTGAGATAGACCAAGCTGCCCTTCCCCCTTCCCTCACTGCAAGCCAATGGAAACAGTCCTGACACCACATGCCATAAGAAGGGAAGTGGGCTCACGAGGTGTATGTGGTGGGGGGAGGAGACACCTTTCAGATATTCACTGAATCACCAGCTCCATGGGCTCAAAGGCAACTCTGAGTATGGCCCCCGTAGGTCAACATTCCAATTCAACCTTATTGCATATTCACATCTACCAGAAACAGAAAAAAAAAATCAACCTTTGGCCTCATTTGAAAGAAATCAGGCAACGCGTATCATGTATATTTAATAATAGCTTAAATGTACCTCACGCTTTCAGGTTATAAAGCAATTTCACATATATTAGAGGCTCCCAGCAACCCTGTACAGAAGGTTGTGTGGACATTATTGCCTCCATTTTATATATGAAGAAACACTAGTACATAGAAAAACCAAGGGTGGAATGAAAACCTTCCTTGTTTTCAAGTTCAATGGGTTTTCTGCTTCTGGCTTTGGTCTCTTCTTTTTTTCCTCCCTTCCCTCATTTTAATTCTTTCTTTTCTTTTTGCCCTTTCACAGAGCGCTGTTGGGGTAGCAGGTAGACAGAAAGAGTGACTGTAAGCACACTGTAACAAGGACTAAGTTTCATACTACAGTTCTCTCCTAGGGTGGGTGAAGAGGTCAATAGAGCATTGCTGCAGCCTATACACATCTTAAAACAATCAATAAATATTTGAGGGAAAAAAATGAGTGAGGAGTTAGTAGCCATAAGTAGGTGGGTCCAGAGTAAGTTTTTTCATGCCCAGAAATTTTTGAAAAGTATTTGCAAGATTGATTTAGCAACTTCTGTTTGCAAGTTATCACATTTGTCCAAACTGTACCAAGTCTGTTGAACTCAAAGTCACATTCCTCCTTTTATAGTAAATACTACTAAACTGCTACCAGGGGGTGGGAAACCTGAAGCTTTGAGGTCACATGTGACCCTCTAGGTCCTCAAGTGCAGCCCTGTGACTGAATCCAAACTTCACAGGACCTCACTTGAGGACCTAGAGGGCCACATGTGGCCTCAAGACCATAGGCTCTCCACCCCTGTTTAAGCAAGGCTATAAAGTTTATTAACAATCTAGACTCAGAAGACCATCATATGTATTTCCATTTTGTAGACAAGGGAGCAGAAGAAAACTTTTGATGATCTTGCCCTTACCATATTTGAGCCTTGAACCTCACTACCCTTAAACATTGCAGGTTTTAGAGCCCAATTCTAAGCATTTATTCAAGTATTTTTGAAGCGCTTACTATGTGCCATCAGTACCTGGATCACAAAGGCAAAAACATAACAGTCTATGCTCACACAATGTTTACATGTTATTGTTTTCGCTGACAAATTTCATCTTTGTATCTTCATTCATGAAAATGCCATGGAAGCAATATAGTACAGTGGGGAAAGCGCTGAATTTAGAGTTGGAGGATCTGGATTCGAATCCTAATTCTGTTATTTACCAGCTTTATGTTCTTGGCAAATCATTTTGCCTCTCTGAGATTCTATTTCCTCATCTATAAAGTAAGAATGTAAAGAAGACTTCCAAGGTTTATTCCAGCTATATATCTATGGCCTTACCAAGCCTTCCAAGGTTTAATCCAGCTGTATATCTATGACCTTACCTATGTACTTCAAAGCCTAGGAATCCAGCATCACCCTATTGTACCAATGAGGAACATCATGGTCCCCAATCACATGCTGGTTCTGATAAGGTTTACCTTGATCCACAATGTCTTCCTACCAGCGGTAATGCTGTCTCTTCATCCATCTTCTCATATCCCTTCACGTAGATGGGGAACTTCAATTAAATTCCTATTTAATTCTTGTCTTCCCTTTAGAATACTAAAAGGGATATTGTTTTCTGATTCTTTTTAATTGTTCTCCTTTTTCTGATCTGAATCAATTGAAACATCATAACAGCCTCAAAATTAATTAGGAGATTTTCCCCTTCTGCTTGGATAGACAGGCACTCATTTCAGAATGTGAATATAAATGTGAATTCTAGGATGTGAACATTACTCATTATTTATTAAGCCCTTTGATTATTGTCCTTACTTTCAAGACAACTACCCCCATACCAACATGTTTAATTTGATATTTTACCTTATTTTCTTTTAATGAGCTAAGAATGAATAGATAACTTTTGATGGCTGACTTTGGAAACCCCTTTCTTCTCCTTCCAAACCCTCTCTCCAATTCTACAGCCTCTCTGAAAGACTAAGTCCAAAGGTGTACCTGTTTTATGAATTTGTATGAAATCCTGTAACTTCATAGCTGACTACCTCAGCAGCCATTTTGCCCTCTCCAGACCTTAAAAGAAATATTTAATGCAAAACATATGTTAAGTGATTATCCAATTATTTCTTAAAGACCTTCCACTTATGGACTTCTCTGAGAAAAAAAGTTTTTCCTTTGTCAAAAAAAGCTAATTTCATCTTCAATGGAGTGATTCTGGGACAGGCATTCACGGGGTGGTTAAAGAGACCTTCCCCCAATGCTAAGGAATTTCATGCCTTATTTAAAAGATAGAAGAGATCATAGGACCATAGATTTAGGCTACAAAATTTAACTCCCACATTTTCTAGATAAGGAAGCTGGGACCTGCATAGGTTAAATGACTTACCCCAGGTCACATAGGTTTTAATTAGAACATCTGAGATTTGAAATCAGATCACATAATTCCACTGCTGGTTGACGCAGTGCACAGAACACCAGGTTTGGGGTCAGAAAGACTAATCTTCCTGAATTCAAATCTGGCCTCAGACTCTTCCCAGCTATGTGACCCTGGGCAAGTCACTTAACCCTGTTTGCCTCAGTTTCCTCATGTGTAAAATAAGCTGGAGAAGGAAACAACAAACAACTCCAGTATCTTTGCCAACAAGCCCCCAAAGGAGGGTCACATAGAGTTGGATACAACTGAAAACGACTGGACAACACATACTCCAAAGTTTAGTACATTTTTCATTGTTCGATGCAGACATTAAGAAGATTATTTGCCTCCTTGTGGCCATTGGACCTCCCTCTGCCATGATTGAAAAAAAGGTCTGCCAGTTCTTTTCTCCTTCCAATTCAGTGTGGTAGTTTGTCTTAGCAAGTCCACATTAAGAGAGAGACTACATCCTGAGACCAGGAGAAGATGTGATTACATAGAACAGTGTGTGAAACTCCCAACATAAGGCCAGGGCCTTGAGAGATGCCTTCTGATCATTATCCAGTGCCTTGTAAAAGCCCCAGAAAATGTCTAGTAAAAAAAAAAAACCCACTACTTTTGTTTTACTTGTATTTTTTTTCTCTCTAAATTGTATGAAACTTACTGGAGAGTAACATCAAAGGGTAAGACATGTAGGGGCATTTAGATCTATTTTAGGGTGGGAAGAAATGTCATCATATGCATGAAGAAAAAAAATGTCCCTTTAGGGATATTCTTTGAATAAGAGAAGCTTTTGTCTTTTTTCCTGAGAAAAGGAAGAGTTAGTAAAGGAACAAGAAATCCTTACTGCTTAATAATATATCGGGCATGTATGTCTACACAGATGTGTAAACAGATATATAAACAAAATATACATGTAAATAAAACATATTTACATGCCGTATGCATGCTGAGGGAGAGCGTAAACTAGGATCTTGTAAATCTACAGGATCCTGAAAGGAAGAAGGGACACATACACAAGCTGATGGGATTGGTGTAAACTCACTTTCTCACTTCCTAAAATTTACCATCTCAGTACAAGGGGATGACCCAGAATAAATCAAGCCAGCCCTAATAGAAATTGTATTATAGATGAATAAGGATTTTCAACTAAAAATCACAATGCCATCTTCACCACTGGCACTGTGCCCTCTGCAGAGTTGTTTTTGCTCATGCCAACAGCTGTTCCATTATTATAATGGGGCTGAGGCAAAAATTGTTGTTGAAGACGGTATACACCGATTCCTTTACATTTCTCTTTAAGATGGCATTCCTGTGGAATGGCAGCATTAATCATCACTACACTGACGTGTAATGAAGCACGGAGAAGCGTGTAGAGAACCTTGGCATCACAATCTGCTTCTGACACACACAGACTTGGTGACATCGGCCAAATCCTTTATATTCCCAGTGCCTCCAGGTCTCTCTCTATGAGGCTAACTTGCAGAAAACGTGTCATGTGCAGGGGGGTGGGTGGGAAAGAAGGAGTAAGCATTTATTAAACACCTACTATGCACCAAGCACTGTATAGATCTTACCTCATCTGAGTCTCACAAAACACTGGAAGTGAGGTACTATGATCATCCCCCTTTTGCAGTTGAGGAAACTGAGGCAGTCAAAAGTTGAGTGACTTGCTAAGGATCATAAGCCTAGCTTGGCTCTTTCTGATTCCAGGCCTAGAGATCTCTATTCAACGGTCTACTTAGATGCTCAGTCTCCTTACCTGAAATTTTCTACACCAGTGACAGGTGACATGGTAGGATCAGAACAGTATGCCTTCTATAGACAAACAGATGGATGGATAGATAGATAGGTAGAGAGAGAGAGAGAGAGAGAGAGAGACAGATAGATGATACATACATACATACATGGATGGATGGATGGATGGATGAATGGACAAATGGATGGATATATAAAAACAATTCTCCCCTTTTTAAAAAGGTGTGTATATAGTTGCATAGCTATACATTGTCTCCACCAACAAAATGAAAGCCCTCTGAGGGCAAGGACTTTTATGTTTGACTTTGTGTCTCCAGAACCCAGCACAGTGCAGGTGTGTAATGCCCCAGACGTGGCTTACTAAATGCTTGCTGATTGACGAAGGGGGTTTTGTCTTTGTGTTTTTGTCTCACACTAGGCCCAGGGATACCCACGGCTCCCCTCAGAGCAGGCATTCTTGATCTCTTTTTTGTATCACGGACCCCTTTGGTAGTCTTCTGAACAACATATGAACCCCTTCTGAGAACCTATGATCACATGAGATAAATGTGTGAATACACAAGATAAAAATGAAAAGGATAACAAAACAATTATATTTGAAGACAGTTATCAAAATGTTAAAAAAAAAAAACAAGTTTATAGACCCCCATCAAGATTCCCTACTTTGGAGGATCACTCCAGGAGCACAAACCCCCACTTCCATTCAAATATCTCTATCTCTCTATGTATGTTGGTCTTTCTTGGTCTCAGTCTCTTAAAAAGCCAAATCTGTTCCTCAATACCCATCATTCCTCGCTGCTACTGCAAGGAAGAAGTCATGTGTGTGAGTCACTGCCAGAACAGGGAGACAAGGGGGGACCCAATTCATACCTTGTGCAGAGACTTCACCATCTATTTAGAAAGGAGGTGGGGATGCTTACCTGACTGACCCCCTTGAAGCATGCCCAGGTGTGCCCACAACACATGGGCTAGAACTGGAAACCTCAATGAATATTTGATCTAATTTTGCAAATGAAGAGACTGATGCCTGCAGAGCTTAAGTGACTTGCTCAAGGCCACCCAGCATGAAGGTACAGGCTCACCAAGTACAGACACAGCATTCATTCCACAATACCCCACGTGGGTTCTTTATATATGTATATCATTTCCTATGAAGCCACTGTTGCAGCCCCCCTGCCAGGAAGGAGTTCACTAAATGGAGCCCAATATATGAGAATCATTCTGAATTTGTCAGCTGATGTTACACTCTATAAGTCTAGAATAGAAAATCTATTTGTAACAGTTTAACTGACTCCTGAGTCATAAAACTTTGTTTAAAAGAAAAAAAACTGCTTGATAATGATGATGATGATAATTAAGGCTTGGTGATTGGAGGCATCTAGGTGGTTCAGTGGATAGAGAGCTAGGCCTAGAGTCAGGAAGACCCGAGTTCAAATCCAGCCTCAGACACTCACTAGCTGTGAGACCCCGGGCAAATCTCTTAACCCCTATTTGCCTCAATCCACTGAAGAAGGAAATGGCAAATCACTCCAGTATCTTTGCCAAGAAAACCCCTTGGACTGCGCTGGTGTGCTGTGGTCTGACTCCTTAGGCATCAGCACCAGGCTTCGCCATGCACTTACCACTTGAGCAAATAAAGGAGCTCAAGAAGAGTCAGACTGAATGAAGACTCGGAAACAGAAGGAAACATAGTCTGTGGGAGCGTTGGGGACCCTTCCCTGCCTTGGGCGAGCTCTTCAGGCATAAACAGGTGGATGGATTCACACAAACAAAAAAGAGAAAGAGCGAGAGAGAAAGAGAGAGGGAGAGACAGAGAGAGACAGAGACAGAGAGAGACAAAGACAGAGAGAGAGAGACAGAGAGAGACAGAGACAGAGACAGGGAGGGAGGGGGAGAGGGAGACAGAGAGAGAGGGAGAGAGAGACAGAGACAGAGACAGAGAGACAGAGACAGAGAGAGAGAGAGAGACAGAGAGAGAGGGAGAGAGACAGAGAGAGACAGAGACAGAGAGAGAGGGAGAGAGACAGAGAGAGAGGGAAAGAGACAGAGAGAGACAGAGACAGAGAGAGACAGAGACAGAGACAGAGAGAGACAGAGAGAGACAGAGACAGAGAGAGAGAGACAGAGAGAGACAGAGACAGAGAGAGACAGAGACAGAGAAAGAGAGTAGAAGAGAGAGAAGGAGAGAGAGAGAGAGAGAGGGAGAGTTTTAAAAGTGACTGCATTACAGGTTATGTCACAAATAATGATGGAGGTTCAATTATTTGCATGATCTACCAATTTTTCTCCTGAGTTTTGCAATCTTGGGCACCTCTTAGCTGACTAGAGATTCTATTTGTTTGTTTGTTTTAAGCAATTGGGGTTAAGTAACTTGCTCAAGGTTACACAGCCAGTTTTTTCTGGGTGTGGTGCTGAGTGTCTGAGCATGGGATTCGATCCCCAGGTCATCCCAACACTGGAGCTGGTGCTCTTACTTGCTGAGCCATCTGGCCGCCCCTAAGCAATTGGGGTTAAGTAACTTGCTCAAGTTTACACGGCCAGGTGTTTCTGTGTGGGTGCTAAGTGTCTGAGCCTGGGATTCGATCTCCAGGTCATCCCGACACTGAAGCTGGTGCTCTTACTCGCTGTGCTACCTGGCTGCCCCGAGATTCTACTTGTTACAGCTGACTTACCCAGTTGTACTGGCTAGATTCAACAGCAAAGTTTTCCAGAGGTTGTTATGAGGAACCCAGTTATTGCTGACCTTGTGACATATAGCATAATGATTTCCTAGTCCTTTAGTATAAATGATGCCTAAATCTTCAGGCAGTTTATATCACAGTCCAATGCATGAGCCTTTCTTATTATTAATTGGTTATAGATATTGCATTCATATTTGTAGTAGTTTTCCCTGAGAAAAAGAAAGCATTACTACAGAAAAAATGATAAATCTGTATAAGGACAGTCATGGATCAGTTGTCCCTCAAATGAATTATGAAAAAAGACCTATTTTTAGAGTAATTAGTCCAAATGGGGAGGAGCTCACCATTCTCCATTTATTCATATATTCAACCACTTTTCCTCTAAGTTTTAATAAGTGACCTTTATCTTTCAAATAGCTTGATATGTCACTATTTTAACTTTCCTCCTGAAAAGTGGAAAATAAAGGCCCATTTAGATAGGAAAATTGATTATCAGGAATCCCCTGAATTGAGTTGACTGCCATGATTCCTTAGACCTTGGCACTCAGCTTAGCTGTCCATCTACTTGAGCAAACAAAGAAAATACCTCTTTCACTTGGGGTGGTTCCAGGCTAGAGTTCTGATCTGAGCTCATTCATCCAGTTCCCACGTTCACATCCATCTAAGCAGGATACCATTTGGTCACCAATGGACTTCTGTTCCTCTAGCCACGTGGTCCTACTTCTTCACTAGTTGAGATAGGAGCTGATACTGGGTCCTCCAGCAGCAGGGGTAGGAACTCAGGCTGAAGTCATGAGGTAATGAAGTTCTTTGCAAAGAACACTGGCTTTGGAGTCATAAGATTCAGGTTTGAACCTTAGCGGTGCTAGATTTGGAACCTGAGGTCTTACGTCTGTCACTCACAAGTTGTGGAAATTTGAGCAAATTTTAGAGTCTCTCTGGGTCTTTGTTCTCTCATCTGCAAAATGGGGGCAAGGTCAAGCAACTTCTAAGGTCAGTTCCAGTTCTTTGAAACCTGTTGGATGTTGAGCAAAACACTCCTTATCTCTGTGTCTGAGATTCCTCACCTGGAAAGCGAGGGTGTTTAAGCAGATCAAAAGTTCTTAACCTTTTGTGTGTGTGTTGGAAGTTTGTGGAAATCTGGCAAAGCCTGTTGACCCCTTCTCAGAATGATGCTAAGTACATAAAATCAAATGGATAGTATCATAAAGGAAACCAAACATAATGAAACATTCATCGAAAATATTTTTTAAAAAATGAGTTCACAGACTCTACATCAAGAACTCTTGAACTAGTAATCTCTTAAATTCCCTATCAGTTCTGAATCTTATAAAACCTATGTCCCTCCCTCAGAAGAAAAAGTGTCACCTGATACATGTTACATGTAATGTATCATAGGTACAACTAATATATAATAGTAAAGTAACACAGCTACCCTCTCCAAAGATGAAAACAAAATAGCCTCTTTTCATTACAGGGTAACTTTGGAAGCACGTATTTCAAAAGCCTTGAAATATGAGTCACATGAAAAAAAGATGGAGTTGGGAAGCATCTCCAGAAAAATTTAGGCCATTGGGAACTTCAGTATGTGCTGAGGTTAGAGAAGGCACACACACAATCCTCTTTAACGCCTTCAAAGTATGTGATAATTTCAAGTACTTCGTGCTGAGCGCTGTTCGGTTTTGACCCCGGGTCCCTCCCACTGGGTGCTGAACATTGGCGCGATGGGCTATGTTGCCTGTGGCTTCCACCTTGCACAGAGCACAGGTGTGCGGAGAAAGAACCGGTGGGGTTGGGCCCCTCCATGGGGTACCTGGCATCCTTGGCTTCTGGCTCTACTGCCAATTCTCCTTCTTCGACATCTACATAATCTCTTGGCTCTCCACTCCTGGTGTGAGCTGTGCATGTGTTTGTAAAAGAATGAAGCAGGAGGTGCACAGGCCAGGAGAGCACACATTACAAAAGTGATCCTTGTCACACAAAAGCACTTTGGAGATTGGATAATGTTTACCATGGGGCTGCTGCTCTATCCCCTGATGTGAAAGGGGCCTTTTGTTCTCTGCCTCTCCGTTAGCTGGTTTCATCTCTCACAAGGGGGAATGTCCTTATCTGTGCTTAGCTGCATTCACACAAACTATAATCTCCAGCTTGGATCTGCATTATTCCCAGGGGAAAGACATCATTCCATATGAACAGATATAAATCCCCAGCAAAATATATTACAAAGACATTAATCTACACAGCAACCTACCACTGAAATGTGTTGAGCATGAGGCACAAATCTCTTCATTATCTGTCTGAAGAGCCCAAAACAAGTGTCTCTTCAGGGATGAGGATGCTTTAGGTGACAAATTAAAAGGTGAGTTAGAGATAGTTTCCCCTTTGCTGCACTAGAGAACACAGAGTGAATGGGGGGAAAGGCCACCAAGGAAGGTGGTACATTCCTCAATGACGGCTGGGAACCCAGCTTGCTTCATGCTCCTGGGGGTCAATTTAGACCAAAAACAAGAACTGACTAACTAAGCCTATGAAACAGCATGCCACCTAGCCAATTGGTCCTGCTGTTACTGTTGTTTAGTTGTTCAGTCATGTCTGACTTTTCGTGACTCCATGGACCAGAGGACGCCAGCCTCTTCTGTCCTCTGCTATCTCTCAAGGTCTGTCCAGGTTCACATTCATTGTTTCCATGACACTATCTATCCATCTCATTCTCTGCATCTGCTTTTCCAATGGGTCCTAGGAAGCCTTAAAAAGAGGCATCTATGTGGTACGTTGGATGGAGGACTAGACTGGACCCAAGAAGGCCTGAGTTAAAATCCTACCTCAGACACTTCCTAGATGTATGACCCTGGACAAATCATTTAACCTGTTTCCACAGCTATAAAAAGGAGATAATATAACGCCTACCTTACAAGGCGGTCATAAGACTTAAATGAGATAGTACCTGGAAAGTTCTCGGTACAATACTTGGTCCATAGTGAGCACTCTATCAATGCTTATTCCCTTCCATTACCCGAAAAGAATTAAAAGGGAAGAGTGGAAGAAGTAGAAGATAAACTGCAAATATTCCATCTACTAATCAAAGCAGAGAATTGTGGATGGATCTCAAAGCTAGAAGGAAGATAAGATATCAAGTCTCATCTCTATATTTTACAGAAGAGGAAACCGAGATCATGACTGGGTAAATGACGTAACCAAGGTCACATAAGTAATGAGCAGCAGAATATGGATGTGAACCCAAAATTGCTTGCTCCAAAGCCAACACGCTTTCACTGAGCCATGCTTCACAAGGTCACAAAGGTCATGATGATGATGATGATGATGATGATGATGATGACAAAGAATGGTGACGATAGTGAAAACTAGCCTTCCAACAATGCTTTAAGGTCTGCCAAGTGCTATACACTTTTTATCTAAGAACATTAAAAATCATTTTTATAGCTTGACTATAGATGGAGATAAAGAATAATTAGGACAATCTGTTCTATTCTCTCTTTCCTGCCTTCATTTATCCTGCGACTTGAATGCCTTCTCATCCTTTTCTCCCTTACTCACTTGTCTATTTAGACCAGCAGCCCATTGGGAAGGGCCCATTTCCAATTTCATGTTTCTCAGAATGGCGAGAGCATTGTTGGTGCTCAACCAATGTTCAATAATAATAGTTCAAACCCAGTAATGACAAAGCAGGGAACGTCTCACTCTTTATACTTTTAATGACTTCATAGGGTTCTTTTTTGTTAATTGTTTAATCACAAATTTCAGTTATTGCTATTTACATGCTCTTTTTCAACTTTTGAATACAATCTTATTTCTATTTTGCCAAGCTTTCTGAAACACCAAATTAGAAACAAGCCTATTGTCTTGAACACAATTTCTGTACTGTGAAGAATGGAAAACAACAGCCTCAGAGTGCCTGCATGCCTAATAGAAAGAAGGAAAGAAAGGGAGAAAAAGGACAAATTAGAGCTACCAGGATAACCAGCACCTTTGATCTATTGTGTCCCGGACTGAAATGTGTATTCTTGGACAACAGACAGAAGGCCACACATCTCACCTTTCAAAAACTTAGAAACTTGGGTCAAAAAATGAAGAGATATGTAAATGTAGGAAACCTTAGCTCCTCAAGTATAATTCATAGGATCACCGACTTCCCTCTGGAAGGTACCATAGCAGTCATTGAGCCCGAACTCATCTGGTTTTTTGTTTGTTTCTTTGTTTGTTTGGCTGGCTGGTTGGTTGGTTGGTTGGTTGGTTGGTTGGTTGGTTGGTTGGTTTTTGGAAAAGCAAACTGAAGCCAAGAGGTTAAGCAACTTACCCCAGATCCCATAGATAATAAATAGCAAAAGCTAGATTCAAAACTAGTTCTTCCCCTCTAACATGAGATGCAATTCTAATGCTTTGTCTTCTGTACAGGTATGTCATCGATTACTTTGGGCCTCAGTCATTCTTTCAAGAAAATGGGGACTGATCCCCCATAGCCTGGAATTAAAAATAAAATCTGTTATAAAATGGTGACAACTATATCTTATGCAAAGGAACTGTCAGGCTACCAACACACTATAAAGTACTATTGCTTTAGTGACCTGGAAGACTATAAATTGTCCCAAAGAGGCTGAATTAGTCAAGCATTTCCAAGAATAAGCAATTTCCTCTTCTCTCCTAGGACAAGTCCCAATTTCTGTGAAATTGAAATACTCGGGTGGCAAGGGTCATATAAATCCAAATATTATTACTTTCATATCCTTTGTTAATACCGTCAGCCATAAAAATGAGCCCTAGTATATGTGTTAGATACTGAAGGATAATAGAGTGGGCCTAATGAAATTAAGCAGTTGAAGTACTAGGGGAAAAATAAATTTCAGGCAGGTAAATGCCTGTGTTTTCTTAACTTTGTAGAGTAGAATGGAAAGATCTAGAACCAGAGGTCTTGGGTTTGAATCCTAGCTCTGATATTAAATATGTAGGTTGCATTGAATAATCACTTAACTTGTCTGGGCTATTTTCCTCAATTGGCAAATGAAATAGAGACTAGATAATCTCTAAATTGCCTTTCTAATTCTGAATCTATGACCCTATGATATATAAGGAATAGGGAGGAAAAGGGGAAAATGACTGGAAAATTTAGGGTTGGTGTGTATTATCATGAAGTTTGGAGCCAAAAGATTTTTGAAAACTACTCAGAAGACAAAATGATATAATTTTGATATTCTCCCAAGCAATACAAAGCATACCCTACCCAGGTCCAGCCATCCTAGACAACTCTGGACCATGTTCTCCCATGAATTACCCACAGGGGGTCCAACAAATGTTTTTATCAGAAGAAATGACATGGAAGGATATCCATGCCCATCTGCATTGTCTATGCATCCTAAGGACTATAGGACCTTTCCATATGACTTGTAGCTGAAATCTCCTCTTCCTGCCTCATATTAGAATGTAAGCTCCCTGAGAGGAGAGATTGTTTCTGCTTTCATATTTTTTCATCACTTAGCTCAGTACTTTTCATATAGTAAGTCCTGAGTAAATGCTTTTTTATTCATTCATTCATTCATTCATTCATTCCATTCATTCCTCTATTTCTCCTGACATTGTGAGGATAAGTTTCAACTTTCAGCCTCTAAGACCATTCCACATTAAAGATCAGGTGGTTCAACATCATTGTTTCATAGATAAAGAAACTGGGCTTTGGAGGGAGAAGTGATTTTCCAGAGTTCCCAGAGGGAGGAAATGAGAAAGGCAGGATTTGAAACCAGGTCCCTGCTGACTTCTTATCCAGTTCTTTTCCCACAACACACTGTTATACTTCACCAACATATGTAAAAGTGACTTTTAAAAGGGACATGGGTGACATCTTGTACAATGGCAAAAGAAAGGTGATTTTAATATTTTAATCTAATTTGAGTAGTAAAACTCTAAGGAAAGGGGAAAGAAGTCTTATTATGTTCCTCTAATCAAAGGATATAATACCATAGAATAATGAGAGACTTAATTCAATCTTATTTAAATGAGAATTTAAACTAAAAAAAAAAATTAATTCGGTGCTACAGATATCCTCAGCACATTCATTTCCTCAAGATAACTAGCAGCTTGACATTGCTCCTGAAAAAAGATCCAGGGCAGAAAAGAAATAGCAACCTCATGACCTTTTCGGGGACATGGCACAAGATTGTCTTGGGTTCCTTGATTAATAATCACCTGGTAATAGGCGGTGGAGGTGTGTGCTTTTGCTAGCTGCTCTTATGCAAATGTATCATTTAACAGCATTTGGAGTTGTGGAGGGTCACCTCGCACATTAGAGAGAATTGAAAGACATGGTCTTGGGGTTTTTTCCCCTTTGGGGGTACTACTAAGCCTAATCCTAGACAAACTTCAGTGCTTCCATATTGATTCAGTCTTTAAAAAATGTTCTTTAAGTCATGGTCTTTGAAAGTTAGTGGTCTAACCAGTAACAATAATCTCTTACCCTTCCCTAGATGCCTCTCCTTCTTTCCTTCCTTCCCTCCTTCCTTCCTTCCTTCCTTCCTTTCTTCCTTCCTTCCTTCCTCCCCTTATCTCCCCCTCTCTTCCTTCCTCTGTTTCTTCCCTCCTCTTCATTCTTCTCTCCTTCCCTTCCTCTCTTCCTTTCTCCCCTATCTTCCCTCCTTTCCTTCCTTTTTCCCTTTCTTTCTTCACTTCCTTTCTCTCCCTCTCTCTCTTTCTCTGTTCCCTCCCATTGTCCGATCTTCTGTTCTCCATCTCTCCTTTCCTTCCTTGCTTCCTTGCTTCCTTTCTTCCTTCCATTCTTACTCATACACTTAAGAGCCTACAACGTGCAAAGCTTTGTGCTGGATTTTGTAGCATAATACAAAAATAAGAACAACATCCCTGACCTCAAGGATATTACCTCTAGTAGAGGAGATAGGATACACATAATTGAGTACAATGCAGAACAGCAAGTCATTAGTTCCCCAAGAGAAGTGAAGGTGCTATAGAAATCCAAAGGAATGAGAGTTCAGATTAGAGGAGGATTCTTGAATGTCACAGTTCTGCTGGACCTTAAAAAATAGGCAGGTTTTGGTAGAGAAGATGGGGAGGGCATTGCAGGTAGAAGGAACAGTGAAAGCAAAGGCAAAGAGGTAGGAAACCACAAAGATGTTCAGCAACTGGAAAATAGTTGCATTTGGTTAGAGCAATATGGGCTAGGCAAAGTGATAGTGGGAGATAAAATTGCAAAGATAGGCTTAGGACAAATCAAAAGCAAAAGTACCAGTCTCATTTCTGCAATGGGAGGGGGTTAAGGTGAGAGGAGGGGTAGAGTGGATCTGTATCAATAAAGCAGAATAAGACATAAGAAATAGGGGAGAGAAGAAGGGATAACAGCTTTCAAATTAAAAATTAGTCTCGAAACTATTTGACAATAGATGGCAGTGTCCATGCAGATGTGTGTATATTATATTAAATATACCAGTGACTTTCCTAACTTTTTGTTATATTGGTGGAGGAAAACCCTAGAGAAAAGCATAGCCAGAGTCTCCTGGTAGCTTTTCTATAACATTTGAATCACCTGTCTAATTGAGTTAGTAAGTGGTGTTACTAAAGGAGTTATCACAGTTATTATTATATATGTATAAAATATATTACATAGATATGTTTGTGGGGTCTGTACCTATGGCTACATTGGCATAGGGAATTCCTGGTGTGTAAATTCCCTCCATCAATACTGATCAGTGCCTATTCTGCACCTAAGTGTTTTCAAGAGTTATCATCATCATTATTTCCCTGGACCAACCAGGTTTGAAGGGAGACACCATGGAGTCATGGCAAGAGTGTACATTTGGACATAGGAGAAGCCTAGATTCAAGGCATAGTGCCTTTGCGTCTTTGAGGGGATCCAGACTTATGAAGTAATCAGCACAGGCAGCTCCCAGGATCGAATCATCCTGCACAAATGCATCTGGACAATGTGCCCGTGACAGCTACTTTTAGGGCACTGCCTGGTGCAGGGAGAGATTAAATGACGTGCTATCCAGAATCACAGCCAGGATGAGGAGGAGGCAAGCCTTGAACTGAGGACTTCCTGACTCCAAGACTGATTCTCCATCCCACTCCCCTACACTCTCATCTTGCACAGAGACACAGTATCAACATTTGCTTAATGTAATTCAATCTTAACTCATTCTAGATATATGACCCTAGGCAAATAAGTTACTCATATTCAAGATCCCAAGCTATAGCTTCTTCAAAAAGAAAATGAAGATATTTTTATCTATAACTAGCTAGATCACAGGGCTATGAGAAAAAACACTTTGTGAAATTTAAAGTACTATAGAGATATTATTAGTGCCCATAATGGTCATTTCCATTGTTTATACATGGCCTTTATATACACTATAAATTGGCAAGTCCAGTAGAAAGAAACTTGATATTTACTATCTGTATGATCTTGGCAGCTAGATGACTCAATGGATAAAGCACTGTTCCTAAAGTCAGGAAGACCAAAATTCAAATCCAACCTCAGACACTTACTAGCTGTGTGACCCTGAACAAGTTACTTAACCTCTAATTAATCGTCAATCTACTGGAGAAAGAAATAGCAAACCACTCCAATATCCTGGCCAAGAAAACCCCATGTACAGCATTGGCGTGAGATGGTTCATGGGGTCATGAAAAGACCTGGACATGATTGAATGACCTAACAATGACATTGAACAAATCATTTCATGCTTGGTCTTAATCTGCTAATCTGGAAAATCAGAGATTGGACTAAATGATCTTGAAACTCCTTACTTACTTAAAGTCCTATTAGCCTATAAACTCCCTTTAGAACATGTGTTCTTAAAGAGGATAAATTTCTATGGGATTCATGAGTTTGGATGGGAAAAAATACATTTTATTTCAATATAATCATTTTTCTTTGTAATTCTATTTATTTTATCTTATCTTATAAATTTAAAAAGATTCTTCTGAGAAGAAACCCAAAGGCTTTGACAGACTGTTAAAGGTGTCCATCACACACACACACACACACACACACACACACACACACACAAGACCATTTTCTTAAGAGCCATGTTCAATAGTGACACAATGTTCTTGACCTCAATTTGCAAAAAAGTCACTTCTCCCTCCAAAGCAACATAGTTGGTTTTTCTAGCTCGTTCCTTCCAGTAATCCCAGGTGAGAGAGGAACGTGCAGTACTTTGGGCCAGATCAGTGATAGCAATGGCATCAGGCTCTTTGTCTTGTTGCTCTTTGAAGGTCAACCCAAGGAGTCCTAGTTGAAGATGCTGCATGTACAAAGGCAGTTTGCAGCAGGGATCTCATTCTTATCCTAACACAGAATGAGCTTTTTGTAATGGCTAATTTTGAAAGACACTTTCAAGTTTCCCTTGAGGATCTTTCTTGTTTGTAGTACCTATTTTTCTGAGAAAACATTTGATGTACTTTGACTTCAGAGGGTCCCACTTCTGAGTTTGAAAATGGGAAGAAGATTCCTCTGTTGAATTGCTTTCTTGTTGGGTCTTTGTAAGGCACTTTTAAATATTATTAACTGTGTGTATTTGTAAACATAGTCTGAAACATGAGGCTGGAAGATGGGGGTGAAAGATGAGTTTGTAGTATGATGAATAGTAAGGACCAATCTAAGTACCTAGCAGAGCTTTGTACTCTAGGTCTAGTTATTATGAAACTTTAAAAAGAAATTTTAAAACATTTTGATTTCAAAGGAATTTGAAATTAGAGTAAAAGTCAATATCACTGACTTCGGATTTTTGTTTTTTTTTTTTTAACTGACAATGTATTTTGTACAGGAAAGAACATTTTCACTCGGATTTTGTTTTGGGGGTGAAGGGGAATCCAAACTTCTGATTTCATCATGTGGGGAGTTCCCAGTATGGAAATGCCTTCTACCAATTCAAGAATAGATTGTCTTAAAGAGTTAAATAGAGTTAACAGGAGATTTTTCCCCAAACATGAGTTTTTGTGTAGACATAAGGAAAGACAAAAGATGTTGGATTCTACTTTTGGTTTCCCTACCAACATTCCATGAGATGTTAGACCTTTCATATCTCCAAGATTCCTTTTTTTTCTCCTATAAAACAAAGAAAATTGTTAATTCCACCTACATCATCAAAAGGATTTTATACTATTTAGTTAATAGAGTTAAAATATTAAAAGCTGCTGGAAAGTTAAAGTACTAGAAGCTACAGGAAACCTCATACTTCAAATAGAAGGTAATATTATTATGTTGATTATCAAAATCATTCACTCAGTGAAATAGATTCATTTAAAAATGAATTATGAAATTTTAGTCAGGGTTGGATTACCCTGGGGGAAACTTGACCACTTGGCTGGTGGCCTGTCAAATAACTAGGGCCTTGCGGTGGCCAGGTAGCACAGCAAGTAAGAGCACTGGCCCCAGAGTCGGGATGACCTGGGATTGAATCCCGGGCTCAGACACTTAGCACCCACCCAGAAACACCTGGCCGTGTAACCTTGAGCAAGTCACTTAACCCCAATTGCTTAGGGGCGGCCAGGTGGCGAAGCAAGTAAGAGCACCGGCTCCAGTGTCGGGATGACGTGGGAATTGAATCCGGGCTCAGATACTCAGCACCACACCCAGAAATAACTTGCTATGTAACCTTGAGCAAGTTACTTAACCCCGATTGCTTTAAAAATAATAATAATAACTAGGGCCTTTATCCTTCCAAGTTGTATGGCTGGGAGGGAAAGGGGGGAAGAACCCTTTTACTGTCATGAACTATTGATCTGTTGATCTACAGGGCACTACCCTGAGAGATGGCCTCTCCAAAGACACTGAGCAGTAGAATTGGGGGTCAGGTCGGAGTCATTCCCACAAAGCCTGGTATGAACTTGGACAACCTCCAGTGGGTGAAACATATTGTCTGGCACTTTGCTAAAGCATATTCTTGACTAGAGGCTCCTGGATGACCCTTGGTCTCTTGAAAGGGGTTTGGACTGGGGATTGTGTCAAAGATGATTGACCATTGAACTAGGAAGAGCCATTCACTCTCTGGGAAAAGCAACTCCCCCCCCCCACCAACACACACACACACACACACACACACACACACACAGCCATAATGCACACCACCTTTAACTTGAAAAAGACAATTTGTGGATGGAATACCAATTATTTTACACCTGAGACAAACGCAAGCCATATTACAAACAAGTGTATTTTGGGAGATTCTTTCAAAACAGTAAATCACTAAGTTTGGCTCATAGTCTGTTGTATGAACTTCAAAACCAAACAAGAGGCATTTGGAACTATTGTAAACAACAGAAGCAGAGAATAAGAAAGTCATTTTTAAAAAAAGAAAGAAACCCTCCTGTAAATTTACATTGTAAATACATTTCATAATGGAATTGAGGTGGGGGAGGTGAAAGAACCTGAATGACTCTTTCTGTTTTTCAATAACCTTAAGATATAATAAGAAATGAATCTGTGAAAAGTAGAAAGCTATGATTGTTATAATTCTTGCTAAAATGTTCCTTTTGTCTTCCAGGTCTTACATACCCTTTACTGATATCTTGTAAGAGAAAAAGATACTAGTATGAATCCTTGAGACCAAAGCCTAGTCTAATACTAGGAAAATAACACCAGTATAGACCAAAAAATGTTGAGGGAATGATTTTTAAATTTTAAAATCCAGACATTATTTCATGAGAGTCAACACATTGCTCACAAATCATAGATTCAAGAAATCCTAAAGTTAAATCAGCCCTTAAATGGATGGATCCATCCTTCCATCCTTCTGTCTCTGGGCAGTTTGACATAGAACGTTTGTGAGTGGCTAGATGCCAAATTTCCATGGTGAGGGTAGGTGTTTGGGGTGGGGGGGGTGTTGTAGGGTACAGGTGTGGTTAGTAGACTATAAACTCAGTATGAATTAATAGTGTGAAATGGGAAACAAAACAGCTAACAGGAGCTTAGAATACATCAAGAAAAACTCTTAAATCTATGATTCTGTATGCCAGACTCTGTGAAGTTATAAAAAAAAAAAACCTTAGAAATAATTAAAGGCTCAGAAGCTCCAATTTGGGGGTAGAGGGGTTTCATACAATAATACAGGATTATTAGAGAAAAAAAATCAGAGGCCAATATTGGTACACCCAAGTCTAAAGTTCACTGAGAACCCATGACTCAAATGACAGAGGCAAATGGTCCAACAGAGGAAAGCCAAGCTAAGATGAAAGTATGGCCAATGATACTTGCTAATTCAGAAAAAACTACACATGGATGAGTTTTCAGTCATGGAGCCTTGACAACATCCCTGCCCCTGGCCTCCACCATTGGAAGTGTATACTCTCAGATGGGTTGTTATACAGACACAGAGAACCCTACCTTCTCACAGCAACTAGAGAAGGGATTCTTAAGGTTTTGTGTGTATCATAGACTCACAAGTCTGTTGAAGCCTATAGATCCCTTCTCATAAAAATATCTTTAAATGCATAAAGTTGATCAGATTACCAAAAAGAACTAACAATACTGAAATTGTTATCAATATTATTTTCAAAATTTAATTTTAGGCTCAAACACTAGAACACAAATTCAGAATAGAGAAAAGAAATAAAAACATATGAAATTTAAATAT
Source organism: Petaurus breviceps papuanus (assembly GCF_028583685.1). Taxonomy (NCBI): domain Eukaryota; kingdom Metazoa; phylum Chordata; class Mammalia; order Diprotodontia; family Petauridae; genus Petaurus; species Petaurus breviceps. The sequence continues at coordinate 10,838,130 of NW_027185797.1, read as the reverse complement.
TGGAACTTAAATAAAAAGTTAGAAAGGGAAAAAAAGCATGTCGTGTGCACAGCAGAACATAAGAGAGGATTCAAAATATGTAACAATAAATTTTCATTTCAAGAAAGCCTATATGGTAAATAATACTCGTGTTGAGAATTGTCCATCTTTTCTTTGCTTCCTTGTGAGTTTTCTTTGGTTCTTTGCTGTGCATTTTTTCACTTTGTTCTTCTTTTCCCTCCCCACAAAAGGCCACAATGAAGTTTAGATATGTTTATCCATAACTATGGATATGTACATACACATATACATACATATAAACATAGACATATACTTTCCCAAACCTATTCTACTCCTGATCTTGGTTTTTATATATGTGTGTAGCTTTGTTTCCTATCCCTCCTGCATCCTCTACTTCACATTTACCCACTACCTTGCCCTATTGATGTATTTTTAATTAAAAACTTTTTTTAAAAAAACTTTGTCTCCCTGATTCAATGAGGCTAGAAGTTTGAGGGCTATACCATTGTTGGCCTGACGCCATTACTGATTGGCACAGGAAATTGGACCTGCTCCATTCATGACATGCCCCTCTTAGGTAATCTGGTGCCAACCCCCCAACCGTTCCCCCCATTGCTGGAGGCTTACTATATAGATGCCAGACTTAGTGTAGACACCCAACAACTTGTCCACTACAATTCAGAATTCCTGAGCTCAAGAGATCCAGCAGCCTGTACGTCCCATAAGTGGGATTACAGAAGTCTGACGTTACACGCAGCCAAAATAGTTTGTTTGTTTGTTTCTTTAAAGAAGTTCATGGACCCCATGTTAAGGAACCCTGAGCTCGAAGAAAAGAGAGGAATGCTGATCCATCAGCTTTCAGTTTACAGTGCATTCACTGGGCAACACCTAAGTTCATAATGGCATTTAGTATGATGGGGAAAATGGAACCTCTGTCTTTACTAATGAATAGGAAGTTTTCTAGATCCTGTATCTCCCAGGAAGTTGACATTAGGACCCTATTGTGAAATTCATTTGTGATCAAGACCTTTTGGGGAGAGACTCTGATGCTAAATAGACTCACAGATACAAAACTAGTATCTGTTTGTGAATGAGGACATTTCAGGTTGCTAAAGGAAAAAACTCTGAGATGACACGGCAGTGTCTGTCGTGGCCCTGTCCCCAGCTTACTACACTACACAGTAACCTCTCTCCCAGTGGGGCAGCTTTTTTGCTCTGAATTGTCTGGTATATATTTGCATATGTATATTTTCGCTGATTTTGGGAGGTTGGGGGAGAGGCACTGCTACTGATTTGGACAAATGGGTTTCCTGACTAATTGCTGTTTGTGTTCTTTGGGGAGGCTGGTATTTGGCAGGAAAGGGGTTAAACCTTAGATATAAAGTGTGGGTCCTGCTTGCCCTCAATAATAAAACAGCAATCAGAAGTTAGATTACAACTAAAAACCTCATCCCCTAGACCAAAGGTAGGGACCTCAAGGCAGCATGTGGCCTTTTTGGTCCTCAAGAATCCAAACTTCACTGTGGCCCCAAGGTCACATGTCACCCTCTAGGTCCTCAAGTGTGGCCTCGAGGCCGTAGGTTCCCCACCTCTGCCTAGACTGACAATATTTAAGGGAGTACAACAATAATGAGCAGGGGCTGCACATTTTCTATGGAATAGATATCCTATACTTCATATTGCACCTGTTCAACATTCAGTTCAATTCAACAAACATTTATTAAGTGCCTACTGTATGCCAGGGTATCTCTCTCAAATAATTAGTTACAGAAAAGTTATCACTATGTGTTAGGAGAGGTAGTTTTCTCCCAAAGAGTTTTCTATATAAATTAAATTGGGAGTCCAAACAACAAGACACCAGTCCCTGGTGACATGAAGACAAAACAAAAGTCCTTGGAGAGCTTGCATCCCACTGGAAGAATGTAGCACATATGGAAAGAAACAAGCCAGAGCATAGAAAAAGAAATACAAAGTAATTTCAAGAATGAGAAAAACTAGAAGTGAATGTTGAAAACTAAAAAATAATTAATTGAGAAAAAAAAGAATAAGAAAAACCAGCTGGGGCAATCAGAAAAGTAATCGTATGGGTGGTAGTGCTTGAGTATGACGCGTGAAAGGTGCTAGGGGTTCCATCCAAAATATAGGCAAGAAAAGAGAACACTCCAGGTTTGAGGACGGCCAACCTATAAACAGAGATAGGTGATGGAATATTGTCTATAGTGAATGGCAAAGTAGACCAGGTCAGCTCAAACAGAGAGTACATAGCATGATTTCACCTACAAAACAGTCATTTCTGTACATAGCAAGTCAGTCAATCAAATAAGCATTTATTAAGCACTTTGATGGGCCAGGCAGAGACAGGTAGATGCCTCAGGGGATAGGGTGCTGAGCTTGGAGTCAGGAAGACCTGAGTTCAAATCCAGCTCAGATCCTTATTAGCTGCATAACCTTGGGCAAGTCATTTAACCCTGTTTACCTCAGTTTCCTCATCTATAAAATGGGATGGTGAAGGAAATAGCAAACCACTCCAATATGGACCATAGGGTCATGAAGAGTTGTACAAAACTGAACAACAACTGTGCTAAGTACTGAGGATACAGAGAAAGGCTATATAAAGAAAGAAAGAAAAGTTCTTGCCCTCAAGGATGCCACAGTCTAATTGGGGAGACAAGAAGCCATCGAACACATACAAACAAGTTGATACATAGGAAATAAGAAGAAAGGCATCTAATAATGGGGGTTTTTCTTATCTGAGATTCCTTTCTCTCTAATATGCTCACTTCTCTCCATATTTCTTTTCTTCCTGGTTATTTTAAAGCATAAGTACTAATTTAATTGTATTTTAATTACCCAAGAAATCTAAAATATCTTCAGTACCTGACCCAACAGCAAACTGATATTAGCGTTTCTTATAGATTTCACACATTGCTAAAAATTTACTTAGCCCTTCTGGACACATCATTTTTCATCATATACTTTGAAGGAGTGAAAGGAACACTTTGTAAGAATCTTCCAGGCCTATATTTCAGCATCATTCTCTCTTAATAGCCTTCTGCCCATCCACATGCTTCACAGAAGAAATTATCTGCCAAAATCATTTAATGTGGGAGACATAATGGGACTGTAAAAACACACACAACTCCATATAGTCTGTCCCTATTTCTCCTCCAATTTCTTTATTTCCTCCATACATCACAACAGGTGATGCTTTAATATCACCTTTGAAAATTCACGTCAGACAAGAAAATTGACCCATTCCTCTCCCTGTGAGCTACTATTATGACGCAATCAAGGTTTGAAAGTCTTTTTTTTTTTTTGTAAAGTGTTACAGGGATCTCAAAATATGTCATATGATCTGTTTGAAGAGTGGATAAGAACTGGTCTGAATTTCCCATCATCCAAACATTAATTTCACTTTCCTCTTCATTGACTCTGGATAGACAAATGGACTCCAGACTCCTGACTGCATTAAGTATCATATCCAGTAAATGAATTTATTTCTTTTACCAATATTGTTGCACCAGAGAGCCTTAGGGAAAGGGGAAAAAATTGGCCTGGAGGAACATTCCTGGCAGGTACAGTTAGAGCATTTCTCTCCCTAGTCCTGATAAAACATCAACACAATCTCGAGACAGGAGGAATATATATATATATGCCTTCTTCTTCTTCCATATCCTCTATGACCCCTTTTTTTTTTTCCACTCTTACATGTGCATAATACAATGCAACACTTCCTCCAGAGGGTGAGCTCAGGTTCTGGAGGCAGCTAGCTCACTTCCCCACCTCTACCTCTAGCCCCCCACCCAATTCCCAGAGCATCAAGCATCCTGTTCACAGGTGAGAAGGCACAAGGTGCCAAGCCCCCCTGAACTATTTCATTACTTTGCCAATCAGCTCCCTTTCTGACTTGTGGCATTCACACTTCCCTCACCTTCCTCCTCCCAGAGCTTCATTAACTTTTCTGATTTATTTTCCACTGTATAAATAATCCCAAATCTGCCACTCAACAGCACTTCACAGGAGAACAGATGCGGCGGGCGCATCTTGGGATAGCTTCACTCTGGACGCCAAGCCGGCATCACACAGACAGCACTCGCCTTCCTCCCAATCACCTTGCCTGCCTGCCACCTGTGCCTCAGTGTGTCCCCAAGACTCCTTGGAAATGCATTCAAGGGGTATGTAGGAACCTCTCCAAGTGATGCACAGCTCACAGCTCCTCTCCCCTCAACTCCTCCCGAACTTTTTTCAACATGCTAATTATAAATGTAAAAACAAAGAAACACCTCAAGAAAGCACAAAGTGTAAGATCAACCCTTTCCCAAGATGAGGCCCCTGCTAGGGTTCCAACACTCTCCCCAGCTTGGTTGCCGGGCCCCCTTCTGCCCTTATGGAAGGTTCCCAACTACTTCTTTTCTTCAAGGACAGGATCAAGCCCTGCCACCAGACCACCCCTGTGAGTCTAAGGGCCATTGAACAGAGTGAGATTTTTATCCCCAATATATGACAATTCTAAAAAAGCACCTGTTCTAAATCAGTTCCTGCTGATCCCAGGTGAAGTGTTCCTGAATCTGGGAAATTACTCACAGCTTAACTAGGCAAGCTTATTTATTGCAGTTAGCTCTCCTCTGTAAAAAGTGGCAGCAACCTTCTCTCTGAGCTCTGGGAACACTTCCTTCCTTCCATGCATAAGACAAGGGAATATGCATCTTTTCATGCAATTCTAGTTACCACAGCCTCCATCCCCCCACAGACTGAAAGGATGCCTAATAAATATACAAATTAAAAATAAGATGAATAACTTTAACAAATAATTAAAATTGTGTCTTGAAGCTCATCACAAGAAGAAAGGAACCCCACCCAAGACCTGAGTGAAAGTATTTGGGGTGACAAAGGTGGGGTAAGAGTGTCTCCTTAATATCAAGTGTCATCTCTCTCCACAGGATGGGATGTGGCTGGAAGCTCAGAGATCCTCACGCCTCTTGATATGTATTTAAGTGCCCATGTCATATGGTTTGACTCTTTTTAAGCAGCTGGTCACTTTAAGCAAAAAGCATCCAGATGGGGAAAAGTTCTCCCAGGATTATGAAATGTCTTTAAAATACCCCCAGCCACATGGACCTCATAGTCTTTGGCAAGGATAGCACTTAGGCCTTTGTGCTCCAGAAACCCACAGACTCCTACCACTCGGGCATCTTCTATCTATAATAGTATTTTTATGAACTCTTCATCAGCCCTGGGCTTCCTGACTCACAAGGAGACAATTCTTTTTCCCCATATTGTGGCATAAGAAAGCATCTTTGTGGAAGTCTACAGTGAGGTGAAAATACAGGTGAATTTCACATCTTGCCTCCAATAATGACCATGTTCTAGCCCATCCCTGTCCTGGGAGATCAAGCTAAGAAGTAGACTTGGTTGGAAGGAACATTGGGCTGGCCTTTGCCCATTCTGACACTACCTTTTTCTAGAGGCTTAATGGGAAGATGGAATAGTTCCAAGAAAGAGTCTAGGAGTTGTGACTTGGAAGGCAAAACCTAGACCCTACACCAAGTGTTCTTAACCTTTCTTATTTCATGGCAGAGTCTGCTGGAGTCTATGGACCCTTTCTCAGAATAATGCTTTTAAATGCATAGAATAAAGCACATAAGATTATAAAGAAAACCAATCATACTGAAACACAGTTATCAAAATGCAATTTTTTTTAAATCATAAAGAGGAAATTTTAGGCTTGGTATAAGACAGTGTGATGTAATAAACAGAGAAAAACTCATGTTTATATCCTACCTCAGATATTTACCAGGCTTGTGACCCTGGAGAAGTCACTTAGACTCTATATGCTTCTGGCAGTTCCCTAGGACTTACCTTACCCATCCAACATTATGGGTACAGCCTGAATTAGTAAAGGGGGTTACTATAGAGAGAATTCCTTACACTGAAAAGCTTAGAGCTCATTCATGTCTTCATATAAGGAAAAAATTCCTAATATTTAGAACTTTCCAGTGTTAAATGGGCTGCCCTGGGAGGTTTGGGCTTCCAAATCACTTGATAATATCAAGCAAAAGCAGTGTGAGCACCCTTAGGGCTTGGTGAGGACAGGAGTCTTGTTGTAGTGTACATTAGACAGTTTCTGAGGTTGCTTCCAAGCAGAGCTTCTGTGATTCAACAAAATATATGATGAAAGGAGATGGACCAGTCATGTGGTAAGGGCATTAGGAAGCAGATGGACAACTAGAGCTCTCCATTGGTGTCCACAAAATATAAAAAGACCTAAAGGAACGCCCCTGTAAGACTTAGCAGATCCTCTGTGGAGAATCTAAAGAAGAAAAGAATGGACAAGAACAGCCCAGGATGTTTGCACAGATGTAGAATGCCCACATCAGGGAGATTGCAGATTCAGTGAACTGTCAGAATTGATACTATGATCCAGCAGCTATTTTAAAATGCTCAGTTAAGGGAGAAGGAGAGACTACTCCGTTTCTCCTTGTAAAACTCAAGTGAAAGACAGAGAGAGAGGGAGACTGAGAGAGAGAGACAGAGAGAGATGGAGAGGGAGATAGAGAGGGAGAGAGAGAATGAGAGGGAGAACAAGAGGGAGAGGGAGAATGAGAAAGAGAGAGACAAACAGAGAGAGACAGAGACAGATGGAGAGGGAGATAGAGAATGAGAGGGAGAACAAAAGGGAGAGGGAAAATGAGAGAGAGAGAGAGAGAGAGAGAGAGAGAGAGAGAGAGAGAGAGAGAAGAGACAGAACTAGAGAGAATGAGAGAGAATGAGAGAGAGAGAACAAGAATAAATGGTTGTTCCAATACAACAGGATTAAGCATTTAGTGGATTTGGAAAATACCAGAATTTAATTGGGATGTTTGGGTAATAACACTACTATAAAGATGTTTTGAGCATAAATCTGAGTCAAATAAATCTCTCTCTCTATTCTCATGTAGTCTATCTGATATGGCAATCAGAGGTTTATAAACTTAAACATACGAAGAAGGATTTGAATTTGGATGTGTCACTACACACTACACACACATACAACAAAGAGAGAACAAGAGGGAGAGAGAGAACGAGAGGGAGAGAAACAGAGAACATTCTCTCTTGTATATGTATTTTATGTATATGTACACATAAAATTATATGTAGCTTAATGGCACCATTCCATAGCAGTCCTTCACACCAAACCATGTTGTTCTTAATTCCAGAGATGCCTTCCCACAGTTCTCTGCAGCCAAATGTCATCAATCAATCAGCAAGTATTTATGGAGCCCCTCCAGAGTGTCTCACATTGTCCTAGGCTCTTGGGGATGGGGTACATTCCAAAAGGAATAATAACAGCTTACATCTACATAGCACTTTAAGATACACAAAGAATTTTACACCATTTTTTTTACTTTGATCTTCACTACTATCTTGTGAGACAGCAGCTACTTTTGTTCCCATTTTTACAGATGAGGAAACAGAGGCTCAAGTGAATGTTAAGCAACTTTCTCTGGGTGACATAGTAAGTGTCAAAGGGAGGATTCAAACCCAAGCATTTCCAGTATTCTGAGGCATAGACCAACTGTGCCACGACACACTGCCTAGAGTGAGTTGTAAAACATTAGGAGCCTAGAACCCAACTCAGTTGCTCGTTCCCAAAGAGGACCATGACATCAGGAAAGAGATGTTGTGACGTGTAAGTTATTTGGGTTTAAGTGAGGGAGGACTATGCAAAGTCACCAGCTTTACTCTCTTCCCAAGACATTGGGGTCCAGTGATGACATACATCAAGATGACTGGAGATGGCCCCCAACCCAGCTCTGTAGGCATAAGCCTACAGCCAGTGGAACAGGCCTATGCAATTCAACCTAAATTCCTGCAGGCCCCACCCTGAGATAACACAAGCACTTCTCTGTGGTGATAAGTCATCCTGCCTAAAGCTAAGTCAAAAGTTCTGCTGGAATCTTCCCTTTCACCTTTCCTTTAGGTCACAAAAACATCTCACTAAGGCAGGTTCTGGGACAGCCCAGTATCAAGGCAGCCTTCCCCCCATCATACTGTACATCTGATATTAGTGGGGCCTAACTCATATCTTAGAGTACAGACAGCTGAAGCATGAGCATAGTTATGGTAAATGGGATCACCACTTCAAGGCTATAGGAATTAAAAGATAAACTATTGATTTCTACCTTATCCTCTACATTCTTCATAAACCCTACAACTCTCTAAGTGAAGCAGAGACTCTGTCCCACCTCCCCTCTGCCACCACTGAGTATGTTCAGGTGTCTTTCTTGTTTCTAGGTGACCATGTAGAAACTTAGTAGGAGTCAGAGGAGAGTAGAGTCCACCTTTCAGAGATAGATGGATAGATCAATAGATAGATTATCATTGAGAGGTCTACAATGGAAGACAACAGAGTCCCCTAATTGGCTTCTGAGCCAGGAGAGCTGTTGACTCAAAGGGACCAGACTTTGCTTCTCTCTTCTTTTATGGGTGCAAAGCATGATGGGAAGAAGTGACAGTCCAGTTTCCAATCTAGCCTCTGCCTCATGCGTTTATTCTTTCTTGGTCTTAGGATGAATAACCTTTACATGATGCACATGTCGAGGCTTAGAGGTAGCCTGGTGAGTTCTTTTTTTTTTTTTTGAGGGGGGAAAGCAGGGCAATTGGGATTAAGTGACTTGCCAAAGGTCACAGAGCTAGTCAATGTGTCAAGTGTCTGAAGTCACATTTGAACTCAAGTCCTCCTGACTCTAGGGTTCTATAGTCCATTAATTCTGTGAGCATGTTGGTAGCTGCATCCATAGGAATGACTGCTTGCTGGTGGCAAGTAAAGCTTCTACATCAGAGAGGGTAATCAAAAATAATGTTGACCTTTGCTTCACATTTGATTGGACAGTGCCAACCTGAGGTGAAATGTAAAATGCTTGACTAGCAGTACTTAAAAACTATCTTATACTCTTTGGGGGTTAAATATTAAACCCCTACCAAGCCACTTTTACTGTTAATTATAAGTTATGATACTGAATTCTGATCTAATCATTCTATTATATACCTTGTCATTCTTTCATGCTTAGCATTCCTCTTATAAATTACTACCCATACCTAAGTGGTATTGTACATTTATTCATACTATACATTACTTCCCTTCTTTTGTGTAAATCTTAAACTTGCAAGTCATATTCTAGTATACTTTGATCAGCAACATTACCAGAATGGTAAGTCCATGAACCTAGATTGGAAAAATAAATTACATATTTATTTTCACTAACCTATAATTATTTTTGTAACCCTCTATGTTTTATCTTAGATTAGTAAAAGCATTTTTCTGAGAAGGGGTCCATAGGATTCACCAGATTGCCAAAAGGGGTCAATGATGCACAAACAAATCTCTTGCTCCATATTCTCTTTCTCCTCTCAATAAGTCTAACACTATCTGATGAACCATGCTCTAATTGCTGACCTCTCTTTCCTTATTGTTGAACTGCCAATGAGACCTAATGCTCCACCATGATATCTTTTGGAGGGGGGAAGGAGGGAACCAAATCTGTGATTTCATTGGTTCAAGGAACTCCCACTGATGAAACTCCTTCTATCAATGCACATCAGTATCTGTTCTATAGCTCATAGTCTTCAACTTACTTAGGGAGGGCCACTGAGTTTGGGTGGCTTGCATGGGTAACACAACCAGTATGTGTCAGAGGTAGAATTTTAACCCAGATTTAGCCCAGATCTTCCTAACTCTAGGGCAGGCTAGGTCAATAGACTCCAATCCCTCCATCCCTCCAGTTAGTCCCCACCCTGGGAACTCCCCTTGACTATAGAATCTCCAGAAACATCCCACTCTGTTACTCACCTGCCTGATGAATGGGATTCGCAAAGCTGGGGGGTGCTCCTTAACAGCTACCCAGTCTCATCTGGCTACATCACTCAAACACTCTTCCCATGAGTAAGCCCCAAAGCAGAATGCTAACTTTAGACTATATATACCCTTCTTCAGGGTCAGAGGGCATCACAACCCTTGACCCACTGCCCAGTTACAAAATAATATAAGGTGTGGACCTTCCCGGAAAAACAAGCCTCCCCTAATCAAGCTTCTCTTGTTGGGCTCCATTTGAGGTCTATTAATGGATCTTCAACTGCCATTAACATTACAGAGCTTTAACACTTTTTATTACACAAAAACATAAGGTGATATTTTCATCAGTCATTCCTATTCAGGAATGTGTAGATATTTCTAAAAGAAAGGAGACTTGTTGGGAGATTAAGCTTGTTGTGAATCTTGCTACTTATCTGTTGGCAATTTCAGTTAGCTCTTCTAGTAGATACTGGGTAAGACTATCAAATATCAAGGAAAGCTACTGGAAATGATGGGAAAGCCCAGTCTCCATACCTCTATTTTCTTTTAATAATTAAAAAAATGGGGAAAGATGAAGGAAATATCCTTTCTTCAAAGTGGAGATTACATGACTCAATATATTAGTTCTAAAATTGGCTTATGGATAATGGAGTCAGGGTCACTTGCTGTCATTGCCTCACAGACAGGGGTGGGAACCTTCCCTGGTCCATGTAACTACATGTCTACATGTGTCCCACATAGGCTATCTGGGTTTATTATTTTCATTTCCATTGTCAAGGGAAGTCCTACTGAATTCAAGGATCAAGTGAACTCTTGTGTTGAATGGGGCCAATAGCATTAGAAAGGTATTTCCTGCTTAGAATGAGTCTCCTATGTCATTTTCACCCTCTCTCTTCTGCCAGGCCTATGCTTTCAGACTAGGATCCAGAAAAGCTAGATATACCTCCATCAAGACTAGAATTTCTTCACCTTTTTGTGGCATTGATAATACCTTTGACCTCTCATAATATTTTTAAATGCAAAATAATACAATTCCCAGGATTACAAAAGAAACCAAAGGTTAGTGAAAATAAAGATGTATGTTTTTCCCCAGCAAACAGATACCCCCCTTCTACAAGGTAAGAACTCCTGACCTAGATGATTTGATTTATTTTATAACTTTATAAGATTTTCTACTTCTATACAAAACTAATTATTTTTCTTTTTTTGCAGAGGGGCAATTGGGGTTAAGTGACTTGCCCAAGGTCACATGGCTAGTAAGTGTTAAGTGTCTGATGTCAGATTTGAACTCAGGTCCTCATGACTCCAGAGCCGATGCTCTATTCACTGTGCCACCTAGCCTCCCCGATTATTTTTCTTTTTATCTACTTTGTTTCATGGGTTGGGAAGACATGGGCAAAAGTTGAACAGGAAGGGTTAGGGTTAGTGGATGGGTGGAAATCTGCATTAGTGGAAGGGCCCACACCCATGACCTCACAGATTCTCTGGAGTATTGTTTATCCACCAGCACAAAAGTTTTGAGAGTAACAGATCTACAAAAGAGCTAGAAAGATGCAGAACAACATCTGAATTTAAGTTTTTTAATTTTTTCCAAGACCACCTAGTCCCAGCACCTACTTTGAGATGAGTGAGAGATAAACCTATGTGGAAGAACATGATTTCTGCTGCTTCTCTTAACTCCGTTCACATGTGATGTTCCTGAATGCTTCCATGATGGCCCGTTGCAGTGATTTATCCAGATTTAGATTTAGAAAACTACCCACAAATGTGCTGGTCCCAATTCAGGCTAAAGTACTTCTGCTGTCATTGTTTATACATTAAATGCACTGGGATAAACATATGGAAGCAATTATATTGGGTCAGGAAGACATTGTAATACCTTTATCTTCCTTCTCTGACTTGCTTATTTTTTTAATGTTATTTGCCTTTTTTTCTGTTTGCTCCCATGTCTTGTACGCTTCTTTTTTTCACTCTACCTACTCTCTTTAAGACTGCCAGTCATGCCATGCAGATAAATGATTTCCATGTCCAGGGCAACCCAGGTTCACTGAATAGCCACAAGGTTATGAACGTTCCCAATTTACGCAATATGAGAGAACATCACACATGTTGTTATAGGGCGTGAACAACTGTTACTATGACAACTTGAGATCCTTGACTTCATGTGCACAATTTCACCGTGTATCACTACACAGAAGCATGCCTTGATGGCATCTTGCTGGAGTGCTCAGGTATTTATGACAACGCACCACTCTACCCAAGGAAGGCTACATTCATAGTCCCTAAAACACATTCTGTGGGATCTATGGCAGTATTTGTGGATTTGCAAAATATTGTAAAATCGATTAGAATCTTATTTCTTTGTGTAACCGCTAGACTTATAAACACACACACGCACAGAGGATGTAGCACTGGATATAAATACAAATAAAACATAAAGAGAAAAACATATAAAACCTCATAAATATACAGTACCCTACCTTATCAATATTCATTTATGCATATCGCTGCACTCACGCATTAATAAAAGCACATATATTGGATTTGAATGTGTGAGGGATGAGCAGGAAAGCTGTAATCAAGACATTCAAACTCCCCTATTCATGGAGAAGTATTACATTATCTCTCTCAGCCTATTATGTTTTCTGAAATTTCCAAATGTATGTTTTGGCCTCTTCAACTTTGGTCTTTTGCATTTAAGTAATGAGGAAACTAAGCACAATAAATGGATAACTCAAGGGCATTACAAAGGCTGTTTGGATCTATTTAGAGGTTTTAACTTTAGAGCAAAGGACTGGTTTAGCATGACCTTAGCGAGTTCAAGCTGATTTGGTTTACTAACATGTAGAGCTTCTATGTAAGAGGCATACATTTCAATAGGATTAAGCTTTATTGGATGGGTTCACAGTTCCACCATGGAAAAGACTCCATCAATAACCTACATGCACATTTTTAAAGATCCCGTCTTCTAATATTCTATGTCCTGTGTTCATTCCTTTGCATGGGCTACCCACTATGTCTGAAACACAATGGTCTTCTCAGCTCTGCTACCCAGAAGCCTTTTCACCTCCACTGTTTTTAGCTTTTTTTTAGTCAAATCAAGTCAACAAGTATTTTATTAAACACTTAGTATGTGTCAGGCATGGTGCTAAGTGCTAGAGATGCAAAGAGAGGCAAAAGCAAGCCCTGCCTTTGGGTAGCTCACAATCTAATGGGGGAAACAATACGCAAGCAGCTACGTACAAAGACGGTATGTCCTAGATAATCCTTGGATCATCTCAGGAAGGAGCTAGCCATAAGAGGGGGCTGAGAAAAGCTCCTTCCAGAAGTGGAAAGTTCCACTTTTCCTCAAATACAATTCAGGAGTGCCTCCTACGGGAGGCCTTTCCAAATGCCCCCAGGTGTTATGTCCCATTCCCTGGTGAAATGACTTTGTGAATCCTTTCCATTTGCTCCTTTGGCGGGTGTTTACCCCTCCAATTGAAGGTAAACCCCTTGAGGACAAGGGATGATTTTGCTCTTGCTATTGTACCTGAAATGTGTCAGATGCAGAGCAGGCACCTGGGCTATCCAATTGACTTGAATAATTCAAGATGTACAAACCACTGATATAAATGTAGGAAATGTCTCACCTTTAATGTCCCATTTGGAAATAAATGCTCAGGATGGCAAATGGCTTTCCTGAACATCCTGAGATATGGGAGGATGGCCAGTGCTGTGAAATCCCACAGGAGCCTGGTCCCACATCTAATGTTTCTGCCCCTTCGGCTCTTCCCACCGCCTCCCTCCTTCCCAGCCCCCACCCCCACTTCCCCAGCTGTAAGTGTTCACCACTCTATGTGGGGCCTATCTTTGTGTTTCCTCATTTTGTTTCCCCCAACAGAATGCAACCTCCTTGAGGGCAGGGCTTTTATTTTTGTGTTTCTTTCCTAGCGCTTAGTACAATGTCTGACACATTTTAGCTATTTAATAAATGTATGTTGATGGATTCTCACCCCTTCTTACTGATTACTCCAAGCAGTACATGGGATGGTATAACCTTATTTCGTAGCTATTAATCCTGAGGCCAGGTCTATAGCTAATCATTAGTTAATTTCTGGAAACCTGACTCTCCAGAATTATGGAATCATACACTTGAAGCTAGAAAGGCCCTTAGAGGCCATCAAGTTCAAATCCTTCATTTTACAGATGAGGAAACTGAGACACATCGAAGTTAAGTGATTTGTCAAGGTCAGACAACTAGTAAATATCTGAGGTTGGATTTGAACTCAGGTTTTCCTGACTTCAAATCCAGCCCTCTGTCTGTTATGTCACCTACCTGCCTCAATGTTATTTTCTCTTGAGCAGAAGTTCTTTCCCCTTTTTGTATCCTGGAACCCTTTAACAGCCTGGTAAAACCTATGGATCCCTTTTCAGAAGAATGGTTTTAAAATGCATAAAATACATAAAATTACAAAGGAAATGACAAAAGAAATATAATTGTAAATATATTATATATATACAAAAGAGATATAATTGTAAAAATAATTTTAAAAACATGTTCCCAGCCCCCAGGTTAAGACTCCTTGCTGTAGGGTTGGAAAGAATTCATTAATGATTGTTAAAGACCTGCATATGGCATCTATAAAGACACATAAAGAAGGAGGGAACAGACAATATAACTGAGAGGGAATTGACCTTGGGGTCAGAAGAGCCCTGACTTGTTGTGTGATCACAGGAGCATCACTTAAATTCTGAATCCCTGTTTTCTCATCTTTATTTATTTTTTTTTAAAGCAATTGGGGTTAAGTAACTTGCTCAAGGTTACACAGCCAGTTATTTCTGGGTGTGGTGCTAAGTACCTGAGCCTGGGATTCGATCCCCAGGTCATCCCGACACTGGGGCCAGTGCTCTTACTCTCTATGCTACCTGACCACCCCCTTTTCTCATCTTTAAAATGGAGATAATAATGCCACTGGTGCCTCTCTCCAAGGAATGTTGTGAACATGAGAACAGGTATATAAAAGCACTTTGTAAATCTTAATGTGTCAACTCTTATTAACAACTTTGTTAATGAGGGTCCTGTGCCTTAGCCAGACATTCTGATTAATACCATCTGTTTGTTGTTCTGGCATGTCCAACTCTGTAACCCATTTGGATTTTTCCTGGCAAAGATGTTGGAGTGGTTTGCCATTCCCTGTTCCAGTTCATTTTACAGATGAGGAAACTGAGGCAAACAGGGTAAAGAGACTTGCGCAGGGTCACATGGCTAGTAAGTGTGTGAGGATAGATTTGAACCCAAGAAGATGTATTCCTGACTCTAGGCCATTGTCCGAGCTAGTTGGCCTAATACAATCTGTGCCCATGAACAAATTCTTCTTTTTCAGGCCAAAATCATAAAAGACAAAACTCCCTTTAGTATATCTTATGGGCATTGGCGGTCACCCTCAAAAGGGTGACAAAGCTAGCTCATACCTGCAAGAAACCTCAGGACAAAAAGTCAGATCCTCACATTGGGCCTTTGACTAAATTTCATTGAGAGGAAAGACAGAAACAGTGAGAGACAGAGGAAAGAGGAAAGGAGGGAGGGTGGGAGTGGAAAGAGAGAGAGAGAGAGAGAGAGACAGACAGACAGACAGACAGACAGACAGAGAGAGACAGAGAAAGACAGAGACAGAGAGACAGAGACAGAGACAGAGACAGAGACAGAGAGGAGGAGAAGAAGAAGAAGAAGAAGAAGAAGAAGAAGAAGAAGAAGAAGAAG
>NW_027185797.1:10810078-10822545 GCF_028583685.1 Petaurus breviceps papuanus | reverse complement strand
AGAAGAAGAAGAAGAAGAAGAAGAAGAAGAAGAAGAAGAAGAAGAAGAAGAAGAAGAAGAAGAAGAAGAAGAAAAAGAAGAAGAAGAAGAAGAAGAGGAGGAGGAGGAGGAGGAGGAGGAGAAAGAAGAAAGAGAGAAAGAGAGAGAGAGAGGGAGGGAGGGAGGGAGGACAAAGTTACTTTCAAGGATGTAGACCAGTCTAAAGTATGGATTGAGCTGGAATTCCAGGAAAGAACTTTGCTCCGGCCTCAGTATTCCACCCCAAAGAACAGTTTTTCCCTAAGCTTCTTTTATGTTTCATAAGAGCATCTAAAAAGAATCTGAATACTGATATGGTCTTCTGACTATCTATGACCAATCCACCAGATGAAGGGCTTTCAAATTAGACTCCCTAATATCCCAGTTTGCAAATGTGCACACGCGCGCACACACACACACACACACACACACACACACACACTCACTCACTCAAAAACTTTCAATCTCCCTGTCTATAGAATAAAGTCTGCATTCTCCAGACTGAAGCTCAATCCAGCCACACATTAAATACCTACTAGGTGACAGGCACTGGGGATATGAAGAAAAAATGGAATAGTCTCTGCCTTCAAGAAGCTTACATTCTAATTCACTGGTACTCTTCTTCCTCCTCTCTCTTCTTCCTCCTCCTACAACGACGGATAATAACAATAATGGTCCTAATGTGTATATAAAACTTTAAGGTTTGCAAAGAGCTTCGTAAGTATTATCTCATTTTATCCTTAAAATAATCTTGGAAGGTAAGTACATTATTATCCCTATTTTACAGATGAGGAAACTGAGGCAGACAGAAATTAAAGGATTTGCCCAGAGTTATACAGCTAAAAAGTGTCTAAGGTTGGATTTGAACTCAGGTCTTCCTGATTCCATGTCCAGTGTTCTAGACACCATACCAGCAAAATTAAACAACACGTACACAAAGAGAAATAAAAGGGGAAAAAAATAGACAAAGTAAATATAAAGTGATCTAAGAGAAGTGCTAAGAATTTGGGGTGGGTCACAGGAAAGGCTTCACACAGCAGGCATCTTGAGCTGGGCATTTAATTAAGAAAGGATTCCCAAGAGATGAAGGTGAGGACTCCACCTTGAATCTGCTACCTGCCTAGTTTCAACTCCACGGAACAAGATGCCCTCACTCTTAGAACTTTCTGGTGTCCCATCCCTCTCTCCCAGCCCCCCAGTCCCTGTTTTCCTGTCTCCTTTTGTGTATTGTCTTTCTCTTCAGATTGTAAGCTCATCGAGGGCAGAGATTGTATTTCTTTTTATTAATTGCATCCCCAGTGTTTATCACAATGCCTCACACTTCTTATGCATTTAATGAATGTTATTTGGATTAGATTGGACTGAGGGAAGATTGCAGGTTCCTCAAATCTGAGCCCAGCTTCCCCATCTAAGCCTTTCCACTACTTCCCCCACATAACCTCTCCAGACAAACTAGTCCATTTGTTGTCTGTATCATACACCATGTGTATATTTTCATCCCAGTGTCATTTCAACAGCTACCCCCCCACCTGAAATATCTTCCTCTCCTTTTTGCCTATTATACTGCACCCATCTTTGAGATTCAGCTGAGAGGTCACCTCCTCCAGTCTTCTTTGATAATCTTGGCCACTGAACCCACCAGCCTCTGAATTCTCAGGATATTTAACATTCAACCATTTATCTGGTATGTAGAAGGTGGAATGGTGAAGGTGCTAGTGCCAGACCTGACCTCGGGAGGATTGCATTGGATTCCTGCCAGATGTCTTTATTAACTATGTTACCCTGGACAAGTCATATGACCTGAGTGTCCATTTCTTTTTCTCTAAAAATGCAGATAACAAGTCAAGCTAAACTTTTATTAAGCCACTACTATGTGCCAACTATTGTGAAATAAGGTAAAAAGAAAGGAAAAAGCAATCCCTGCCCTCAAGGTGCTCTCTGTTTAATGGGAGAGAAACCATGAAAACAACTATTTCCAAACTAGATAGAGGTAGGTAGGTAGGTAGGTAGGTAGGTAGGTAGGTAGGTAGACAGACAGACAGACAGACAGACAGACAGACAGACAGACAGACAGATAGATAGATAGATAGATAGATAGATAGATAGATAGATAGATAGACAGACAGATAGACAAGCAGATAGATAGACAGAAAGACAGGCAGACTGACAGACAGATAGACAGAAGATAGATATACAGGATAGAGAGATACATAGAAAATAACTGAGTGTACCAAAAGAAAAAAAAGCATTTTTCACATTTCTGGTGCCTGAGCTGGGTCATAGTAAGATAATGGTACTTATTTGTTCCTCCTCCTCAGGATATTAACCTCATTTTCACTTTATTCTTTCTTTAAGAAGTTCTAACTACCTTCTTTCAGTGAGGTTTTAAAGAAACATTAAAACCACAGTGCATAGTCCTCCAGAGGGCTCATGATCTTTGGAGAGTTATTTTTTTTTAAATACAGAAAAACTCTCTCTCTCTCTCTCTCTCTCTCTCTCTCCTCACTCCCTTTCTCCATCTTTCCCATTCAACATTATTTGAAGAGAAGTATCCACTCCATGTAGCACTGTGAAGTAAAGAGTTCGGTGGGAATGCACCACACAAGAGTATAGTGGTGAAAAACAACTAAGCAACATGCTAGGGGAAAGTTGTTAACACTCCTGTCCCTCTGGCAATAGAGCTGAGGGAAGCCATCAAGTAGCCCATAGATTGACTGGAATGGAATTTCACACCTAGAAAAGTAGCAGAAACTCTCCTCAGAGCTGGGGAAGAAAAACAGTCTAGTTGATCTGAGAGGCCCTTTAAACATCTCTCATGTGTAAGAGTAGATATGTCTAAGAGTAGCCACTAGATATGAGAAGTCTTCAAAACAGAAAAGCAACAGCTTTCTCTAACTCCCATGAAAAACCACAACAAAGAACATGTACAAACCATCACCCACTTTCAAGAGACCGGGAAAGAGCTAATGGAACAATTTATTCATTCTATTGATTGGTTCATTGATTTTTTTTTTCTTCAAGGGCCCATTTCCTGACCCAGTGCCAGGAACTCTTTACAGATTTTAAACAAAACTTCAACCAAATCTTACCAATGCCCTCCAGCACAGAAACCAACTGGTTTTTTTTTTTTCCATACATACAAGTACAGCCCCATTGAAGGACTTTGGGGAACCTCCTTCAAACTGAAGGCAATTCCATGGGGTTCTAGATTAGAAACTACAATAATTTACTTTGACTTGGAGCCTAACTTTAGAAAGGAGATGGGGAAAGCTTGAAGCCTAAGTAATCCTGATTAGGAAAAATTGGACATAGAGAAAGAAGCAGTCTCTGAGGCACCCCAGCTAATAAAGTTTGAGGGATTTATATCCCAGCCTCAAAAGCTTGGATGGAATTAGTTTACCTAGGTTCCAGCAAAGCATTTAAGAAAGTCTCTCCTGCTCTCCTTGTAGATGACGTGGACAGCTATGCATAGATAATAAATTTAATCAGATGAGTTAAAAACTGTTGAATGACTATACCCAAAGGGAAGCCATTATTGATTCATGTGATCTTGGAAAAAAGTCCTCCAATACTGTGGCCCAGAGATATGTGCTTGGACCTGTGCTATTTAGTATGCTTATCAATGATTTAGATGAACAATAGATGGTTTGCTTACCCAGTGGACAGAGAATAGCTACAAAGGTGGGTGAGTCAGAGTCCAAAAGTTGTTGGTAAACTACAGTGATGACCCAAATCTAATAAAGTAAAATTGAATAGAGATAAATGCAAAGTTTTACACAGGTTCAAACAAAATAACTTTTAAAATAGAATATGGGAGAAAACATGGCTAGACAACACTTCTTCCAAAAAAAAAATCCGAGTTTTAGCATACTGGAAACTCAATATAAGCCAACAGGTCAACATGGCATGCCAAAAGGGTTAGAATGCATTGAGAATACTTAGACTATGGGAAGTTATAGACCTGCTGTGTTCTGTCATTGTCAGACTATAGGATAATAACTCCCAAACTAGTGATGCATCTCAGGCACCATCATGCCTTCCTATGCCCTACATTATTGGTCATCCTCAACATTATTAAATTTCTAATCCAATTATTAATCTTCATTTCACTTGCAAATCCTTCATTCTTAAAGAGGACCAATGAGGTCAGCAGAGTGATGTCCTGACTTGCAAGTGAATTGGATTTAAGTGAGGCAGAGCTGGGCAAAGTCATCAGCCTCATTCTCTCCTCCAGAGTCATCAGGATCCAGCAGCAAGACATGATTGGCAATGAATCCAGATGCAGTAGGAGCCCTTGCCTTTTGGGGGCTTTTGCCCTAGGATAAATGCTTATGGGACTGAAATCAGTCAGTGGACCTGAGATGGCCAGGAGACACTCGGTTTTAGAACTTTTACTTGAGGCCTAGTGGTCCTGATGGGGGAGTAAAGGCAAATTCACAAAACTGGCCCTTGAACCCAAAGGTCTTTTCAGTGCCAGTCATTAAGGCACACAATCAAGAGATCAGTTGCATCTGGTGACCACTAGATATTACCCAAGGAGAGGCAAAAAAAAAAAGGAAAGATTAGAGCACTAAATTTAGGTAGAAATCACTTGGAACAAGGTTGAGAGAAATAAGTAGAATTTCTGAAAAGAGTCCTTGTGAGATGTCTGGATCTACTTCCTTGTTGAATAACAAAGGGAGAGCCTCTCAGTAAAGTAGACTCACCCCTGGCAGAATAAGCATACAGTCTCTTTCCAAGTTCATTTGAACACTTTTTGTTATGCCTTCAGCCTCAACTCCAAGCAGCCTGAGCCAAGAGACAATTCAAAGCAAATAACTGACAAATCTGTAGAAACCACACCCCGCTCTATCTACCCACTTGGCCACCAACCGGAGTCCAGATTTTCACTGCTTCTCCGCTTCTCACCTAGATTACAATAATTGCCTCCTAACTGGTCTCTCTACCTCCAGGCTCTCCCCTCTCCAATTCATCTTTCACAGGCCTGCAAAAATAATCTTTCTAAGGCTCACAGCTATTCCTGGCTCAAGAACCTCTATAACATAAAGTGCAAACTTGCCTTGGCATGTGAAGTCTCTGTAGAATGAAAACTCCTTGAAATAAGACATAGTTTCATTTTTGTATCCCATGGGCATAGCACAGCTCACGAGAGGATGATGAACAAACACTTTCGGTTCATTTATTCACAATAGTACCCCATTTGGGAGACAGAGAGGTATGGCTAACCCAGAACATCCCAGTTAAAAGATTTCAAGTTTACCCTTCACAGTCCTCGTGAAATCTCTGAGAAGTGGCCCAGGCCTTCCCATGACCTTCCCCATTGTCTGCTTTGTCTGAAGTTGCTTCTGACTTTAGAGTATTGATTCTGCATGACCCTTTGGACTCTTTGTGGCTGATTATATCACCAAGCTGGCCTGCCTTTCACCTCTAATCCTTTCCAGACTCTGTGGAACAACTGAATCTTTGACTGGCTGTCCCCCTGCCTGAAAGGCTACTCATCACTGCCCCACGACCTCCTTAGCTTTCTTCAAGTATGAGCTAAAATTCATTCTCCTGCTTTCCTTCTATTGATTACTCAACATGATTGGTTTCATGTTTCCTCCTCCATTAGACTGTAAACTCCTTGAGGGCAAAGACTGTCATTTGCCTTTCTCTATATGCCCAGAAGTTAGCACAGTGCTTTACACATAGCAGGCATCTCATAAATACTCCTGACTGACTGACTGATTAAGCCTTCCTGCTTCAGGTCCTGATCTTGGGTTGAGCCAGGGAGAATGGGAAAGGTGTGACATCTCCCTCCCTTCCTCATCCTAATCTTTCTTGAACTTTTATAATAATGATAAATAATGATGATGATGATGATGATGGCACATAATTAGCCTAGCACTTTAAGGTTTTCAAAGCTCACCTACATTTCCTCATTTGATCCTCACTATAACCCTATGAGCCCTGTGTCATCTTCATCTTAGGTGGGGAAACAGATGTAGGATCAGTGAGTGGCCCAGAGTCACACAGCAAGTAGGTATGGGAGGAAAGATGTGAACCCAAGTCTCCTCTTGAATTCAAGGCCTGCATTTTCTACCCCACGACCTTTCCATAGTGCCTTGCAAATCATAGTTGCTCAAGAAATAGTTATTGATGGTAATGATGGTCCAAAAAGCCTTTAACTCAATTGTATTTATTTGAAACTTCTGCCAACTTTCATATGGATTCCAAAGGGGTAAAAGATTCCCAGGGTATGTTTTATCCATTAGCTTTTTGAGAAGAAGCAAAAAAACATCTGACTTGGGTGCAGCTCCCTGCAGGAGACCTTTCCTCCTCAGTCCCTCTTCTGGCTCATAGTGTTTCTTAACCTCACATATACTTCCATATACTTCGTCTTTGTGTGTGTGTGTGTGTGTGTGTGTGTGTGTGTGTGTGTGTGTGTGTGTGTGTGTGAAAGAGAGAGAGACAGACAGACAGACAGACAGAGACAGAGACAGACAGAGAGACAGACAGAGAGAGAGACAGACAGACAGAGAGACAGAGAGAGAGGCAGAGAGAGACAGAGAGACAGACAGAGAAAGAGAGACACAGAGAGAGAGGCAGAGAGAGAGAGAGAGATTCTATCCCCAGGTAGAATGCAAGTTCCCTAAGATTGGGGGCTGTTTCATTTTTGCCTTTGCATCCTTAGTATGTGCCTGACACAGTGAAAGGGAGGGGAAGGGGGGGAACATGAGGTTACTAAGCACCTACTAGGCGTCTAACACTGGGCTAAGTGCTTTACAAATATTATCTCATTTGATGCTCATGACAACCCTGGGAGGGAGGTGCTATTATTGTGTCCATTTTACAATTGGGGGAGACTGAGGTTAAATGATTCGCTTGGGGTCACACTGCTCAAACATGTCTGAGATTAGATTTGAACTCAGGTCTTCCTGCCTCCAGGCCCAGTGCCCTACCCACTGCATCACTCACTCACTTCTAAATAGGCATTTAAACTGGCAAAACCTGAGTGCAGAATAAAGATGCTTTTTCTTTATTTTTCTTGGGGTTTTTGTCTGTGTTTTCTTTCACAACGCGATTTACATGGAAGTGTATTTTGTATGATTACACATGTATAACCTATATCAAATTGCTTGTCTTGTCAAAGAGGAAAGCAAATGGATGGAGAGAGAATTTGGAAATTAAAATTTGAAAAAGGAATATTAAATTTGTTTTTACATGTAATTGGGAAAAATAAAATGTTAAATTAAAATAGACAGGCACTTAATAGATGTTTGTTGGGTGGGCTTGATCCTTGTGCGAGATAATAATATTCGCAATTTCCAATGTAAAAAAACAACCTATGACATCATGGACAGCTTTTCAGAATATAGAGTAGATTTCATTCACTATAACATGATGAATGAATGAATGAAAAAGCATTTGTTAAGCACTTACTATGGGCTAAATACTGCCATACAAAAAGGGGGTAAAGTAGGCCTTGGTCTCAAGGAGCTCATATACTTCTGGAGAAAACAACGCACTTGCCATTTTATGCTACACGCCTCATGCATCATTTTCTCTTTGGTCCTCACAATAGTCCTTTGAGATAGAGAGCCTCCTTCTTTCACCCCCAAACAAACTCCAAATGGTTGACTCATCCAGTTTCATACAGCTAGTCAATGGTGGAAATGAGCCTCAAACTTGAGTAGTGATAAGACACAGACCTAGTCATTCAGTCCAAGCCCCTCATTTTGTAGAAGAGACAACAGGGAAGCTAACTGGTTGTCCTATGATTGATTATAGAGCTAGTGAGGAGCAGAGCCAGGATAATAACTCCAAAGCCAGTGCTGTATCTCAGGCATTATCATGCCTTCCTATGCCCTATGTCGTTATGGGTCATCCTCAACATTATTAAATTACTAATCCAATTATTAATCTTCGATTATTAAATCCAATTCACTTGTAAACCCTTCATTCTCAAAGAGGACCAATGAGGTCAGGAGGGTGATGTCCTGACTTGCAAGTGAATTGGATTAAAGTGAGGCAGAGCTGGGCAAAGTCATCAGCCTCATTCTCTCCTCCAGAGTCATCAGGATCCAGCAGCAAGACATGATTGGCAATGAATCTGGATGCAGTGGGAGCCCTTGCCTTTTTTGAGCTTTTGCCCTAGGACAAATGTTTATGGGACTGAAATCAGTCAGTGGACCTGAGATGGCCAGGAGACACTCAGTTTTAGAATTTTTACCTGAGGCCTAATGGTCCTGATGGGGGAGTAAAGGCAAACTCACATAGACCTAGCCATACACCATTTGTTTCCCATTCCATACAGCCACATATCCCAGCCTTTGTTCTCTTGCCATCCAACCCTCTGCAGAATCCTATAATCGCCACCCTTTTCTCCTCTTACTTTGGGAAAAATACTACTACTGTTTCTAGGTAGAGCATTTCAATCAACTCCCCTGAGTCTCCCCTCACAACTTCCAGTGACTTCCCAGGTCACCATTGCCCTATATGAACTGTCATTCCCTAGTAAGTGTAAGCTCTTTGAAGGCAAGGACTGCCTATTTTCTGTAATATATTTCTATGCCCAGGGTTACAAATAGAACAGTGCTAGGCCCCTAGTTAGCGCTTAATAAATGTTTTCACTCATTCATTCAATTTTTTCCTTCTTGAATTAACCAAAAACTGATAACCAACACCATACATCCTTATAACTCAGAGCTCTGAAAACCAAAAGAAGGAACCAAGTAAAAACAAAGGAAATCTATTTTAATGGTGAATGTGAATTCTAGTTTCCCCAGGAAAATCTCCCACTTGAACCATGGATCTGGGGGTGGGGAGGGGGGCGGTGTTACTTGGCCTTTGGTTTTGAGGACTCCAGCATTTGGACAGTAAAACAAACTCATAATTCAAAGGGACTGTGGGGCCCTCCCTTCAAAGGGAAAAATCTTTTCAGATTTTTTTTTTGGCACATCGTGACCTATTTGCCTGTATCATGAGAATTATACGTTTTTAAATATTTAAACGGGGTGACAAAGTTCATTTCAACCTCAAGAAGAAACCCCATGACACGTCCTTTCCACAGCCTGACCAGAATTTTCTCTGAAAAGATTCAGCCTCCAAGGGGCTGGGGAAGAAAAAGAAAGAAGAAAAAGTTTGATTGCAACTTTTCCAAGGCTCCGCATTCTTTGCAAAGCCCTTCATCCAGTGCTCCAGGAAAGACTGCTCAATCATTCAGCCCATTCTCTACTGACAGCGAGTTGTTGTCTAAACCAAGCCACAGACTTATTTGCTTGAAATGTAATAAGCCCTTTCTGGATTTAATTTATGCGCTTGAAGAAAGAGCTGCCAATAATCTTCTAATTACCTGATCTCCTGAGGCTAAAGGTGGTTAGAACTAACTGCCCCCTCCCCCTCCCCCTGGAAACTTCAGCCTGGCTTCCAAGGAGCCTCTCTCTTGTCCTGGAGTACAAGTCTCTGCTCTGGATGGGTGGGGCCCTGCCTTCTCTCCAAGTAGGATGAATGAGCCCGACTGTGAGAAAGGATAGCGCAGGAAGCTCCAATTTGTTTTCTCACCTCTTATGCCCGCTGGGAATTTACTCAGGGAGCTGAGGTCATTCTACAATGAGCCATCTGGTGGCACGTGGGGTAAATGACATGTAGAAGGAAAATTGGTCCTAAGAGTAAGCAACCTTAATACTCTTTTTTTTTTTTTTTTCAGGGAAAAGGGATGAAGAGGAAGACCCCCGGAGAAAAGCAAACAGCTGGACAGCTCCTAGATAAATTCAAATAGCCACCTCTTTATAGGAAGCCTTTCATAATCTGGTCCTCTCCTCCTCCTTCCAAATCACTTTCCATTGATTTTGTAGACATGCATAATAGCAGGCATTTAAGGTTTGCAAAACTCTTTAGAAATAGTGTCTCAAATAGCCCTGTGAGGTGGGTTCTATTATTATCCCCATTTTACAGATAAGGAAACAGTCAGAGAGAGGCTAAGTAATATGCCTTTTGTCACACAGCTAGTAAATGTCTGAATCAGGTTTGAACTCAGATCTTTCTGACTCAACCCTCTACCCACTGTATCATCTCGCTACTTATACATACTCTATGAGTGTGTCCATACATGCAAATATGCATATATACATACATAAATACATATGTACATCTTACCTCCCCCAATGGATCATCTTTCTTTTGTCTCTGTATCCCCAGTGCCCAAAGGCAGCCTGACCTTGAAACCAGGGTCCTTGGTAGGCTCACAGTCGGTAATCATAATAAAAGCAAGTTTGTTTAATTGGTAGGATTTATATTTTCTTCCTGGCTCCTTGAGGGCAGAGAGTCATTTTTGTCTTTTTGGATCCCAGTGCTTAGCATAGTTCCTGACATATAGTAGGTACTTAATACACATTTTCATTGCTTGATCAAACAATTGATAGAACCCAAATTCTTTGAGGGCAGAGACTAACTCATTTTGGTCTTCATATCCCCAGGATCTAGCACTGTGCCCAGTATAGCAATAAATCAATCAGCAAGTATTCATTAAGTGATTATTATGTTCCAGGCCCAACTTAGTAAATATCTGTCGATCGATGGATTGATGGATTGAATGCAATCTTGAAAACAGTAACTGTCTTGAAGTTGGGTTTGTATCCCCAATGCCTAGCACAGTAGATGACACAAAGTATGTTATTAACAAATGTCGGTTTAATTGAGTAAGTGATCGGATTTTCCTTGTATTCTACAAGTATTCTTTCTTCTCACATTGAACTTCTGTTTTGGTGTGCATGACAGGTCTGGAATAAAACCTCTCTTCCTTGTATTCTCACAACCTCTCTTAAAATTTCGGCAGCTGTCCCAACTCCAGCCCGGTCACACTTCCAGGGCTCTTGGATGGGAAACTTGGCTGTGCAGGGAGGGTGGAGAATCTTTTGCAAAATTGCATTATGATTGAGAGTAAGTTGTTCCGGTTATTATATTCAGTTAGTCAACTAAGAGCTGTTTTCAGTTTTTCTCATTGCATGTAGAGGATGTCACTCCAGCTTCAAGACAAACCTAGTGTGAACATATTGTCATGTCTTCTCTCCTTAATTTCCTCTTCATTGGGGAACTGAAGGGACTTGGAGCATTAAGGGAGCATTAGCAAAACAAAAAAGAAGAACCATTCTCCTCTTGGCCTCTGATTTCAGACATCCCACAGCCAGGGTCCATATGCCCATTCAGTTGTATATGTGGAGTGAGCTGATGGCACTCTGGAGCCCAATTTCAGAACAAACAGACAGACTCCACTAAAAGCTTGGCTAAAAGCAAAGCCAGCCAGGAAAGGATTTTTGTCCTTTCTTCCTCCTCTCTCATTTGCCATTCTTCTGTTTCTGGCCCTCTTCTCCCTTTTCTTGCTCTCCTCTCTTTTTCTCTCTCTCATTTTCCTTATCTCTCCTTTTTTCTTTCTCTTTTCTGCTTCTCCCTTTTTCTCTTTTCCATTACAAACATTTACTGATTACTCCTACTTTGTGAAGTCTCATAAAAAAAGAGAAATGTAAAACAATTACAAAAAACTAAAAATATGGTAACCTTGTCTGAAAGTATATGATATATACACATCTGCAGAACCCCAACTTCTCAATTTTTAATATTTTAAATAAAAAGAAATCTATTTTTCTCCCTCCTACCTCTCATCTCAAGGGGGGGCACAAATTCCTTTTAACAAATATGCATAGTCAAGCAAAACAAATTCCCTTTTTGCCTATATTCTATCTCTCTATCTATCTATCTATCTATCTATCTATCTATCTATCTATCTGTCTGTCTGTCTGTCTGTCTATCTGTCTGTCTGTCTCTGTCTATCTGTGCATATATACATATATGTATTGTGTCTATATGTATAGATGTAGATATTGCATGATGTGTTTTGTGTCTCATTCCATGTTCTGAATCTGTTACCTCTCTGTCAGGAAATGAGGACAACATGTTTGCTCATCTCTCCTCTGGAATCATGGATGGTTATTGTATTGATCAGAGATCTTTATTTTTACAGCATTGTTATTATACAGATTATTTTGCTTATTTCATTCTTCAGTCTATAAAAGTTTTCAAAATCATTTATTCAGATGATTCTGGTTCTGCTTACTTCTCTCTGCCTCAGTTTATATGTCTTTGTTTCTTTGAAATCATCTATTTCCTCCTTTCTTACAGGCACAATAGCACTCCATCACATTCATATATCACAGTTTAGTCAGTCATTCTTCCATTGATGGGTATACCTTTAGTTTACAGGAGTGTTTTGCCTTCAGATAAAAAAAAAGAGCTATTATAAATATTTTTGGACAAATAAGACTTTTTCCTATTTCTATGATTTTTGGGAGTGCAGTCCTGGCAGCAATATAACAATATAGTGATATTTTGCTACAGTGATATAGTATTCTCTCGTGCTCTCTTGTGCTCTCTCTCTCTCTCTCTCTCTCTCTCTCTCTCTCTCTCTCTCTCTC
>NW_027185797.1:10795910-10810068 GCF_028583685.1 Petaurus breviceps papuanus | reverse complement strand
TCTCTCTCTCTCTCTCTCTCTCTCTCTCTCTCTCTCTCTCTCTCTCTGTCTCTCTGTCTCTCTGTCTCTCTGTCTCTCTTTCTCTGTCTCTCTCTCTGTCTCTCTCTCTCTCTCTCTTTCTCTGTCTCTCTCTCTGTCTCTCTGTCTCTGTCTCTCTTTTTCTGCATGCACACACACACAAAACCTCTCTTCTCATGCCTTCTCTTTTCCTCCTCCTCTCCTTTCCTCCCCTTTCCTCCCCTTCTCTCTTTTCCTCTTTTCTCAGTTTTCCCTGTCTCTCTTTTCTTTTTAACAGTGACCATACACTGAATTTCCAGTATCACCTCAGAGTTTTTCAAATAATTCAAACATTCTGCCACTGCAAAATAAGAAATATTATAATGTGACACCATACAGTACAATACAATACAATATAAACCTATCAGGAGGTAAAAGTTATAGTGAATATAATCTAGACTTTTTAGAGCTTAATTTTTGGTCACTTTTCAAACCATTATCTCAGCAATAATAAACACAACAATAATAATGCTCACCTACTCTCCTCTTTCTCTCCTGGGATACCTTACTTCCTTCAAAGTACAAGTATGGGTTTCACCTCTTCCATGAAACCTTTCCTGATTCTCACTTCTAATGATTAACACTCTGTCCCTCTTGAAATTATTTTGTATATACTTTGTATTGAAATGAATAAATAAAAAAGAATTTATATAAGGACTTAGTATATGCCAGGCATTGAACTAAGTGTTTAAAGCACAAGTGGAAAAACTAAGATTGTCTTTTCTTCAAGGAAATTGCATTTTAAGGGGCGGCCAGGTAGCACAGCGAGTAAGAGCACCGGCTCCAGTGTTGAGAAGACCTGGAGATCGAATCCTGGGCTCAGATACTCAGTACCACACCCAGAAATAATAATAACTGGCCGTGTAACCTTGAGCAAGTTACTTAACCCCAATTGCTTTAAAAAAAAAAAGAAATTGCATTTTAATAGGGAAAGACTACAAATATAGGGGAACAGTGGCCAGGGGGATGTGTTTTGGACTGGAAAGTCAGATAGAATGGTGATTGGTTCTTAGGGAAATTGATTGCAAACCTTTATCAGGAATGGTATAGTTAGTCAATTTGATAAATGTTCTCAAAACTGAAGTTGGAAGGGGTGAGTTGGGGAATGGAGAGAGATGAAGTGTGTGGGATAGAACTAGTTGGGAATTGTCTTTCAAGGCCTAAAACCAGTCAACTTAAAGTGAAAATTCACCAATTATTAAAGGAACTGTTTAATTTTTGTCCTTATGTCCCCCCACGACCAGTGTCTAACACAAAGCCTGACATATAGTAGATTCTTAATAAATTTCCTTTGGATGTAATTATTGATTTCACCACAGAAAAGTGTTACCTGGCTTAGAAGGAAAATCTAGATGTGAAGTGACTCAGTAAGCCAAACTGCATATAGGTAATGGAGGGAACTGCAAACTCAAAGTGACACATTCCCATCTATTATACATAAAACTGTAAAATGTCAGAGCTGAAAGGAACTGACTCTAATAGTCTCATTTTTACAGATAAGGAAAATGAGGCCAAATGCAAGGAAATGCCTTGCTCGGTACCACGTAGACATCAGTGTGGAGTGAAAACTAGAAAGCGTTTTTCCCATTGGAACATGGGGAATAGAGGAAGGAATTAGCATTTGAGGACCTACTATGTGCAAGGCAGCATACTAAGCGCTTTCATCAATATTTCATCTAGCCATACTGTACTGAGACATTGAAAGAATACAAAAAAGCTCAACATCCCTTAGGAAGAATTCAGTGATGGCCCCTGGAATAGTGGGAGAATTGTCATATATGGAAAAGGTCTTGGCCTCAAGTTTCTATGTTTCTGTATAATGATGGCAGTGGATCGAGCTAGGCAATCAGTCACCCCACCTCATTTATGCAACAAAATATTCTATCTCCATGTTTTTCTCAGGTAAGAAACTTCTTTTGGAAGAGCCAGACAACTAAAAGTATGAACTAGGTATGAATGAGGCCTATGAGTCGATCAAAGCCCTTCAGTTCATGTATGTCCAGTCACACCTGTGGTTTTGGTATGAAATAGCTATCGAGCTCCGACCCTGGGCATTTGAGCTTCCGGAAGCTTGGAAGAGAGAACAGTTCCATCCCAGCCAATGTGATGGAGCAGGTTTGAGAGGACAAGGAGGGATGGAATCGAGCCTTAGTCTCCCCTCCCCCACCACCAAATGCTATGAATTCTTGAGGGTCGGGGGATTGGGCCTCAGATTTCTCATCTGTAAATGAGGGAGCTGGACTAAGAGCCTCTGAAGGCCCTGCCCACTCTAGGTCTCTGGCCCTGTAATCCTATGAGCTCTCCAGCTCCCTCCTGGAAACTTTCATGGCCCCTCCTTCCCCTGAATGGGAAAGCAAGAATGATGATGATTAACCTTCAGACTTTGGTACTTCCTCTTCATCTGAGGTTTTGACACAGACAGGAAGGAACCACCCCTCTGTGTCAGTGCGGTGTAGAACTCATGTTGAGGTGGCCCAAATCCCCAGATTAGAGAGTCATTTCTTTTTTGTTAAAGCCTGAAAGCTTAAGAAAAGTCCACATGACTGGCAGAACCTGCTTTTCCAGAAGCAGGGTGTGAGAGCTACATGAAACCCCAAACAAATACATCCACTACCTACTTATTTAATGTGCGTGTGTGCACATACATGCCTATATATGCATGCATACCCCACGTAAATGCACACACACATATACAATATGTGCATACCTACATATAATATGTACAGACATATATATACACAGAGATAATAATAGTAACATTTCTGTAGTACTTTAAGGTTTGCAGAACACTTTACAAATACTTTCTCATTTGGTTCTCACAATCTCACAAGAACTCTGAAAGGTGGGTGCTCTCATTATCCCCATTTTAAAGATGAGGAAACTGAGGCAGACAGCTCGAGGTTAAGGCACTTGGCCAGGATCACATAGCTAGTGAGTGTCTGAGGATGGGCTTGAACTTCTGAATCCCAAGTCCCACAATCCATCCACTAAGACACCTAGTTATTTTACACACACACACACACACACACACACACACAATTATATATACATATACATGTATACACATATAATATGTGTGCATAGATAATTAATATACATGATGCATACACATATATACACAAATATAATGCGTGTGTGCATGTATAATTCCCATACAAGAGTGTATATAGGTATGAATTAATCCGTCAACAAGTAAAAAGTGCCTGCTCCACTGTTCCAGGTGCTATGAGTACAATGACAAAAATGAAATATTTCCTGACCTCAAGTAGCTAACGTTCTATCTGGGGAAAAAGCATTCATGCATATAAATATAAACAGAAGAAATGCAAAATAAATAAATAGGAGGGAGTGGACTAGCCATTACACATGTGTCTTTTATGGACAAATGTCTTTGGGAGGTCCCTTGGCCTTCCCAAGTCTTGGGCAGAGTATCAGCAACAGAGCACTAAGAGATGTGAACGCATTTTCTCCCCTCCTCCTCCCCTTCCCTCCCACCCTCCACCTGCAGGAGGCCAGAGTCACATCTCCCCAAGGAAATATGCTATTACTGATAATATGATCGCTGAAACGCTGGCAGTGGTTAGATCCAGAGCTCTGGCAGTGGGTTAATAAAGGACCTAATGAAGAACAAAAAATCTTGCCAGGCTCTGTAAAAAAAAAAAATATTGCCCTTGGGAAATTATAAATCAGGCACCATGGTGGGAAATGTGTCTGTGTGTACGTATGTATGTTTGTGCGTGTTCACACATATATTTACATGTGATATATGTTATATGGACCTACCAATAAATGCAGGAGTGGGCAGAGGAGTGATGAAACATACATGTCACCCAGTGTTTTTAATGTTTCATTCTACCTCAGTGTGATATCATTAGAGGGCGAGGCATATCCCAACCAAAACGACATTGGACTGATGCTGCTGGGTGAGATCTCTCCCTGTGTTAGCTTTGTTGCACAATTGAAATGTCCCATCCACAAATGAGCAGGGATTTCCAGAACTCTCCTTTCCCTACTTTTGGCGATTTGGAGGGTAGGGTAGAAGGAACTTTTTTTTCAATAACCCTAGAATTGCCTGTGATATTTGAGGCCAGCCCTGAAAAAAGGACTAAGAAATTAGCCTCAAAAGCTAAAGAAATAACCTACTAGCTAACGGTTTCCCTGTGGTCTCATTCATCCCCCTTCTATCTTGAATTTTCAGTTTCTCTCTCTCTCTGACATTCTTCTTCCTTTCCTTCTCCCCATCCCAAATGTGTGCGTGTATCTATATACTACAGAAATGTACAACTATATAATTATGTTGGTATATATCTATAGTTTGTCTGTAAGTACACTATCCAGAGGTGGGGAACCTGCAGCCTTGAGGCCGCATGTGGCCTCTAGGTCCTCAAGTGCAACCCTTTGACTGAATCCTCCAGTCTACTCATTCTCAGACTGAATCCTTCAGGTAAAGGAACACACTTGAGAACCTAGAGGGCCACATGTGGCCTTGAGGCTGCAGGTTCCCCACTCCTGCAGACCTTTAGACCTATAGATTTATATAGATGTACAGATATTTTGTATACATATATCTATATAGGTATGTATGCATGTATTTACAAGTATATGTGTGTGTTTCTCAACAGGCCTGAGAGGTACTAGTATTATTCCCATTTTGCAGATGATAAAACTGAGGTAGCCAAGCTATTTGACCTGCCCAGGGTCACACAGCTTTAGCTCATATCTTCCTGCCTCCAGTTTTAGCACCCTAACCACTGTGTCTTCTGATTTTCTCTTGACTCTACCAAGCATGCAAATTACTATCCTTTCTCTTTTTAGTATCATTATTTGCACTGTAGTACTCTCACTTCATAAATCTTTATAATATGAATGAGGCCTCAAACTGTAGCAGCAGGCACCCCAAGCGTCCTCAGGGTTTGCTGCCAATACAGGTTCTTGGATCTGCTTTGATAAAGGAAAGCAACTCAAAATGGGTTAACAAGCTTACTTTAATCAGTCAAACATGTATCATTCACCTAGTTCAGGGGAAAAAGGTCAGCACCCCGAACTTCAGAATATACAGACAGAATTATCAAGACAGAAACAGATCAAATAGTTTCCAAACTGTCCAACCATTACATCCATACCAAACAACATCTGGGTTTCAAAGCCAGGGGGGCTCTGGACAACGGCTTTCCAGAGTTTCATCTGATCAAATCACAGAACACTTCTCAAAGTGAGCCCCAAAACAAAGCTACACATCAGGGCTTATATAGCCTTCTCCTGGCTCAGAGAATGTAACAACCTTATTGACTTACTGGCCAATCAAGAAGTATCTACTGAAAAACAAGCCTCCCACCCCAGGCTCCAGGTGCACGTTAGCCTAGGGGCAGGGAAGATCTTCAAATTTACATTCCCATTACACAAATGTTCAAACTCTTCTATCCAATGGCAAAATGCCTCGAGAGGGCGATCTGCAATAGATCCTTCCACTTCCATTTCTCTTGCTCTGATTTTAATTTTCTATAATCCATCTTTGGACTCCATCATCCAACCCAAAGTCTTCAGAGTTACCCACAACCTCTCAATTGCCAAATCTATTGGTGTTTTTTCGATCCTCACCCTTCTTGACCTCTCTGCTACCTTTGATGCTGCTGATCACCCCCTCATCCTGGAGACCCTCTTCTCTCTAGCATTCCATGACCCTACCTACTCTATCCTGTTTCTCCTCCTGCTTGTCTCTTCCTTTTCAGTCACTTGCGCTGGATCTTCCTCTGAGTCACATCCGCTAACCACTGAGGTCACCAACGGCTCCTTCTTGGACTTCTCTTCTCACTCTATATGACTTGATCTCATCAGCTTCCATGGGTTCGATAATCATCTCTATGCTGATAATTCTCAGGTCTACTTAACCAGCCCTAACCTCTCTGCTGACCTCCATAGATGCATCTCTAACTGCCCATTAGATATCTCAAACTAAATTGCCATATACATTTTAAGCCCAACATGTCCAAGACTGAGCTCACTGTCTTTCCCCCAAATCCTTCCCCCTTCTGAATTTCCTGATTACTGTTGAAAGCATGACCAGAATTATGATTCCAGTCATCCAGGCTTGCAACTGAGGCGTTGTCCTCACCTTCTCACTCTTCACCCTCCATATTCAATCTGTTGCCAAGTCCTGTCAATTTTACATTAATGATATCTCTGTATATGTCCCCTTCTCTACTTTGGCATTGCCACCATCACCACACCGGTATAGGCCCTCATTACAATTGCAATAGTCTGCTGGTTGGTTTCTCTGAATCAAATCGTTCTCCACTCCATTCCATCTTCCTTTGAGCTGTCTAATCTTCCCAATGCTCAGATGTGAAAAAGTCACCCGCTCCCCATTTCAATAAATACTAGTACTTTCATATCACCTCTAGGATCAAATATAAAATAATCTAACATTCAAAGCACTTCACAGTCTGGACCCTTCCAACATCTCCAAATACTCCCCCATCCTCACTATAATTCAGCACCATTTGCCTTCTTACTGTTCCTTAAATAAAGACACTCCATCTCCCATCTCCAGGCATTTGGGGTGAGGCAATCAGGGTTAAGTGACTTGCCCAGAGTCACATAACTAGTAAGTATCTCAAGCTGGATTTTAATTCAGGTCCTCCCAACTCCAGGGCCTGTGCTCTATCCACCATGCTACCTAACTGCCCCTTCTCTAGGCATTTTCACTGGCTGTTCCCCAAACCTAGAATACACTCCTTCCTCATCTCCATCTACTGGCTGCCCCAACTTCCATTAAGTCCTAGCTAAAATGTCACATTCTAGACAAAGACTTTCCCAAACTCTCTTCATTTAAGTGCCTTCCCTCTTCTGATTATTTCCTATTTATCCCACATATAGCTTGTCCACAGTCATTTTCATGTTGTCTTTCCTATATGACCCTCGAGATCAGGGACTGTCATTTGACTTTCTTTCAACTCCCAGCACTTAACAAAGCTCCTAACACTTAGCTGTTGTTTATCCTTCAGTTTTTGAAAAGGACCAGTGACATCATGGGTGATGTCTGACTTGTGTGTGAATTAGATTTAAGTGAGGCAGAGTTGCACCAAGTTTTCAGCCTCACTCTCTCCCTGAGTCATCAAAGTCCAGTGAAAAGATGAAAGTCAGGATTTAATTGGTACTTAATAAATGCTTATTGACAGATTCACTGACTTCATCCATCCAAGAGCCAAGAAAAAATGTTGAGCTTAGAGGTAGAGGAACTGGATTTGAATTCTAGCTTGGTCACTATCTATATGACTTTGGGGAAGTCACCTTTTACCCCTCTTGTCTTTTGTATTACACAACCTCTAAGGTCCCCTCTAGAACTAACTGTAGTCCTATGATATTTAAGGTCTTTCTCAGGGCTCAAGTTTTATGTTTCTGTATCTCCTTCAATATGGTAGAAAACGTCTTTGGTGAGCAAATATCCCTTTTGTGCTTCTTTTGATCTTTATGATCAGAAAGTCATTCAATAAAGTTAGTTTTATTGTAATATCTTTTAAGGAATCTTGACTGCTTTTGATGATAATAAATACCTTATTTTTTAAGTATTTAAGATGATGTTTTAGTCTACTAAATCCACTTTTCCATAATTCATAAATGTAATAAGATCATATATTTCAATATCTTTCAGTTAATTGTGAAATGGTAAAGACATGGTCCATTTTTAATATCATTTCCAAAAGTCTTCTTCCCTACCAAGAAACTGGACAATAATTTAACTGTAAATACTGAAAAGGAATGGTTGATTCAATGACAACACTAAATGTAAATGGCTTAAACTTCTTTTCAAAAAGGGTTACACAATGGATAAAAGAACAGATTCTAAAAATAGAATCTAGCACAATATCTGGCATATAGTAAGTGCTTCATAAATGCTTATTAACAATTTTTGTAGGAAACATTAATGCAAAAATTTTATATTTTTTATTTGAAGGGAGGAACCAAGATTTATCATGTCATAGCTAATTTGTTCAAAGCAGAAGTGATCAGATTGACAGAGATGACAAAAGAAAAATATGGAAAATATTGGAGTGAATTTCAGAAGACAGATGCACAAAAATATTGATTGTGGGGCTATGAATTGGTCCAATATTTATGGAGAAAAGAAGCCTACTAAGAAACCCAATTAACTGCACATACCTGGCAATATCACTACTAGACATGCCCTACCCTCCCCCCCGACACACACATACACACACACACACACACACACACACACACACACCAAGTAGGTTCAAGGCTGAAGAAAATATCCCATATGCAGAAAAATATTTATACCAATGCTTTAAATAGTATCAAAAAAGGAAGGGGCCAGAAAAGTTCAGCCCATCTCTTGGGCATTGGTTAATGAATATGATGAACTAATTCTAAGTCATAAGAAATACAATAATGAGGAATCAGAAAAATTTGTGAAGATTTATACAAACTGATGCAGAACAAAATAAGCAGAATCTGAATAATTTACATGATGGCACAAAGATATAAACCATTGAAAGACTTCGAAACTCTGATCACTAGAACAACCAATTATGTCTTTAAAAGGTAGAGGAATCTACTGAGTTTGTGGTGGGAGTCCCCTTCTGGATCTGATTATAACTAATAAGGAAAAGAAGTTATTGAAGTGAAAAGAATGGAAAGACTGGAGGAAATGACCACTCTCTCCTAAATTTTGTGATGGAGGAGAGAATTTTGGGAAACAGATTTCAAGGGATTCAGAAGAAAACAAGATCCCATGGACTTAAATACTACAGAGGAAGTTTGCCCTAGAAGGGTAGAATGATAGTCAAGAATGAAATTATAAAGAGACAAAGGGAAACAATTCCAAATAAGGTGGGAAAAGGGTATTTGTCTGAAGACACCAATGGAGTTACACAAGAAGCTCACCAATTGAAGTTTAAAAGTTTAAAAAAGTTTTTATTGAAGTTTAAAAAAAAGTTATAAAAGATGGAAGCAAGACCAGATAACAGAGGGTAAATATAAGAGCAGGGTGAGGTCCTATAAAAATAGTGAAATGCTAAAGCTCAGAATTAGTTGAGGTTGGCAAAGAAAAATAAGGTCAATTTTTATGAGGAACTTTTAAAAACTACATTTAAAGCCAAAGGAGAATTAAAGAAGAGTAGGGACCTTTTTGTTTGAGGTGGATGGAACAATCATAATCAATGAGAGAAAAGACAGAGCTACTCCATTCTTAGGTAACTTCTCTCTTCTCAGCCAAGGAGAATGACTTTTGCTCTGGAAGCAAGAGAATAAAAATGGTTAACAGGGAGTAACACCTAAGCTAAGAAAGAAAAGAGTGAGAGAGCATCTAGATATCCTTGATGAACTTAAGTCATCTGACTGAGAAAGCACAGATCCCTAGGGCACCCTACCCTGCCACATTGACTTGGACCCATAAATTAATCTTTGAGTCAGGCTCTCTAACCAATGGGTTATCTAACAGTGGTTAGAGTTCTGGGACTAGAGCCAAGAAGATCTGAGTAAAATTCCAGCCTCAGAAACTAGCTGTGTTACCGTGGGCAAGTCACTGAACCTGTCTGCCTCAAATTCCTTATCTGTAAAATGAGGGTAATAATAGCATCTACCTCCTACAGTTATTGTGAAGATAAATGTGTAGTAATTACAGAGTGCTTAGCACATTTCATGACATATAGTTGTCATTGCTCATCCTTTGTTCTCAAAGAGGACCAATGACATCAGGACAGTGACTTCTTAACTTGCAAGTGAATTAGATTTAAATGAGGCAGAGCTGTGCAAAGTCATCTATCTCACTCTCTCCTCCAGAGCCATCAGAATCCAGTTACAAGACATAGGTCAAGGGACCTGAGTTCGGTTCTGACCTCAGACACTTAACACAAAAAAAACTAGCCATGTAACCTTGGGCAAGTTACTTAAACCCAATAGCCCTCCAAAAGGAAAAAAAAAAAAACGTAGGTCAGGATGCCTGGCTATGGCACACAGTAAGCATGATATGCCAGCTTATTTTATTATTATTTCTAACCCAAAGTAATTGTGTTGTCTTCCAATCTGTATCTTTTCATCCTCTTCACAAGAATAGCATAAAAGACTTTTTTAAAATTATGATAAACTTCATCCAAAGCATCCCCCTCATCACTAATAATCTTGTACAAAAAAAAAAAAAGGAAATGAGTTAATTCTGACAACCTGCTCTTAATGAAATCACCACTTTCAATTCTCAATGTTCACCAACCATCTCTTTAATGAGCTTTTTTGCCAGGAATTGAAATCAAACTCACTGACCTTGAGTCATTCTCTTTCCTGTTTTTGAAAATCAAGACAAAATTGGCCCTTCTCAAATCTTGTACCACCTTTTTCATTTTCCATGATCGTTCAGATATCATTGACATTGACTCAGCAATTGTATCTTCTACTTCTTTCAGGACCATTTGACACAAAGGGTAATTCAAGGTTCCTGGTTTCTGGAAGATCTGGAGTATTCAGGAAGTTTTCCTTAGGTATAATGTAGCTTTTCTGTTGGGCTCCTGGCAGAGTCTTATAGGTATGGGTAGGTCTAGTTTCTCCTTTATTCCCTAAGCAGATTTTTCCATCAGTGTTGCAGG
The DNA here is from genome assembly GCF_028583685.1 of Petaurus breviceps papuanus. Taxonomy (NCBI): domain Eukaryota; kingdom Metazoa; phylum Chordata; class Mammalia; order Diprotodontia; family Petauridae; genus Petaurus; species Petaurus breviceps. The sequence goes on along the minus strand of NW_027185797.1, from coordinate 10,799,413 downwards.
GATGTTGCAGGATGAACTGATATGCCAAAGGGAAATTCAAAATCCCTCAAGATCTTTCTCTGGACAAGGTAGTTAAAAGAAGAGAGGAGACCTGGACTGAGGCTGAGTGGGGATAGGACCTCACTTCTTCTTCCACCCACCCTCCAAGCATCAGGGTAGATGATGTGTTCACATACAAGTATATATACAAGGTAATTTTGGTGGAGAGGCATTAGTCAAGCCTAACTTTGTATACACAGTGGCCTCAAACTGAACTTGCAAGTAAACTGGGTGTTCAAAGAAGTGAGAGGAAGGGAGAAAGAAGTGCATTCCAGGTAAGAGGGACAGCCAGTACAAATCTATCAAGGTAGGAGATGTGGAATGTAGGATATGGTGTATTAGGGACAGCAAAAAGAAACCAGTTTTTCTGGACTGAAGATTGTGTGAAGGGAAATATGTATCAAGCACATAATGGATACTTCATAAGTGTCTGTTCATTGATTGAATACATAAAACCAAGGCAATTCTGACACTAGCCATTTAGAAAACACAGCCCTTCTCTAGACATTGACAAAGTTTCTGGGGGATTTTTTTCCATAAGGGCCATGAGTACAAAACAATACATATGTTCCTTGCTTTTTTGCTCTTTCAAAAATCAATCAGTCAATCAATGAACAAGAATTATTTAAGTCAGACACTGTGCTAGGCACTGGATATTCAAATACAAACAATGAAAGGATACCTAAAAATGTGTGTGGGAGGAATATTATGAACAAGAAATTAAAAACATGTTTCCCTGTGTTAGGTATCTCCTATAATGCCCGATAAACATGATGTCTGGACACTGATAGAGAAGGCTAATTCAGGAAAGTCAGCATGTACAAGAAAGTGGAAATTCTCTTTCTCCTTTTCTCTCTCTCTCTCTCTCTCTCTCTCTCTCTCTCTCTCTGTCTCTGTCTCTCTGTCTCTCTCTCTCTGTCTCTCTGTCTCTCTCTCTCTGTCTCTGTCTCTCTGTCTCTGTCTCTCTCTCTGTCTCTGTCTCTGTGTCTCTCTCTCTCTGTCTCTCTCTCTCTGTCTCTGTCTCTCTCTCTCTCTCTGTCTCTGTCTCTCTCTCTGTCTCTGTCTCTCTGTCTCTGTCTCTGTCTCTCTCTCTCTGCCTCTCTCTCTATCTCTCTCTCTTTGAAGACAGGATACATTTTTTAATGAAGAGAACAAAAGATTTTCTGGTAGGGGAAGAACATAATAAATTGAAAATTCTCTGTTCTATGGCTAAAAGGAATGATGTCAGTGCTCAAAATACACAGAAACCACTTTACAAAAAAAAAAAAATCAACCAGAGTTGTAACTCAAACAAGACCACCAGTTCTTTGTCCAAGGTGGAAAATGTAGAAGTCATTGTAACTACACAGTATAGGGGAGTATTTCCCACCCCTCCTTGCTGGCTCTGCCCTGAGCCACAGCCTCCTCATGGTACATGCACAGAAAGAGTCATCACAAACTTCCTTCTGGCTCAGAACTCCTCCCCTAACCAGCCAGCCTCATTCCCTACATCGGGGCACTGGTCATGTCCAAATATATTTTTGCTCTCCTGTGTAACCTTTCTCCCCAACTTGAGGTCATCCTGAATAAATTCTCACAACCATTTCTGAAATGTTCTTGGTTCTTTCATCCATTTTCATGCTGGACTCAATATGATGTGGGGAAAGAGGGTGGGGGGTTGGATTTTAAAACCATGTGTTCTCAGTACTTTTCTACCTGCCTGACTTGAGCAAGTCTCTTGGACTCTGGGCCTCAGTTTCCCCCTATAAAATATAAGATTCAGACCAGGTGACCTCTAAGTTTTATTCTAGGTTTAAAGCTCTACTGCTTGTTACCACTTTGACAACTGTATCAGACCTCAGTTTCCTCACTTATCAAATTAGGCTGTTGGACTAAATGTTCTCATACCCTTTCTTCTTCTAAAGTCTATGAATATATGGTCATTTTATATTAGAGGAGACTGGATCCTGACTCATTGCCAAAGTTAATCCTCTATTGTTCCTTGGTTTCCATCTGAAATGTTCCATCATTTATTTCTCATCTGCCAGTAAACATTCCCTGATCTCTTAATGCTTAAAAAGTCTTCCCCCAACCCCTTCATTCCATCCAGATATTTCTCTGTCTTTTTATGTCAGTGGTAACATCATCTGTCCAACTTATTATCAAAACCATAATGCTATTTTGCCAGTTCCCCCTCCTTCTCATTGGTTATACATGGAGCTGGAATGAAACAAAGAGATCATGGAGCCTGAAATCCTATTTTGCAAAGGAAAAAGCTGAGAACCAGATCAGGGAAATGACTTGTCTAAGGTCACTCAGGAAGTAATTAATGAAGTTAGGGTTCTAACACACTTCATTTTTCCTTTTATGCAAGTTCTTCTTATAAAAATTTCATTCTGACATTGAAATGTTTTCATCATTTTCCTTAAGCCATATTTGCTCCAGTCTCATACCCAATTACTGTGAAGTCCTTTTGAGACTAACCCCACAAAATCTCTTGTACATCTTTTCCTCCCTCTTTATTCCAATGACCATTGCCCTCGAATGTTCATTGTCATTCACCTAGGACATTGCAAAACTTCCTAATGGATCTTTCCACCTCTGCTTTCTCCTCCTTCTAATTCATCCTTCATGTCAATGGCATCTTCTTTAAACACATTGATCGACCTTTCATCTTACACTAAGCACCATGTTAGGTGCTGGGGATATCAATTCGGCCAAGTTGGACTCACCTGTCATTCTCCACATATACTCTGTATCTTCCTACTTTTGTACCTTCATTTTCCTGTTTCCTAATCATGACATGATCCCATTCTCTCCCTCCCTGCTGAATTCTTGTTCATCCTTTAAAACCCAGTTCACCCACAACCTTCTTCATGAATCCTTCCCCAATCTTTCATTCATATCAAATTATCTCTGCCCTCTTACTTCACATTGTTTTTCAGTTTTCTGATGTATTTCCCAAGCATTCTAGTAAATTATGGGGCTGTCTCCTCACTGTGTGGCCCAGATCCATAAATTCATTGGTCTAGGAAACTGACTCTACTAATACAAGACCTACAACTGTTCTGTGTACTTAGAGAGTTGCCTGAAACACGAGAGGTTAAGGGACTTGCCTAGGGTGACACAGTCTATATGGCACAGTTAGACTTGAATCTAGGTCTTCCTAGTTCCAAGTCTAACTCTATCCATTACACTATACCACCCCCCTCTTCCCCCTACTAGGCTATAAATAAATTGATGGGGACTCTGTCTTATCCGAAGTACATCTCCCCCAGAAAATAGTCCAGGCTGATAGATGACAAAGACAGAGAGAGGAGAAAAAGAGGGGAGAGGGAGAGAGAGAAAGAAAGAAATACAGAGACAGAGGGGAGAGGCAGAGAGAGACACAGAGAGAGACAGGGACAGAGAGACAGAGAGAGGAGAAAGACAGAGAGAGGGGAGAGCGAGAGAGAGAGAGAGAGAGAGAGAGAGAGAGAGAGAGA
>NW_027185797.1:10785058-10795510 GCF_028583685.1 Petaurus breviceps papuanus | reverse complement strand
GGAAGGAAGGAAGGAAGGAAGGAAGGAAGGAAGGAAGGAAGGAAGGAAAAACAAAAAAGAATATTGAAGCTAAAATAGCCAAAGGAGTGACTTAAGTTGACAATCAGTTTTACCTCCAGTCTCTTCATGTCTCTTCTGAGAAAAGGAATGAGTGTTTTTTCATCTCTCAGACTGAGGTTTGTCATTACAATTAATTTGACAGACTGATTTTAGTGTTCTTTTGATTTATATTAGTCAGCATATACATCATTTTTCTTGTTCTACTTACTTTCTGGATCTTAGTTTCTTCATCTGTAAAATGAAATATTTGGACAAGATGGTCTTTAAATTCATGATTTTTTTTTCTGCATGACTTCTAATGTCTTCCCATACTTCTGCAAATTTCTCAAAAATCATCACTTCTTCTCAATATTCCATTGCAGTCATATACTACAATTTGTATAGCCATTCCCAATTCAATGGGCACTCAGTTGTTAGGGTTTTTTTTTTACTATTAAAAAATGCTATTATACTGTACATGGCTTGGTATATATTTTACCTTTCTCCCTGTCTTTGCCCTCCTTTGGGTATATGCCCTACAATATAATCACAGGATCAAGAGATGCATATAGTATTTGTTTATAACAGTACAGCATGTCAGATGAACATTAAAATGTCCTGTGCTTGTTTCTTTTAAATTCCCTTAAAATTTAGACACATACAGATGGGGGCAAGGAAAAAGGAACAGCCGTGTATTAAATGCCTACTATATACCACACACCATGCTAAGTTGCTTTAGAAATATTAAATCATTTAATCCTGACAACAAGGCTAGGAGGTAGATGCTATCATTGTCCCCATTTTATATTTGAGGAAACTGAGGTAGATAAAGGTGAAGTGACTTGTAAGTATTATTTATCAAACAGATAAAATCTGTCCAAATAATTCATACAGTGTCTTCCAGACAGATTATACGGTCAACAGCTGTATCTGCTTAGAGAAACATATATTTAATTCTATTAAAATTTTCCTACAAGAAAAAGACAACCTGTGGTGCCCAAACTCCACTAACCTCTTGAAGCCATTATGTCAATGGACCTAACATCAAACGCTTCAAAAGGTCTTTGGGAAAACTTTGCTTAACTGGCACTAAGGATGCAAATAAGCCCAGACACTCAATCCTGCCAAAAATTTATACCAGTCGCTGTTTATAAATGTGGAAAGAAAATTAGCACATTAGGAAAAGGAAAAACACATCTTTGGTGTCAACCTTTCTGTGAACTTCTCTGTAGTTCTAACAGTTTGTTTCCTGCTTTTTTCCAGAGGTGTGATGGACATGGGGAAGGTACACCTGGAGTGAATGGTTGCAGCTGTTTGGAGTTGCAGGCAACAGCTGTGCCAGGTACAACTGAATTCATTGTGATTCCTTCTATCAACTATCCCTTAAAATATGCCAAATGCTTTACAGCACTCCCAAAAAGTACTTCCATTATCTGGGTATTGTATACCATCTTACTGCAAAATGAATAAATAAATAGAAAGAAGGCTCCACAAAAGTAAAAATTGACTGGGAGAGGGGATACAGTATCTCACAGGTCCTACTAGGCAGGGAAGTCTTTAAGGAATGGCTCTATAAAAGGCTCGTCTTTAGCCAAGGACCAAGACAACTCAATTCAAAGAGGCTTCTCATGAAGTTGGCCATAAGCTAAGAACATTTTCAGAACAGAGAATCTCTAAGATCATCTAAGTTACAGAAGGTGGAGAAAAATCTCTAAAGTAGAAAAATATTGCACAAGAGATACCTGTAAGATCTCGTTTCCTTCAATGCTAGGGGCTAAGAGAGTATCTCCTAGAGACCATACTGTACTCTGACTTATGCCCAGACCTCAAGGAACCACTCTCTTTCCAGGCATTGTAGGAAATGAAGTCTTACCTTAAACCCTCTCACAGTTGCATGAGGAAAAATGTAGGTAAGAACTAAAACTCCCAGATACAGAATTACTGCTAGCCCAGGGGTTCCTGGGTGGCCCTCAGCCCTCACAGAAGTGAGTTCTCATAATAAAAGGATCACAGGAGCATTAAGCACCTACTATATGCCAGGTACTGTGTGAATTTAGGATATATAAATATTGTCAGATTTGATCCTCAGATCAAATAAGACTGTGAGGTATTTATGGTTATTATCCCTATTTTATAATTGAGAAAATTGAGGCAACCAGCTTAAGTGACTTGCCCAGGGTCATACAGATAGTAAAAGCCTGAGGCCAGATTTGGCCTCACACCTGCATCCAGGCCCAACATCCTATCCACTGTGCCACCTAGCTGCCTTTGAAGGAACTGGAAGGACCTTAGGGTCACAAAGTCCAATCCCCTCATTCTGCAAGTTTACAGGAAGGAGAAACCATTTAGAGAAGCTGATCAGGTCTTCCTGATTCAAAGTCCAGTGCTCTATGCATGCTCAGAAAGAAGCTATTATTTCTGTCACCCTCGGTCAAAACCTCAAAGCTTTACATGATCTGATTTTGGACACCATCAGATGGCTTGATGATAATGTTCAAATAGCTTGTTCTGGCACAGAAAGTGTTCTGTGTCTCCAAAACCTATTAATGATCCCAAGCTGCTCCAGCATGATCTTTGTTTTCTCCTTTAAATGAAGCTAACCAAAATCTTGCAGGGGCAGTGATGACCCAAAGCCATCACATAAATCTTACCATAATGAGGGCCAAGGGGATGTACTTCATAGTTTTGACTACACAGCCTGTGAGATATCTTCAGGACACATGGTTTTCCCCTGGATCTGGGATTTCACCAGAGTGGATATCCACCCCTTCCCCCCTCCCCCATTGATGAGATCAGGTCATCCCTGACTATCAATGCTGTGTGACTTTTGTTTATGCCTTCTCAGATGCTCACTGTAAAGGATCTACACAATGCTGTGGAGGTCTTCCTCACTTTCTTCTGACATTACAGAAATATCGTCAAGTGCATTCTCCTCTCCATCTGCCCACCACTTCCTTTTATCATCCCCCATTAAAATGTCAGCTCCTTGAGGGCAGACACTATCTTTCTGATTGTAATGTTGTGCCTGCTACATAGCAAGTGCTTAACAAATGCTTCTTGACTGTTGAGGGATGTGCTATTCATTGTCTGCCTCTCACTTGTGACCACTTCATCTTCTTTTTGACCCTTATGGCATCCTTCACTATGGCTGTCTTCTGAGAACAGATTTAGTATTGTATGTAGCCTGCTCACATCCGCCATTTGTTTTTCCTTTTCCTTCTGAGTGGTGCTCATTTCAATTTTGAAGTACCTATGTTGCAATAACCCATAGCCATGCCACACCAGCAGAACATTGGTATTAAAATGGGTGGCCTTTGTTTCTGGGATATTTGGTATTAATAAAGAAGTTTTACAATTTCCCCAAGTTAATCAATCTAGGTAGCACCTTGGACAGAGTGCTGGGCATGGAGTCAGAAAGACTTCTCTTCCTGACTTCAAATCTGGCTTCATACATTTCTTAGCTGTGTGACCCTAGTCAAGTTACTTAACCCTGTTTGCCTCAGTTTCCTCATCTGTAAAACAAGTTAGAGAAGGAAATGGCAAACCACTCCAGTATCATTGCCAAAAAAGCCCCAAATGAGTTCAAAAAGAGTCAGACATGATTGTAAAAAACAAAACAACAAAATTAATCTTGCCCATTCTCCTCCTCTTTAAATCTAGGCTTAATCCATTTTTTATTTGTATGATACAGACAATAGCTACATACTGATGGATGAGCTCTATGGCTTGTTCATCTAATCTCTTGTCACAATGTGGACAACAGACATTCTTCATCCACTTAATTTTTCCTGTGTGGATGGTTAGGCCAAACACTTTTAAACAGTTAAAGAACTCTTACAAGAAGTTCTAAAATAGGGGTGGCTAGGTGGCACAGTAAATAGAACACTGGCCCTGGAGTCAGGAGGACCTGAATTCAAATCCGGCCTCAGACACTTAACACAAAAACTAGCCATGTGACCTTGGGCAAGTCACTTAACCCCAATTGCCCTCCAAAAAAACAAAAAAAAATTTTTTTTTAAGAAGTTATAAAATAGTCCAGAGCTCTATGCAAGAAGCATGATAGCATTTGTTAATAGGAGTATCTTTATGTATGATGAATGAATATCTCCCTATTTTATGCTTCATCTGATTCAAATGATAAGAAGGTCATTTTATAAGGTTATCTCTGTTATATCTTTTAAGGGATATGGAAATTTTTTTGTTTATGAATGGGATACAACTTGTCAAAAGACAGCCTATGAGACAGGTGAATTAGGTGATTTCTAGGTCCCTTCCAGTTCTCAATTTTTTATAAGCTTATGAACATCCCCTCATATACTTTCACCTTAATTCTAAGAGGATTATCAGTTTTATTAAAAGAAATGAAGTTATCTGATAAGTTATAAGTTTTGTGTGATGATGAATTAGAGAATTTTAAAATAAAATGTTTTGCCTCAGGGGGTGGAGGGGAGAAGATAAATGGGAAAGGGGTGTGACTAAACCTTGTCAACATTTCTAAGGCATCCTACTTTTAGGAAAAGGAAGAAATGTTGAAAGTCATTCTAAAATGATAAAATGGCACACCAAATGCAACATCTTTAGGATAAAAAAAAAGAGAAATAAACCCACATAGACTTTTATTAAGTGGCAAGTTTTGTCAGGAATGGTATGTATACAGGAATTCACAAAGACCATTTTAAAACAGTTCTTTTTTTTTTTTAAGGGAAAGGCAGGGCAATGGGGGTTAAGTGACTTGTCCAAGGTCACACAACTAGTATTGAGTGTCTGAGGTCCAATTTGAACTCAGTTCCTCATGACTCCAGGGTCAGTGTTCTATTCATTGAGCCACCTAGCTGCCCCAAAATGAGTTCTTAACATAATAGTTTTTGTTGTTTTATTCTACTTATGGTATAGAAGCTGAATACAAAGAGTGAAAGAAAGGGGAGTTATCACTTAACAGGATACACTAGGGACACCTCAAAACCCTTGAAACTCCCAATCACCTCTTGTTTTCCCTCCAGCTTGCTCTTCTTCTGCCCCTACACAAAGCTTCCAATCAGTGTTTCTTCTGCCTTAACAGAAGGGGACCCAGTACTAAAGTTTCTCCCCAGGGACCTATCCTTGGCTGAAGCATACTGCATTTGTGAGTTATGTTTTTTTGATCCTAGTGACAATTGGGAAGCCAGTGAACTGAAAAGTTCTCTCCACTCCCATTCTATTCTCTTCATGTCCATCTTCTCATTTTCTTTTCATCTCTCAAAGTCACCCACAATAACGACTGGACTTTGTAGACAAAGGAATGAAGCAATCAACTCATCAACAAGCATTTCTAAAGAATGCAAAAATAAAAACCAATGGTTGGCCTCTACTCTCAAAGAGCTCAAATTCTGTAGCCTGAGACAGCATAGACACTTAAGTTTTAAACTAAATACAGGGCAACTTGGGGCAGGGCAAAGTCCAGGCAATTTGGAGGGATAGAAGATGGAATTTGAGCTGTACAAAATACCTAGAGACTCTCAAAGGGGGAGGTGAGGAAAGAGTGCCTTCCAAGTATGGAGAACAGCCTAGGCAAATACACGGAGATGGGAGATTAATTTAGTGTTGAAAGAACAACCAAGGGCTTTTGACTGGACTTCAGGCAAAACATGAAGTGGTATGTGTTCTGTTCATCTTCATTTTAGAACAAAATTATTCTCAAGTTCTCCTGAGTATATTTCTTCATAGGTCCTGGGGTAAAAAGTAGAGTTGTGGGTAAAGTATAAGAAGGGTGTCTATACCAAAGGAGGTGATTGGAATAGGGGGTGGGGATGTGGCCACAATAATAAATAAATGGTGGGGAGTTGAAGGAGGGACAAAAGAATTATCCTCCCCTCCTTCTGCCTTATCTCACCACTCCCAGTCCTGCTACTTGAAGGCACTGCTCTGGGGTAGGGTGAGACATAAACAAGGTTGTGATAAATTCCCAGGCTATGGTGTAGCCTGTATGGTACAAGAAATAGAGGAAAGGGTTGGGGGCCAGAGGGAGATCCTGAATGGGAAATAAACCCTATGAATGGAAGAAAAAATTAGGGTACCTATTTTAATGCAAGGGAAATATGGAAATCAAGCACATGTAAAACAGGGGCTGTCTGTGTGTTGTCAGGATTTAGCCAAGACATTAGCTCTTTCCAAGGGTCTTAATAAAATTATAAACATTTACCTAAAGCTTGTCCTCTAGGCTGGATGAAGGACTTGGCAAAAGGTGTGTTTTCCTTTCCCAAGCAGTGATTTAACCAAAATGTTAAACCAGCTCAGTTAAGGAATTAGATGCCTTTTCCCCATAAGTTACTTCCATAGCTTGTTAGGTTTGGATTTTTTTTCAATACTTATAAATTTGTGTTGGTCTTAAATGTCTATTTGGACATCCCTTTAATAAAAAAAATTTTAGGACAAGGAGGAGCCTTAAGAAATCATAGGTAATCTCCAGGCCCCACTTCTTTCCCACACATTTCATTCCTAATTCCCTCCCCAACTCCCCATCTTCTTTCCAGAACACTATCATTAAGTTTATCTTATCATACATTTTGTTCAAGTTAAGTATATACTTCGAGAATCTGTGATTTCATCTGGTAGGTACTGTCTCTTGATACAATGATGAACTCGTCAACTTTTGGTCACAAAATCACAGGACTGTAAGTGTCCTTAGACATCAGCCAGGCCAACCCCCTCATTTTACATGAAGGAGCTGAAGCCCCAAGAGATTAAATGACTTAAACAAGGTCACATAGACACTAAGACGGAAAGCTAGAATTTGAACCCAGGTCATATGACATCAAACTCACTGATTTACTTGCTCACAAGATCACAGACAAAAAACAACAGGGTCAGCGTAAAACCAAGGTCTTCGGATTCCAGATCCATGGTTGTTTTCATATCACTGCCTTAGGTCTTTTCAAACCTCTGGTGGCCTACCTAGTGGTGGACCTCTCCAAATTTGGGCTGGTCTTTGGACAAAAATGGTGCTAGTGGTGGTGGTGGTGACACCATACTTGAAACCCTACCAATGAGGTGAGGATGACACTGATTGCTAACATTTATATAGGTTTCCAAAATATTTTATATATGACTTATTATTACAGCATGTGTTCTGCTGGCATAGTCATCAAGAACCCAAAGTTACTTCTGCATTTCTGTCTCATGAAATGGTGGTCACAATGAGTGTCACTTCATATATAATCTGAAATCTTCCTATAATTTTAAGTTTTTTTCTTTTATTTTTTCTTCAAATAGCTAGCCAATTATTAGTTCAACTAACTCAGTTAAGCAATGGGAGCAAATAATGAGAAATATTTAGCTGGTGCCTTCTATAAGAAGCAGTGTAGCCTAGTGAATAGCCCATCTTGAACCCAGGAGGACCTGAGTTCCAGTCCAATGATTTTGGCAAATCACTTAATCTCTTCCAAGAGTATAAATTGTAGATAAGGTGGTGACCTCCATTGGTAGAGAGAGTTCCCTCACCTGGGAGTTCCCTATACCAATTCAAACACTGTCCAGTTCCCATACTATCCTAGGCAGTCTGTTGGGCCACTTACATGCTGTGTTTTGAAGTCTTCCATCAGCATGAAGATACTTATTACTTATCTTTCAGTCTTTTCTTCTCCAGGTAGAAAGATCTTGATTTCATTTCTCTTTCCTTAGAGATTCTCATTTTTAAGCAAGGAGGTTGACCCAACAGATTATCTCTAAGGTACCTTCCAGGTCTAAATTCACTGATGTTGGCATTACCTGCATAACTGTCATCAACATGATGGCAAAAAAAAAAAAATGAGCAGGAGGCTTCTGTGTGTTACATTTCAGTTTAGCCATTAAAATTAAAAACAGAAGCTGTTTCAGTAACAGTCTATTCTACAGAAAATTGCCTATTTTGAAAGATGTACAATAACTAAGAACTTGTCTTTTTGGTACTTATTCCTTTGAGGTTGGGGTAACCCACTATGATGGGATCCTATAAATAGAAGCTATCTTTGAGCACGGAGTTTCTCCCTGAAAATCGAGTTTTTTCAAATGTATATATTTATTTTATCTTTGAAATCATCACTGCTACCCTCACAATTAATATTTATTGAGAGCCCCCTGGGTACATGGCAACAGACCAATTTTCTTTGTATTTGCACAAAATAGCAATGAAAAATAAAAGGGATTTGTTTTTTAAAAAAAGGGAAATTAGTTAACCCATAGTTGACAGGTCTAAAGTGCTTGAAAGTGTGTAAGGCATGGGAATCAATATCCTTATATTATACAGGACAGCAGAGTGGTTACTTAGCTCGCTTGAGCTGTTCATTTGCTCAAAGAGAGAAAAAAATAAGCCTAAGAGTTAAGCAAATGCTTAGCTTAACTTAGCTGTTGGGTGGTCTGTTGTTGGTATATCTATATATAATTTTTTTTTATTGTGGGTGTGGAGTGAGAAGAAGAATGTGTTCTGGGAAGCATTTCATGCATAAAGGGCTGTGATGTGGGCATAAAAACTGGGCCTCCAGAGCAGCGGAGACTGGAAAGCATAAAAATGAAAAATTCAGTGCCTCCTCCAGGCAGTGACAAGGGTATAGAGAAAAATGTAAATATAGGTGATCTTACACAGCTGCTGCCAACTTAAATCTCAGCTCACACAGCTTACCTGTGAAGCCAGCACCCTTCCCAGCCCCCAACACCCTTCCCAGCTCCCAGCCACCAGCCCCACCTCATGCCATGGAAAATGTACACATTCCAAACAAATCTCTCCACAAAGAATCAAGCAGGGGATTCAAGAGAGATTGAGGACTAGACTTGGAGACTTGAAATCTGGGTTTGGATCCTAGTTGGGATACTTAGGATCTGAGTGAAGCACATTACTCTCTCAACTTTACTTTCCTCATCTGTGAAAGGGGGATAATCATTGCACCTTCCACAGAGGGTTGTTGCAAAATGCAAATGAGATCATCTCCAGAGCACTTTGCAATCCTCAAGGCACTATATAATATTGTTATTTTTATTATCTCATTCTTATTATTTTAGTTCAATGAAATTCATCTACAAATGGTCCTGGGACAAGCATCTATCTGCTAGGATTCTTTTACATTTTATATGCTGCAGACTATTATGCAGGTAACTCAAATGACTGATTTTTATAATTGAATAAGAAATGTCAGGAAGTAAGCTCCCTGACAGCAATATTGTTGTTGTTGTTAGTAATAATAACATCTAGCATTTATAAAGCCCTTTAAAGTTTTCAAAGTATTTTCTAGATAGGATCTCATTTTTTCCTCACAATAACCCTGGGAGGTAGGTGTAATATTACTGCCATGAGGAATCAAACAGTTAATTGCCCAGGGTCACACAGCTGGTGTCTGAGGAAGGATTTGAACTCAGGTTTTCATGACTCTAGGTCCAGCAGTCTAACTCTATCCATTTTACCACTTATCATCATCATCATTACAAAGAGACTTTACAATGTATCAACATATTTCTTACATCAAAATCTGGGGATTTAGGTAATATTGAAATTTACTTCATTTCTGAACCTTTCTTATTAGTAAACCAGGTATAGGGTAATCTAATTAATTGGATTCTCCCTCACTCCCTTTCTACTTCTCTGCCTCCAATTTTCCTTATCTTTCTTCCTTTTCTCTTTTATCCCCTCTCCTTATTGTCTTGATTTTGTTCTCTCTGCCTCAGTCTCCCTGTCTGACTCCCATTCTGTCTCTCCTTCTCTCTTCATTTCTCTCCCTCCCCACTCATTCTCTCCTAGTTGAATACATCATAAAGCCCACTTGAATACAGATCTATCCAGTTCTGTCTTCATTCTCTGTTATTTCTATGCCTTTCTACAAAAAAGGAGTAAGAATAGTATTCTACATGAGCAGAGTATAGTGGAGAGGAAGGCAAGGTGAGTTTCCGGATAGCTAACATAAAATTTCCTGTTATTCTCAATTATCGAGGTTATCCGGCAGAAAGGGGGAGAGGGAAGAGTATCAAAGGAGTAGAGATTCATGTGACCTATGTTGGCTAGCCACTTCACAAACAAGCCAGCCCAGTAAACAGAGAGGTAACTTATTGATCCACACAAAAGTGTGACACATCTGGGAAGTAAGAGATTGGCATGCGTATCTCTTTGCCACTGGACTCTAGAGGAGAGAATGGCTAACTTCACATAGCCCAGGCTCACTTTAATCCAATCCACTTTCAAGTCAAGACATCACCCTCCCAGGGCAGCCAGGTAGCACAGCACCAGCTCCAGTGTTGAGAAGACCTGGAGATCGAATCCTGGGCTCAGACACTTAGCACCCACCCAGAAACACCTGGCCGTGTAACCTTGATCAAGTTACTTAACCCCAATTGCTTAGGGGCGGCCAGGTGGCTCAGCGAGTAAGGGCACTGGCTCCAGTGTCAGGATGACCTGGATCAAATCCGGGCTCAGAT
>NW_027185797.1:10732354-10785048 GCF_028583685.1 Petaurus breviceps papuanus | reverse complement strand
AAACTTGGTTGCTTTGGACCTGGTGGGGCTCTTAGGAAAAGAGACATTTTTTAGCAAAAGAAAAGGATGCTTAAACAATAATAAAAGTCTTTAGCATAGCTATTTACACCTGGCCAAAGAAAACTGTACTTTCTTTATCAGTCAGCTAATTAATTAACATTTGTTAAGTTCCTACTATGTGCCTTATTAGACAGGATAAAGAGAAGTAAGTGGGTTCCAGGGAATTATTCAAAGTGCTATGAGTTTTCTTTTGTAATTGTAAAGTGATTTTGGGAAGGGAAGTACCAGGAAACATTCAGTGCTTTCAGTGTTACACAGAAAAAAAAAAAAGAAGGAATATAATAACAGCTAAATAGTACAAGATTGAGTCAGTTATGTTCTCACAAAAATCCACTTTTGACACTTAAAAAAATCAATACACCATCATTGTTTTGTAGTAAACCTACGGAGGTCTCCAAGTAGTTTAGGGAAAAGCTGACACCTTGGGCAAAGTGACATTAAGGTTTTAATTAAGGTTTTAAGACTAAGCACAGCCACAAAAGAAGGAACATCATTTTTGCTGGAATTTAGCTGATCAAATACTTCTATCCAATGTCTCTCAAGCAATGACCAAGCAATGACTAAGAGGACATATTTTGCCATGCTATTGGGCAGTTTTGCCCAGAAAGGCATTTCTTTGTATTTTTCTGGACTCTTACTCTAAGTCTTCCTGGCAGGATTGTATTGCCTCAATTTACTAGGGTAATTCTTCCCAGGTCCTGCAGGACTCAACATAAAACAATCACAGCTTGTCTTTGTCTTCCTAAGGCCCCCACATCTCCCTTCCTGAGTCCTTTACTAAGATGGAATTCCAAGATCATCTAGTTTCGCCAGCATGTATCTGAGGGCTGGAAAGATTAAGTGATCTACCCAAGGTCATTGGAAAGTAAGGTAAAAGTCAGGATTTGAATCCAAATCCTCTGACTCCATACCCCAGCATTGCATTGCTTCCCCATTTTTTTAAGCCGGTGTGTTACCTACTCCAGTCTTTATTCTTTAAGCCTTAGGTCTAGTGGTTGAATCAAAAAGATAAAGGCATTGAGTGACTAAGTCATTTTAACTATTATAAATACCCAAATTAATTATAAAGGACCTATAAAGAAAATCACTGTATCTCCAGAGAAAAAAACTGATAAACAGAAGTATATATAGAATGATTTTACATATATATATGTACATGTATAAATATATGTGTGTATATACATTTTATATATAGGTGCATATATACATATATTATATATAATACATACATATATTATACACATGCCTATATATTTGTGTCTAATGGTAGCCATCTATTGGTTGGGGAGGAGGGAAGATAAAAAAGGAAAAAAAGAAATTTGCATTAACTTTATTTTATATTTCAAAGGAATAGCAAGTTATACATAATAGATTTATAGTTTCATATGGATATTTTAATTCTACTATGTTATAGAAATGCTGATTTTGTTTCATAAATGAAAAATAAAAATTTAGGCACAATAAAAAAAGAGAGAGGTAGGCTAGGGAAGGAAAGAGAAAGGAGACAGAGACCTTTGAGTCTGAAATTAAGTGACTTTAGGCTGGTGCTTACTGCATTCCTTGAAAATTTCAAGGAGTTGGAATTTCATCTGTAAAAGTCCCCCTTACACAAAGAGAGGTCACAAATCCAGTCTAACTTAGTACAATGGTCCCTGAGAGTAGCCTTAGATCCCAAACTTATCACTGTGCAGTCAACCTGGGGATGAGGACCTCCAGACTTTGCTAGACTGGTCCCGGCCCAGCAAACATAAAAAATGATGGCCTAGCCCACACTGGACTCTACCAATTTAGGAAACCATGCCACAGTTTATACTACCTTGGCAGACTCTTGAGGACTCCAAAGTCAATTTCAGACTTTGGAATAAGACTTTGGAGGAGGGGAAGGTTGGTCATAGTTCAGAAAAATAAACCAACCTACCTATGGATGTGTCAATCAATAAATAGACAATTTATTAATCATCTACGACTTGCCAGGCACTGGGATACAAATACAGTCTCAAACTCAGTCACACTTAAAGAGTTTATTGTTATAGCACTTTCAGGTTGAAATCAAGCTATTTGGAACTTTTTCCAGGGTTGTTGGGGAGGGGAGGGGCTCTTTTGATGGAAAGTAATTTGGATGATAGCCAAAGGATCAGAAACATTTATTTTCCTCCAGTGCAGTTGGGTTACTTTTAGCTACCCATTCCCCTTACCCCACCCTCTGTGTGTATGTGTGTGTCTCTGTCTGTCTCTCTGTCTCTGTCTCTGATTTTTGCTCTCTGTCTCTATGTCTCTGTGTATCTGTGTTTCTGTCTCTGTCATACACACACACACACACACACACACACACACACACGAGATCAATTAGAGATGCCACAATCTTTGGCTGTAAAATAGACACTTGTCAGTTAGGAATTCAGCCATCCCCACTCCTCTGGGTGAGTCAGCAGATGAACAGCTGTCAGAGAATGGCCTTGCTGGCTGAACCAAAGTGGAACCCACAACCTTGAGCAGGGCAAGGTCCTTCCATCTTCCTCTAGCCCTGAAGATGATACCTGAAGATCACCCACCTATTCTTTTCTGTCTCTTGCCTCTAAAGGATAATCTCCTCTTGTTCAGCTTTTGAAACCCTTCCCAACCTGGTCCCAAAGCATCTTTTCAGCTTTGCTGGACATTACTCTGCCTCCTTCATCCCACGATTCAGATAAACTGGCTTTCTCTCTGTTCTTCACACATGACATTCCATATTCTAATGGTTTTTATAAAGACAAAGTGATATTTTTCATACATTAGTTGAAAGATTTGAAGTACTTAGAAGGGAAAAAAATCCAACTTAGAAATTGTTGTATTTATGAAGGAATGTCTTGACTACTGGCAAAGCATGGTAATTATCTTCATTCCTTCCTCCCTCCCTTCCTTTCTTCCTCCTTCCTTTTTACCCCCTTCTTTTCTCCCTCCATCACTTCCTTCCTTCCTTTTTCTTTCCTTCTTTTCTTTTTTCATTCTTTCTTTCCTCTTCCCTCCTTTCTTCCTTCCTTCTTCCCCCCTTCCTTCTTCCCTTCCTCCCTTCCTTTCTTCCTTCCCTTTTCTTACCTTTCTTCTTCCTATTTTCTTCCATTTTGTCTTGCAGAATTTAGAGAAACAATAACTTTAAATCAGTCATCTGGCTCTACCAAGAGCTCTGATAATTATCCCCCATAGATCCCTTTAGTGAGTCTGTTTCTATTTCTTTCTTTGAAAGTAGTTCCTTTCTGACATTTTTATGAAGTCTTTCTGTTTGCTAAAATAACAGGACTCTTCTACTAGGAAAACAGCCACAATTTTGGAGGTGAGTTGTGGGGGAAAAAATCTGCTTCTCCATTGTTCCCTTTACAAACCTCCTCCTAGAGAGCCTGCTATAGAGAATATATCTCAATCTGGCATTTCATGCAAATGCCCCTTTTTTCCTTTGGTGAGTTTACAAAAGTGAAATGGTCACTTAGTCCGTCACCCTTGCACAGCATGCTAAAGCATCCTTTAGAATGCATTGATAAATCTTTTTTAAACCTAATTATGTAGAATCCAATATATGCAATGACCCCATACTACAAAGGCCTCCCGATCCTTCTCTGGCTGATACTAGGGGGTTCCAGGAAATCCCTCTTTGTGATGGTACAAGATGACCACAGCAGTAAGGTAAGGTGAAGGACAACTGTCCAGGTTTTGGCTTCCTTCATGTCTGGCACAATGGACCATGCAGAGTCTGAGGGTTCAAATAAACAACTCCTCCCCAGCCCCCAGGGACAAACAATTCCCATAGTGGTAAAAGGCAATCCACAAAGGTAAAAGCAGGCCAAAACTGCCTGCGAACAGATTAAAAGTATTCAGTAAGGCAGTTCCCTGAGGTCTTGGGAGCTCTCTGCCAAAATCTTAAAACTGTTTTTATATCCTCCTTGCCCAAAGGGCCCACAGCTGGGTCTCAGATCAATCTGTCTGAGGGTAAAGTTAGCTCAAATAGCCCCAGATCTCTTCCATTACTTCTTGGCTGAGTCACAACAGCCCCCATTGGTACCATGAGAGGGTGAGAGTTAATGTTCCTCTACATCCTGGCACACAACAACCATCAGAGTCACTGGTGACATTTGGGAAGAAAATTGGATTGGAAATCAGAGGACCTGGGTGTCAATCCTGGTTCTGCCACCTGCTACCTAGGTGAAGTTGGGCTGGTCACTTAACCCCTCTAATAATAGCTAATATCTGGCATTTGCATAGCACTTTAAGGTTTGCAAAGAACTCTGCATGTTACCTCATTTAATCTTCACAACAAACCTGTAAAGGTAGGTACTATTATATTTTGTGGCTGTCGTTCAGTCACTTCAGTCATATCTGACTCTTTGTGACCCCATTTGGGGGGTTTCTTGGCAAAGAGGCTGTAATGACTTGCCATTATTATTATCCCTACTTTTCAAATGAGGAAACTGAGGCTGAGAGAAATTAAATTGATTGGGCCAAGGTCATATAGCTAGTATGTGTCAGGCAGGATCAGAATTCAGGTCTTTCTGATTCCAAGTCCAACACTCTATCCACTATCCCACCCAGTTGCCTCTCTGACCACTTAACCTGTTTCTTCATCTGTAAAATGAAGGAAGTTGACTTCTGAGGTCCTTTCTAGGTAGGATATCTGTGCTTTGTCCTCTGGAAGTGGAAAGAGGGAGAGGACTTCCTGGGGGATAGTGTACCAGGCCAAGGAATTTATGGATTGGGGAAGGTAATGGAGAGAAGCAAATCTGTGGTCAGCAACCTTAATCCACCCACGTGGATTCCTGGGCATTACAGTCTTCATGCTTAAAACTTCAGCTTTCTGATAGGATCACTAAGCCCTTTATAACCAAAGTCTTGAAAGGCAAGAAGGGAGAAAAGGTGATAGTTTCAAATCCAAAATGATCCAAACAGATTAGAATATCAGGTTGAATATGTTAAGATGAAATTTAATAGCACTAAATGTAAAGTCTTACAATAGACTTTTTAAAAATCAACTTTACAAATACAAAAAAGGGAGGGAGGGGACATATTATATTACAGCAAATTGTCCAAAAAAAGATTTGGAGATTTTAGTGGACTAAAAACTCAATACAAAAATATTGTGTGTGGTTTGTTAGCCAAGAAAGCTAATTCAATGTCAGGCTGCATTTCTACAAGCTGTAGTATCGAGGACTAGGGAAGCCTGATACTGTACTCCTGCCTTAGCAGCTAGGTGGTACAGTGAATACAGCCTCAAACATTTACTAGCTGTGTGACCCTGGGCAAGTCACTTAACCCTTTTTGCCTCAGCTTCCTCATCTGCAAGTTAGAGAAGGAAATGGCAAACCACTCTAGCATCTTTGCCAAGAAAACCCCAAATGGGGGCACAGAGTCAGACATGACTAATCAACTAAACAACAACAATTTTTGCTTTAATCAAACCATCTCTGGAATGGGCATCATATTTAGAAAGAACCATGTTCATCTAAAGAGTGTTCAGAAAAGGGCAACCCAAATGGTGCGCAATCTCACATTCATGCTCTATGAGAGTGAGTTAAAAGAACTTGGGATGTTGAGCCTGGAGAAGAGAGTAAGCTGCTTTACACTACTGGAAGGTCTGGAACATGGAAGGAATAGTAGGTGTTTTTCTGCCTAGCCCCAAAGATCAGAACGAGGAGCAATTGGTAGAAGTGGCAAAGAAACAAATTTAGCCTTGAGATGGAGAAAAAATAAGCAAACAAAACGAATGAGCCCAAAGTTCATTTGCCTTGTGGGAGTCATTCTTCCTCTCTTTGTATTTGTATTCCCAGCACCAAGGACAGTGCCTGGAAGAAATGCTTGCTGAGGTAGGAAGAGAACAAGCATTTATTAAGGACCTACTGTATGCTGGGTCCTGTGCTAAGCATTTTTCAAATATTATCTCATTAATAGCATTTAAGTTCCTTGAGGGCAGGGACCATCTCACCCATATATCATCTAGCACAGTGGCTGGGACAAGTAGATGTTGAAGAAATTCTTGCTGAGTGATTTCTCTATTACCTGAAGTAGGCTATATAATGGTATACAAAAAATATCATTGCATATTTTTAAAAAGATATTTCCATATTTATAAAAGCAGCTAGTTGGTGCAGTGGACAGAGCTCTGGGCCCTAAATCAAAGAACTGAGTTCAAATCTAGCCTCAGACAATACCTATGAGACCTTGGACAAGTCCCCTGTTTGTCAGTTTCATTGACTATGAAATGAGATAACAATAGCATCCACCTCCGGGTTGTTGTGATAGTCAAATAAGATATTTATGAAGTCCCTGTCACATAATAGATACTATGCAAATGCTAAGATTTTATCCATATTATCATACAGCCTCAGATATTTACGTGGCCCTGGACAAGTCACTTAAATTCTATGTACCTTAGTTCCTCATCTGTAAAACTGTGAATGGTAATATTAATATCTGCCACCCAGGGTTATTGTGGGAATAGTATATTTGCCAAGTGCTTTGCAAATCTTAAACCATTGTATAAATGCTAGGTATTGTTGCTATTAATAATACAGTACCTAAAGAGATTTTAGTTCTAAATCCTAGCAAAAACATGAGAGAAAGGGAGGAATTGATGACAAGTTAAAAGACCAGGCTATATCAACACATACAATTCTATATTCTTGGGGATGAGGGTTGTTGAATAGCCAAGGAAAAGAAACTAAAAGCCATGTACATGTTTTGAATTACATATCAACTATCTGAAATTTCACTGATCTAATACATTTGTGCCTTCTAATATATGTCTTTCTTATTACTGTAAAACTTCAATTAACCAGAGTGAATAGGGTAGCATGATTAATTTAATTTCCAGTTTAAGTTGGAATTATTCTCTGAAAAATCCTTTTTGTTAGCATTCTTCTTGTTAAGAGTATTTATAAATACTATGGTCAATTTCCTGCCTTAGTATACAGCAGACTGAATACCATTTAGTCAGCCTTACATGAATAAAATTCTTTTTTGATTCTAGTTGCTGTTTCTCATATTGTGCAAGTAAAAGATGGAAACAGGGCTATGGACTGACAGAGAACAAACTCTTTAGTAGAAGATGACATTTTACAGTACATTCTGGATGGGAGATGGCTTCTTTAAGATTTGCCACTCACTCACTTTCTCCTAAAATTTGAAAGAGAAAAAAAAATTCTGGTTACTTGATGGTCTGTTTATTATAGGTTTGATCAAACTTTTGGAGTACCCTAAAGTAATTATTAAAAGGGCAGCTAGGTAGCACAGTGAATAGAGCACTGGCATTAGAGTCAGGAGGACCTGAGTTCAAATCCAGACACTTGACACTAACTGTGTGACCTTGGGCAAGTCCCTTAACCCCAATTTCCCTGCCTTTCCCCCTCCAAAAAAAAATTATTATCAAAAATAATGTTGTGGCCATCTGCCATTGAGTTGAACATTTGATTATATTTCTTCTCCATCATCATTGAAGAACATTTTTTGCATTCCAAAGGCACTAGGTGTCAAAGTTCGAAGGTTGTCAGTTAACCAATATGTATGAAGCACCCTAAGACAGTAAGATTTTCCAAGCAAGCCCCACCTTTCAAACACATGACATTCATGTTCTGTACATATACATGTAGTATTATTACAGATGAAAAAGCTGAGACTCTAAAGGGATTTATTTCCCTAAGGTCCTATAACTAGTAAGTGATGAATCCAGGAATGAGACACTGATCAGCTTCTGACTCTTTCCTGGTCCAGAGTTCTCCTCTTCTGCTTGTTTTAGCACTCTTTCAGCTACAGGATGGGTTAAACAAGCTTTTGTGACAAACCTCACAATCTAGCCATCTTTTCTAACCCTGTTTCCCTGGGGAAGCTGCAAGTTCAACAAAAGCCAACTTCTTCTAAGTTAAGTTCAACACATGTCTATGGAAAAAAAGGAACTCACCATACAGGATTGTATGGTCTATTTTGTCACAGAATTAAGTATCCTTTTTTTTCAAAATTAAATAAAAAATCAGGACACAGATTAATTTACCAAGCCAAAATGCCCGAGGGAAAAAGGATAATCAGGAAGGAGAGCATTATCCATTGAAACTGAATGCTTCATGGGGCTAGTGGACAAAGCCAATTCTCAGAGATATTCAAAGAATAACTGTCTCCATACAACTTCATGCAATCTTGGTAGTAGTGAAATTTAAATTATCTCTAAAAATGCTACTCTTACTCTTACTCTGTGCGTGTGTGTGTGTGCGTATGTATGTGTAGCATTTAACAAAGGCTTGTTGAATGATTGATGCCTAAGGTTTTGTCATAGCATAAATAAGTGTTGATTGGATAAGGTATGTGCTGACCCCTTGGTATGTCTATAGGACCTTGAGCTTTAAATGTTATAGTCCAAAATACCTTTTTTTAAAAAAATATTTTTAAACCTAGGGATGGATGTTGATTCACAATAATTATCTAATGAGAAAATGTTTCTGGGGAATTGGGTTTCAGATGGCAGGAAAAGTAATCCATTTTGAGGGCTAGCAGGAATGCAGGATTCAAAACAAGACTTTGCTCATCTAGGGCCCAAAAACTGATCCCAGGGATGCTTAAAATATGACATTTCTGCACAGGGCTTCAGTGCAGGAAGGGTCTGTTGACAGAGGCAGTGGGAACCATTACCTTCCTGAGTTCCATCCCACTTCTGACTCAAGCTGTTTAGCCTAAGATGTGGAGTATATGGGATGTGCAAGAATGACTAGCATCTGTGGCATGAGGGTTTACCAAGACCTGAAATGGACGGCTCATCCACCTTGGGTGTCCACTGATCACTCAGCTCTCACCTGTGGCTCCCAGAAGTCAGAGCATGCACAGTGGTCACACCCCAGTAAAACCATCTCAGCAGAAGGGCTAAAATGAAGGTAACTGACAGTCCTCAAACCCATTGACAAGTTAGGAGGATGTCTACCTCAAGCATGTGGTAGAATGGACCAATGAGAACAATTTATTCAGCCATGAAGGCTAAATAAAGCAGGCACTGTTGGGCACTTAGAGCTTGGGCAGACATCAAAGATGCCAAGGTCCTCCACTGCATCCTGGGCCATCACTAGTCATCCTGACATGTCTTGCCACTGGACTTTGATGACTCTGGGAGAGAAAGTGAGGCCAAAGACTTTGTGCAACTCAGCTTCACTTAGATACAACTCGCACACAAGCAAGACATCACCCATGATGCCGTTGATCCTCTTCAAGAAGGAATGATAAACAACAATGTGGCACTTAGGTTAGTGAAACAATTATATGTGAGGTCATGCCACATTCAAGTCCCTTCTACCACAAAGTCCACTTTGCTAGATCAATCCAAACATTTATTAAGCAGTATGTGCCAGGGGCCGTGCTTAGGTCTGGGAATGCAAAGGAAGGCAAAAGCAGTCCCTGCTCTTGTGTAGCTCACAATATACTGGGAGAAACAAAATGCAAAGTATCACATACAAACAAGCCATGTAGCAGAGAAAGTAGAGGTGATCTCAGAGAGAAAACATTGATATTAAGGGAATCCAGGAAGGGGAGAAAGTGTCTTTTTTAGAGAGAAATTGTCAGAAGTAAAAAGTTTGGGGAAGTAAAACGCCAGGTGTCTGCCCTTATCCCTGCCCTGGCAATCTCAGCTCACTTAATAGGATGGTTTCTGGAGGGCTATTGGACCTGCAAACACCCTCAGCTCTGAGGTGTTTGCTGTTTTTCATTCCATAGTTCCCCCTGTGCCGAAGGCTGCAGGTGTGGTGCAGCTGTGCCCAAGGTACATTCTTTGAGGTTTGCACAGCCCCACAAAAGGCAGGCATCTTTTCTTTCTCTTTTTCCTCAGTCACTGTGTGTGACTAACTAGTTTTCCCTGGCTTTTGTGTACCTGAAATAGAACTTTCGATGGCAGAATCTTCTGCCCCCATTGCCTCAGCTTTGTATTCAAGGTGATGAGAGAATCATGTTGCTGGATTATATCCCTTTAGCCCAGACATCACCAACCACAGAGACCAGAGTGGTGGAGGGAGTTGAGTTTCCTCCTCTGCCCAGCCCAAGCCACAGTCCTGATCACATTTAACCACTCCGGGCAGAAGAAGATTGATCCATTATTAGACTTTGAGAAAATGGGATTCCTCTGTCAGTCTGGATGACCCACTGAAATGTCCAATGGTTTCTTTGATTAGGCAACTCTCCCTTAAATGTAATGTAAATCCCCCATACTATAGTTGGAAAATGGTTTCTTTTTGATTCTTTTCTCATTGAAACTGAGAGAAACCAGTTGGCTACCATCCTCTGTGTGAAGAGTTTACAGCAAGGAAACCGTGAGTCAAATCCTATCTCTGACATTCATTAGTTGTGTGATTACTCAAAAATCATCCAGCCTTTCTGAGCCTGAGTTTCCTCATCTGGAAAATGGTGTAATGATACCAACAGAGATTCTTAACCTGGAGTAAATGAACTTACTGTACATAGTTGTGTATGTATGCATGTGTGTATGTATGTGAATACATGTGTAGATCTATGCACATACATACATGCACACATATATAAACATATATAATTATGTTTCAATGTGATTGGCGTCCTTTGTAACCCCCTCTGTATTTTAATGCATCTAAAAACATTATTGCTTCCATAGCCTTCACCAGACTGCTAAAAGGGGTCTTCTGACATCCCAAAGGTTATGAACCCTTGCCTTAGTACTTCCTAGATGTTGTTAGTCCTTCATTTTCAATGAGGACAATGATATCATGATGAGGTCTGGGGACAATGTGTACTGCTGTGGCTGATCGATCCAATATAATCTCAGAAGGCTCTACCACAGGTCAAGCACAAGCAGTCCGTTAGAACATTTGGGATGGAGATGTCTCTGGATTGTCTCCTTTGTGATTCTGCTTTGCTCATAGAGCCCAGAACCTTATTTGATATAGACTCTCCATGCTGGATGGTCCCATGCCAATATCTCCCATGTCTCAATCAATAATAATGTTTTTCAGGGAGACCTTGAGAGTGTCCTTGTGCCATTTCTTCTGACTTATGTGTGAGCACTTGCCCTGTCTGAGTTCTTCATAAAATAGTCTTTAAGGTAAGTGTGCAGTTGGCATTCAGGTTCCATAGCCAACCCATCAGAGTTTCACCTCTGCAATAGTGTTTGAATGATCAGCAGTTCAGTTCCAGAGAGGACTTCAGTGTTCAGTACCTTGTCATGCAAGATAATCTTCAGAATCTTCCTAAGACGATTCAAGCAAAAGCTGTTCACTCTTTGTGAAGCTCAGAGAATGTATAGAATGTTCTTTGCAATCTTGAAAGCACTATTATGCTATATGCATAGAACTGTTATCATTACCATTGTCAACAAGTCAACAAACATTTATTAAAAGATTGCTAAATACCAGGTACTATGCTGAGTTCAAATACAAGCAAAAACAAACAGTCCCTGCTCTCAAGGAGGTTGCATTCTAATGGGGGAGATCTAAAAGCAGGGGGAGAGATGCCCACTTAAGGGTGTAGTGGCAAAGTCCAGAGAAGGATGCATGGCAGGAAAAAGGTATCAATGGCAGTAACCCATAGTAAGAGAAGGAAAAAGGCAGCTGAAACACAGTGGAAAGGATTAGATTCTTGTTATTTATTAAGTTTTCTTTCAGCCTTTCATTTCTCTGACTACTATGACTACTGAATGATCTCCTTCACCTTACTTTCACCTTTTCTTACAGGTCTTATTTATTAGCCATTTAAACACAAAAGCAGAGTCCAGAATTTGAGGTTGAAAGGGACCTCAAATATCATCTAGTCCAACCCATACCTTAATAGAAATCTCCCCCACTTGACTAGTGGTAGGTTTAGTCTTTACCAGATGTCCAAAGAGAAGGAACTTATTACATTCCAAGGCAATGCTTCCTATTTTATTTCAGTAACTAATTATTGAGCTTTTCCAAGTTTACATTTTCCTCCTTAAAAAAACTTCAAGGCAGCTTTAATAATAGGACAATGAAGGGGGAGAGTAATACAAATTTCTTCTTACTCCCACATAGTTTTGATTTCTTCTGATGCGTCTCTATATTTACAGAACTTTTTATTCTACATTGTTTGGAGGTTATGTGTTCACCATAACAACAAATATTGAAGACATTTTTAAAGTTTTGTGGGTCAATGTTACATCAGGGTGATTATGGGCAATAGCTTTATTTGCTCTACTATTTTATTTGTTGAATTCAATAACTACAGATTCCTTAAGAAGGAGGTTTCTCTTCCTTCCTCTAGCAATAAGCTGATACTGTATCATTATCATCAATCCCTCTGTGTCTGTAAGCAGATCCACTTGACTCGGCTATTTGTTCAGTGAATATTTGTCAACATATTGTGTGTTAATTTCAAATAAATGTTGGCTATGAAATGCCTTTTGGTTCCACTTTCAGACCCTTGTAATTCTTATGTTCTATACAGTGGTGAGGTCATATCAGTTTCATTCAGTAAACCAGTGGTGTATTTCTATCATAACAAAGTAGTGGTGGTAGTGATAGTGGTGGTGGTAGTAGTAGTAGTAGTAGTAGTAGTAGTAGTAGTAGTATATTCTTCTCATTGTACTCCATGGAGTTCAGATACAGACAGTCCTAGAATATATTGCTATTTACATTTAATGTTCTTTGGACAAGTAGCTATAACTGCTTTCGTTTGGAATGTGACCTCACCTTTGGTAAGAACATTGAAATTTTTTAAGACAACTCCAGTAGTAAGTAGGATAACATGGAAGTTATGGTGGGTTTTTTTTTTCATTTTCCCTTGTGATTTTTATTTCTTCTTCAATGTCCTAATACATTTTTAAAAGCTTTTCATTCCATGTGGCTTGGAAATCATAGCTATTTGGTATGGCAACATCTAAATTTTTTATGGATTAATGTAATGTCTGAGTAATTGTGATCAAGAATTTCTTCAGTGATAATGCTTCATTCCCAGTACAGTTTATCTGTTAAATTCTCAGGATATTTTAGGTCTGTGTTTGTAGTAGACAGATTTGCTGTCTGTTAGTTTATGAAAGACAGCAAACTTCTAATGTGAACTTCTGGCCACCAGCTTGTGTTCTGCTTGGGATTTTATAGGTACTATGTTTTTTTCTTTTCCAACTTGAAGGGATATGTTAATTATTTTTTTCTCTGAATAATCTGTACTAATCAGTAAGTCTAGGCCCCTAAAGGACAGATATGATATGTGTGTTCAGTTGTGTCTGACTCTTTGTGACCCTATTTTGGGGTTCTCTTGGCAAAGACACTGGAATGTTTTGCTATTTCCTTCTCCAGCTAATTTTACAATTGAGTAACTGAGGTAAAGCAGGATAAATGACTTGCCCGGGGTCACACAGCTAGTAAGTGTTTGAGGCCAGATTTGAATTAATGAAGATAAGTCAGATGGCAAGCCCAGTGCTCTAACCATTGAGCCACCTAGCTGCCCTGATATAAACAACCATTCTATAATGTCCTGTAGCAACGCCCTTATCTTGAGGGAAATATTCATTACCCTCTCCTTTTTAAATAAACAAATCCATATAACTCAGCCATTTGCCGTGTGCTTCCTTATCAAACTGATTGTTGGTTTCATTCATGCAGATATAGCCAATGGACAACCTTTTGATTCTGCTCTCAGATCTTAGAAGTTGCATGGACTCCAAAAGGAAAACACTTTTGGTTCCCTTCAGCAGAACCAATGACAAGTACCCATTAGCAGCCATTCTTATTGTGGAATAAAGTAATCTCTGCTCCAAAAGTGTTTGTCAGTTTCAAACTTATATCCCTTCTCTCTAAAAACATCTATCAATCTTCTTCCTGCTTTTTGACGAGGAACTATTAATCTTCCTCTAAAACAGGTGATAGGATGTGTGGTATTTTTAAAAGTATGAACAGGTTTTTTTTTTATCTTTGTGAAGACATTTTCTAAATTTGTTATTGTACATTTGACAGTTCCAAAAATGTAAGTTGAGATGGAAACTGAATCATTATATGGTATGAACTTTAGGTCCTTTGCCATCCTGGATGCCATTTTCTGAATGTTCCTTCAGCTTATCAATATGATTTCTAAAATGCAGTGAGAAAAACTATGCACAGTCTTCCAGATGTGTTCTGATCAGGGTGGAGTATGGTAGAATTAACACCTCTCTAGGCCTGGACACAAAGGGCTCCTTAAATAAAACCAAGATGGAATTCGCTTTCTTGGTGGCCACATCCCAGTGTTCACTCATGTTGAGTTTCCATTACATCACAATGACAGGATCTTTTTCAAATGAGCTGTTTTCTAGCCATACTTCTCTCACCTTGGACTTGGGGATGTTTTTTTAATTCAAGTCCAAAACTTTACATTTATTCCAATCACATTTTGCCATAAACTTACATTTCATAGATTCAGCCCACTATTTTAACCCGTCAAGTCAGTTTGGAATCCTAACTTTGTCATCTACTGCACTAGTTATTCCTTACAATTATGTCAGCTTCATCCCATTCATATCCAAATTATCCATTTGTTTTAATTATATTTCCCTCCCAAGATCCCTAATTCCTCTTCCGCTATAGAATCCCAAATTTTATTTTATTTATTTAATTTTATATTATTATATTATTTTATATTTCTTATACAATTATTATATATTAATTAATATAATTAATAAGGGGTTTATATTATTTTATATTTATTTTAATGAGGGTCTAATCAGTGAAGAGTATGATAGAATTTTTTCATCATGATTTCTACATTCTCAACATTAAGGTAACCAGATATTCCAAAATGAGCCAAGTAATAATGGCCAAGTAATATCAGGTCCAGCCCACCCAAGGCAAACTCTGTTCCTGAGTTGTTCAGTGGTATCTAATTCTTTATAACCCCATGGAATACACTGTCTATGAAGTTTTCTTGGCAAAGATAATGGAGTGGTTTGACATTTGCTTCTACAGTGGATTAAGGCAAACAGCCATGAAGTGACTTCCTCAGCAAGTGTCTGAGACTGACCTTGAACTCAGATCTTTCTGAATTGAACCATCCGGCTGCCCCTGGTTTTACTGTAGGGAGGCTCTAAAGCCTAAGAGCTTCTTTATGGTGATAATAACTAAGATTAAGTTGGATCAATAGTAGGACAGGAAATTTTTCACAGTATTTAGCAATCTGTCATTTTATTCACTGGAGCAAAAGTCACGCTGTAGCTTGGTCAGTTCCAAGCTTTTGAAATGAACAGAAAGGAACCCTTTCAAGCTCTTGGGACTGAGGAAAGTGGCTGGGCTAGAAGTACTTCTGTCCTGCCTACACTGCCTAAGGGTAGAGATGGTTTTGCTTTTGTCTTTGTTTTCCTAGGACGGCAGCTGGTTGGAGTAGTGGATAGAGCACCAACCCTGGGGTCAGGAGGAGTTGAGTTCAAATCTAGCTTCAGACACTTAGTAGCTATGTGAACTGTGTTACACTTAACCCTATGTTTGCCTCAGTTTTATCATACATAAAATGAACTGGAGAAGGTATTGGCAAACCACTCCAGTATCTTTGCCAAGAAAACCCCACAAAGAGTCAGACATGAAAGAAATGACTGATCAAAAATTCCTAGTACTTAACATAATACCTGACTGGAGAAGGTGATTAATAAATGGTTGGTAATTGATTCATGACAATTGTGAGTTGAGGTTGGGGAGTATTATGAAAAGGAAAAAAAAGTTAAGGAGGAACCTTTTCTCAACTCTCCTGTCTCTGCTTCTTTTATCTGTCTAGGAGGTCAGAAAAAAGGTCATTTTGACAGCAAAGTAGTAGAAACAAAGTAAATGCCCATCAATTGAGTAATGACTAAACAAATTTTGAAATGTGAATCTAATAGAATACTACTGTGCCTAAGAAAGAGGGGACATAAAGGTGGAAACTTCACTTATGCAAATTAATGCAAATTTTTTTTTAAAAAATCAAAACCAGAACAATTTACACGATGACTATGATAATGTATGAAAATCATTTTAATTGCTAGTTTTTATGTAGGGCTTTAAGGTCTGAAAAGCACTTTACAAATATTATTTCATTTGAGTATCACAACTCTATGAGGTAGGTGCCATTATCATTTACAAATGAGGAAATTGAGAATGAGTCGAGTGACAAGTCCAGGATCACTCAACTAGTTAAGTGTATCTGAGGCAGAATTCAGACTCAGGCATTCCTGACTACAAGTTTAACAATCTACAGTTATTTCTTTCACATTCTAGGGGTTAGGGGTATGGCAATCCCATGATCTGGAAGAGTCATGTAAAATATTTTGGCCTTCTCTACATACCAGAGAAGAAGCCTGAATTATTATGGTATTAAAAGGTAAAACATGTTGATACCATATAATATTACACATATATTTTATGCATTTCTGAGCTTCTAAACTTTTTCTGTTGTCCGATGACCTTTGCATATCATCTGTGGCTCCTGTAAAACTCCCAAAAAATTCCCATTTAATTTCTTATGCCAACCCACAAGATATTGAAACCACTACAGTGATCTCCATGTAGAAGGGATAACTATTTGTGTGCAGCCTAAATGATTGGCTAACCATAATGATCAATGTTCCCAAAGAATAAATTTTAAATGTATCTTTTTTTCCTTCCTTCCTTTCAGATATGAGGGAGAGAGAAGGAATTGCAAATTTGGTTAATTATGTCAATTAGTTTTACTAAGTACCTTCCTTTTTCTTTCTTTCCTTTGGGAAAAAAAATCATTTATGGGGGTGGCTAGGTGGCGCAGTGAGTAAAAGCACCATCTCCAGAGTCAGGAGGACCCGGGTTTGGTTGCAGACTCAGACACTTAACACCCACACAAAAATAACTAGCTGTGTAACCTTGGGCAAGTTACTTAACCCCAATTGCCCTTCAAAAAAAAGGCAAAAAAAATCATTTATAAGAGATGACTTTGTGTGTTAGGGAGAGGAGTGATATATTCAAAAATCAAGATGATGGAAAAACAAAAGATCAATAAAAATTTAAAAGCTATTTTTAAAGTTAAAAAAAAGAAGCAAATATTACTTTATCTACTTGTGTATTCTAAGGTAATACTGCTGATTCCAGGTCAATTTTGACATGACTTGAGGGATGTTACAATACACAATGTATTAACTAATCCCTTTAGATATTTGCATTAACTAATTTCTCTCCTCCCTATCAGCTATGACTTTCTTGTGTTTCAGCTTTTAGTGGCAATATCTCACCTTTCCCATTATTTGGAATCTACTACCTAAAATTTTCTAACATATTAGAAGATTTCCAACATGCATGAGCTCATCATCCAATGGGTTTCTAGTAGAAACACCAATTCCCCCATCTGGAACCTACTATCTACAGTTAAGCACATTCGTATAATGTTACGAATTCATGGTCAATGCATTATCCAATATGTCTTGGAAGATACTGAAATATATAACAGACTAGCACCCTTGTACTAACTAACCCTAACCTGATTTGTAATTGGTTATTTGTGTTAACTACGATAATATCTATTCATCTAATCATTATCACTTTTCAATAGTTTCCACTTCTAGCAGAATTTTACCCACATCCATAACAACCCACATCCATCTCAATCTGGAATTTAGTACCAGTTGTACAAGGAAAAACCAGATTACCAATCCTATTTTTAAAATACCTTAAATTTTATACTTAGTTCTAAGTCCTTCCTGCCTGGAA
The DNA here is from genome assembly GCF_028583685.1 of Petaurus breviceps papuanus. Taxonomy (NCBI): domain Eukaryota; kingdom Metazoa; phylum Chordata; class Mammalia; order Diprotodontia; family Petauridae; genus Petaurus; species Petaurus breviceps. Next base: position 10,767,340 of record NW_027185797.1, on the reverse strand, counting down.
TATATGGGGAGGGACTCAGGGAGGGTATATATAGTGCATTAACTTTTATGTAACTGTTTTCCTCTGATGCCTCTGGTAATTAGTGATCTTCCAAATAATTGAGGTTACCAGTCACACAAATACAGATTAATGAGGCAGTAATCCATTTTTCTTCCTCTAACTCATCCTCTATTACAACACATTGGGTTTTTTTTTTCCATATTCCTTTAATTTTCCAAGATCACTTTTAATCCTGGTCTCCTCCACATCCCAAATTCCTACTCTTGCCAGCCAAGTTGATGTCATCTGGAATGTAATGGGCGTACACCACTGCTGTAGCCTACAGTACGTTTCAATCTTCTTTCGGGTTCCTACAAAATTTGCCCACATGTAGCTTTGAATTAGGGTCTCCACAATTAAATTGATGGGTGTAAAAAGAATGCTAACCACTTATATTGGTACAATTTTTCTGCAATATAAGGAAACCTTTTATTTTTTTTCCTCTACCTCCTATTCTTGCCAAGGTCACAGCATGATAAACACATCAAGAAAGGAAAGCTCTAAAAAACCCGACAAGGCCTTTCTTTCTGTTGTCATGGTTTCTGTTGAAACAGATTACCTGTGGCAAGCCTATTTGGGAGATGTTTTGTTTGTTTGTTTTAAAAAATTCCTTCATTTTTATATTTGGGCCTAATGTATCTGACTACTATATTGGGATTCAGAGAGTATACCTTCATTGTTGATCCCATTACTCATTTTCTTGTACCTTTGGACAGGTTCACTAGGCTCCTCTAAGACTATTTTCTCACTGGTGCAAGAAATGGTGATGCGATGTCGTGAAGTACTTTGGACTTCAATACTGGATGAGGTCAAGTATACTACAAGTGCTCCATAAATGAAAAGTTTTACTTCTCTCCCCAACTGTTTCCTGACATATAGAGAAGCAAAGTAAAGGGCACCCCAGCGTACCAAGTACACCTCACCAGAATGAGGAGGAGGGCTACTGTGTGTTACTCTGGAAGCTAGAGTTGGCAAAGGGATGGAGTATTCAGGAGTGGATCCTGAGAGTTCTATACCTAAGCAATCTGCCATATGTCCATATGCGATAGTCCTAATATGGTCAACCCTAGGTCTGTATACAGCATTTTATAAAGAACATTAATGATCTGGAAAACATCTAGAGGAAGAAAGATTGGATGGTAAAGGACCTCAAGATTATGCCATATAAAGGTCATCTAAGGAATCAGAGATTGAGAAAAGAAGTCTTGAGGAAAAAAAGACTAAAGAGGGACATGAAAACTGTCTTTAAGTATTAAAAAATCTGTCCTGTGAAAGAAGAATTAGATTTATTTGAATTAATGCAAGAAAGCAGAACTAAGAGATATGAGCAGACATTTCAAAGAGGCAAATTTTGGCTTGAGGTCAGGATGAAAAGAAAAATTCTCCTAAGGATTGGAATATCCAAAAAGAGAATGGGTTACCTCAGGAGCTGGTGACTTCCCTCTCATAGGAGGTATTCAAACAAAAGTTCCATGAGCAACCATCTAGTATTTGGAGTGGGGATGTCTTTTCATGTATGTGTTGGGCTAAATGACCACTGAAGACTTGGCCAATTCTGAAATTCTGTCATTTCTCCTCATTGGAGGTCTTTAAACAGAAGCTAAATGACCAATAGATGGGTATGCTATGATGAGCTTGAAGATCTTGGGAAAACATGGATAGACTTGCAAGAAATAATGAAGAGTGAAATGAGCAGAACCAAGAGAATGTTGTTATTGTCTTAAGAACAACTTTGAGTGAATAAGTCATTTTGACTATTATAAATACCCAAATTAACTAGAGACGAAATATGAAGGAAGATGTTGTCTGTGTCCAGAGAAAGAATTAATAAATAGAAGTATGGATAGTGTGATTATACACACACACACACACACACACACACACACACACAAACAAACATATTTGTGTCTAATAGCCATCTCTAGGCCAGGGACAGGGAGGGAAGGGGAAAAAAAGATAAATTTACATGATAACTTTATTATATATTTAAAAGAAATAGCAAATTGCACATAATTTATTTGTAATTATCTTTTTGCATTATACTATGTTATGGAAATGCTTTTTTTATTCCATAAATTAAAAAATGAAATAACTATTTTTAAAATGGGGATTCCTTGTAGGGAGAGGATGAAGATATGGGTTGGATTCAATGGCCATCGAGGTCTGTTTCAATTCTGAAATTCTGTGGTTCTGTAATCCTGGCACCTAATGTCTCTTCTGTAGGTTTCCTGTAGTTTTGGGAACTTAGGGATACTACTACTTAAGAGTAAGGGAGATATATTTCATACAGGAATTTTATAGCATCTTCAAATGATCCGGAACTAAGCAAACAGTTGTGAAATGGATACCATCAAAACTTCTGCTTTGCCTCGGTGTAATGGGAATGGGAATTTGAAGATCTTCCCTGCCCTTTAATAGACCTAGAGGGGAGTTTGAAGATCTCCCTCCCCTGCTTTGAAAGTAAACTCTGCCCCCTAATAGGCTGAATGTATGTGATGGAGGGAATTTGCTGAAGGGTGCAGCAGAGCCCACAGGAAGCTTCCCTGCAGTGAAGATAAACTCTATCCCCTAATAGGCTAAATATAGTCACATGGAGCCTGTGGTGGTAGAAGTTTGCTGAAGGGAAGCAGAGACCACAGGAAGCTGGTAGTCAGAGCTAGCAAGATGGTGGGGGAGAGAGGATGCTCAGGCAAGGAGTCAGGCAGGCTCATGAGTAGATACTGATCTTGTACTGGTTTGTGGGAAGGCTGAAGGATGCTGTGGCTCTCAGTGCTGTTATGGCTTCTGAATATCATTGGTACTATGATGGAATTGGCTTACTGGTTTTGGGATTGAGTTTTCTGGTGTCTAAATAAATGCTTCAGTTCTCTCCTCTATCTGTAGAGTTTGTTATATTTTACGCTTGAAGATCATGCAATACTTAAAGGCACAGTCTTTATCGTGATTGTGGGTGCTGTAAATATTGCATTGGCACTACACTTGACTATAGAATCTCATGCTGAAGAACCTCATGTAGAAATTCACATGCCTTTTCAGAATCCTCCTTCTATTTCTCTATCTTTATCATTCTACCAATTTACCTTCCATTTCTCCTCTTGTACTTTTTTGAGAAGACATGGAAGATGAATGATACTGAGGGGGAAATGCTCAGGACCATAACAAGATCATCATGAACCAGGAAAGTATCATAGAATCATGGCTATAGAGCTTTTCCAGATTTCCTAGCCTAACCCCCTCCCTTTATAGGTGATAAAATGAGACCCAGAGAAATAAGAATACTTGCCCAGGATCATACAGACTACAAGTAGCCAAGCTAATGTTCTTTTTACTAAAGTACAGGGCTCAAAGGTACATAATCGCCCCCCCCCCCAGATGCCCAAACTTCCACCCCCATCTATTCTATGTCTTTGGTATGCATATTATAGGCCACCAACCCTTGCTAGAAAGTAATATCCCCTGAGGAACTGTCATTATGATACTGAATCTATTAATAAATAGATTAATACTAATATATCTCTTATTATAATAGGATGCAAGTATAAAATACCTTACTGTTTCTAATTTGAATCTGTGGTCATCTCCATATCCTAAACAACCAGGTAAATGAGTTCATTGGCTTGCCATGCCCTTGCTAAATGTTATATGTATAACATTATGTACAAGGTTGGTTCTTAAAGTATCTCATCCTTTGGCATGAGAATAATATAGATCATAAAAAGAGGACAGGATAAAGACGCAAAAGTTTTACATTTTGATGGAGTATTAAATAAATCTCACCTTGAGAAATCAACAAGATTAGAGATTAAACTGTTTTCTCTAAGAACTAGGAAATACACATACACATATGCATATGCATACATATATACATACACATATGTGTGTGAATGATTGGTTTACAAATGGTTCTAATGGAATATGAAGTCTTTGAGTATGTCTCAGTAATAAATTGTCAAAATTGGATCAAGGATTTTACATGCAAAATTGTATTAATAATATTAAAGAAAATTTGAGTCATTTTTTCCTGTTTTTAAGTCTCTCTGAAAATATTAAGAGACAGAAGGGCTCATTTTCCAAGTCAAGCCCTCATAGATCCTTTCTTATGATTCTTCCCTCATCCCATTGACATGCTCTATTTCTGGTTAGGGTTCAGGTAATGATAGAAAGAGTAAGTGCTATATATATATAAACAAATCCTCTGAAGTTTTGGAAGAATTGTGGATTCCTAATTAGAAGTTCTTATAGCTCTGTCAATAATAAGGTTAGTTCCATAAGATCGGAGCTGATTTTTGCCACATAAACTAGTTACTGGGAAACCAAATTTAGGAGATTGTACTTAATTGTTACTAGCAAATTTTAGGAACATTAAATAGGGAATCTCTGCAAATCACTTGGAACCAGAGAATTTTATCTACTATGAGGAGCCCATTCCAGAGCTGCCCTGAGAAAGAGGCCCATTCCAGAATTTCCAAGGAAAGATGTTTCCAGGGACCAGATGACCACACGTAACAGCTAGGAGTTAAGATAAAATATTCTAATTACATGGACATTTGGATGGGTTACCAGGATCAAGAAAATTTGATATTATTTAATGTTGATGATCATTATTGTATTACTTTGGCTTTAAAGTTTCATGGTATTTAAATTTGCCTGCAAGAAGGGTATGCCCTATTTCTTAAATAATAATCCACAGGAGAGGGAGTGCCTCCTCATCTCCAGAATTGTAGACATCATTGTGCCCCTCCGTCCCCCCTTTTGCCTTGACTTCATTTTTGTTACTGAAGGGAAACCAAATCAGACAACTTTCTCCAGTTTTTGTCTCTTCTGATTTCCACAGTTTTGCCACATTTACAAGAGCACTCCTTTTACTGTGGAATATCCCATCTAACTGCATGAGGATTTGTTACAAGAATGGGGGATGGTTTGCCTGGAGAAAAGAAGACTCAGGAGGGATATGATGGTATCTTCAAGTACTTAAAGGGCTGTCGTGTGGAAGAGGGATTAAATACATTTGGCCCCAGAAGGCAGAAGTAGGAACGGTGGGTGGTAGTTGCAAACAGGCAAAATCAAGCTTTATGTCAGAGTGGGGGTAAAAAAAAAAAACTTTCCTAAAAATCCAAGCTGTCCAAAAGTGGAATGGGCTTCTCCAGGCAGAAGTTAGGTGACCACTTGTTAGGCACTATGTCATGAGAATTCTTTGGAGAGCATGTGCAGGACTAGATGACCAACAAGGTCCCTTTCAACGTCTAAATCCTCTGATTCTCTGATCCTGGTACCGGATGGCTTTTATATGCATTTTCTGTCCTCTTAGGAACTTGAGGCTATTACTATTTGGGATGGGGAAATTTTATTTCATACAGGGAGTTGTGTAGTATCTTCAGGGGATCTGGGACTAAGCAAACAGCAGTCCTATTCAAAGAAGGCCATGTGAACAGGGAGCCCAGTTATCCATCAATGTGCCACAAAAATTAAAATGTCTTTTCTAACAGCAGTTGAAACACTGTGGGCAATGAATTCTTAGGGGGTGGCAAAATAGATGAAATCCAGTTATCACATTTTATGGCATATCTGCTAGTTGACGAGGTACAAACGGAAACAAAAAAAAACCGTGAGGGATAAGCCTATCTCTATGGAGAAAATGGTGGTTTGTGAAAAGATTTGTTTGAATTATAAACACCAACAAAAAGTGGATGGCAATGGAAGCAGAGGCTGGCTTGTCCTCCTAACACTTAGGATTAGAACAAAAAAGAGCACGTCCCGGGTGATGAAAAGCAAATTTCCATCAGACATAAGGAAACATATTTTCATGCAGTGTCTCATAGAGGCATGGAGAGGCCACCTACCAGGTAAACAAAAATGCCGCAGCCGTTTTGCAAACAAGGAGATGTGGCTGTGAAGGATCCTCTCTCCTAAAGGCTTTCTTTTTGCTCCAAAAGCATTTCTGCAAAAGGAGTGGACGCATCCAGCCACGTCTTCATTTGGAACCCCACAGTGGGCTGCTGTTCAATATTCCTGTGCCCACCACCCTGAGAGTGACTATAAACTTAAGCACTGGAACCAAAATGCCCAAGTCAACAGCTGTGATGATCATTCCCCCTGCTGCACATTTTTTTTTGAAGTCACAAATGAAAATATAATCAATACAGAAATATCAGAAATGCAGCAATGTTGGTGTTCCCAGGTTCCATATCAAGGCAGCTGGGTGGTGCAGTAGATAAAGTGCTGGAGTTAGGAAGACCTGAATTCATATCCAGCCCAATACTTTCTCTCTGTGTGACCCTGGGCATGTCACTTAACATCTGTCTATCTCAGTTTTCTCCCCTACAAAATAGGGATATTACAGAAATATGTTTTGCATGACTGTACATATATAACCTGTATCAAATTGCTTGCCTTCTCAATGAAGGGAGATGGGGAGAGCAGGAAAGAATTTGGAACTTGAAATTCTTTTTTAGAAAATGTCAAAAATTGTTTCTAAATGTAATTGGGGGAATAAAATATTAAATTTTTTAAATGAGGATGACAGCACCTATTTCCCAGGGTGTTGTGAGGACCAAATGAGAAAATATTTGTAAAGCACTGGAAACTTCCAGGTGTACATACAGACACAAACAAATGCAGAATCTTTCTTAAATCCATGGCTGCCTAGAGCACCAGGAGATTAAATAACTTTTCACTCGGTCACTATTGATCACAGAGTCTTTATGTGTCTGAAAAGGGACTTGAACCCAGAATTTCCTCATTACAAGGGCAGTTCTCTATCCACTATGCATCATTCTTTCTGATAATAAGAAAAAGCCCCTCCAAATATAATTATTCAATAATATCTAGAGCCTAGGGGATGAAATATTCAGCCATATTTTAAAATCTGGATAGATATTACTAGTGGGAAAAAAAGAGTCTATTTACTAGTTAGTAGAATCTCATTGCAGAGGCTATTGGAGCCACATTTACTTTAACAAATACTTATTCAATTAAGTCACTACTGGAGTGTATGTGTGACCTCATCAGTGTGAGTACTCCTTCCACCAAAACAAATAATTTTATCCTCTGGGATTCTTGTGTGTGGCTTTCCATAAATTCTCCACAGAGACCCTGCCCACTGCTTTGAAGGTCATCCTCCAGTCCCTTTAATATTTGATGAAGGTCAGTGAAACATTCAGGTTGTCCTCAGGGTCACCTCTTGTCCTCAACATGTGGTTGGCCCACATCCTTGCCTTCATCTCCTTGATGTTTTATGTCATTTCTCATTCATGATTCATCATTAATAAATGCTATTGACTACTTAGACGCAACACATAGTTTACATTGCCTTTGAGTTGTAAGAAATAGTGATTCTTCTAAGATTGCACGCTTCCATGATTCATGGTCATACAACATCACTGGAATAATAGTTGATGTCATGGAGATGAGTTTTTATGGCAAAGTCAAGTAGGATCATCAATTCTAAACATTTCATGCTGAATTTTGTTATGGAAGACATGGTCTACATAAAATATCATCTACTAAGAACTTTTGTTGTTATTCAGTCATTTTAGTCATGTCTAACTTTTTGTGGCCCCATTGCAGGTTTTCTTGGCAAAGATACTAGAGTGGTTTGCCATTTCCTTATCCGACTCATTTTACAGATGAGGAAACTGAGGAAAACAGGGTTATGTGACTTGCCCAGAGTCACACAGCTTGCAAGTATCTGAGGTCAAATTTGAACTCAGGTCTTCTTGGGTCTGGGTTCAATGTTCTATCTATCCACTGTGCCATCTAGATGCCCTTACTAAGGCCTGCCTATTGTTTTCTTAAGCTTTCATCTAAGTTATCCTTTACATATGCATAAAATATTCTTGTAAAAATTCTAAAGATGAGAAAGTGGTAGATTGACAGGAAGAAAGGCCTAAAGATGCAGAAAGTTTACTAAGTATCTTCCTATTAACAGTCTTATGAGGAAATATTATTATTCCAGTTTTAGAGGTGAAGAAGCTGAAGTTATGAAAGATTAAGCAATTTGCCCAAGATCACACATCTAATGTGTAGCAAAGCTTTTCATCACCCCATAGTTCCTCTTTTTCTGAGTTGAGAACCAAGGATCACTGATTTGGAGCTGGAAGACACTTTGGCCAACTCTTCTCTCCCTACACTTTACAAATGAAGTAATATCCAGACAGATATGATCTGTCCAAAGTCACATGGCTAGTGAATATCAGAGCTAAGACTTTAACCTGGGTCTCTGTCTCTAAATCCAGTGCTCTTCATAAATCCAGCCATACCTGGGTCCTTCTATCACATGATGCCACTGCACATGAGCAAATCCAAAATGATGTGCCAAGTTCTGCATCTGGGAAAGCCAAGAGGATAGCTATCAGAGCAAAATGGGAAACTTTCCCTACAAATAGAGACTTTCAACCAGGAGTTATAGACTCCTATCTCTTAGGTACAAATATATATTTATACAGTCACATAGAAGGTAACGACAAGGTCTGGTCTGAAATTAGACACACAGTGTGGGATGGCAGAGTTACTGGGTAGCAGAATCATTACAAGATTGTGGTGACATCACTCTGGAATTCACAGCACACTCTAATTTTGACTGCTATTGGGCATTTCCCCCAAATTCGTGTATTGCAGCCACAAAATAAGTCTTACAAAACACTAATACCATAATTCATGAAGTATGATGGGAAATGAGAGGCTGAACCTAACACCATGTTAACAATGATTTTTTAAAGCAATATCATATACTTTGCTTTGAACAATGATTTCAAGTCTTCTTTTCAGGAAAAATCAAACAAATCTTAGTAATTTGAATTCTATCCCACATTTCATATTAATTCCTAAAAATATTTAAATTAATATGGAAAGGAAAATTGTTGTTTTTTTAAGTAGATATCAGGATGTCAGAAACTTGACATTCTGTTAATTAAAAGTTTCACCATTGGAAGCAACTATATCTTTGGTGATACTTTCCCCATCCAAGTCGTTCTCTTAAGTCAATTCAGTTCTATTTCCCAATCCACCATGAAGGAGAAGGTAACTGTCATAAAGGACCCAGAAGTCCAACTGCAAATGATGTTGAAGTCTAGGGCCAGAAAAACAAAAACAAAAAAATTACATTCTGAAAGAGAATCTTCCACCTGGGTAAATCAATGCAAGAGTGGATAGAGAACTGGGCCTGGAGTAAGGAATACCTCATTTCAAATCCAGCATCACACACTTATTAACTGTGTGAATATATGCAACTCACTTAACCTGTCTGCCTCAGATTCCTTATCTATAAAATGGGAATAATAGTGGCACCTACTTGTCAGGGTTATTGTATTAAATAAGATAATAATTGTAAAAGTACTTAGCACAATGCCTGTCACATAGTAAACATTTTATGTTAGCCATTATTATTATTTTTAAAATGTTTATTTGTTTCATTTTAAATTTATGGAATAAAATTAGCATTTTCATAACATAGTATAATGAAAAAGATGTACATGAAACTGCAAATATATTGTGTAAAATTTGAAATTCCTTTTAAATATATAATAAAGTTATCATGTAATTTTTTCTGTTTTTTTTCTTCCTTTCCCCCACCCTAGAGATAGCTACCATTAGACACACACACAAACATATATATACATAAAAATGTAAAATCATTATATATAACTATATATACTATGTATATCCTATGTATTGTGTATATATATATATATGAACACTATTTATTGGTGTATATATATTATTTATTGGTTTTTCTCTGGATGCAGATAGCGTCTTTCTTCATGTCTTTTATAGCTATGATTATTAATAAAATAATCATTGTAAAGCACAGTGCCTGGTATACACTAAGCGCTATATAAATGTTAACTATCATTATTTTATTATTATTGTTGTTGAGATTATATTTGTAAAGTACTAAGCCTAGAACACAGTAGGCATTTGATAAATGTGTGTTCCTTTCGCTTTCCCTCCCCTGGACAAACTGCTGGGGTGTGTGATGTTTATTGACTGGATGACTAAGCCTTTGGGAGAGTAAGAGAGAACTCAACCTTTTTGTTGTGAGTACAACCTAAAAGGGGAGTGCACAAGTCAAAGGTCTATTCTCTATATGAGCCAACATTCAGGATTTCCTTTGCTCATGATTTCAACCCTGAAGTCAGAAAGGTGGAATGGTTTAAAGCTATTCTCATCTCTGACGGTATAGGGAGAGAATCACATTCAATCCTACCGAGACCCCTTGACACTCTGAAATCCAAAATTAGTTAAGTTGGAAACAAATCAAAGTAATTTTCTTATTGGTAGCCATCATAAGAAACTCAGCACCACAAGTGATGGTCAAAGGCTAAAAAAGATAAAAAGTCTCTATCATGAAAGTGGGCTTATTTCTGTTAAAAACAAGCAAACAACTTGATTGTACTTATTGTGTGATAGTTATTAAAATATATTCTGTGATAAGAAACACAAGTTCTGTTTAAAAGAAAGAAGAAAAAACAAACACTAGCTCTGGAAATTCTATAGCCAAAGCAGGTGGTTGCCTGGGAGTTCTAAGAGGAATATGTAAATTACAGGTGATACCTTTCCAGCTTTTCCAGTCAGGAAGCTGTTAGGGAGGGACCAGGTAAGGAAGTTGGAGGGACTGTCTTTATGGATAGTACTTCTAGTCTGAATCTAAGCTTCAGTGAACAGAACTTTGGGCTAATGAAGAGCAAATTCAGAGAGAGAAAAAAAAGATTCCTTTTTTTGGTTAATTTGGAAGAAATCAGAGAATGCTTCTTCAGGTCATTAAAGCTACAAGTTATAGAAAAGGAGCTCCTAAAGGGTTTTGATGCCAAAGGCCCAAACTGGAGTCTTACATATTCTCCAGGAGGTTTGTGTGTAAAAATGTGCTTGAAACAGATTTGTTGGATTTAAATCAGTTGAAAATGTTGGGAGAATGCAGAAGACCTCAGTTCTACCCTTCACAGACTCTTCCACTCTGTACTTATTACCTTATGACCAACGTCCATACCATAGTTTTAATGAAGGAAATGTCCCCTTCCCAACCCTACCATTATAACAAATTTATCACAAGAATCTCCAACTCACAGGACCTAATGGCGAAGGTTCCATTCAACTAGACCTGTTGGGAAACCATTTTATCAGACTGGTGTGGATCAGAACATCATTCTTAGTGCTTTAAGAAACAGGAACTGGTGGGTCGTAATATTTAATCAGTAATTAAGGGCCTTGAGAATATCCTCATATATTTTTCATAGCTTCAAAACAGAAGTGCCATTTTCTCAAGGTAGAAGATAGATTGGCCGAGTGGTAAGTAAGGGATAACCGATGGGAAACTTCATCTACTGTTATTTTCACAATTCCAAGAGAAAGAGAAAAAAAAACTTTCATCATGGTGGATAGACCCTCCTATGGTAAATCAATGAGAAGAAATGGGCAAGAGTCACACAGGACAGACAGTTATGGCTGGGTTACAGTCTGCATCATGGGAGGGAATTCCCACATCTATAAGACTTCAGTTTTATTCGAATATTTGAGCATTATCTTGGCAATCTGTCTATGTCTTGGGGTATTTTCAATTTGACATATATTTATTAGGCACCTGGACCTTATGTACACTATGTGCAAGGCACTGTGCTAAGTGCATGTTATTTTATAGCAGAGCTGTACTTAATCAGAACAATATTGGTTTGGAACTCAAATGACCAAAGCACAAAGTTCCTCATTTTGTGTATTCCACAGAACACATGGGTGGCACAGTAGACAGCATTCTGAACTGAGTTAGGAAGAGCTACATTCAATGCCTGCCTATAGTGCCAATGCATCAGCACTGACCATGACTATAAATATTCCCACATGGTTCTCAATCACAAAATATAGCAGATTCTTCATATAAAAGACAGAGGCAAAACATTTATTCAGACACCGGAAAACCAAATCTCAATACCACGAAACAGAATCCATCATAGCAACATAAAAGTTAATACACCACAACATAGCAGAGAGCCACATCATCTGTAAGCCTCCCCACAAACCAATACAAGATCAATATTTTACTCACAAACCTGATTAACTCCTTGCCTGAGTATCCTCTCTCTCCCACCATCTCTCTGGTTCTGACTCCCAGCTTCCTGTGGGCTCTGCTCTACCCTTCAGCAAACTCCTCCCACCATAGGTTCCACGTGATTACATTCAGGCTATTAGGGTGCAGAGTTTATTTTCAAAGCAGGGAAGATTTTCAACTTCCCATTACCATTACACTGCCTCCAATGTTCACTTGGCTAAACAACTCTGAGCAAATAACTTACCTCTCTCAGCCTCAGTTTTCTCACTATAAAATGGGGATAATCATATCACTTATCTCCCTGGATCATTGAGAAGATAAAATTAGATAACATTTCTAAAGTACATCGCAAAACTTAAAGTGCTATATCTGGCTATTATTGTCATTACCATTCATCATTAGTAACTTCACAGGGTTGTTGGGGGGATCAAATGAGGGCATCAATATAAAAGCACTTTAAAAACTTTAAAGGGCGATGCAATTGTGAGATATGACATAAAGGGGAGGGGAGGAGTGTTTATCACCTGTATAAGTCAATGCTTTATTTTTTGAGGAATGTCTGATTTCATCCATGTGGGTGTCCCCCCATTTTCTGCACTCATGATCCTTGCCTATGCCATAGAAGGCCACATATCTGCACGAGTTTTGGTGGTTAAGCAAATTTCTTCCCCAGTGGGCAAGCCTTAGGTGAGGTGACCTTCCAAGCCTAAATCAGCTGGCTCTTAGACCGCATAGTGACCTCCATCACCAGGCCCTTCTACCTTGTCAGGACTTAGCAGTGCTTGTGTTTTATCACCAATAGTGTCCTTGTGAACTCCAGCTCACCTCCATGAGATGATGGAGTACCAAAGCAATCACTATTGAGTTTTAAGTCTAATCATATTTTAAGTTCTTCAGGGAAACCTTAGGTAAAATGTCATAAAATGAATCAATTGATTTCACAACTTCAAGCTTGTGTATATCAGGTATTCTCAAAGCAAGTCAGTGGGCTTTGAGAGTGTCTTCCTAGCTCTGCAAGTGTATCAGGAGATTGCACTTCAGACAGTAGCCCATCTATATTATAATGTTCATATTAACTATTCAATAAGTGTTTCTCAAGCACTGATTATGTGTAGCCCTCCCTTTGGTCTCACTCTCCCAACTCCTCTCATCCTGGTGAGTTAAGTGCCTAGAGGGCAGCTGGCCATTCCTCCATTCAGGATCTATCAGCACTCAACCCTGTGGGACTGTGATTGGTCATGTAATTTTAGTGAGGCTTGTTTTTAAAGGTCCCCACGTTTGATTCTGTTTGGGCATTAGATACCAAGTTGGAGAGTTTATAGTTTATCCTGAATTCAATTCAACTTATTAAGCACTGATAATAAGCACCTACTATGTGACAGGAACTGTGTTAAAGTCTAGAGATATACATAAGAAAAAGAAAGAGATCCCCTGCCGGCAAGGAGCTTACAATCTAATGGGGGAAAACCACTGGCAAAAAGAAGCTGGAAAAAGGGTGGGGGGGAAGGGACACCAGGGAGAATCTTGTTTCATGGGGCTGCAATCAAGCAGAGCTTCAGAAGGAAAGGCAAAAGGGAACTAGCAATAAGTGAGTAATGCAGTGATGTGGCCAAACCCGCATGAAAGATTACAGTTAGCGGCACATAGGTCGGATTGGAGAGGGGAGAGCTTGGAAGCAGGAAGAGCAATGAGTGAACCAGAAAAGTAAACCAGGAGTAACCAGAGAAGAGGTGATGGTGCCTGACTAAGATGGTGAGTGTGTGAATAAACAGCTCTCCTATTTTTCTCTTTCTACCAGGGAGGTTGAAAAGTGAATCGCCAAGACTTGGGAATGGATTGGATACAGTGGGGACTGGTAGAGCGAAGTTAATATAATGATGACCATGATTATATTAATGCTTTTTCAATCGATCATTCTCTCCACAGCCTTTTTGTGAATACACACAAACATCATTTGAATTCTACTTGGTGGTTTAAACCTTTTAAGTACTTTCTCATCGCTTCTTTAAGATGCTTTGTTTGGCATCTCATGTTTGTTTTTTTTTTCCCCAAGGTTTTATTCAGAGCATAATTCCTTAGTACCTACAGCCATTTGGCTCTGAAACGGATTTCGAGCTTTCTGTGGGCCTCAACCCATTTCATGGTATATGGGCAGCTTGGGAGAGTCCCTGGAAGATGATGGTGCCTGGGGTAACATGTGCTGTTTGTTTTGTGAATTAGCACCTCAGAAACAAGATCATAAAGGATGGGCTCCTGACGGCTTTTGTTCAGAACATGGTGTGTGAAGGAGAGAAGTGATGTTCAATTTTTGTTTCAGCAATATTTGATGCTCCGTCAGCACTATCCAATTTTTAGGTTCCAATTCGAAACTGATGACCCAGCAGATGTTTTTCCCCAATGTTTCCATACTTGGATGCTATAGAGAAAGTAGCTAGAAGAAATCAGTTGGGATCCCTGACCTGATAAGTGACTTATTTGCTCTTTGGTCATCTGGGAGTCACAGACCAATCACCAGCCATGATCACTTCCCAACGTTAAGGGAGGGGGGAAGGTGGGTCTCCACAATCTTCATCTCAGTCAGAGGTTAGAAGGCTCTGCTTTATCACAGAGAGCCAAGACTAGTTAGCTCTCCTAGGAGAAGATGATGGCTGATTTCTCTGTTCTTACCCAGCTAACCAAGAGGCAAGCTTCCTTGAGCAGTTCACTAGGTAATGATACTCCCTAGGACAAGACAGAAAAATCCTGTCCAGGCTAGTATAAAATTTACAAGGCTTAGTGAAGAAAGGCAGCAATTATATGAAAAGGAGAAGGACAGAACATCAGACTATCCAAGACAGGAGTTTTTAACCTGGGAACAATTAACTTTAAAAATATGTATTTTAGAACTTCATTTAATAATAATTGTTTTCCTTTTCAAACTTATATATGTTATGCATTTAAAACTAATCATCTGAAGATGAGGCTACATCAGACTACTGGGTCATGGGGTATGTGGGGAAGGGATAGGGAGTGTTGCAGGAAGGGGAAGGGCTCATATGCTAAGGAACAAAGAGCCAGACAAGTCTTTTTCAAATTTTTTTTTAAGTTCTAAATTCTCTCCCTCCCTCAACCCTCCCTGCACCTATTGAGAAGGCGAGACATTTGATACCCATTATACATACAGTCATGCAAGAGCCAGACAAGTCTTAAGATCACAATATTTAGCTGGGTGGCACAGTGAATAGTGCATCAGGCCTGCAGTCAGGAAGACCTGAGTTCAAATTTAACCTCAGACACTTAGTAGCTCTGTGACCCTGAGCAAGTCACTTAAGCCTATGTGCCTCAGTTTCCACATCTGGAAAAAAGAACTAGAGAAGGGAATGGCAAACCACTCCAGTATCTCTGCCAAGAAAACCCCAATGGGGTCACAAAGAGTGAAACACAATGCAACAACATTTAGAACTAGAAAGAGAGCTTGGAGATCTAGTCCAATTGCTTTATTTTACAGATGAGGAACACTGATGCTTGGAAAGGCAAAAGGTTTTGTTCACGATCACATAAGGAATATTTAGCAAATACAGGATCTGGACCCAATTCCTGGACTCCAGATCCAACACTCTTTCCACAAGCAGTCCATTCACACTAAGGAATAATGCCCTGAGGCAGCTCAAAGTATGATGGTCTCACTCAAAAACATCCTGAAGGAAGGCAGGCCAAGCAGAAGTGGAGAGAGTCAGCATCTAGGATTCTTTCTGCTAGTTGT
The DNA here is from genome assembly GCF_028583685.1 of Petaurus breviceps papuanus. NCBI lineage: Eukaryota > Metazoa > Chordata > Mammalia > Diprotodontia > Petauridae > Petaurus > Petaurus breviceps. Next base: position 10,751,522 of record NW_027185797.1, on the reverse strand, counting down.
TTCTGGTGCTCAGTGACAAGGACCATCCCATGGGGTAGTTCCAAAGCATTTCATTAGCCCAATCAGGCAGCTACTTGTCAGATTCCATCTTTGCAGAATAACATCAGAGGTACTAACAGTATCTTCTATCCTTCCTGGGCCAGCCCACAAAGGCTGAAGCTAAGGCTTGACCAATGGCAATGAATGATAGACGGTATGGCAGATGCACATCTTGGCTTCTTTCCCAAGGGCTCCCAGCCCTCTCCTCAACTACTACATCTTACCACTGCCCTCTTCTCTGATGTTCACCTCGAACTGGCTCTGGAATAGAACATGGGTTGATCATCTGATACTACTGTGTAATGTTAGCAAGGTCATTTCACCAACTTCGTTTTCTCATCTGTGACATGAGAGAGCTGGACAAGACTGGCTCTAGGGTTCCTCTTAACTCTAGCTCTACTTTTCTATAATCCACATACAACTCACTATCCATGGTCAAGGAATCCATAGACATGTCAGTTCCCCAGGAGTCACTAAGGATGGCAGCAGATTCAATGAGAATGTATAAAAGGAAAGGCCAATGCTCCAGGGCCTGAGAAGGTCATTGAGTTCTTGATACACTTCAGTGCCTGATATATAAGCTCAGGGAAAAGATCAGAAAGCTGAGAGGGGCCTAACCAGCCCAGGTCTCCTGGAGTAAATGTTGGAGCCGCCATATTTCTGATTTCAAGTTAGTGACTTATAGGTTTCATGACTGACAGCTGACTGGAGACTGGTGGCCAAGGCCTGGGAGCTCCAGGACCCAGCCATGGAAAACTAAAGATGTCTTTAGAAGTCTTCAAGCAGAGGCTAGGCAGCCACTTGTCTTCTGTGTATTGGTCAGAGCACGTGTCTAAGGAAGTCGTTTCCAGTTTTCATATTCGATGATTCTATGAACATTATAACCAGTGTCTTTCATTCCATAGCATGAAATTTAACTGCTTCCACAAATCAGCCATTATACCTTCACAGAGGTAACAGGCCTTAATTCATAGCATCAAGGATTTCCTCATGCTAGAACTTCTGATGGCTTCCTGCATAGTTTTGTTGGGAAGTCACTACAGAGACAGATGGTCCAGTCCGGGGGTGGGAAACCTGTGACCTCGAGGCCATGTGTGGCCCCCTAGGTCCACAAACGCAGCCCTTTGGCCAAATTCAAATGTCACAGGATAAATCCCCTTAGGAATCTCCTAAGAAATCCCCTCAGGATTTGTTCTGTGAAGTTTGGATTCAGTCAAAGGGTCACACTTGAGGACCTAGAGGGCCACATGTGGCCTGGAGACCTAGGTTCCAGGTTCCCCACCCCTAGTACAGGCAATAGAGACCTGTATTTGGAATCAGGAAGACCTAAATTCAAATCCTGCTACAGATACTTATGAGTTCTATGCCTTTAGGCAAGTCACTTAACTTCCCAGGGCCTGCTTCCTCATTTGTAAAATGAAGTTGTTGGACTTGGGAGCCTCTACTGTCCCTGTCACCTTGTCCTCTGATATCTGAAGAATGTGAGGGTGTGTTTCTCTCTAAGGCAGTGCCTTACTCAAGGGAAAAGACGTAGAATTAGCCACTAAGAAAGCAATGCTCTTTGGTGAGGCCCCGAAGGCCCATGTGCACATTGGAGAGGCAAGAGGAAGCTGGTGGGGCTAATCTGAGATGAGTTATATTTACTCAAAGAGTGACCTCTGATATGATCTGACCCTAGACTAGTCATGAGACCATAGGGTCAGAGGTTTAGAACTGCAAAGCATATCAGAAAACTTCTAGGCCAGCTCCCGCATTTCACAAATGAGGAAATTGAGTCCACAGAGATCCAGTGATTTTCCCAGTTACACAGCTAGCAGGTGGCAGAGTCTAGACAAAAACCTGCATTCTCTTACTCCAAATCCTGCACATTTTCCACTGTACTACCCAACACTGGAGCCTTAACTGTGTTAACACGGAAGGTTCTTCCATCTCATTAGTGAGGGCTGGTGAAAATGACAATGCCCTCACAGTCTACTTCATGGGGTACCCAACAGGTGTCATGAAGACCCAGAACACTTTCCAGAACCTATCGCACCAATGTTGGTTTCATATGTAAAGTGCAGCCCTGTGACTGATGACAGGAACACCCACCCCAAGATGGTGCCCATCTTTAATAAAAAGCCCATTCTCAGAAGAAACCAAGGGCAAAAGTGGAGAAGGGGTCTGGTAGTCATAGCCTTGGACTGGGAATATGCTCCTTAGGAAGGATGAAAATAAGCATTCACTAAGTGCCTACTATGTGCCAGACAGCTGGGTGGTACACTGGGTAGAGAAGTAGGACAAAAGTCAAGAAGACCTATCTCACTGAGTTCGAATCTGGCCTCAGACACTTACTAGCTGTGTGACCCTTGGCAACTCACTTAACCTGCTTGTTCAATGTCCTCATCTGGAAAATGAGCTGAAGAAGGAAATGGCAAAACACTGGTGTCTGCCAAGAAAACCCCAAATGGACCATGAGGAGTCAGCCACAACTGAAGAACAGCTCAACAACAACAAAACTGTGAGCTAAGGGCTTTTCAAGGATCCTCTTACTTGATCCTCACAACAACCATGACAGGCAGACCCAGTTATTGTCAGGATGATCCTTCTTGTCTCGCCACTTTCTATGTCTCCAGGAAGGTTTCTCAGAAAGTTGCCCTGGGACCCACTGGGGAAAAGGGCTGAACTTCTGCAGAATTCTCACTGTGCTCAGTTGATAACTGGGACCCAGTGTCCTTATGTGCTGTGTATGCCCATACATGCTCTACTCCCTTTATGTCAAGTCTGTAAGCATTTTTTTTTGCTTTTTTTTTTGGAGGGGGAAAGGTTATTCAATTATCCAGTTGGGATTAAGTGACTTGCCCAAAGTCACACAGCTAGTTTTTGTGTTAAGTGTCAGAGGCCGGATTTTAACTCAGGTCCTCCTGACTCCAGGGCCAGTGCTCTATTTACTGAGCCACCTAGCCACCCCTCCATAAGCATTTATTAAGCACCTACTACGTGTCGGTCCTCTGCTACATGCTAGGGATAAAAAATGGCGACTGCCTACAAGGAGCTCACAATCTAATGGGGGATACAAGATGTGAACAACAAAGAATGAACAATACACATACAAGATAAACTGGAGAAATCTTAGAGGGAAGGCACTGGCTTTGCATCATTGTCCCTGTTTTCTATGCTCTCAGTGACCCATTGGATCATGAGGCCCTAGTCTCCATGTATCCCTGTCTTTCTCCGGAGGGATCCGGAAGTGGCTTGTGTGTACTTAGCCCAATGTCATTTCTGCATCGTCAGCTTCAGAGGCACTGACACCTGTCTTGTTCCATGTACTGCATTCCTGAAATAGTAGAGTAATATTTTTCAGGGACTTTAAATGCAATGCTGCCATACATTCACATGAATAATTACTCAAGCTAATCAGTGCTTTGGAAAGAGCTGCTTTCATTTTTTCATACTTTAATGCAATGTCTACAGTGACTAAATATAAGATCAAAATTACCAATCTCACTTTGGAAATAGTTACTTTGATCTTGGAATTTTAATGCTGTGCCATGGTGGCTTGGATCTGCCACACACCTGTCCTCCTCCCCCACCTACTTCTCTTCTATCGTTGAGCTCCCTGTCTTGGTTGCTGGCTCTCCCTACTGGTAATCCCCAGCCGCAACCCTTCTCCAGACCTGGGGTCCTCTGCCCCAGCTTCCTCAGTATGAGATGCACGTCTCTCATTTCTCCCATGTCTGACTATTCTTGAAATCAGCATAATTTTTTTAGGTTTTTAGTGGTTTTTTTAGAGCATGACAAACAATATGGGTACTCTGCTGACATAGATAGTAACCCTTCGAAGTTTTAGAATACAGTTTTTGTGATTTATTGTGATCAAAAAACCTTGGCATCCTACTGCCAAATTTCTAATGAATTTCACCAAACTTAGCTAGGTTGATCTTCAGTTGAGTGACCCATGGTCATAGGGCCTGAGTTGAAATCCCATCTCTGACTCTTACTACTTGTGTGATCTTGGGGAAGTCACTTAACCTCATTTAACTTCAATCTTCTAATCCATACAAATGAGGGGATTGGGAAAGAGGGCTTCTAAGGTCTCTTCCAATTCATTGAATTTATAATTCTGCGAGACCATTATGAGAGATCTAAAACTAGAGGAAAGCTTTGAAATAAACTAATTTAGGATAGCAAGGGCAACAATGATAGAAAGTAGGAAAAAAAATAGGGAATGGCACCTACAGACTTCCAACTATGTTATATGGTAGTAATCATCGAAACAATGGGAGACTAGTTATAAATGAGGGGGGGGGATCAATCAATGGAACAAACTACTGTGTTTCCCCGATAATAAGACCTGTCCCGAAAATAAGCCCTCCCCTTACTGTGTAAGATTCCTCTAAAATAAGCCCTCCCCCGAAAATAAGCCCTATTGAGATTGCTACTGTAGTGAAGGTGATCCCCTGCGCTACACACTACATTACGGTACCCTCTGTATGCACCGTTTCCCCCCCCCGTGAAACACACGCCACGCTCCGAGCTGCATCCAATCAGAGCTGCAGCAGTGAGCGTGTCATCCTGTTCTTCCCCAGTGATTTGCTTATTGAATAAAGGTACATTTTTTTGTTCACATTTACCTGTTCATTAAAATTGCTGTCAATGTTCATTAAAATAAGCCCCCCCCTGAAAATAAGCCCTCTGGTGTTTTTCTGTCCAAAAAAATTAATAAGACAGTGTCTTATTATCGGGAAAACATGGTAGATAAGAAAGAATCAGAAATCACTGAACTAAATATCCTAGTATTTAATCAACCCAAAATCCTAAATTACCTGGGGAAGAACTCCCAATTTGCATATCACTTCTGGGAAAACCAGAAAGCAGCTTCCAGGGAGGGGTTCAGACACTGGTAGGAGAAGGAGTGTAAGAAAGGCACACAGGGAGGGGAGCAGGTTAGAAGCAAAGCATGGTGTTTATTAGCAACCATCAGAGCCAGGAAGGCAAGTTGTCATTGTTCATTCTTTTTTGAAGTCTTGACTTGTGCATGAATCAGCTTTAAGTGAGGCAGAGGTGCCCACTCATCAGCCTCACTCTCTCTTCCAGAGTCATTGAAGTCCAGTGGCAGGACAAAAGTCAGAATGACTGGCAATGGCCAGGATGCAGTAAATGATCTTGGCATCTTTGCTGTCTAACCAAGCTCTAAGTACTCCAAAGCACCTGCTCCACCTGCCTTCATGTCTGTTGGAAAAAGTTACTCTAATGCCCTCGTTCTGCTGGGAGATGTCTTCACAGGCTTGACTAGGCATTCCCTTAACTCACCAACAGACTTGAGGTGTGTCGAGGGTGCAAAGGGAGCACAAGCACTCCTGGCATGGGGGTTTGCTGATCTCTTTTCAGGGCTGCTCTTCTACCTTCGCTGTCCACCATCACCCAACCCTCACCTGTGGAACCAAGAAGTTGTACCATATGCAGCAGCCACACCTCAGTAACACCATCATGGCAGATTGGGCTGAATGAGGGAGTTATAAGAGCGTGGTGGTAAGGCTTCTGGACCTGGGCATAAGCCCTTACTGTCTTGGGATCCATTCTGACATACTTGACTTTTTCTGGAGGATGTGACTCAGGACTAGAGGTGGAATATGGTTGTTTGCTATAGGCCTTCCCATCGTGACTTGGCATTTGGGTGCATGAGTGACATAGGGTGAGACTGACGAGGGATCTTCATAGCCCCAAAGAAGAAATATGAGGAGTCACCCCCTTCTTTCTGGACAAGAGAGGCCTATGCATAATAGTTCTATTTCAAAGAAATAATTGAGTCCAACCCCTTCATTCTATAAATGAGGAAACAGACACTAGATGTGGTAAGTTTATGTGAGCGAGCTCTCCATTGGTCCTGACACATCCCATGCTCTACTCTGTTTCAAGGGCACCCTCCAAAACTGAAGATCTGGATCTATTCAAAATCTGTGCCCTTTGTCATCCTTCTAAGTTCAAGGTTCCAGGCTGAAGGCTTTCTGTAGTTACCAGGTCATTCACAGAGCTAAGACAGATCTGAAGGCCAGTGAATGATTAAAGCTCAAGTGAACAGCTCCACTGTCTTCCCAGATCATGTCTTCATGACTCATCTTCAATTGCACTTCCCTCAGGTGTATGGTTAGTTTTAAAATCCAGGTTCATGGTGTTAGATAGATGTGATCAATTGCTCTCTAGATAAATGGACAACTCAGCTCATATGTGATATATATATCTAATTTGAGATCTGGTAGACTTCCAAGGTAAACTGTGATTTTTCACCTTTGTGGTAAGCAAGAAGAAAGCTGTAGCTAGGTGCTTACACCTTCTCTCACCTATCTCCAAGAGAGGATATTGGGATAAAATTATCTATCATATTTTAAATATTGGTAGCATATAGATGCAATAATGGGGGGGGAGGAATCCAGGATCATCGGTACTTTACCTGATCATTTACAAACAAGGGGAGGGGGGCACTTAGTTTATACTTGCCAGGTTAACAAAAGAACACCTTGAATGTTTAATAGACCTCTTTATCAAAATAAACAGCAGAAACCAGATAAGTTGCTCAGACCGTGACATATAATAGAATACACCAGAATAACTGAGCTCTTCAACTCCAGAGCAAGATAAAATCTTGGTTCAAATGAAAAGAGACAGACGGAGACAAAGAGAGAGATGAAGAGAATGATCTCACAGGGAGAAGTCTACTCTTTGCAGTCTCTGGAGTTGCAAATGCTGGGAATTTAATAATAACAACCACCACAACAACTTTTTCAGGGTTGTTCTTTCAAAGCATTTTACAAATATCATCACAACAACCCTGGGAGTAGGGAATTACTATCCTCATTTTATAGATGAGGAAATGGAAGCAGATAGAGGTTAAGGGACTTACCCAGTCACTCATATACCTAGTATGTGTCTGAGGCTAGATTTAGACATGAATCCATTACCAGTACTCTACCCATTATGCCTCCTCTAAACAAGGAAATTAAGGGACACTTTGAAGACTTGCTTCCTCTCCATATCTAAGGTTCTGGGGATCCAACCCACCATTCAGAAGTCTGCTCCTTGTCTCTCTGACCTACTTTACATGAACTCCTTCTTCAAAGTGTGTCCTTCAACAATCTGAAGACATGTCTTCTTCACTCATGCTAGTATGGAGTATTTTGGCTCAGTGCCATCTCATCCAATCAGAAACCATGTTTCCTTCCATGTATGCAGTATGTTGCATAGTGCTGCCTCTTGGTGATGGGTGAAGATGATGGGAAGGAGACCACCCAACCCCAGTGGGCAAAGGTGTTATAATAATAAAGAGATCACATTACAGCAATAATGGACAATTTCTTCCAAAAACTAGTCTATTTCCTCCTTCATGCTTCCTCATACATGATTACAGTGGGTAAATGTCAGCTTCAAGCCATTAATGTCACCTGAGATGATAATGCAGCTAACTTTCTTTATTGTAAAAGTGTTTTGAAAAAGGTACAAATTGTTGCCTAAGTATAAGGAAGTACTATTATTATTCATTCAATATTCAACAAATATTTATAAGATACTTAAATACGTGCAAAGCATTGTCCTAGGAGCTTGAGGTATGCACAAAGTAAATAATGAAACAGTAGCATATAATGGAAAGATTGCTGGGCTGGAAGTTACGAGAGATCTGGCTTTGAATTCTGGATCTGATACTTAATAGTTATGTGATCTCAGGCAAGTTAATTAGCTTCTCTGAACCTTAATCTTATCAGTAAAATGGGCATTATAATAACTTGTACTACCTACTTAAGAAGCTATTCAAATGGAGAGCACTTTACAACTTTAAATGGGCAAAGCAAATGTGAATTATTATTAACGATGACATGGTCTCTGCCTTCAGTGACTATTCAGTCTAGAGTAGCCAAAATTATAAGTAGGGCAAGGCCACGGGTACATTGCCTTGAGGCATTGAAAATTAAAAGGTAAAAAATACAAACACACCACTTCTTTCAACAGCATCCTGCTCAATAGAATTATTTTTGTATCATTTTTAAAAATATTATTTTATTTCTTTTTATTATTTAAAAACAATATTTTATTTTATTTTCCCCCAGTTAGATGTAAATTTTTAACATTTATTGGGTTTTCTAAAGTTTTTTTTTTAAGTTTTATTTTCACATGATGAATTACAGGGTTGATTAGGAGGACCTTGATTTATGCTAATGGCCTAGGGACCATGTTGAGCTGTTTCACTTGGGATTATTTAATAGTTTGCTCTGGGTGAAAAAATTTCCAGTTAGAACAATAATAATAGTAACAAAAAATATTGCACGATACTTTTGATCCTTGACTACATTGCTGCTACCATTAAAATAAAGCAGTGCCTTAAAGTAGTTTCAAGTCATACTGTAATAATATATCATTTAAATCTAAGTACAAGACTACATCTGGGAACAGATGCATTAAGAGTTTGGAAGCTCATCGTACAACTTCAAGGACCCTGCTTCTGTTCCAAAGTCATAAGAAGCTGCTATGACCTCTTCATGTGTGTTGAGAAGGAAACCATTCAGCCGGAGGTAGCTAACAAAGGAGCTACTTAAGGTAGATGAAGGCCTGGGTTGGTGCCTGAGTATTTCAGCAGAACTTGTGAGTACTTCAAAGCTGAGGTCTGCAGTTCAAGTTTACTTGAAAATGAGTTCATTCCTTTTCTCTTGGAAGACGGCCTTGGTTTTTTATGTTTTAAAGTAAGGTCCCATTTTCTATAATACCCCAAACTGTTTCCATCCTCCAGAGCCATTGTTTTGAAGTGACTTACTGAATGATAGTCAATAATCGGGATTCCTGAAAATGAAGAAGCAAGCTATGTGCTGCTACTTCAGTCAGTTCATCAAGGTAGAGCGCAAGTCTTCAGGAGCCATTGCTCCATGCCCAGTGGTAAGAGGGCTTCTGGATTTAAAGGCTGCCACTTTCAGAGGCCAGATTTCTCAGTTTGTCAGTCTTCTGTACAAAGGAAACAAATGCTACCGTTGACTCTATTCACATGCTGGTGATTTGGGCCCCACGAGGCAATCCTGAGTTATCAATAATTGCTTTGTTAAGCAAACAGATTTTAGCAATTTCACTCCAGTAGAGTATTGCTTTCATGACATCAACCCTCAGCTCAAAGGGGGAATTAATCTGTTGTTTAGGCAACCGATATGATCTTAATGATAGCTGTTATTACTGTATGAATGTGGTCTCTTCAATAGATCAGTGTAACTCACTGCAGTCTCAGTGGATTCTTGAATTTGTAGGGGTTTTTTTTTCAATATATCATTCAAAAATTCTCATACAGGAGCAAATCTCTACTCATGGATTCAGATGATCTGTTTCGTCTAGTATCACAAATTTCCCTTTGTTGTAAGGGGGATTATAACATAATGACACAAAGATATGTAATCCATTTCCATGATGAAATTTTATAGATATCCTTTTTCCATTTCCTGTCTCTGTATGTCTCTCTGTCTTTGTCTCTCTGTATCTCTTTCTCTCTGTCTCTGTGTGTCTTTCTCTGTCTCTGTGTGTCTCTGTCTATCTCTGTCTTTCTCTGTCTCTCTGTATCTCTCTGTCTCTCCATCTCTGTGTGTCTCTCTCTCTGTCTCTGTCTCTGTCTTTCTCTGTCTCTCTGTATCTCTCTGTCTCTCCATCTCTGTGTGTCTCTCTCTCTGTCTCTGTGTGTCTTTCTCTGTCTCTGATCTCTGTCTTTCTCTGTCTCTCTGTATCTCTCTTTCTCTCCATCTCTGCATGTGTCTCTCTCTGTCTCTGTCTCTCTATAAGATACCTATAGATGAGATGGGACTTGTGAACAAATGATGTTTGGTGACAGGGGGAGAACAATTAAAGGCTATAGTTAGGACATGACAATCGGTGCTCTCCTTCTCCATGCCATTCGCAAGTGGAGGGCAGAGGGAGAAGCACAATTCATTTGTCCAGGAGACTTCCAGCGCATTGTAATCACGCCTCCCTGTCCTCCTCTGGATGTGTATGAGGTACCATCCCCAAGAAGATGTGGGCTCAGATCTCACATCAGATATTATGGGATCTATCTCTGTGACCATAGCATCTCTCTGTGCTTCCATTTCTTTGTCTGTAAAATACAGGCATTAGACTCAATAGGCTCTATGGGCCCTTTCAGCTCCAAACCTAGGAGATCCTATGATCTGCCCCCAAGTTCTTCCTCTTTCCCAGGATGATGGGTTATCACTCACACCATGGGGACTGGAGCAAGACTGAGTGAGAGGGACTGCCCAATCTCCCAGCATGGCTGCACCTGACTAGGGTGGACTATTCCTTTGCCTTTCTCCAAATGAATTAACCCCAAATGCAAGAATCCCTATCACTCTCCTGAGAGGTAGCAATGTAATGTAGCTATGTATGACAGTTTTTTGCCTATTTCTAAGCAAAAACAGTGCATGAGCTGAATAATCTTCTAGCCCCATTGTACAGTCATCAGAAATTAACTGACGTATGTTGTATATAAGTGAAGTAAATGGGTTCTTTAAATAAATGAGCATTCCTAACAATTTAGAGAAGACAATAACATTTAGAGTCATATTCCTTGACAAGTGTATGAGACACACAAAAGACAAGCCTGGATAGTGACTCAATAGAGAGCCTACTAATGGTTTTCTCTTTCAGTGTCTCTTTTCAATTGCTTCTTAAAGAGGTCTAGTTCAATCGTACATTGCCAATTTCCTTTGTCACCTAGAGTCACTTTTGTTTTAAGTCGAATACCTATGGATCTTACACACTCATCTTGAAATTGGACATCCTCTTTACTGAGAAAGCTGTGGACCATCAAAAGTAATTAAACTTTGCTTAACCTATAGAAGGGGATGTTGTACTTCAAGGTATGACCAACTATAAGTTAGTTTTAACTGACAATTTCTTAATTAGACAAGACAAGGTTTTGACTGAATGATAACAAATCATCTTGGCTTTATAGCAGAATTAGAAATAGCTTGAGAAATGTCTAGATCCTTCTGTTTCCAAATGAATGCAAATAGATTTACATGCAACTTTGGGATGTGTTTGTCCAAGGTTCAGATTAGAAGACAGAATAAGAGGTTAAAAAAGTAGAACTAATGGTTCCTAGGATCCTAGAGCCTCAAAAATATCAGAATTGCTTTAGATCAAACATTAGAGAACGGTTTGAGTGTTTCTCATTTTGTTGAAAAGTATTTGCCTCGTAAATGTTGCACATGCCTCCAGTTCCTTTTCCAATGGGAAAAAAAAATCATTCAATTTATAAAATCATTTCTAAATGATGTAAGGCACAATACCTTCAGGAGTAATCCTTGGTGATGGTAATGAAGAACCCTGTGAGACATTGGCCAGAACAGTATTTTTTATAGGGAGTAATTCACAGACTCAGGAAATCTTAGAATGAGAAGGAGCCTTGGTGGCCATCTAGTCTAATTAATACCTAAAAGGAATTTCCACTATAACATAACCAATAAATGGGCTCCTAGCCTCTGTGTGAAGACCTTCAAAGGAGAGAGAGCTCACTACCTTCTAAGGCATGCCACTCCACTTTGGCACAGCTCTGATTCAAACTAAGGCAGGTAACTCCTGGAGAGAGATTTAATAGTCAGAAATCATCATAATAATTGATATTCTACCTAGCGCTTTGAACTCTGCCAAGTATTTTACATACAAGATTTCATTTTATCCTCACAAACATCCTGGGAAGTTGGTGCTACAGGCATTACTAATTTCAATTGAACAGAAGCATGGAATCATGGAATTTGAGAATGGGAAGGGACCTTGATGGCTCTCCAAATCCTATCTGTAAAGGAATCCCTACTGTATTATGTTCTATAGTTGATCTCGAAATCTCTTCTTGAGAAATTACAAGGCAGGGAAACCCGCCATCTCTGGGGGTGACTCATTCTGTTGTTAGGTAGTTCTAATTGTTAGGGAAAAAATTTTCCTGGCTTCAAGATTACCTGGTGACAATTTTCTTCCTTTGTTCTTGATTCATCCCCACCAAAGACCAAATGGAACACTTCTGACTCTTCTTCTACAGAAATGTTCTCTGAAGCCTTAAAGGCAGCTGCCATAACCCTCGCCAGTTGATTCAGCAGCTCTGCCACCCTTTACCACACTCTTCAGCTTATCAATAGCCTGGTTAAACCTTCGTGCCCAGAACTGAACATGGTAAAGCAGCTGTAGTCTGATCAGGGCTGAGTACAGAGGAACTCTGACCTCCCCCCCCCCAAACTCTCTGTCTGTGTGTGTGTGTCACTCTGCCTCTGTCTCTGCCTCTCTCTGTATCTCTTTCTCTATCTCTGTATGTTTTTCTGTGTCTCTCTGCATCTCTTTCTCTGTCTCTATGTGTTTCTCTCTGTCTCCATCTTTCTGTATCTCCTCCCTCTGTCTCTGTCTGTCTCTCTATCTCTGCATGTCTCTCTGTCTCTGTATCTCTTTCTCTCTGCCTCTGTGTTTCTCTTTGTCTCTGTCTCTCTGTATCTCTTCTCTGTGTCTGTCTCTCTGTCTCTGTCTCTCTCTCTGTCTCTCACACACACAGGCACACACACACACACACACACACACACACACACCTGGAAGCTCTCCCTTTTTTATTGCGATCCAAGGTCACATTAAGTTTTGTTGGCTTCCACACAACACGACTAACTTATTTTGAGCCTCTGGTCAAGCAAAACCTTGTCTTTTTTCATATAAAGTACTGTCCAGCCACACCTCCCTTATCTAGTACTTCTTATGATTTTTGGGGGGGGGGGTGGAGAGGGGTACCTGATGTAATTCTTGACATTTATCCCTATTACATTTCATGTTATCAGATTTAGCCCAGTTCCCTCACTGAGCAAGGCCTTTTGAAATCCTGGTTCTATCACCTAATGTACTAGTAACATACATCTAACGTACATAGTAAGATATGTGTGTCCACATGGGTTTTCTAAAGATATAGATGTGACTTGCAAGTAGCATTTCTCGAAATCCCTGGAATCTGACCTATCCCCTTTCCAAGGAAGACTCTGATTGCTGCCTTAAGGGCAGCAGGACAGGGGTTGTGGCTAAGCACCTGTTTCTTCCCTACCTTCTCCTATGTCCAAGTGGGGTATCAGCCTAGATTTATATCTATCTGTCCTACCCAGAAATCTCTGGTCCAGAGGCATGATCATTTGAGAATAGTCAAAATCAACCTTCTTCAGTTTCCCCTAAGAGGGAAGTTAACCCTGGATACACAAAAGAGAATCAGAAATAGCAAATGGTGAGTCAGCTCACCTACCTCAACAGACCAGCAAGCAGAAATCGGAGGTTATTCAAATATTTCAGAAAATATGCAAGAGAGAATGAGCTCTTCAGATGGGACTGAGATGACCTCTGAACTCAAACAGGGCAGAGGCCCCAGCTTCGCCCAAGGGGAAATTCTACCTCCAAAGGCTAGAGATGCAAGCTAGGAATCAGGGACACGTCCAGGAGCTGGCTTCTGCTACGTTTCTGCAGCTTCCAGAGTCTTTGTACACGCTTCTCTCCCCAAAAGCTCTTGGACCAGCTCCACCCTTCATTCAGGTCCACAGCATTGAGTCATTCACTCCACAATCCAGAGTCAAGTTCTCTCCATCTGCACCGGCAGTGTATAGCAGCATACAAAACGCCCCCAGGCTTAGGTTGGAAGCCCAGTTACAATAGCATGAGTTACTTTCTGAAATGCTGTGCTAAAAATGTCACCAGATTGTATCTACAATATTCCTCTGATCTGCCAGTTTAGAAACCCTGTCAAAAACAGAGGTGAGATGTCTTGCCCCATGCCACACAGTTAGTAAGCATCAGGGATGGGATCTGAACCCTGGCCTCCTTGACTGCAAGTTCAGTATTCTACCAATCATACTTTGCTACATGTCTAAGCACCCAAAAGATCTCATGTGAGGCAACATCCCCTATAAGGTGCTCCTCTGCAATGGGCAATTTCATATAAAAATATAATGGGTCACATCCTAAGAGGTAAGCACACTGTGCCTAAAATTCTTTAGACTCATTTAAGTCAGTAGGGTCCCATTAAGTAAATTCTGCTCCAGTGAATTAAGTGACACCTTAGGGTTCTGAAAGGTTTAATGGACTTCACGTCCATCATATCTCATTAACAGTATGTTCATGCCTCAGGATTGGAGTCTGTTGGTCACAGAATGTTTTATAGTAATTTCAGTGAAAATAAATTAATAAAAGTGAAATTTAACGAGTCTTGTTATTGTTGTCAAAGTAAATATTCAAAGTCCTCTATGTTTCTGTACTCAAAAAGACAGAGGGCTCAGAAGTTAGAGAAGTAAATAGTAGCTTTGGCTCTACAACTTGGTGTTGTCTGTGGTCTTTCTGGTGGATGGGATGGGGTAGGACACAATGTGATTGTCTCTCTTTTTTTTTTTTTGCTTTTTGGAGGGCAATTGGGGTTAAGTGACTTGCCCAAGGTCCCATGGCTAGTGTTAAGTGTCTGAGGCATGTTAAGTGTCTGAGGCTAGATTTGAAATCAGGTCCTCCTGACTCCAGGGCTGGTGCTCTATTCACTGCGCCACCTAGCCACCCCTATGTGATTGTCTCTTAAGGACATTTTCTGGGCCAGGAAATGTCTGTGTGTGTGTATGTACATATTCAAAGAGTCTGTGATCTTACCCATGTGTAAATTCCCTTCAGAAATACAGATAGCAGCCTATCCCTATATAATGGAAATAATAAAGGATCAGAAGCAGAACAATCTGGGTTCAAATCCCAACTCTGTCATTTACTACCTGTGTGATTTGGGGCAAGTCTCTTTACTTCTCTGAGACTCAATTTCCTCATGTGAAAAAAAAATAGAGTTTACCTTCTGATAGGATGCCTGAACTTCAGAAGCAGGAACGAGTCACAGAGAACAGAACCATGGCTGAAGAATTTACCACCAAGCAGCCAGCCTCTCTGTACAGTAAACATTTCCATAGCTCCTGCCCTTCAGTTCTCAAGAAGCTATCAATATCACTGCTGGGATGTGGTGTTCCCAGATATTCCCTACAAGAGGTATTCTGTATTGGAAGACAGAAACTTTATTTTTAGTTGAAAAATTGTATTATTGGAATGAATCACTTGAACATTTAATCAAAAGTATGGGAAATTTAACACTAGGCATCTTGGCAGGACAAGAAAACCTGTCCAAGGCTTGAGAGAATTGTGATACAGGAATATTTCAAAGTCATTTCAGTAAGAAAGTTAATGTCTAAGTACCACCACTCTCAATTTTTTAAATGAATGGTAATATGACTTTGGGAGGTTAAAGGAATTTAGAATTTTCTGTTCACCAATCTGAAATGCCTGTCAGGGAGTAATCCCTATTAAATCCATTGAGGCTGTGGGTTTTCCATAAAATCACAACGTATAGGTTTATTCTACAATGTTTAATATGAGGCACAAATATCAAAGATCACATTTTAAAGTTATAAAATTGAGATTGTAAAGGACATAAAGAAATGTGTGCAAAATCCAGCTGGATATTCAAGGCTTTTTTTTTCTTTTTTTCCTTTTCTTTCTTTTTTCTAATCTTTCTTTTTCTCTGTTTCTTTTCCTCTCTTCTTTCCTCTCTGTATTCTTCCTTTCTTTCCTTCTTTTTCTTCTTTCCCTTCCCTCTCCTTCCCCTTCTTTATTTTTCCTTCCTTCCTTTTTTCCCTCTTCCTGCTACTCCTTCCTTCTTTCTTTTATTTATTGATTTTTTTCCTTCCTTTCTTTCCTGCTTATTCTTCTTTCTTTTTTTCTTTTTTAAGCAAACACATCACTCACATTCTGTGGGCACTAAGCCTCCATGTCAAATGTTACCTTCCACAACAGGCCCAAGGCAAAAGTGTGGGAAAGAACTTGAACTGAACCAAAGGAATTTCAGTCTCTATATTCCAGATTGACCCTGGCAAGTACCTTCCATGACTCTGTATTACAGCCAAAAGAAAATGTAAGTATTTTTTAAAGTGTCAGAAATGTCAAATAAAATATTTGCTAAAAATACTGGAAATTAATATGAATTTGGCTTCCAGATAAAAAAATTCATGCTTTCACAGTGAAACAAAAATTAATCAACATACATTTATTCTGAAGGCTAACAATGTGACTATAGTTTATTCTTTAAATAGACTTTTCTCTCTCTCTCTCTTCCCTACCCACCTTTTTTTATCTTCTCCTAGATAATATTTGTGTATACATAAACAGAATTCATTCCACAAATATTTACTGAATTGCTACCATACACACAGTACAAATCTTTACATCTTTAACTATCATATATATATACACACACACACACACACACACACACATGCATTATATACTTCCATGTACATATGCATGCATTGCATTATTTTGGGAATAGGTAGATCTCCCATTTGACAGTTACAGGAGTCAAGCAGGATCCATCAATTTTCTGGAACCTTGACTCTTAGGGACTTGTTCCTGCCCTCATGAAGTCATGAGGGGTTTCAAGGTTCCAGCTTTCATGTTTCCTATAAGAGTTAGGAAGGTAACTATGGCATGAAGGCAAAATTTCTATCCATCTTCTGACGTTAATTAAGGGTTACTTGTCATTTTGGTGTAATTGCTATTGCTTCGGCGGGGTGGGGGGGGTGAGGGGGGGGACACATTCTACCAGTCCTGATGACAACCAACTCATCCATGCCTTCTCAGAATATCACTTTGATGGGAACTCAATGGCCATCTAACCCAACCCTTACCTCATCAAGAATTCCTTCTATGAGGTGGCTACATGGCACAGTGAATAGAGCACCAGCCCTGGAATCAGGAGGACCTGAGTTCAAATCCAGCCTCAGACACTTAACACTAGCCATGGGACCATGGGCAAGTCACTTAACCCCAATTGCCCTGGCTTCCTCCCTCCAAAAACAGAAACAAACAACAAACAAACGAAAAGGAATTCCTTCTACAAAATGTCCAACAAGTGGTTATCCAGCTTTTACTATAAGACCTCCAGGGTTGGGGAGCCCACTGTCTCCCAAGGCCATGTATTTGGACAGCTCTAATTATTAGTAAGCACTTCCTTATATCAACCTTATATTTGATTCTTTACAACTTCTACTATCTGGGACCAAAGAAACAAATCTAATTTATCTTCCATGTGACAGTTCTTTAAATAGTTAAATGTTCATGTGCCCCATGAGCCTTCTTTTCTGTAGGTCAAATATGCTCAGTTCCTTCTGCTGATCCTAATATTCACTTAACTCAATGTCTTTGACCATCCTGGTTGCTCTCCTCTGCATGGCTTTCAACTCGTCAATGTCCTTCTTAAAATATGACTGAAAACTGAAAACAATACCCCAGATGGGATCTGACCAGGGCAGAGAACATAAGAGGAAGATTACCTCCTGATTCCTGGAAGCTGGACCCTACTTAATGCAATTAACTTTCTTGGCTGCCATAGAATACTACTAATTCAAACTGAATTAACTGCTGACAAGCCAGGGCAATTAGGTGTTGTAGTAGCAGCTAGAGCACCAAGCCTAGAGTCAGGGAGAATCATCTTCCTTAGTTCAAATCTGACCTTAGACACTTAGTAGTTGTATGACCCTAGGCAAGTCACTTAACCCCGTTTACCTCATCTCATCTGTAAAATGAGCTGGGGAAGGAAATGGCAAACCACTCCAGCATCTTGACCAAGAAAACCCCAAACAGGGTCAGAAAGAGTCAGACACAACTGAAAATGACTGAACATCATTTGCCACATCTTCCCTATTTTGTCTTCATTAAGTTAATTTTTTTAATTGATGTATAAGACTTAATTTATCCCTATGCAATTTCATGTTATTGAGTTCAGCCTAATGGTCATCTGTTAAGACATTTTCCAATTCTATTTCTATCTCCCTTCTTAAGATATGCTATCCTCTTCCATAGAATATCAGCCAGCTCACTGAAAGTCTTCCATGTGCTGTAATATGATTTTTTTAATTGGAACTGTGCTCTCATTGGTTTTATTTGCATGTGGTAAGGAACTCTTATCAATGCAGTACATTGTCTACTTGGCAATTTATAGTCTCAGAGCATCACCAGAGGCATTGAAAGATTAAGTAACTTTCTGAGAGTCACATATCATGTACCAGAGGTGGGACTTGAATACAGGTTATTTTGTTTTTGTTTTTGTAATTCCAAAGCTGACTCTCTAGTCATTGTACTATCCTGCATCTCTTTAGAAGGCAGAAGTTATAAATATATCACTTGAGCTATTCATTTATTGACTAGCATTCTCTACATATGGTATAAATCATGTGGATGTCCTTGACAATGTCTTTTCCATCTCTTTGAATGACCAAGTAAATTTAGTAGTAACTAACCATAATCTATTTGAGATCACTATTTACCCTTTCATTTCCCTTTGGTTATTGGCATTTCCCCCAAGTTTATTGTATTCCATAACTTGATGCCATATAGTATCAATGGTAGAATATTAAAAGTAAGGACATTTCTGCAGCAGCAAATAGTTGGGGGTTATTGAAAGTCCCATTCAATTTCTCAAAATATATCATAGCCCGATCTCTTTTTTTAGTTCACTGCCTATTCTGAAGGTCTGTCCAAGGTCCTGGTGGACTAAACTAAAGGCTGTGGGTGTCACTGAGGAGACTATAAGGCATCAGGGCTTAATGCCCATAGTGCTATTGAAGGTCTTTGAAACAGAGAAGCCTACCTTCTCTTGCAATATACATTATATTCAAGAAAGTTAGGGCAAACTTAGGAGAAGTCCATTGAAAATTTCTCTTCAGCACCAGCAACAAAGACAGAAATGGTTCCATGTCTGTAACTGAATTAAAAGAGCACTGGACTTGGAATCTGAAATTGTTGCTGTTGTTGTTCAGTCATCCAGTCATGTATGACTCTTCATGATCCTATGGACTCATTTTTCCCATGAGGTTTTCTTGGAGTGGTTTGTCATTATCTTCTCCAATGAATCACCTTTCCTTTCTTTCTTTCTTTCTTTTTCCTTCTTTCTTTTTTCTTTTTCTTTCCTTCTTTCTTTCTTCCTTTCTTTCTTCCTTCCTTCCCTCCTTCCTTCCTTTCTTTTTTCTTTCTTTCTTTCTCCTTCTTTCCTTTCTTCTTTCTTTCTTCCTTCCTTCCTTCCTTCCTTCCTTCCTTCCTTCCTTCCTTTCTT
>NW_027185797.1:10725510-10732344 GCF_028583685.1 Petaurus breviceps papuanus | reverse complement strand
CTTTCTTCCTTCCTTCCTTCCTTCCTTCCTTCCTTCCTTCCTTCCTTTCTTCCTTCCTTCCTCCCTCCCTCCCTCCCTCCCTCCCTTCCTTCCTTCCTTCCTTTCTTTTTGTCAAAAGATCTGGATTCAAGTTTCAGCTCTTCTATTTACTATTTCTGATATCTTAGACAAGTCACTTCTATCCACTCTGGGCCTTAATGTTCTTATCTGTAAAATGCTAAGACTGAGCAAGGTGACCTTGAAAGTCTCTTCTTATTCTAGATCCTATGATTCTACTTTTGAAATAAATTAATTAAATTCAACATGCATTTATTAAGAGCTTTCAATGTGCCCAGTAACTGTGCTGAGGATGCAAAGACAAAAAATGAAAATTCTAACTTTCTTAGGTGAACCAACATGTGCCAAACTAAGCAATGAAAAATTATAGTTTATATATGTGAGTGTTTTCATGCGTGTGAGGGTGTGGGGGTATATACACACATGCATTTAAATGTGTATATACACATATAATGTGTCTGTATATGTATGCACGCATGTGCATGCATGTATTGTATATATTTTGTGCATGTATATTATGTATCTATATGTACATATATACATACACACATATAATACATACATATGTGTGTATAAAAATAACAGTTTGGCAGATGAGAGCCAACAATTGAGAGGACCAAAAAAGATACTATATAGATAAAGAAGAACAAAATCTTATTATGTCAATATGGGAAAAGACAGTAGTGGAAAATGCTTGTCTTTTAACTACTTCTGATGATTCAAATAAAAATTCCTCCTTACAAAACATCTCATGATGAAATAGCACCCATATCTGAGTGGTAATGAGGAAAGAGGGAAAAAAGTTTTTGATTTTAAGTTTCTGGAAATATAAAAACTGGAGAATAGGGGCGGCCAGGTAGCACAGCGAGTAAGAGCACCAGCTCCAGTGTTGAGAAGACCTGGAAATCGAATCCCAGGCTCAGACACTTAGCACCCACCCAGAAACACCTGGCCGTGTAACCTTGAGCAAGTTACTTAACCGCAATTGCTTAGGGGTGGCCAGGTGGCTCATCGAGTAAGAGCACCAGTTCCAGTGTCGGGAAGACCTGGATCAAATCCGGGTTCAGATACTTAGCACCACACCCAGAAATAACTGGCAGTGTAACCTTGAGCAAGTTACTTAACCCTGATTGCTTTTAAAAAAAAAACAACTGGAGAATAGTTTTAAAATAGGTACCTATGTATAATTCCAAATTACCTTCTGAAAAACAATTTGGAATTATATACAAAAAGTTACTCAACAGTGCATGCTCTGATCCAGCTGAACCACTGCTAGGCCTACACCCAAAAGAGATGAAAATGAGGAAAGGTACTTTATGTATATCTACTTTTGTGGGGGCAAAAAAACTGAAAACTAAAGAGAGGCCCATCAATTGAGGAACAGCTGAATATACTGCAGTATACCAAGGTAACGAAGTATTCTTGTGCAAGTAGAAATGAGGAAAAGAGTGATTTCAAAAAGATACAAAAAGTTTTCTATGAACTGATACAGAATAAAGTAAGTAGGCCCAGAAGAACAATTTATATTCTATAATAACAATATTGTAAAAATGAACCAGTTTTGTCTTTTATAAACTATTGGAGAATGAAATTAGCAGAATCAGGAAAACAAATTATACAGCAGCACTGAAAAAAAAAACACCTTTGAAAGCTATGAGAAGAATAATGCTTCATGATTCCAGGACTGATGAAGAAACATGCTTTGCAGTACAGTTGTGACAAGATATAGGATGCTTAATGAGACACACAAATATAAATGGATAGACAGACAGACAGATAGGTAGATAGGTAGGTAGATAGATAGATAGATAGATAGATAGATAGATAGATAGATAGATAGATGGATAGATAGATAGATAGATGATAGACAGATGGACGGATGGACGGATGGATGGATGGATGGATGGATGGATGGATGGATGGATGGATGGATGGATAGATGAATAGAGAGACAAAGAGATGATGATGATGGACAGACAGATAGATGGAAAGACAGGAGAGAGATGAATGGATAGATAGATGTAAATTGAGATATTAAAGTATAGATTAGATATAGATGGAAATAGGTGTGATACAGACAATACAAATAAAAATATAGGCATAGAGTTTATATACAGCCATTGAGGGAATTTGTTGTGCTTGGCTGAATATTTGGTACAAGGAATTTGTTTTTTCTTTTCTTTTTAGTGAGATAGGAAATGGGAGAGAGAGAAACTAGATTCCTGCCAAATAAAATGTAGAGAGGTGGGGACGGTCCTCCAAATGTGGAATGCCTGTATGCACTTTCCAATGAGGTCACTGTATGATTAATTTTACATAATTGTTTTACTGTGTTATTAGAGAATTCCAAGGAGTGAGAATAATTATAAATATTTGTAATATAAAAAGAAAACACATCCACAAAACTTTTTAAAATAAAAATATTTTCTATCACACAAAGTGAAAATTAAACCTTTTAATTATGAAGCATCAAAAATAAAGCAAAAAATGTACTTATGTAAAAAAAATTGAAATCACACCTATAGCAGAAACATGTTCTTAAGTTCTGGGGGGTTACTACAATAATTGGAGGTGCCTGCCCCAACACCCACTAAGTTGTAAAATCCTTAAGAACATGAATAATAGTCTTAAATCCCTTGGTTTTCTGAGTAATAGTGTAATGCCATCTAGAACTATTCTTCAGAAGTAAAACTCTCACACACAAAAATAAATAAGTACTTTAAAAAACCTAATCTATCAAAAATTTGTATTTCTTTCTTTCTTTATTATTCTTGTATTTCTTTAGTTAAAATACAAATTCACAATTTAATTAGCAACAATTATGTGGACTACAGTTTTGATTTTGCCATTCAAAACAGTTTTTGAAGGTACAGATAGCTGTATTATTTTCTCCCATTGCAAGTCAAGATATGCAATGCCAAGCAAACCATGATTAAGAAAATGAGTTTTGCTTTTAATCAATTAGATTAAAAAGTTGGCACATGATGCTTTTAGCTCCTCAAAATAATTGCAGAATAAAGAAAAGGTAGTTTAATTTTTAGCACACTGAGACAATAATCAGAAAGTAATGAAAATAGAAATCCTTGGATGGGCAACTAGTAACAAACCTATGCAAGATATAGAGTTAATTCCTACATACTTCCAAAATTAAATATTTAATGAGTCAGTGACAATTTTATTTTTCCTTAATAGCACACTTCAATTAGAATAGAGTTGCATTCTGGACATTCAACTATCAAGATAGTTATCTTCTTTTTCCCTTGTTTCCCAAATAATATCCAAGTAGAAAAGTGAACATGCACAGAGGAAAAGGGATAATTTTTAATTTATCATATATTATTATATAATACTATATTATTATATAATTATTTTATTATATATCATACATATAAAAGTTATACATACACACATAAGCACACATACATACACATGCAACATATATTGAATAGTCTGGTATATTTTTAATTTATTAATACATTTGTTTTGATACATGATACTTTCCAACAAACAATCAAATAAATCTATTTACAAAATATGCTTCTGAAAATAAACTAAATTGCCAAATGTTAACAGAAAGTAAAAGGGGCACCTTTAGAGGGATGGTACTAATATGACCATTGGAATTAATCAGTTTTATTGCTTCCCTTTTATGGACTTGATTTATATTGTTGTTGTGACTATCTACTCTGTTATTTCTACGTTTCTCTGACTTCTTCATGTTCATTATTTCTGATAGTGGAGCAATTTTCCATTTAGATTTATAGAACATACGAATTGCTGTAATATATGGTAGATACATCCTTTGCCCCCATTCTTTGATTACTTGGGGATACAGCTTAGTAGTGGTATCACTGGGTCAAAGAGTATGGAGAGTGAGACAACCAGGCACAGTTCCAAATTGCTTTCCAGTACGGTCAGACTAATGCCCAACTCCAACAACAGTGTACTAGGGTATCTTTTTTTCCCATAGCCCTTCAAGCATTTGTTGTGTTCCATTTTTTTTACTACATTCATTTGTGAGGGAAAAAAAACTTTTAAATTTTATGTAATCAAAATTATCCATTTTATTTTATATGGTTCTTTTGTTCTGTCATGAACTTTTATCCTCAGACCCAGACATTAATTTCTTCTCTGTTCCTTTAATTTATTTTTTTATTTTAAAAAACATTTTATTTTTTTCAATTACATGTAAAAACAACGTTCCTTTAATTTAACATGAAGTTTTGATCTAAACCTTAATTTCTGACTGACCCTTGTCCAGTTTTCCCAGCAGTTTTTGTCAAATAGTGAGTCCTTTCCCTCAGTAACTGGTGTCTTTTGATTTATTAAACACTATAATACTATGTTTGCCTTTCAATGTTGTCTACCTAATATTTGACTGATCTCTTTTTTTTTCAACCAGTACAAAATTGTTTTGAAGCAATCTTCATAGTAGTTTCAGATCCTCCTTTTTTTCTATTACTTTTGAGATTTTTGACTTTTCATTCCTTTGTATGAATTTTGTTGTTATTTTGTAAACCAAGATAGTGTCCTTTTTTTTTTTTTTTTGCTTTTTGGAGGACAATTGGGGTTAAGTGACTTGCCCAAGGTCACATGGCTAGTTTTTTGTTTTTTCTTTTTTAAGTGTCTGAGGCCAGATCTGAACCCAGCTCCTCCTGACTCCAGGGCCAGTGTTCTATTCACTGTGCCACCTAGCCACTCCTAATAGTGCCCTTCTATTAAAGAATGACTAAACAAATTGTGGTATATGCATGTAATGGAATATTATTGTACCATGAGAAATGATGAAATGGACAATTTTCAGGGAAATTGGGAGTATCCATCTCTCACCTCTCTCCCTCCATGTCTCCTTCCCCCCCATTCAAGGAGTCAGAAAATCCTGGTGCTTGTTCCTTAACCATAATGATTGTAATGATGTATGATTTCATCTCAATCCCCATAGTGAAATATGTGGTTAGGCTATTGATTATCTTGTATCATAACTACAGCAGCTTTATCCCCACCACTCTTCCCTGCCTCAAGAGATGAAAAGGGAAAGAAAAAAAGCAACCAGCATCTGTCGATATGTTTGTGCAGTATTTGTTCATTGTTACATCTTTTACATGTGATTATGTGTGAAGAGATAGAACTAAGAGAAAGGAGGAAGATAGGATTGATTTAGGAGGTAAGGTAAACAGTTATATGTGTTCTGGAATCAGATGGATATAGCTAAAGGTTCATGGTTTAGAATTTGAGGTGAGGATGCATAGAGTGAAAAAGTAAAATACATATTTTTTTCTGCTTGGCATTTAAAGCCCCTCCTGGATCAATCCTACCTTTCTTGATTGAGCTCATATTATTCCCATTAGCATATTCTACCACTAACCCAAGGTCCTTACACTTATCTCTTCTGCATCACAACTTTCCCCATCATGCTTTCCCCAATATAGTTTCATGTCTTGGTTTGGCATAAGAAATTAAAAGGGAATTTGCCTGCTACTTCTACGGAAATTATTCTCTCAAAGATCTACCTCAGTCATGAGGTGACACAGATGACACAGAATATGTTTTAAAACTCAGAAATCCATAAAATGTATGTATAGTATTGCATAATAGCCACCCAAACTTTATAATACAGTACTATAAACACCCCATAAAAGAAAAAGAAAAAAATTCAGGAGGGCGGAGTCAAGATGGCAGAGTAGAAGCAGGACCTCCCAGCGGCTCCGGCTTCCCCCTTCCCCAATCCATGTAAAAAGGGGACTCTGAACAAACTTTGGAGCTGCAGAACCCACAAAATGACACAGAGAAGCTAACCTCCCACTGAGGACAGCCCAGCAGGCTGGCAGAAATCAGCCAGCGCAGCACTCTGGGAGCCGAGGCTTTTGTCCCAGGGTGGGCCTGACCAGCCACTGGCCCCAAGGGACTCCAGATTAGCAGCAGCTGTGGCCATTTCCAGATTTATCAACACATAGATGCAGACAAAGCAAGAAGTCAGTGCAGTCTGGACTTTGGGACCCAGTAAGTGGGAGTGCTTGGCTTTTGCTCCCGCGCGAGAAACCGCTGAGACACCAGCACAGCCAGCCAGTCCTACTTGGCAGCTTCAGTTCAGGGCCTGCAGAGTGTAGGGGGACCAAGCTACAGTCTGAGGAGTAATCGCTCTTGCTTTAACCTGCTTGGATCTGGATTTCAGTCTAGGGTAGAGATCCTGGGGTGTGTGTCCAGCTTGCCAGAGTGTGTGGAGACTGCAGAGAGGGCACCCATCTAATACCTCCAGCAGCTGAAAAAAACCCAGCGTTTGGGACGAAAGCTCCCCTGTCTGGTGGCAGCGTCCTATTGTAGCAAAAAGCCCAGGGGTCAAGTGACTGAGGGGTGACATGAACAGGCAAAGGAAACAAAGCAGACAAAAGATTCCAACATTAGACTCCTATTTTGGGGACAAAAAGGAGCAAAGCATGGAACAGGAGGAAGACAGTGAAGTCAGAACTCCTGCACCAAAAACTTCAAAGGAAAATATGAGCTGGTTACAGGCCATAGAGGACCTTAAGAAGCAGATAAGAGAAGTGGAGGAAAAATGGAGAAGAGAAATGAGAACAATGCAAGAAAATTACAAAATGAGAGTCAACAGCCTGACTGAGAAAAATCACACCTTAAAAAAATAGACTAACTCAAATGGCAAAAGAGGATCAAAAAGGCAATGAAGAGAAGAATGCCTTAAAAAGACAAATTTGCCAGATGGAAAAAGAATCTGAAAAGCTCAATGAGGAGAATCATTGCTTCAGAATTAGATTGGAGCAA
>NW_027185797.1:10708115-10720510 GCF_028583685.1 Petaurus breviceps papuanus | reverse complement strand
TATCTCATGGGAAAAACCACTGACCTGGAAAATAGATCCAGGAGAGATAATTTAAAAATTACTGGACTCCCTGAAAGCCATGATCAAAGTAGGAACCTAGAAATCATCCTCCAGGAAGTTCTCAAAGAAAACTGCCCTGATGTTTTAGAACCAGAGGGCAAAAGCGAGGTTGAAAGAATCCACTGATCACCTCCTGAAAAAGATCCCAAAAAGAAAACTCCTAGGAATATTATAGCCAGTTTCCAGAATTCCCAGATTAAGAAAAGAATATTACAAGCAGCCAGGAAGAAACTATTTGAATATTGTGAAAACACAATCAGGATAACCCAGGATCTGGCAGCTTCTACATTGAGGGATCGAAGGGCCATGGAATATGATATTCTGGAGGTCAAAGGAGCTGGGATTAAAACCAAGAGTCACCTACCCAGAAAAACTGAGTATCATGTTTCAGGGGAAAATAAGGTTATTCAGTGGAATAGAGGACTCTCAAGCATTCTTGCTGAAAAAACCAGAGTTGAATAGAAAATTTGACATTCAGATACAAGAAGCAAGAGAAGCATGAGAAGGTAAACAGGGAAAAGAAATCATAAGGAACTTATCAAAGTTGAACTATTAACATTCCTACATGGAAAAACAATAATTGTAACTGATGAAACTTTTCTCAGTAGTTGAAGGGAATATATATATATGTGTGTGTGTGTGTGTGTGTGTGTGTGTGTCTATATATGAGGGTATATGGGCATATGAATACATATGTGAATGTGTATATATATGTTTACAGCTACACATAGATAGAGGGCACAGGACCAATTTAATAGGAATGGATGATACTTAAAAAAAGTAAAATTAAGAGGTGAGAGAGGAATATAATGAGAGGAGATGGGGAGAGACAGAATGGGGTAAACTATCTCATAAGAGGAGGCAAGGGAAAATGGTTACAATGGAAGGGAAGAATAGGAAGGCAAAAGGGAATGGGTCAACCTTATTCCCATTGAATTTGGCTTGAGGAGGATATGAAATACACACTAAATAGTGTATCTCACCCTTTGCATTAGCCACACATGTACAACCTATACTGAACTGCTTATCTTCCCAGTAAGGGTAGGTGACAAGGGAGGAGGGGAATGAATCTGGAATTCAAAGTTTTAAAATCAAATATTCAAATATATATATATATACATATATATACATACACACACTGTTATTAATACTATTTTACATGTAATTGGAAAATAAGATATACAGGCACTGGGGCATAGAGATCCACTGGAAGAGTCAAAAGGGGTATGGGAGAAAATATGGGAGAGAGCAGATTGGAGGAAGGGATATCCTGTGGGACTGCTATTTTGGGGCAGTAGGGGAAAAACGGGGAGAAAATTTGTAACTCAAAATCTGGCGGAAATGAATGATGTAAATCAGAAGTTAATAAAGCATTTGAAAAAAATAAATTCAGACTTCTCTGGTATCGAAGGGAGGATCAGAAAATTTTATGCCGTTTTTCCAGATGGGGATGGGTGCTGTGCCCCTAACCCCCATGATGTGGAATGGATAACTGTAATTTTTGACCCCCCCCCCCAATCTACATTCCATCTTCCTGCTCAATGCCTTTGCAGCAGCTGGTCCCAAGGTCAGGGTCACAGTTGCCTGTTCTCATATTCCTTGTATCTTTCAAGGTTCGCTTCCAGTGGTGCTGCCAGTGGGAAACCTTTACTGATCCCCCTAGTTAGCACCCTCTCCCATCTCAGATTATGGGAGACACTGGCACAGGACCACCCAGAATAGTATGCCCGCATCAAAGAAGGTGCTGTACTCTGTGAGCAAAGCAGAATTGCAGTAGCTCAAAAAAAAAAATGCAAGATGCACAAATTTAGAGACATCTCCACTCCAAATTTTCTTTTTTATATATAGATTATTAATTCACCTTTATTTTATTCTATGTTCTGACCCCTGAAGATCTCAAGTCTTTTTTTTTCCTTTTTGGAGGACAATTTGGGTTAAGTAACTTGCCCAAGGTCACACAGCTAGTTTTGTGTTGCTTCTCTGGCCAGATTTGAACTCAGGTGCTCCTGACTCCAGGGCCAGTGCTCTATTCACTGCACCACCTAGCCACCCCACCACTCCAAATTTTCATTGGACTCTTTGTGCCCAATTTGTGGTAGCACCTTCTGAACTCATATTGGTCTGACCAGTCACAGTCAAACACACTGTAGCTTGGTTATTTTAGTCCTCTTCTAGGATGAAGGACAACAACCATCTCATATTTAGTTATCTTTTGCAAGCTGTCCCTCCCAAAAGCCAATAGAATGTAAACCTTCCCCCTTGAGGTCAGGGAATGTTTCACTGTATTTATTCCTCAAAACTTGACAAAGTAGGTACTTAAATGCTTATTTAAGTGAAATGAATTTTAACCTCCTGAAGGGCTTAATGTAATACTAAATTTCACTGAAACTTTGTAAAGGTTCATTTAAATTATTCATTGTTTGTAGATTTTCTCAGAATACTGGAAGATCACTCATCTGTTATTACCCACCACCCACCCTTAGTAGAATGTAAGTATTTGGGGTGAAAGTCCTTATTTTCTTTTGTCTATGCATACCTGAGAGTCAGTGTGCTCTAGCAGCAACAGCTGACTATGGAATCTGGAAGACCAGAGTTCCAATTTTGCCTCTGAAACATACTGCTTCTGTGACACCAAGCAGGACAGTTTACTTCTCAATATCTTCAGCCAATGCTCTAAGACTATAAACTATAGAATAGTTGTAAAAAGGTCTTCGGTACATCATTGTAATTGCAGCTCTGGAAGGGGTTGGGGGAAAGAGTGTAGCACAATGGCTTAAACACAGTAGGAGTTTAATGAGTGTTTGTTGAATTTTCTCTTATGTGATGTCTTGACACTATCGAGTGAAAACCATGAGAGGGCAAATAATGGATCAAAGGGAGCTAACATACACACTGGGAGTAATCAAGCTGGCAATTATAAGCACTTCCTAAAATCTTTGTAAGGTTTTAATGTTGGTTCCTTGTTTATAACGATAGCTAATCCATTTTGCAAGTTAGAGCTATATTTGCCACTTAATATACCACCCTTAGAAAATCATAAAAATATTCAACAATTTTTCTTTGGATTTTGTGGGAAGAAAAGGAATTCATAAAGTTACATAGTATGGAAAATATGCATGCAGCTCTTTTATGGGTTTCCCTCATTTTCTCCTCTTCACCCATCAGTTATCCTGAACCTGAAAGACTGATGATTGGTGTTTTGAGAGACAGGCTTATACTGGCTTCAATGAATTTTTAAAAAATTAAATTTAAATGCAATTTTTCAAAGATACGTGTTGGACCTTTGTGCCTTTTAAAGAGGTCAAGGTCAAGACACTTAGAAAAAGACCTTTCCCTGTGAGATCAAAAGAGGAAGTCTGTTAACATGATATATTTCCTCATTCCTTTTCTCTTAAATTTTCTAGTAAAAGTTGTAGCAATGAAGAGTAATGGTGGTGAAAGGGAAGGGAAGGGAAGAAAGGGGATAAAGGAAAGGAAGAAAAGAAGGAAAGGAAGGTACCCATATTGTATGCTGTTATCACAGCTTTTTGCTTCTGTTTTTCCAATATAGGCATGTATATATACATATATGTATGTAGAGAGAGAGAGTTAGTTAGTTAGTTAGTTAGTGCTAATATAAAAATGATCAAATAATCAAGATGGTCAAACTCTCACCCCTGCCACCTAGCCCCTACTGTAGCTATACAGATGGAACTCACAACCATGAATTTCAAGGAAGGGAGGGTCCAAGTAGCTTTATATCAAGCACATATAATGCTACCTTAGAGTTCCCTCTCAAAACAATATGGTCATTGGACACTGCAGTCAATCAAGAAAATTACAAAGAGATGTCAGATGAGGTTAGAGTCTAAAAGCGAATGTCAAAGCTATATAAAGGGGCTCTGTAATGGGAGTAGTCTAGTGGTCTGGGCCACCAGGAAGTGCTTCTTCAGGGAAGACAAAGGAGATGTTTCCTTGTTGAGTCACACAGAAAAAAAAACCGTTCAGACAAAATTAGAGATAATTGCAAACAGCTCTTCACTGCAGACACAGCCTTACTCTAGGAACTAATAATAATCATGGTTATTACACACTGAGTGTTAACTTTTTGGTTTTCATTTTCATTTGAAGATCTCAAAATGCTAGAGTGGAGAATGAAAAGGAGACAAGCAGATCAAAGGGGATCAAAACAATTGGAACTTCAGGTGTCATAGTTAGTATCAAAGGAAATCAAAAAACTCACAAGGAACTCAATAATTGTTAGCCTCGTTTAAAAAAAAAAACCTACAAGATGCCAAGAAGGCAGAGTAAAACAGTATTTAGACTCTGCATTTTCTCCACTATCTTATTTTCTTTTGTTTCAAAAATGCAACCTTTAAGAGAAGAAAAAAAGTTCCCTTTAACTTGTTGCCCATTTTACCAAACTCCTATATGAGAGGGCCACACCTGCTGCTTGTATTTTCTCACCATCCTCTCTCTCCATTATCTACCAGATTTTTAAAAAAAAATGGTTTCTGGTTGTTTTCATGGTGGTGATTTGCCTGCTACTTCTACTGAAATTATTCTCTCAAAGATCTACCTCAGTCAGGAGTTCTTAACCTTTTTTGTCTTAACTACACTGTTTTGGCAGTCTAGTGAGGTATAGCAACCCCTTCTCAGAATAATAATTTTAAATGCATACAATAAAATTCATAGGATTACAAATGAAACCAATTATGTTGAAATATAGATATCAAAATTAAAAACAAAGTTCCCAGACCACAGCCCACAGACCTCAGATTAAGAATCTCAATCCTACTTGCTAAGGAGCCAGTGTGGTATGGTGGGGATGTGTTCTAAGTAGGTCAGTACCAAGAGATGAAGTTTCCCATCTTGCTTCTGTCCCGTCAATTTCTCTGGCGTGTTGATCAAATCATTAGTGAAAATCTGTAGGTGGTATGGACCAAACTGTTTCTCTTACTCTGTATGTATCTTATTTTATTTAATTAAAAACGTTATTCTAAGAAGGGGTCCATTGGCTTCATCAGAATGCTAAAGATGTTCGTAAAACATACTAGAAAAAAAAAGATGAGAAGTCCTAGAATATCTTTCAGATTTTAGACCCCAGATCTGAAATATATATATGATTCTATGTACTTTTATTTTGCTTTTTGGAGAGCAAATGGGGTCAAGTGACTTGCCCAAAGTCACACAGCTAGTAATTGTGTTAAGTTTCTCTGGTCAGATTTGAACTCAGGTGCTCCTGACTCCAGGACCAGTGCTCTATTCACTGAGCCACCTAGCCACCCCATTCTATGTACCTTCTAAGCCAAATCTCAACCTTTTCTCAGTCCCAGACTCTTTGACCTCTTGTAGAAATTTGATACAAGTCATTGCTGAATTTAAAACAACTTTCAGAGTCGTGTTGTCATTTTTGATGCCCAATCGATTGAATGTAGTTTGACAAACAGTTTTTGAGAGGCATTATTAAGGACAAGAGTGGGTAGAGAATTGACCTCAGAGTCAAGAAGACATGAATTCAAGTTTTACCCCTCACTGGGAGCCCCCAATGCCAATGGAATCACAGTTTTAGTCAAAAATAAAAATATTTATTCATCACTGATTATAGACAAGGCACTGTGCTAGATTCTGGAGAGACAAAAATAAAAATGGCATTCCCTATCTTAAGGGAGTTTACATTTTCCTCAGAGAATATGTCATACAACACAAGTAAATAATTGTACAATGATAATTAAATACAAGGAAAGTTGAGAGGGAAAGAGCACTAAAAAAAATGGATGAACAACAGAAATCATCCTGAGGTTTGCGAAATACTTGACTTGTTATTTCCTTTCATGATAATGACAACCCTATAAGGTAGCTGTTACTATCCTCATTTTATAGATGAGGAAACAGAGATTTGGAAAGGCTAAAGACTTGCCCACGTCATATAGATAGATCTTTAGTGACTGAAGTACGAGTTAAGCTGAGGTTTTCCTGTCTCTCAGTCTAGCACCCTATCCACTGTGCCACCTAGTTGGATTTTCATCTCCCTATCTCCAAAATTTCTGCCCCAAATAATGCAGCCCTGTAGTCCATGATTGTCTTGTTATTTTTGGCTACTGGTCCATATCACTAATTCATGTTAAGCTTGCAGGTTACTAAAACCCCCAGATCTTTTTATCAGTAATTGTATCTATGACTTCACCATCTTATATTTATAAAGCTAGTGTGTGTGTGTGTGTGTGTGTATACCCAAGTATTTGTTGTTATTCTTCAGTCATTAATTATGTCCAACATTTGTGACCCTATGGCCAATGTCATGCCAATACCATCCTTGGGGTTTTCTTGGCGGAAGTATTAGAGTGGTTTGTCATTTCCTTCTGCAGCGAATTAAGGCAAACAGAGGTTAAATGACTTGCCTAGATTTGGGTGTCAGCCAGACTAGCATAGAGTTCTAGATCAGCAATCTTCTGGACCAAGACATAAACTCACCCAAGGCCTTGACCACACTGATAAGTGAAAAGGCAATGAAAAAACTTTGTGAAGTCTGAGCTCACTCTTCCCAGGCACCAAGGTTTTATAAGGAAGAGTATATCCCAAGGAGTTAGGGGAAAATGTTTTGTATCAACAAAGTGTCTTTTTGTAAGCTACTCAGTGTTAGGTGGTTAAATGGAACTGGGGCACAAAGTATTGATGGCTTACTGTGGAGGGAGACAGACAAACAGGAATGGAGGCTAGAGTCAATAACACAGAGAAAGACAATTCCAATCCCTCCGAGGTACCCCAGAACCCTGAAGGGAAATGTAGCTAGTTTCACTCTGAAAAAAAAAAGTGAGTTTAAAGCATAACTATATAATGATGAATATATTAGACATCACATTAGCTTACCTTTGTGTCCTTTGTCAGTTCCATAAAATCTGTGTGCTGGTCAGTCAATATTAAGAATCATGGAAAATTGTTTGAAATTGATCACACGAGCAAAAACTTGTCTGTTTATTGGCCAAAAATCAATAATTTAGTCATTGAAGGTGCCCAGTAATTATGATCAATTCATTGTAAATCTATCCCAGTAAAATAATTTTCATTTATATTCTCAGATGTCTTTTCTTCAATATATGTATTTTTTTCAGTATTGTGCAAAATGAATAATTGGATAAAAACCAGGAAGTTTAAAGGGTCACACAAGTAAAAATATTCAGAACCAAATTTTGACAATTAAAAAAAAATCCACAAACTTATTTGAGTAATAAACCCCGAGCTATTAAATGATAGGTTATATAAAGTACTTCACAATCCTTAAGATTGTGTGTGTGATAGCTACCATTTACTGGATGCTTTAAGGTTTGCAAAGTACTTTATATAATTCATTTGGTCATCAAAATTACCTAGGTAGATAGGTGTTATTATTATACCTATTTTTATAGATAAGTAAATTGAATCTGAGAGGTTGATTTATTTGAAACAAGATTTAAACTCTAATTCCAAGTCCAACACTTTATCCACTATACCACCTAGCTGTCTCTGTCTCTCTCTGTCTCCATATGTGCATTATATGTGTGTATATGAACAAAGGTAAAAATCCTGTTCCACAATATATATTATACATATATAGTGCACAGATTATTTATTATATGTGTGCATAGAGAGAAAAAAAGAGAGAGAGGGAGGGGGGAGAGAGAGAGAGACAGACAGACAGAGAGAGAGAGAGAGAGAAGGAGGGAGAAAAGAGAGAAGAAAGAAGAGAGGCAAAAATACAAGTATGATGATAGCTTTCTCTAACTGGGATTTACTTACAGTAATTTCTGTATGTAGTGTGTATAATATTGCCAAATGTTTAAAAAAAATAGTTCCATGTTTCCAGTAAAACAAAATTCTCAAATTTTTAAGCAAAAATTTAGGAAACTAAAGCAATCTCCCTCAGTACTGACTTATGTAAGTAATATTTATTTTAAGAGAAAAATCAACTTAGGTGCTATACATACATGCATACATACACACATGTGTGTTATGCATAGATGCATATATGTGTGTATATGTATGTGCAGTTAAAAATCAGAAACATTATAAAGACTGATTTTTAAACCATTTTTGCAATGGTTTGCACTTGGCCTTCCCCATACTATGTCCTATACACAAGTAGTAAAATTCAATCTAGCTTTTTTCTTACTCGCCCAAGCATTGGTCAGTGCTGAGCAAATATTTGCAAGGTTTCTTTAACTCGAACAGTCTTTTAAGCTAATATTCTTAAAGAGAGATGAAGTTAGCTGTCTAGAAAAACCCTTTATTGATCCCCAAAGAGACATTTAGAAAGTCAAAGATTGCATAAGCAATCTGTTTGCCTGTGGCAAGGGTTCAAGAAAAGCTATTATTAAATACTATGGTGCCCACAAGGACTCAGTTATCTGCATGTATTATCCAATTTTACTATTTGGAATAGTTATTTATATTTGTTACATATAGCATACTATGTACTGAAATACAAACAGCATATACTTCCAAAGATAAAAAATACTGCATGAAAGAAGTTATATGTCATTAGCAAAGCCAAGTCTAGTCTGGTCAAAAATATCACCACATTTATAAAAGATGCATAAAGTTTCCTACATGTCCATGCTACCATTGAACAAGACTTAAAATATGGGGGGAGGAGAGGGGAAAATGATCTGCTATTTAAATTCCAGTGTAGATATACTATATATTTGTTTATCTCAGAAGCTTAAAAAAATGCCAGCTTGTCCTTTTCTAAATAAAGATCAAATGCCTACAATAACTTTTACAGAAACCTCAAAAAGATAACACATACACATAATTTATAATTTGTAGCTTTTTGAAATTTTTGAATAGTGTCCTTAGACCTTAATTGTTATCATTTTCTCTCCACATTTGTGGTTACATAATATTTTCTTCCTAACTCTATTTCCCTCCTTTTTTGTTTTATTTTTCCTTTATTATGTATTTACCTTTGTTTCTATATTCTTCCCTAGCCAACTTGAAACTGAGGAATTCATTGCAAAAAAACAATCTTTGTCCCATAGAACAGATAAAACAGTGTCCTCTCCCTAGAGAGACTGGGGGAAGGACAGGGAGCTACAGGGGAAAAATGTTGCATGTACTGATGGACTCTAATTTTGTCAACAGATTTTGGTGAAATGTTTTTCTTTGTTACAAGGAAGGGTGAGGGTAAGCAAAAAAATTTGGACCAGACTGTTACAAAAAAACAAGGCAACTATTATTACCCAAAAAAGATTAATGAGAAGGAGAGATCCATATGTATAAAAGCATTTATAACAACTATTTTTGTTGGAGCAAAATCCTGGAAACAAAGGAAGTCCAAAAGCTGGAGAAAGGTCAAATAAATGATTGCTGAAAAATGTAAAGGAATAGTACTTCTCTCTAAGATGGGATGCAAAGGTTGGTGTTGGAGAAACCTTGGGGAGAGTTGTATGAACTGATACAAAGTGAAGTGAGCACAGCAAAACAATGTATACAATTTATATAGTAACAACATCATAAAGACAAAGAGCTTTGAAAGACTTACAAATTCTGATCCATACAATGACCAAGCATGACTCCAGAAGGCCAATAATGAAAAATGCTTAAAATTAAGGACATTCACTGGGAGTTCCCTCAATTCTCCTCCTCATCCTAATGCTTTCTGCTTCCATCTCCTTCATCACCCCTGTCTCACATGAGGAGGTGAACCTTCTCTTTGCCAAGGCAAATTCCTCTCTCTATATGCACAAGAGATGCCATTCCATCCCATCTTCTCCAGCAAACTGATTCTCACACTCTCTCATATCACACATCCATTCTGTTGCCAAGGTCTACCAATTTTACTCCTTTATCATCTCTCACATATACCTCCTTGCCTTATGATACTGCCACCATCTTGGTATAGACTCTCATCACCTTATGCCTAGAGATTGCTTGGGAGAAATGATAGTAGCTAACATTTATATACTATTATGTGCCATGTACTATGCTTAACAATTGTTATTTCATTTGATCCAATCAACACCCCTAGGAGATAAGTGCTATTATTATCCCCATTTTTACAGAGGAGGAAACTGAAGGAAGAGGTTAAGAACTTTCCCAGGGGTGGAGTCAAGATGGCAGAGTAGAAGCAAGATCTCCCAGCAACTCCTGCTTCCACCTTCCCCAATCCATGTAAAAGGGGACTCTGAACAAATTTTGGAGCTGCATAACCCACAAAATGACACAGAAAAGCTAACTTCCCACTGAGGACAGCACGGCAGGCTGGCAGGAATCAGCCAGCACATTTCTCTGGGAGCCCAGCCTAGCCCCATGGAAGGCTTTAGCCCCAGGGAGGGTTTGACAAGCCACTGGCCAGAGGGACCCCAGATCAGCAGCAGCTGTGTCCGTTTCCAGATTTATCAACACATAGATGTGAAGGACAAAGTGAGAGGCCAGTGCAGTCTGGACTTTGGAACCCAGTAAGTGGGAATGCATGGCTTTTGTCCCCAGGGTGAGAAGCCACTGAGATGCAGGCACAGCCAGCCAGTGCCATGTGGCAGCTTCAGCTCCTGGCCTGCAGAGTATAGGGAGGCCAAGCACCAGTCTTACAGGTAATCACTCTTGCTTTGTATCTGGATTGCAGTCTAGGGTGGAGGTCCTAGGGTGTGTGTGCAGCTTGCCAGAGCATGTGGAAGCCTCAGAGAGGGCACCAATCTAATACCTCCAGCAGCTGAGAAAACTCCATATTTTGGAGTGAAAGCTTCCCTGTCTGGTGGCAGAGTCCTACTGTGGCAAAAAGCCCAGGGGTCAAGTGACTGAGGGGCGACATGACCAGGCAAAGGAAACAAAGCAGACAGAAGATTCCAACATTAGACTCCTATTTTGGGGACAAAAAGGAGCAAAGCAAGGAAGACAGTGAAGTCAGAACTCCTGCACCAAAAACTTCAAAGGAAAATATGAGCTGGTTACAGGCCATAGAGGACCTTAAGAAGCAGATACGAGAAGTGGAGGAAAAATGGAGAAGAGAAATGAGAACGATGCAAGATAATTACAAAATGAGAGTCAACAGCTTGACTGAGGAAAATAACACCTTAAAAAATAGACTAACTCAAATGGCAAAAGAGGCTCAAAAAGGCAATGAGGAGAAGAATGCCTTAAAAAGACAAATTTGCCAGATGGAAAAAGAATCTCAAAAACTCAATGAGGAGAATCATTGCTTCAGAATTAGATTGGAGCAAATGGAAGCTAATGACTTTATGAGAAATCAAGATGCTGTTAAACAGATCCAAACAAATGAAAGGATAGAAGGCAATGTGAAATATCTCATGGGAAAAACCACTGACCTGGAAAATAGATCCAGGAGAGACAATTTAAAACTTATTGGACTCCCTGAAAGCCATGATCAAAGTAAGAACCTAGAAATCATCCTCCAGGAAGTTCTCAAAGAAAATTGCCCTGATGTTTTAGAATCAGAGAGCAAAAGTGAGGTTGAAAGAATCCACTGATCACCTCCTGAAAAAGATCCCAAAAAGAAAACTCCTAGAAATATTATAGCCAGTTTCCAGAATTTCCAGATAAAGGAGAGAATATTACAAGCAGCCAAAAAGAAACCATTTGAATATTGTGGAAACACAATCAGGATAACCCAGGATTTGGCAGCTTCTACACTGAGGGATCAAAGGGCTTGGAATATGATATTCTGGAGGTCAAATGAGCTGGAATTAAAACTAAGAATCACCTACCCAGCAAAACTGAGTATCATGTTTCAGGGGAAAATAAGGTCATTCAGTGGAATAGAGGACTCTCAAGCATTCTTGCTGAAAAAACCAGAGTTGAATAGAAAATTTGACATTCAGATACAAGAAGCAAGAGAAGCATGAGAAGGTAAACAGGGAAAAGAAATCATAAGGAACTTACCAAAGTTGAGCTATTAACATTTCTACATGGAAAAACAATCATTGCAACTGACGAAACTTTTCTCAGAATGAAAATAGTTGAAGGGAATAGAAATACATACATATATATATATATATATATAGGGGTATATAGGCATATGAATACATATGTGAATGTGTGTATATATGTTTACAGGTATACATAGATAGAGGGCACAGGACCAATTTAATAAGAAGGGATGATACTTAAAGTATCATTTAAAGAGGTGAGAGAGGAATATAATGAGAGGAGATGGGGAGAGACAGAATGGGGTAAACTATCTCATATAGAAGAGGCAAGGGAAATGGTTGTAATGGAGGGGAAGAATAGTAAGGCAAAAGGGAATTGGTCAAACTTATTCTCACTGAATTTGGCTTGGGGAGGGAATGAAATACACACTAAATAAGGTAACTCATCCTACAGGAGAGTAGGGGGGGAAGGGGATGAGAGGGGGCATGATGGAA
>NW_027185797.1:10697013-10708015 GCF_028583685.1 Petaurus breviceps papuanus | reverse complement strand
GGGATCAAAGTAGGGAATAAAGCAGGTGGGAGGTGGGATAGGAGGGAGGGAAATATAGTTAGTCTTTTACAATATATCTACTATGTTATTGTTCTGCATTAGCTACACATGTATAACCTATACTGAACTACTTATCTTCCCAGTAAGGATGGGTGACAAGGGAGGAAGGGAATGAATCTGGAATTCAAAATTTTAAAATCAAATGTTTATGTGTGTGTGTGTGTGTGTGTGTGTGTGTGTGTGTGTATGTATATACAGGCACTGGGGCATAGAGATCCACCATGCCCTACTGGAAAAGTCGAAAGGAGTATGGGCGAAAATATGGGAGAGAGCAGATTGGAGGAGGGGATATCCTGTGGGACTGCTATTTTGGGGTGGTGGGTAGGGGAAAAATGGGGAGAAAATTTGCAACTCAAAATCTGGTGGAAATGAATGATGTAAATCAGAAGTTAATAAAGTATTTGAAAATTGGAAAAAAAAAAACAAAAGAAAAGAAAAGAAACTTGCCCAGGGTCCCACAGCTGGGAAGTGTCTGAAGCCTAATTTGAACTTACGTCTTCCTGATGATCTGATGATGTCATCAGGTTTGATGATCTTTGCATTGTGTCACCTAGTTGTCCCCAATAGACTCAAAATAATAAATGGGGGGGATCAAGATTTTTATGTCCCTATTTTTTCTGTTCTGAATCTATAAAAATCATTTTTTTATTATTACATTTTATTTTTAATTTATGGGATAAAACAAGTGAATGAAACTGAGTCTCTTCCCATACATAGTGGACATGAACTTTGTAAGACTGTCTTTTTACTCTGTGGTGCAGAGTTCAAGGGGAAAAGCTGAATCAGTTCCTTATGTATCTTAAAAATAAAATCTTTATCACTCATTGTCATCCCCCATACATGAACTGTTGCCAAGTCTTGTTGATTTTAACCTTGTAATATCACTCAAATATACTCCCTTCTCTGACACTCCCACCATTCTGGGTATAGGCCCTCATTACCTCACATCTCAACTATTTCAATATCCTGCTGGTGGTTCTGACTGCCACAAGGTTCTCCCTACTCCAGTTTACCCTACATTCAGCCTCCAAAGTGATTTTCCTAAAGCACAGATGTGACTATGGCAGGTGCCCTACTCAGTGAATTCTAGGGACTCCTTATCACCTTTAGGATCAAATATAGAATCCTCTCATAACCTTGCCCCCTCCTATCTTTCCAATCTTCTTATACCTTACATACTCTAGCATGTATTCTGAATCCAGTGACACTGGCCCCTGACTCTTCCTTTAATAAGAAATTCCATCCCTGGGCATTTTTATTGGCCTTTCACTCACGGCTGCAATGTTCTCCTTCTTCACCCCTGCCTGCTGGCTTTCCTAGCTACCTTGAAATCCCAGCCAAAATCTCAATTTCCATAGAAAGCCTTCCTAATCCCCCTGAATTCTCATGCCTTCCTCCTGTTATTTCAAATTTATTCTATATGTAGCTTGTTTGTACAAGAATGTTTCCATGTGTCTCCTGCTGTGAGTTCCCTGAGATTTTTTGCATTTTCTCTTTTGCCTTTCTTTGCATCTCTGGTACTTGGCACAATGCCTGGCACATAGTAGGTGCTTCATAATGTTTATTGACTGATTGACTTTTGACAGGGAGGTGATAGACTCAAAGTGCAGAATGAAGCATACATTTTTGGACATGGCAAACATAAATTTGTTTTGCTTAACTTGTTACAAGGATTGAATTTTGTTGGTTTATTCTAAAGAACGGGCAGGAGTAGGGGAAAGGGAGAGGGGAGCTAGCAATAGTATTGGAAAAAGAAAGAAAAGGGTCACTAAAGTATTTTTAAAGGCACAGAAAATAAAGACATTCAGAGGAAAACGCAGACAAGCCGGATAGCTTTGAAAGCAACATGTTGACTTGATTGTGTACCTTTTTTAAAGCAAGTTGTACATAATAGAGATCTGTGGTTTCACATATAATCCACTTTTTATGTTCTATTTTGTATATGTAAATGTTTTCTTTTTTGGGTACTCGTTAAATTCGAGATTTTAAATATGTATATTTAAAAGCCACTGATCAAACTTTTTAAAATGCACTGAGGCAATCCTAATTTAAAACTAGGATATCACTTTCTTCTAAACAACACCACTCCCTCCACCATTAAGTGCTTCAAATGCAGTATATGTCCCAAACTCCAAAGTGTATGCTTTAAAACCCAAAAGTGACTATCTATTTTCTAGCTTGCTTTTGAAAGATGTTTCATTAAAATTAGGAACATTCTTTTAAAAGTTGACAAGTACTTTTCCATGAACTACAGTTTGATTTGAGACTTTTATAGGAGGGAACAGATTTCTGTAGATTTGCACAAGACAACTCAGAAATTCAAAGAGCTTTTATTCCTCCTTAGAAAATGTGGAATTTTCACTGCTGGTTAAGGAATGCTGCTAGACAACATGACATTTCCTTAGGACCAAATTAAACTTCTAAAATAGCTTAACTTACTCCTAGAGAGTAACTGGGTGTTATGCCTGTCATTCCAGATGAACACATGTAATAACTCTGTATTTTGAGCCATATAGATTTATTTGTCAGTGAGTCATTCAACAAGCATTTATTAAGCATGGATTATGTGCCAGGCACTGTACCAAGCACTGGGTTTACAAAGAAAGACAAAACATAATGCCTGCACTCCATGAATTTGCCTTCTAATAGAAGAGACAAGATGCAAAATAAAATGCAAATGAAAAACATATTTGGTATAAAAGAAAGGTAATCTCAGAAGGAAGAAGAACTAGCATGGGACACTAGAATGGGAGGGACAGTCATTAAAAGCCTCTTACTAAGCATGTAATATGATATGAGGCTTAAGGGAAACCAGGAAGTATAGATGAGGAGAGACAGCATTCCATGGAAGGGGAACAGCCAGTGAAAAGACATAGAGTCAAGAGGATGGGCAAGGAGACCTGTGGAGCCAGAGTGTAGAGTGTGTATATGATGGGGGGAGGGGGAGTTAGGCATAAGAATAGGGCAGCTAGGTAACACAGTGGATAGAGCCCAAGCCTTTGACTCAGGAAGACTTATCTTTTGGGGTTCAGATATAGTCTCAGACACTTGCTAGCTGAGTAACCCTGGGCAAGTCCCTTAACCCTATTGGCCTCAGTTTCCTCATCTGCAAAATGAGTTGGAGAAAAATGGCAAAACCACTCTAGCATCTTTGCCAAGAAAACCCCAAATAGGGTCATAAAGAATGAGATGTGACTAAAATGGCTGAACAACAAAAAAGTGTAAGAAGATTGGATAAGTAATAAGATGGAAGCTTATAAAGAGCTTTAAATGCCAAACAGGATTTTATATCTGATCCTGGAGATATAAGGAGACATTGGAGTTTACTGAGTAGGAGGGTAACATGATCAGACCTTTACCCTAGAAAAATAATTTTGGCAACTGAGTGGAGGAACTATTGGGGTGGGTGAAGGCTTAAGACAGAGAAACCAACCAGAAGGCTAGTACAATAGTCCAGGTGGGAAGTAATGAGACCCCAGATTAGAATGATGCCTCTGTGATTAGAAAGAAGGTGACATAAGGGAGGTGGTTGTCAAAAAAACAAGATCTGACAGCACACAGTATATATGTGGTGAGTGTGAGTGAGGAATCAAGATGTGGACCAGAGAATGATATATTTAATTCAATGGATTCAGACTTGGATGAATCTCTAGGCTCAAAGATGGGCCTGAACAGTACAATGACACCTAGTCAGAAGGCATGCAGGGGAATGTCCCCCAGA
This sequence comes from Petaurus breviceps papuanus, assembly GCF_028583685.1. Taxonomy (NCBI): domain Eukaryota; kingdom Metazoa; phylum Chordata; class Mammalia; order Diprotodontia; family Petauridae; genus Petaurus; species Petaurus breviceps. The sequence goes on along the minus strand of NW_027185797.1, from coordinate 10,704,234 downwards.
AAGCTGTGCTTTATAACACTGTTTAGCAATGACTTGAATAGAGATAAAGATTACATTCCCATTAAAAGTGCAGAGAATACAAAGCTGGGGGTGGGGATAATTGACAGACTAGGTGATATGATCAAAAATATCTTTAAAGGTGAAAACATTGGGTTAAATCTAGGATAAAATTCATTAAGCATAAAGGTAATGCCTTACACAAGTGGTCCAAAAACCAACTTTAAAAGTGCAGTATTGGGGAGACATGGTTAGAAAGCAGTTTGAAAAAAAAAAAGATCTGAGAGAGGCAGCTAGGTGGTGCAGTAGAGATAGCACTGACCCTGGAGTCAGGAGAACCTGAGTTCAAATTTGCCCTTAGATACTTACTAGCCATGTGAACCTAGACAAGTCACTTAACCCCAATTGCCTTCTGAAAAAATAAAAGATCTGAGTTTATTTTGTAAATGACAAGTTCAATATGACGCAACAGGATGTTGTGGAAGTCAACAGAATAAAGGTTATGCATTGCTTCCAGGAATAAGAAAGTCACCAAGCAGACCACTTCTAGGGCATTATGCTCATTTCTGGGTAAGCCAATATAAGGGCACCAGAAAGTAGAAGAGCGTCCACAAGGGAGCCACCAAAAGGGGGAGTCCATGTCACATGCGGATTGGCTGAGGGAACAAGGAATGTTCAGCCTAGACAAGAGAAGATTCAAAGATTCAAGGAGGATGCAATCATTTTCTCCAATTATTTGAAGGGTTGCCGTGTATAAGCCTTAAAGACCTTTCATTTGACCCTCAAAGGGCAGAACAAGGAGCAATGGGTTGGATTGCAAAGAAGCCAGTTTAGATTTAAAGTCCAGAAAGGCTCACTTATGCTTGTGGCTGTCAAAGAGTGGAATGAGCTAGAGTGGAATGAGCTGCCTGAGGTGGGGGTTGGGGCTGATAGATTCCTTCTAGATGGAGACCTTCTTGTAGCAGATGAAGGACCATTTTTAGAGCATATCATAGTGGACTTTCCTCTCAGGTTGGGTCAAATGGTCACTGAAGTCCTTTCCAACTCTCAAATTTCATAATGTTATTGGTTCCTATGTCAGGGAGCACCTTGAGATCATTAAAAGCATTGAGCAATTTCCAAACATCCCATAAATGAGATCAGTAGAGGATACTTTTGTACTTGATAAGGAAGGGAACTGCTCATGTCAATAGTTGGAGGAACCTTTGTTGTCCACCTCCACCCAATTTTTACCCATGGTTCCAAGAAGCAACTAAAGACTGGCAAACCATCTAGGCAGACAGGCCAAACCAGGCTGAGGGTTACCAATGGGCCTCAAGCCTGTTGATGAGTTAGGGGGATGTCTACCCCGAGCATTTGATTTGAAGATTTCCCCCATGGAAGGAGAACAATTCATTCCAATGGTCACAAAGGCAGCTGAAGTAAGCACTGTGGAGCACTTAGAGCTTAGTCAGGCATCATGCCAAGGTCATTCACTGCATCCTAGGCCATCACCAGTCATCTATTTTGTTAGGAACTGCCAGATTTTTTAGCTCCACAGCCTTTGAGAAACCATCCTCTACCTCAACTCCTGTATCAGATACTGAATGAGAACTTTAGTGGAGGAGAAACACACTAAAGTCTTATAAAACAAAGTGCTTTGAGAGGTCTGGGAGGAAAGTAATGATCAGGAGGGAAAATCATGGTGGAGGGGATATCTGAGTTGAGCTTTGAGAACAGATAGACAATCAACAAGCAAAGAGTCGGAGAGGAGATATTTCAGGCATGGAGGGATGAAATAAGCAGAGATGGAGGGGGGGGAGGGTAAAAGCATAAGACATATTCAAGGAATAGAGAAAGTTATCAAGTCTGGCCAGAGCATAAAGGGCATGGAGGAGAGTCAAGTCAAGAGTTTGTATTGGGCACTTACTATATGCATAATGTGCTCAATGCTAGGAATTAGAAATACAAGCACAAAGAAAGATAGTCCCTGTCCTTAAGGAGCTTATACTAGAATGAGGAAAGACAAAAGGGAGCTAAAAAGCATGTGGAGAGGAAAGAAGGTGCCCTCGTGGGGCACGATGGCAAAGTCCAGAGAATGCAGTATGGCAGCCTGGTCCCTTCCTCAACATAGAGTTTCCATGAGGAATTCAACAATGATATGAGGCTAGAAAGGTTTGGAGATACAAGATTGTGGAGGATTCTAAATGAACCTTACTTAGGGGACGGTAAGTAATAAAGAACCACTGAAAATGGTTTTACATAGAGGAGAAGCATGGCCAGATAATATTACAAATGCAGATAACATTATATTTGCATAGATAATAAGACTCTTTCAAAATATGTTGATGGTTTTACTTGATTTTGAATAGTCCTTGATGTATTTTTCAAATTTGGTTGGAACTAATGGACCTATTCACTTCTAGATCTACAAATGGACCAGTTTCCTCAAATGGGGCTAAAGAGAGTATATGTCTCACATATTCTTTACAATTCTGTAAAAACACATGGCAATGGCCTTGCGAGTGGCTGGAGCATGCCTGCTTTGCTTTGCCTCTTAGGTGCTTGTGATAATATTAGTTGAACAAGGGAAACTTTAAATCCTGAACTCAGCACTTGTCAGATAAAGCAGATTTTCCAATATTTCCTTCCTTTCTCGCTGAAAAGACAAAATTATGAAATCTTTAAGGTACTTCATGCCTTCTATTTTTCTATGCAATGATACTAGGTACAAGTTGAGCAACGGAAGATAATATTTGCAAACCAAAGCAGAATCCCCATGTTTCTCTTCCCTCCATTTCCATAAATAAGAATTTTGAATGCATTCAAGGTGACATAAAGCTGTGAAGCTTCATGGGAAAATTGCCTGGTTTTCCCATGCCCATAAGTGATTTATTGTGTATTATAATAATACCCATGATATTACTTTTTAAAGCAAGTAATAATGTTGCCCCTCACATCCAAAGATAGTAAGGCTGAACCCCAGCAGTCAGGCATGTCCTTTGAGACTTGATTTTGTTTCAGGAATGGGGACAGGTTTTCCTGGGTTTTTGCCATATTCTCTCTGCAGGTCCTCCTGATGACCAGTGACATAAAGCTATGAGACAGCTCTCCACAGGTAAGAGTTCAGACCATGGTCAGAGAACAAAGCAAAGGTCCCTTAGTAACTAGAATACCTGCATATTTATCAAGATAATATGAAAGGGGTAAGGCATCCTTAGTGTCAAAATATGGGAAAAGGCAACACAGAATAAAACTAGAAATGCAGCAACTGCTTTAAGACCAACTCTATAATCGTAATACTCCAATGGATCTGTGATCTCAGCAATGTGGGCATTCCTTCCAGCGATACCAATTGTGATCTGCCTTCCCATTATATACAACTTCTACATATTTTCTCCTTTAAATCTTGCAGAGGAGATCTCACCCACCATGCTAAGCCTCTTTACCCAATTCTCTTAACATTGTGCAGATATTATGGTTGCTTGTGTGCCATGCATATGCTAGCTCTCCCCCTTGCTACACAATGGGCCCATCTTTATTATTTTTTTTTTATTATTTCAAATCCCCAGTGACCATTTTTACCCTGCTTACTCTGTATAATTCACTGCTTGTGTCTGTTGTCTACCATGCCCCTCTCCCTTATTCTTTGGTTAATTCTCAACTTCAGCTTCTTAAAAAAAGAGATTAATATTGACCTTTGAAAACAGGAAAAATGCACTGTCCAACTGCTAAATGGCCAAAGGATATGAACAGTCAGTTTTCTGATGAAGTTAAAGCTATCTATAGTTAATGTGAAAAAAGTGCTCTGAATTACTTTTGATTAGAGAAATGCAAATTAAAACAACTCTGAGGTACCATTTCACATCTATCAGAGTGACTAATGTGACAGAAAAGAAAAATGATAAATGTTGGAGAAGATATGGGAAAACTGGAACACTAATGCATTGTTGGTGGAGTTGTGAACCAATTCAACCATTCTGGAGAGCAATTTGTAACTATCCCCAAAGGGCTATAAAACTATATACATACCCTTTGATCCAGTAATATCATTACTAGATCTATATCTCAAAGAGATCATAAAAAAGGGGGGAAGGACCTACATGTACAAAAATATTTATAGCAGCTCTTTTTGTGATGTCAAAGAATTGGAAATTGAGGGGATATCTATCATTGGGGAATGACTGAACAAGTTGTGGTAAATGAATATAACAGAATATCATTGTGCTATAAGAAATTATGAGCAGTAGAAAAACCTGTGAAGACTTATATGAACTGATGCTGAGTGAAGTGAGCAGAACTAGGAGAGCATTGTGCACAGTAACAGCAACATTGTACAGTGATCAACTGTGATAGACTTAGTTCTTCTCAGCAATACAATGATCCAAGAAAATTCCAAAATACTCATGATGAAAAATATTGTCCACATCCAGAGAAAGATCTGAATGCAGATCAAAGCATACTATTTTCACTGTTTAATTTTTTGTTTTTTCTTTCTCCTTGTTTTTCCTTTTTGTTCTGATTCTTCTTGCACAACATGACTAATGTGGAAATATGTTTAACATGATTGTACATGTATAACCTATATCAAACTGCTTGCTGTCTTTGGGGAGGGGAGAGAGCGAAGGAGAAAAAACTGGAACACAAAATCTTATAAAAATGAATACTGAAAACTATCTTTACATGTAACTGAAAAAATACTATTAAAAAAGAAAATAGGAAAAATAATTTGAAAATAATGTTATTGCTTAAACTCTGAGTAATTCATTAAAAGAATTTGGTGAATGGCTTATCAGGCAAGTCAATCAATACTTAATAAGGTCAGTGCCCTAGCATACAGTTTCCTGGACTTGTCATAATGCATTGAGAAAGACAGTCTGATAAAGAATGATCCTGATTCTGCTAGAATCACCTGTAGGTCCTACAGCTGATATCCTTGTAAGCACCAAAACTTGTATAAGCCTTGAAATCAAATAGACACCTCAAAGATGCTTCTTCCCAAGCAAATATGAAGGAGCAATTTGTATCAATTCTACATACATGTACTGCAGGATCCTATTTGCTAAGTGCCTGTCAGTTTAATTGGCAGGGGTTATTATAAGGTCTTATCATTTCATTAGGCACCAAGACAGCTAGAGATAAATCTTGGCACCTTTAACAGTGCTTTTTGACAATTTCAATGGAACTACAGCATTTCAAGTACAGAAGAAATTTTACAAAAAGCTTCCCAATGTTTTGGATCTGTCAGGTAGGGGGAAAAAGTTTTAAAGCACATTTTCAGGACTCCTGGGGTGCTCAATTCAGAAAGAAAGCAATTCACAAGAAATGTCACATTTCTTAAACAGTTTCCCATTGTTCTTCAGCTTGTCATATGGGGGATCTAGCAAAAAAAAAAATCATGCATCCCTGGGAACTAGGGGAAAAAAGAATATTTAAAAGACTGGATCATTAACAATTTTAACACAGTATTAATGATCAGTGTCTGGTTTTGTGGCATTCTCATAGATACAATACACTCTCTGGCTGGGATATAAACATGAGGCTGAAATTGACCTAACATGTTTTGAAAGCCATATGCAGAAGAGGCTAAGAACTCATATATCAAAGGGGGTTGCTTTTCATTGTTTCAGCTATGGAGTATATTCCAATACTATTACTACCTATGGGTGTTGATGAAAATTCCAAGTCATAAACCGTAGCTGATGACAGAGAATGTGTTAAGGCCCACATGCAGAAACTGGCTTTTTTGCAAATGGCCTGCAGACATGCAAATTAATTGGCAGCAGCATGGACAAATATAGACAAAAACCTCATTCAGGGCATAAGAATCAATTGTTAATTCTGCAAAAATTAATTATTTTGAATAACAGAAAATATTAAAGCATTTATATTAAAAATTATTTAACTCATTAAAAGATTTAAAAAACTTGCCTTATCTATTAATTCAGCAGAATTGAGTTTTTAAAAATTAACTTATCTTCGAGTTCTTTTTAAATGCAATAAAACTTGGAAAATTCTTTATTTTGCTCTATTTTCTGCTTAAATCACACTTGTATAGGCCCATTATACATGTTAGACTGCCCTCTAGTTAACTGGGTCTGAGTTTATAAGATCCCACCTAGATTATTAAAAAAAAAAAAATTCAAGAACTCCTAACCTCCTAATAATGATAGTAACAGCTGTCTTGTTTATTATAGTATTTTAATGTTTGCAAAGTTCTTTATATATGTTATATCTCATTTGATTCTCACAACAACCTAGTAAGATAGGTGCTATTATTCTCATCCCCATTTTACTGATAAGGAAACTGAGGTAAACAGAGGTTAAGTGACTTGCCCAGGGTCACACAACTAGTAAGTGTCTGAGGTAGCATTTAGATTCATCTCCCTGAAACAAAGTCCAACACTATCCACTGTGCCACTTGGCTATAATAGATTGTATTCTGACCTAGGCTGGAGAAGGGCTTCAGGGAGTACAGTTAGGTTTAATTAGTAAGAAGGATCATTCTTTCCAAGACACCTAACCCAACCCTCATCCTGGTGGGCAAGGATGGAATTTAAAGGATGCATATTTAATCAGTAACCCATTGCAACACTTCTGTGTAAGATCCTGCTCTTGGGGAGTATATTGGGACTTAGTCTGGTGACTGGTTGTAGCTCAGAGTCATCAGAGGAGCCTGAGAGAAGTGGGTCAACCAATCTGGAATGATATCTGGGTGAAGGATCAACCCAACCTGGCTGATTATAAGGCTTAAATAGGTGGGAGTAGTAAGGATACAACCTCCTACTCATCTAGGCAGAAGCATAATCCTTTTACTGGAAAGAAAGTTGGACTCACCTTTAGAAGGCCTATGTTTGAGACCTGTCTCCAACAATTGCTACTTGTGCGATCTTAGATAAATCTCAAACTGAGCTCATCTGTAAAATGGGAATAACACTATCCATATTGCCTACTTCACCAGTTTTTGTGAGGGAAAATGCTCTGTGAATTGTGAAATACTAGTTTTTTATATATATATATATACACACACATACACACACGTGTCCGTATATTTATATAGAGATGCCTATATATACATATGTCCATATATATTTGTTTACATATGTGCTATACATTTATATATGGAGAGATGTATATATAATAAATATATACAAACATATGTCCATAAATTTATATAGAGAGCTGTCTGTATATACATATATGTGTCCATATATGGTTATATGTCCTTATATATTTATTTACATA
>NW_027185797.1:10672531-10692013 GCF_028583685.1 Petaurus breviceps papuanus | reverse complement strand
GAAGAGAAGAGAAGAGAAGAGAAGAGAAGAGAAGAGAAGAGAAGAGAGAGAAAAAAGGCAATCTGGCATGACCTATTCTTGATGAAGCTATATAGGCTCTTTCTAATCACTGTCTCCTCATAGAAATGTTCACTAACTATCTCTATTGAGTTGTTCTAAAATTTTCCCAGTAATAGAAGTCAAGCTCATTGGACTATTATTTGCAATCACTGTTTTCTTCCCTTTAAAAAAAATGGCACATTTGTTTCATTCCCTTGTCCTGTGGCACCTTTCTCACTCTGTGCCCTATTTCCAATACCACCAATAATGACTCAGTCATCACATGGACCAGTTCTTTTAGCATCCAGCAAATTGTGCTTCGTCGGGTGACTAGACTTTATCAAGCACAATTCCCTATTAGCCATTTTAGTTTTGTCATTTTCGGTGTAAAAGTCTTTCTCCTCTGTAGTGTTTTTGATTGCCCAAACTTTGACACTTTGACCCAACAGTTTCCTCCCTCAGAGACTTCCCTCAGCCCCTAGGGTCTGCTTACTCTGGAACTTCATCTCAAAGGCCCTCTTCTTCCATTCCTCCCATTCCATTTGAATTCCTTCAAGGGCCTGGTGGCCCAGGCAGGTCAGGTTTCAGTATCTTCCAGACTAAGCTTCTCACTTGGAATTGTAAGCTCCTTGTGGGCAGGGACTGTCCTCTTTTTTGCTTGTCTTTGCATATCTAGGACTTAGTACTTTGCTTAAAAGTAGTAAATGCTTAATAAATAGCTGCTGTCTGCCTGCCTAGAAGATAAAAACATTAACAAACTCATAAGGAATAAAAGAAATTAACCAACAGGGTTTCACACAAGTTTATTAAAACATGGTTAGTTGTTTCAGTACGTTGATCCTTCAAAAATTCGTAATTTCCAGTTTTTTGATACTCCCCCCACCTCTGTATTATAGCAGATAATCATGAAGAGGTTCTATGGCCAAGACCACTCATCACCATGCAGCCTCTCCATACTTAGCAAGGCTTATTATTGAACCACAAACATTCAGATAACCAGGCTTGTGATTGGGGTCTTTCCAGTTAGGTAAGGGAGCTTTCAGAGTATGTACCCTGCTAGCATAGTCTTTAAGAAACTCGGGTCACCTCCATACCATAATAAGACTTTGGGTAAGGTCTAGAATATAGACCTTATATATACTGTATAGAGTTTCTCATACCACTGTCAGATTTTTAAGCAACTAGGTGCACACTGGTTAGAGCTCTGTACCTGGAGTTAGAAAGATGAATTGAAATCTGGCCTCAGACATTGACTAGCTTTGTGAACCTGGGCAAGTCATTTAACCTTTGTCTATTTATTTACCTATAAAATGGAGATAATAATAGCCCTTGATTAGGTCACTTGACCTCTATGTGCTTCAGTTTCCTCATTTATAAAAATCAGACAATAATAGCACTGACTTTACTACCAGGGTAGTTTTTTAGGATCAAACTGAGACAATATTTGTAAACCTTGAAGTGCTATATAAATGCTAATAATAATAATGATTATTCTTATTCAGATCTAAGGTCCTTAAATGTTCTCATGGTTCCAGGGCAGAAGTAGGAGGAAATGGTAAGTGTGTAGGTTAATGTAAATTAAGTATGTCTGAAGGTGTCTTTAAAAACCTATCCACAAAGAGACTTTGGGGGCACAGAGCAGAAAACAGAGTTAACCATGATCTACAGTGACCAGTCTAATTATGACAGATTTTTTTTTACATTCAAAGGAATCATAAATAAAACAACAAATGGTTTCAATGTGGTTTGACAGAGCCCTAGTGTGCTGGGTTTCAGGGCATGGTACAAGACCCATCTGTTTAACTAGGCACTTCCTTCTAATGTGGGAGGATCACCAAGATTGGTTCTAGACAATAGATATTAATATGCTGTGCTGATCTCTCTCGGTCCTGAATTTAATGATTTATGCATTTTAACACATGATAATGTTTGTCACACATGAAGATTAAAAAAAATTCTAACAGATTAAAATAATAGTTATCTCATCCACATGCCGCTTTCCCTATCATGGTTTCAATATATTGTGGGTCAGCATAAGAAATTAAATGGGAATATTGGGGGAGTTGTGTAGAAGTTGCAGTTGGACAAGTAGAAGCCAACAGACACCACAGAAAGTTTCAAAACTCAAAAATGTATAAAATATATGTATAGTATTATGTAATATCATTTATTTATATAATATAATAATTATCCTCTAATACTATAATACTTCAGGCTTCTTCTCTGGTACAAGGGGTAGGTCAAAAATTTTTACCTGGATTTTCCAGATTGAGGGGGCACCACTCCCCTAACCTCAAATTGTGGAAGGGATAGCTGTAATTCCATTCTCAGACCCCCTCCTTCACTATCCACCCTTTCTAACTTTATAATAATTTTGAATTACCTTGCGATGCTGGTGTCTCCATTTACACAGTTGTAAAACTAAGCATAATTGATTATGGAGTCTCTTACGTGAAAATATTTTATTTTTAGTATAGCAGATCTAGCTTTCCCATAGGGGAACGAACTGTCTTGGGAGGCAATGGATTCTCCTGTACTTGAAATCTTCAAGATAAAAACTGATCAACCACTCATAGGGGATTGTATTTGGAGGGGACTCTTGTTCAAGTAGAGATCAGTTATGTGGCTTCTGATGACACTGATTCAGAGTGCCTAAAACCTACATGAAAAAACTATATAAAATTAAACTGATAAAGTAGGTAGTAATCATGAAAGGCCATTCAATAATAGAATGGATAAAGTATACCCTTTGTTAGATCCTCTGGTGGGGAGGGGTCAAACTGTCCTACTTCCTGTCTTCTTTATATAATATTTCATGTCCCACATCTTTCCCTTGTCACTGATGGTCCCTATGATCCTATTAACCTCAGTTTCCTCATCTGTAAAATGAATTGGGCAAACTAGTCCATTCTGTTTGCCAAGAAAACCCCAAATGGGGTCATGAAGAGTTGGATGTGACTAAAAAGACTGAATAAAAAAACATGACTAGAATTCTCTTCCTTTTCTACCTCTACTCTTGCTATCAAGTACAATCCAACTACAGCCCTCCAGCAAGAGGACTTTCCTGATAGCCCTGGCTGTTGGTATTCTCACCATCCCCACATCTTTCTGGAAATTACTTTTAATTTGTTTTGCTTATAATATGTTTGCTTATGTGCTGTGGCTTTCCCCTAATAGAATGTAAACTTCTTGAGGACAAGTAGTTTCCTTTGTGTTTTGCTATCCCCATCACCTGGAATAGTGCCTGGAACATAGCAGAAGCTTAAGAAATGTTTTCAGAATTGAGAGCAACCAAATATGCCTTCTAATTCCTCAATACAACAAAAATTCCAAAGATTTCCCCTGAGTATGATACACCTATTGCATTGGAAGTCAGGACTTGGGGTATTTATATGAATCCTCCTCATTTCAAGACCATTCTTGATGACAAGGATTGGTTTTTGTCTTTGTTTCTCCAATACCTTCTACCATGCCTGACTCTTAGCAGTTGTTGTTGATTGAGTCATGTCTGACTTTTTATAACTGTGTGGACAATTGTTTTCTGTTCTGGCCCAAAACTCTGAGAGTCTTCCCCACCCAGAATAGTATCTTTGGGATGGTAAACTGGGCTATCTTTTGTCCTAATTCTTTCCTAGCCCTAAAGTCATTGAATGGGTATGGCCTCAGACAAACTGAGACATAGGAAAGACCTTAATTTAGAAAGGCCAATGTCACCTATTCAGTTGTCTTGACCTTTGTATTGTCACTGGACCAAGATGCCGCTGGAAGATTGAGGCTGATTTTGTGCAACTTTGTCTCACTCAAATCCAATTCACTCACAAGTCATCAACGCTCATGATATCATTGATCCTCCTCTACAAACAACAGTAACTGAACATTATTGGGTTTTCATGAAGAAGATACTGGAATGATTTGTTGTTTCCTTCTCCAGTGAATTAAAGAAAACAGAGGTTAAATGACTTGCCCAAGGGCACACAGCCACCAAGTGTCTGAGGCCAGAGTTGATCAAGTCATGACTTCCAATGCAATGGGTGTATCATACTCAGGGGAAATCTGTGTTATATTGAGGGACTTAGAAGGCATCTTTGTGAAGAGTTGTGGTCAGGTTGTCAGAGGGATCCATCGTCAGTAAAATTTCTGCAGTCTCCGAGGGAATGATGATAGAGGTAGGGTGGTAAGGAAGACTGACCACAGCTCTTCATTTTCTCCCACTTGAATAACCTCTTTTGCCAGCCCACTTGGCCAACAAGTTCACACCTTAGAAGTATCATCCATTAAAATTGCCTTTCTTCCAAGATCCAGGACTTTGAAATGTTTTTCTTAAACCCACAGCATTTTCCTCCACTCTTCTGCAGTTTTGTTTTGTTTTGACATGGCCAATGGTCTCCTTCCCCTTTCTAGTGACTATGCACTCTTGCTTTGCTTCAGTCACTTAAAAATTCTTCATTTTCCTCCTACCTTCCTAACAACCTCTCTATTTTCCTGGCTTTTCACAACTCCTCAGTGTGAGTTTATTCCCAAGGATCTGCCCTTGGTCTTCTCATATTTCCTTGTTCTTTCTACCCCAACAATCTCATTTATTCCCATAATAAAACTTCTTCATTTGCTCTCATCAGCTATTATCCCTAAACCAATAACTTCCATATCTATATCTCTACTACAGATCTCTTGCATGAGCTCCAAATACCTATAGGACATCAAAACCTGGATCTCTAAAATCATCTGAAATATGTCCCAAAGTAAGATCGCATCTCTTTTTTTTTTCTTAAACCTGTTTTTCCTTCTGATGTCCTTCTATGTGACTGTTGCACTACTCCCCTCCCCCCCCCCTTTCTAATCCTGGATTATCTTTTACCCTTCCCTTCCCCTCACATCTCATACCTAATCAGTTACCAAGTATTATTGGTTTCACCTTCATCAGCTCTTGCATCCATCCCTTCCTCTTAATTCCCACTGCCACCACTTTGGTGCAGATTCTCATTGTCACCTGTAAATTCTGATCTAACAGTTTCCTACAGTTCTCTCTCTATACCTCTTCCTCTAATCCCTCCTTCATTGGATGGCCAGGATATTCTTTATTATGCCTATATCACTCTTCTATTCAAAATAAAACAACACGAAACAAACTATCATTTGTATAAAATTCAAATTTTACCTGAAATCCATTACCTTCTACAATTGGATGCCATTCTAATTTCCCAGTAATAGCTCCTACTGCTTCCTTCCATAAATGCTAGACTCTAGCCAGGCCTGACTACTCTGTCCCTCCAACATCCTCAGCATTCTGGTGCCTTTGCTCAGCCCTCTCCCCCTTGCCTGGAATGCCCTTTCTTCCTGTCTTTGACATTCCATTGCTACCCCTTCTTTAAAGGCCCACTCAAACCTCAGCTTTTTGGAGAAGTTCTTCCTTGATAATCCTCTGGTAATGACCTTCTTCAACAAACCTCTTCCTCCACAAACCTCTTAGAGCTTTACAATTTTGTAACTCTCAAATGCACTTATCCTGTAACGTCTCTGAGGTCTTTAGACTTTACAAAGATACAATGATTGCTCATTGAGATCTGGAAACAAGTGCTCTAAACTTTGTGTCTGTTCTATCGAATTCTCTGTAGAATAGCTACTTTGTAAAAGTTTACTGTTCTGGTGTATTGCTGCATGGGATTGTTTTGTAATGTGTGGGATGGACTTTCTTTACAAAGTCATTTTTCAAGGGTAGACCCAGGGAAATATGTTTTTCTGACATCAACTGCCCCCTTGCTCTCTCCAGTTTTTACATGTAAGTTGCTGTGTGACCAGTTACTCCATAAAATGGACATAACAAACACACAAATTATCTCAAAGGGTTATTGTGGAGAAATTACATTGTAAACCTTAAAGTGTGATTTAAATGTGAATTATGAATAGTTCTGACATATCCACGATCACAGTTCAGTCTTTCATTACTCCACCTGGAATACTGTAAAACTTCCTAACTAGCCTCCTCTCCTCAAGATTCTTTCCCCCTCCAAACAATCCTTTATACAGTTGTGGTTCTGACTATGTCACCCCCCTCCTCAAAGACCTTCTGTGTGTCCTTATTACAAATGAGCCTAATATTTAAGATCCCTTATGGTGGAAAGCTAATTTATTTTTCCAGTCCTGTTTGATACTACCATCTTTACACATTATTCATTCCAGTCTCTTTGGACAACCAGCTCCACAATTTCACCTTGCCCTTTCCTATCCCCATGCATTTACCACCTCACTCCTGGAAGACACTCACTCAACTGTAGTAGTTGAAACCCTCCTCAGGTGACAACCTCTCCTGTTGATTCAGTGGATGGAATGCTGGGCCTCCATGGAGTCCATAAAATCCAAGTTCAAATTAGCCTCAAGATACTTACCAGCTGTGTGTCTCTGAGGAAGTTATTTTCTGTTTGCCTCAGTTTCCTAAATTGTAAAATAGAGATAACAACACCTAACTTACAGGGTTGTTGTGAGAGTTAAGTGAGATTAATATACAAATCAAATTTGTAAAGCAACTATGGTGCTATATAAATGCTTATTGTCTTCCCCTCCCCTGTGACCTACCCACTGTCATCTGAAAGGGATCTCTGCCTTTGAGGACCCCAGGTCTTTGCTTTTATCAAATTCTCCATTGTATCATGTTCTTTTGACTTGTCTTCTATGCCTTATATTGGATTTTGACTTTGTATTATGTATCTGTTGTTTAGTCATTTTCAGTACTGCCCATTTCTGTGGTCCCATTTGAGTTGTTTTTGCTTGTTTTTGGCAAAAATGCTAGAGTACTTTGTCATTTTCTTCTCCAGTTCATTTTACAGATGAGGAAACTGAGGCAAACGGGGTTAAATGACTTGCCCAGGGTCATACAACTGGTAAATGTCTGAGGTCAGATTTGAACTCAGGAAGATGAGTCTTCAAGATTATCTATCCACTGTGCCACCTAGTTTAAGTCTTACACATGGTAGGTACTTGATTAACGTCCACTTAATTGAACTGTTTGACTCAAAAGAAATATGTCCCATATTAAGTTCTGGAATGTTGGACAACAGCTACATAAAGATGGGTGTCATATAAGTAATTTTTGTATTTTTTAAACATTTCACTGCTTTGTATTTCCATTTCTAGTCTTCAGAATCAAAAAGTTGTTCATAGGCCTATCACTATGTAGAAAAAGGAATCATTTATAGATTATTTCCCTTTTTCCATTCCAATTGGGATGTTATTCCCAGATGGAGAGGTTGGTGTTGGTTAGGCAGTTTGGTATTTTTGCATAATACAGGCAAAAAGACTTGATGTATCTGTTGATTTGCGGAGGAGAGATTATTCCAAGAGCTTATGTCTTGTGAAGAAGGAAGTATCAGGTATATTATTCAAATGAGCATCCCACTTTATAATTTTTTAATGAGTATGATTCTCTATCTTTGGGGGTAGGTGTTTCTGCAGGAAATAATGATCATTTGAAAAAGTCCAAACGATGAATTTCAGCTCTTAATGCTTGGAGGAAAAAAAATTCCCATAAAGCAGCATGGGAACTTATACTGTCTGCTCCTCTGCCTTATTTAAATATCAGAGAAAACACAGTTTATTAGATTTGTCTGTTAAGGCAAGCTTCAAAGTTCTATCTGTTTCTAAGCAAAAGAAAAAATAAAACAAACAATGAAACTGGCCTGCTATCGGGATTCTCCCAGTGAGCTATTCACAGACACCTGGGAGGGAAGAACCTGGGAGAGGCTTTTAGGAAAAACTGAATTCCTGACTTTCCAGGAACTAGACTACAAACGGTGCACAGGACTGGGAGGAATGAGGATCGAGGCAATCTCCTTCCTACTCTCCTCCACAGTTTCCTTCTCTCTAAATACAATTATTTATGGGCACTTAATGGGAGAGCAAGCCTTGTGTGAAAAGAACACAAGTAAGTGCAGCTTCTAAAAATACACAGAGCAGCTTTTAAGCCCTTATTGTTGCAAACTGACATTTTGCAGGGCATGGCATTAAACCTAACAAGTCAGATTCTTGCAAAAAAAAAAAAAGCCCAGAAAAGTAGACTTTTTTTTTTCTTCCTAAATCCCCTTAACCTAAAAGTAAATAGTAGTGCTACTCCGTAGTCATACTCAATGCAAATTTCCCAATGGGGGGGTATGGGTGGGGGGAAACCGTGAAAAACAAGAAGCCAGCTCGTTTCCTTAAGTGGTCACAGGGCTTATTTGGGGGTTTAAAGCTGGCTCTTTCACAGGCCCATCCTTTCCATCTGGAGCTTGCTCCCTAGCACCCTTCCTCTCCTGACTCCTGTCCTTGAAATATTGATCACTCTTTCCCTCTTGGTTTCCTTGCGAAACGGGACCCAGGCTCCCACGTCCTTCTCACTTGGTTGAAGTGTACAGCAGTTGACAGCTAGGCATGTGGTGTATAAATATTGAAATAAATGAGCCGAAGGGGTGGGGGTGGCGGGGGACGGACGGACTGACGAGCTGGACCCTCCCTCCACCACGTGCTCACGGTAGGGTGCTGCTCTCCCGGATTGGGCTGGAAGTGGGGGCCCAAGGCGAAGAGGGGCTGAGGGCAGAGGAAGAAGGGGATTGAAGAAGGGCCCAGGCAGTGGAGACTAACCCTAAGAGAAGAGAAGCAAGAGGGGAAAGGGGAAGAATTGAGGAGTCTTTCCCCCTACCCCCCCCTCCCCGCCCCCAGCCCCATCAAAGCCGAGAGATTAGCTCCATCTCCAGAGGCTGGGTGGGAGAGGAGTGTCTGCCTGTGTCTCTCACCTGACTTCCTTCTTCTCAAGCACACACACAGGCACGCGCGCACACACACACACACACACACACACACACACACACACACAGAGTCAGCCCCCCCAAAACAACAAGAGGAAGCCACAGCAGGGAACTAGGGCTGGGGGTCGGGGCTCTGGGAGGAAGATCAGACAGACACCGAGACGCTCCCCCACTTACCCCTCCACGCCTAGGGTGCAGGTTTCGCCTCAAACCTGCGGGCAGATCGCCCTCTGCCCCCCACGCCCTCTTTTTACCCTCTCTGCTCCCTCCTCATCCCCGGTTCCCCCCTCCCTGCTCTCCTGCCCCCTCCTCCTTAGCCTCCCTCCCCTGCCCTCCCCTCCGGCTCAGCCCAGGCTCGTAGCCTCCCGCAAACCTAGCCGGGGAGGAGCGGAGCCGGGCGGCGGCGGCCGAGGCTCGGCCGGGAGGGCTGGAGGGCTCCGCACTGTAGACCCCGGGCGGGCGGCCGCGGAAGTCTCCGCCAGGGGGAGAAGGAGGGAAGGGAGAGGAGGAGAGAGCGAAGGAGGGAGGGACCGAGACCTCGGCACCCGGCGATCCAGACCCCGGCGCCCCAGACGCGCACCGAGCCGGCGGCGGCGGCAGAGGCGGGGGCCGAGGCGGGGAGCAGTGGCGGCCGAGGCTCGGGCGAAGGAGGCAGAGACAGCAGCAGCCGCGCTGCCCGGCCCGCTCCCGCCTCCTCACCCGAGCCCGGGGGGGGCGGCCAGCATCCGAGGAGCCCGGAGGGCAGCCGGTACTCGAGTAGCCCAGGGACTGAATGCCCGGCGGCAGCCCCCGGGGCCGGCTCGCGGCGGGCTCTCCAGCTGGGGCTGCCCGCCGCTCCTCCGCGGACCCAGCCGGCTAGGAGCGCGGCCGGCGGCCGCAACTGTGGAGCGGAGCCGAGCCGAGGCGAGCAGAGCAGAGACGAGCCCGGGTCCCCGCCTGCGCCCCCCGCCCCCGCCCCCGCTCCCGCCCCCTCCTCCTCTCCTGTCCCCCCCAGGCCCCCCCTCCTTCCCCTCCCACTCAGGCCCTGCCTCCTCTTCTGCCCCCCCTCCCCGAACACACACACACACACATACACACACATACACACACACATACACACACACATTACCCTTGCTCTTCCCTCCCTTTCCCCCCTCCTCCTTCTCTCCTTTCTCCCTTGCTCGCTCGCTCGCTTCTTGTCTTTCTCTCCCCTTTGAACGCCCACTTCTGATGGGGGAAGAAGACAACTTGAAGTCAAGTTGCAATTAACTTCCGCGGCAGCCGCAGCCACGGGGGCAGCAGCAGCAGCGGCGGCAGCAGCAGCAGCGGCAGCAGCAGCAGGAGCCGCCACCGCCTCCGCGGAGACACCCGGGAAGCCTCTGGGGCTGCTGCCCCGGACTCGTCCGCCCGGCCGGCCGCCGCCTGTCAGCCCTCCCGCAGCCGCCGCCGCCGCAGCTCCCATGCCTGAGTGAGTTGGCTCTCATTTGTTTACTCCTTTCCTGGGCCGTTCGTGGTGTGTGTGCCAGTGTCTTTACAAACTTCTTTCTCGCAGCCCCCCAGGCGGGCGCCCCCCGCGCTCAGGCTGACCCCTCGGGGCTTCTTCCCTCCCCTGCCCTCGCGCCGGGAGCATTCTTCACTCACCCCTCAGCACCCGGTGAAGGCCATGAGCCCCCCACCCTGGGATGGGCCGGAGGGCAGGTGAAGGAGGCCAGGAGGGCTGATTGGGGAATGCCATTCATTCCCTCTCGGGGTGTGGGGATGGAGTGTCAGTCAGTCCGCCCGACCACGGCAAGCACACGCTCGCGCACACACACACACACACACACACACACACACACACACACACACGCCCGCGCACATATACACACAAACGCAAACACACACATGCACACAGACATAGACACACACACCTGCATGGTACCCGAGGTAGACAGAGGAATTTGGGGGCTCCCCTCCTGGAAGTAGAAAAGAACAAGAGAGGAGTGCTGGGGGGGGGGGGCGGTCGGCGGAGAGCCGAGGTAGTGGGGACCCCCAGGGGCCTGCTGGGCACTTCCCTGGAGCATCCCAGCCCAGTCCAGCCTGGCCCGGCCCGGAGAGCCGCGCGGGTGGATTGGCCTGAGAAGTTTGTGGCAACTTCTCCCGAGCCCGAGCCCGAGCCGCCGCCGCCTCAGCCGCCGCCTCCGCCGCAGCCGAGCCGCGAAGTTGCTTGCAAGTTGTTTCTAAGGAGTTGCGGCCGCACCGCGGTGGCCGTGGCAGTGACCATGACTGGGCTGGGCTGGGAAAGGATCGAGGAAGGTAGGGAAGGAAGGAGTGCGTTGCAGATAGAGGAGGGGATCCGAGGGACAGCACGCCCAGCTCCCTGGTTTTTCACCACCCTGTCGGGCCGCGATCCCGACGGGTGCGGTAGTGTGGGCATCCATGCCTTCTCCTTGCACTCGGGACATCAGGGCCACCTTAGGCACGGGCTTCACTGCTAGAGTGGCCTCGGACGGGGTGGTGGAGCGTCGTGGCCCCACGGCATGACCTGATGTTGGGCCGCTAAATCCGAGGGCTTAGGAGAGGAGAGAAAGTGAGCTGCAGGGATAGTGGCAGGTCGGGGAGATTGGGGAGTAGGGACTGCGGTTTCTGGGCGTAGGAGCCAGAGGGGAGAGGGTCAGACTGACCAGAGAAGAGAGAGGACAAGGAAGAGTCTTCAGCAATGAGCCTCCGCTGCCTGTGGCCTGGACCCATCTTAACCTGGGCATTGAGAGTTTCACTTACAAGTGTCAACCACAGGGTCGCATCACTAAATGCCAAGGGGGGGGGGGGGTTGAGACTTTGACCCTTGCGCCCTTCCTCGGCTAACTTTCTGCAGCGTTCCAGATGGGTTTCCAGGGAAATGATCTGTGACTGAGACTCCAAAATGATTATAACAGAAGGGGGAGAAGAGAGGAGGGTTGGGAAGACCTTGGTAAGAGTAGAGAGATGATCTGCCCCAATTGCCCTGGGTTCCACATGTGCGTCTTTGGAGGCCAGCAGGGACGGGCAAGGAGAGGGAGAGAGGAAGAGCTGGTGAAATATGACCGAAGGTTTTAGGTTTTATCCTCAGCAGCACCTGAAACCTAAGGTACTTGTGTTGCAGAGGAAGCTATCCCACTGAAAACTTTACTGAATTATTATGTTGCCCTTTAAACTGAACTAAGTAAAAAATGGCCGAAGCAAATGTCAATTATATTCTCTCCAATCAAGGGCAATTCTTATTATGCAAAGGATGCATAATTCTAGATTCTGGGATGTTAAGGTTCAAGTATAAGATCTAATAACAGCCCTTTCTTCTGTTCCATATTACCAGTGATATGATTTAGCCACAGTCCTTTCTTTTTGCATATTATTTGAGTAGTACAGTAGTACATTCATATACTGTTTGCTTCAGTCTGCTGGCAAGCATTAGCATTCAGGCTTACATTTTTGACAAATGTGCAGACAGGAATAGCATGAATAGGCATCTTAAATATTAACAACCTAAGCATCTGTTATGAAACAAATTTAATATATTTACTCTGTTTTTCTCACATTGTTAGGAAAGGTTATAGTAAGTGCATAATTTCAACTTTAGTTAGCAGAAGTAGCTGGTTGTATCTTTCACTACCTCTTCAAGTGTTTAACACAATCACTAGACATAAATACTTTAATGAACTTGGTTAGGCACATCATTAAATAAACTTTCAACAATGTACACACCATATACAGATATAGCTGTGGTAAAATATGTATCTTATAGGCAAATGTTTTGTAATGCCTATACATTTTTGTAAATACAGAACGTACATTTATTCCTCATTTCAGTTTGACACTTATTACTTCACATTTTTTCTAATGGAAACAATATTTTAAGCACAGAGTTGTGCAGTCACATGTAATTCATAATAAGTAAACAGTAGCTATAAAAAAGAAGAAAGCATTGTTATGTTTGAATACAGCTAGAATCAGGAGAAATAAAATCACTGTTAGAATTTGTGTTCCTTCCTGAATCCTGAATACAAGTGATGGATGAAAAAGAAACCAATGAATGAAGGGTTTTTTCCTTTTTCCCTCCTAAAGTAGTTGCTTGAAAAGAAGGAAAGATAAAAGAGAGATAGCAAAGCAAAGACCTTCCAAAAGCCTTTATGTTTTTTTTTTTCCTGGAATCAATGTACTCCTTATATTTCCCCCATAAACCAAGATATGTAATAAATAATAGTTCCCTTTTTTTTAAAGCTTATGGAGACAAAAACATTAAAAAAAGAATGCCTTTTGTTCAGGTGTTTTAATAAATTAGCCTCTTTATGTTTTTTTTAATTGATGATTATTGTAAAATGAAGTCATTAACTCCTTGGTTTAGCCAGTTTTAACCCAGAAGTCTTTAAAGTAACTGATATCTATCACACAAAAGGTATAATGCCAGCTACCTGAACTTGTGATTGACTAAGATATGATGTGCTCAGTGGCAAGTGAGAAAGACTATATTAAATTAGCCAAAACTAATACCTGCAGGAGATTCAACTTTGTGTTTGGTGTGACAGGTTATGGTTTGTAATTCAGGCCCATGTGGTCAGGCGACAAGCACCTGTTCCTCATTACTGTAAAAAATATTTTGGTTATATAAAACTATTAAGTTTAACCCAACATCCCACCCATAGAGCACTGAAGATAATAATACTTTAGCTGTTTTATAAAGTCCCAAATGTTGTACAAACAGTTATGCTGATCTATTCTTCCACACAGAAAATTTTGGGTTACTATAACTTGCATTAATAATTGGGATTGTCAAACCATATGGCATGAATGCATGTGACTTTCACCAATCAATCTTCAGACTATGCCTGTGTATCCTGAAATCTACTATAAAATATTCCTCATTACCCTACTCTTTCTCTTACAAATGAAACAAACAAACTAAATAAGTTTTGGGTCGTGGTTGTTTTAAATGAGGCCAAAAGAATTGACATTTATGATCAGTTAGCCTTCTGAGTCAAATGGATGGCTGAATATCATTAGCAACACATATATAAACCACAGAGAAAAATAGTTTCTGCAGGTAGGTACACATATTGTCAAATTCTTAAGTCACATTATATATTTAGAATAGAAGGAAAACTGACCTTGGTTAATTTTTAGTTCCATTTTTTAAGCACCTAATTATATTTGAATGATAGGAAACCATTAATAACTGCTATCCCAACTTTTCTCTCTAGCGATTCTTTAGTGATAATCTTTTGGATTTTGGAGGCTGACCTATAGCTTTAAATACAATTTAATCTGAGTTTTGCCTTTATTTAGGACAGAATGTATACATAAGTGTTGGACAGAGAAAATTAATACATGCTTGTGAAACATTCAAGTTTTTGGTATGTTTTAAGTCAATGAATATAGATTTGGGCATCCATTGGACAATTTAAGCTTTCTAATGCTGTGTCATTCTGACCTTATATTTTTTAACATAATAAGGATATTTGTGTGTGTTCATTTGTAATTATTGTGATAAAATTACAGATCAGTTATTCTTTTAAAACTGATTTCTATTTAGAACCGATGTTTGTTTTGCAGATGAGTTACATTTTTTGTTAGAAAACAGCTATGTTAATGAATGGATCAGGTATCAAATACTTTATACAGGACAATGTATTTTTCTGGTAAACTGAAAGTTCTGTCTTGCTGTTACGGGCATCAGGCTTCAACAGTCTGCTAACACTTCCTACTTAAAGCTAGGAAGCACCTACTGTTTATTTACGCTGCATTAAACTGACGGCTCAGCAATCAGAGGAAAAATATTACTTACTTTCCTGAAGTAAATACCAGTTTATAGGTTAGTGCATGTATTTATATTCCTGTCACCACTAAATAACGCCTCTGTCTCCATTTTAATATCTACCTGTGTGTGCTGTTATCCAAGGCAGCTGACTTTCTTGTTGGGGGGAGTCTGAAGAGAGTAGTCTTATTCCCAGTGGGGGGGGGGGATTTTAATCAAACAGATTCTATTTTCCTTTTTCTGTCATGTGGAAACCACTTTTTTTTAAATCTGCCTTTACCTGGACCATACCATATGATCTATTTTTCCATGAACCAAAATATGGCACCTGGACCATATTTTAAGAGAAGAAAAGCATAAGCCTTCCATTTAAAATAGGCATCTTCCTACAACATTAGACATCTTTTAACATACGTTCTTGTCTTAAGGTTCATTTTTTAAAATAGAGTTTATCACAAATACCGTAGGTACTGCTAACCTATGTACCTCTTTGTGTAATAGGTTTGATAGGCTAACTGTTCTGCTCGAAGGTCTCTTCCAACCATACTCCTCTGAGGTCCCTTGCAACTCTAAGATTTGTGATTCCATAATACTGTGCTAACAGATAACACATAGTAGGTGCTTACCGAATCCTCGGTGATTAGTATCTCGATTTTTTTCTGAAAATAATCTTGTTGCGTGATTTTTCAAGTGAGTCAGTGCTTGTCACTATCAACCTGAAGATAATTCAGATAAAGAAGCTTCCTTTTAAAGCAAAGTATCCAACTCTCTAAGGAGGTAGGTAGAGTTAAACTTTTCCCTCTAAAGTCTACTTTAAGAACAAAGTTATGAAATAGTTGAAAACATTGCTAAAATGTTTAATTCCAGTGTGCAAAATTCGCTTTGAGGAGTATTTGTTCTTACTAATATTCCATAAGTATCCATCAGAGCTCTTGGTCTATAGATGGTTGTCAATCTGCAATCATATACTCCATTGACATTAGAGTAGAATAGGGTCTTAATACAGCATATAAATCAAATCAGTTACACAAGGTTATTCTCCTTCACTACAGCAAAGAAAAATTGTCTAGTATGGTAATTTATCTATCATCCCTAAGTGCTGTTCTCAATGGCAAGTATATTTAAACTTGATGTCTTCATAGAGCGTGATCCACACATCAACGAACATTATTTAGTACTTTTGAACTTATGCCAACTGTACCTTTTGCTGTTTATTTTTTAAAGCATTTTCAGATCCGATATTTCATTGCAAAGTAAATAGATACAGATTGTGTGTATATGTGTTCAAAGTGAGAGTTAGTAGTGTAACATATATTGGCCTATTTTTATTCTTTCACACTTGTTCTGTACAATTTCTACAGTTTGGGATGTGTCTGAAGCTTCATAAAGTCAATTTTATTCCTTCCTCCTGATTCAGTGGACTTCCAAAAACTACTGTTCACTGAGTTAAGTGGTCTTTAATGGGGATTTAAAAAAATAGAGTAGTCTACACCTGCTACCAAATTCACTTGCCAGGTTCTCTCCCATTTTAAGTAACAGTTACTTAGCACTTAGTGTAGGAGATTGTGTTCACTGACCATTAAGAGTTAACTTTATTTTCCAATCCAACAGCTAACATGTTAGCTAAATAATTTAATTCATTATCTTTAAAATGAGCATAATAAGATACATTCCTCCAAAGCATAACTCTGAAAGTAATAGGACCTAAGTAAGGGTGCAGGTCCCACCAAATGAAGGTTAGAATGTTGAAGGAATAAACAGATGTTCTCATCTTTACTAGAAGGTCTATGAAATGACATTACACTTAGGATCACCCTCCCCTTCTGCCCAGGTGTACAGGAAGTAGTGAGAATCAGACGAGGTGAGGTGGGCGTATTCTTTCAGACCATAGCCATGACCCTATTTATAACACACCCACCCTCAGAACCGCAGGTTTGGTCCAGCTGCTTCAGTAGCAACTCATAACCACTTCATTCGGGAGATGCTGTTGCTTTGCTAACAGTATCAGAGAGAGACTCTTAACCATCACTATCATTGAAGAATATCGAAGACTTGCCTGTACATGGTGCTTTGGTAAATTCTAAGAGAGGCCTCCACTATCTTGAGGGTAAGTGTCTTGGCGGTTTTCTCACCAGTACCATATAGAGAGGATCAGGATCAGAGATCCAAAGAAATGTAATGGCAGGTTTTTGAGCCCACCTCTGGGATTTTCACATTTGTTTAACTGTGAAAAGGGACTCTCTTAGAGGCTCAATACTGAAGAGAAGATTTAGTGAGTATTCTTTCTGTGGTTTGCCAGACCTGCTAATAGGTTATTTGCAAAACTTATTAAGCCTTTTTTTTCCTGGTGATATTTCAAGAAAGACGTAGCGTCTTATCTTTGTGGAGTGTTTTATTTGGATATTATTCTCCTTGGAAGCAAGGAGGACGAGCTGGCGATTTCTCTTACCTTTCTTACTCAACTACTTTTCATGTTTACTGGAAGAGCATATAAAAGACAGTTTGGTACATGAATGTTTGTAATGTTGGTACATAGTAGGCACTTAAAATGTTGATTGATTGGTTGATGTTGAGGACATTGAACTATTTTAAATGGAGTTTCAAGTTATAAATATTATATAAATACTAATAATTCTTATTAGTATTAATGAAGTTGAACCTAAGGAACTAAGGTATATGGTTTACTCTTGAAATGAAGATCATTCTAAATTGCTTATATCAATAATTACCTGAGTTTGTTGTTGAGTGTAGTTGAGTTTTCCTGTTCCCGGGTACCAGACAATTTAAATAATTTGTGATTAATAGCAGAGCTATGAAAATCTCAGTGTATAGCAAATCTCTCAGTATTTCAGATTCTAAGCTAATTTCTACAAATAGTAAGCAAAACATGTCCATAAATGTAGCCACATTTTAACCAATAAAAATGTACATTTACATTAGATATTTAGTGCTAAGACCTATTTTCTCGGTTACGGTGGGGGGGGGGATGCATTCTTTTAATAATTATGAATGTTTCTTGCTCAGAGGTGGGCTCCTTTTTTAAAGGTGATATAAGAAGTCCCAAGAACAATTTAAACATTATCTTAAAAGTTTAAAAATGACAGCTTTAGTTTGTATAGAGTCATTGTAATGTAATAATACTGCATGCTTATTAGTGTTATTAGTGCAGTAGACATTTAATTACAGTCTTTTCTGAGACATGTTAACTGTGTATTAACAATCATGTTAAAAAGAATGATGTATCCTTTTACATACAAGCTCCTGCTTGCCAACCCTTCTTAAAAATTCTTTTTAAGCGTGTGGAGTCAGATCTTCAGTTGAGAATCACGACAGTTTTTCTCCCAGAACAACCAGACTAGAAGGTTTTTAGTGGAATCCATAATTCCAGTCCCTCTGCAGTTTGTTGCTGTTGTGTGGTGGTTTTTGCCAATGACATTAGAGATCGGTGCCCCTCAGCGGTTTTGCTTTCCAGCATTGTATTTTGAGACGCCTACGTTTTCTTGTTTTCAGATTACTTTAGCCAGCATAAGCCAGATAACCTATTGTTTTGTTTTAGTACCTCTGGAAACTTATTTTGGGGGTTCAAGAGTTGTGATAAGAGTTTATCAGCTTTCTTAGCAAAACTCTATTATGGTGTTGAAAGTTTCCCTTGGCAGTTCTTCCCAGCTCTATTTCTACCATCACTTTATTTCCAAAGGTAACACAGTACCCGTCACATAAAATAGGTGCTTATTGATTTAGAGCGATTGATTTTTCGCAGTACGAATTTATAATAGTCCAAAGAAATGTGAGGAAGACTAAAGTCCTAAGTGAGTTAAAAATGAAGAGCTGTTCCCCTCGATTTATACAGCTAATGTAGAGGACATGGAGATTTTTATGACTTAACTTGACAGCTTTGACTGCATAGACCAGGCTCAGCTTGAAAGAGACAGAGATAAGAGAGAGGGCCAAAGCCTCAATGTGCTTTATAAGCATTTTTAATATGCTTATGAAACCAGTAAAGCACAGGTGTTATCTGCATTTTGCAGATGATTAGAGAAGACCCAGAGAGGTTATGTGACTCATGCCCAATCTGTAGCTCAGAAATTAAGAAAGAGTCATCTGTTAGCATCTAGCACAGTGTTTATACATAGTAGGTGCTCAGTATTTATACAATGAATAGATGAAGGTAAAGGGAATGGACACAGACCGTGTAAATGTCTATAATGGATATAGTTAAGTAAAGACAAAATAATTTACTTTTCTTTCTAATATCCTAATTTATTCTGAATGCTTACTCTCCATTTCCAAACTGTTAATTTAGACACCTAAAGTTCTTCCCTGAGCAGTCCCAGCCGAAGCCCAGCTGGTGTATGTTCCATCTCACCCAGGGTGATAGATAGAGTCGGGGTTGGGGCTCTGTGGCCAGACAAAGATGTGTTAGCTAGTGACCACTGCTGCTCTTCTGAGCTAAATTGGAATCTAAATATGACAATAGGCACAGTCTCCATACATACTAAAAACAAGCAAACCATAAAACATCTTATAGACTGCTTACCTTTTTGATATTGGTCTGTTTGAAGATTTAGCAGAAGTACTGTATATGCGGTCTTAGACCTCCTAGTCCAGCCCTTTCACTCAGGAGTTGTGGGATCTCTGGTGAGTCAGTGTCACCCTCTGTTGGCCCAAATTTCCTGAGAGGTTACACTAGATGACTGCCAACGAATTCCTTTCCAACTTAAAATAGGTAGATAGATAAACAAAAAAAGGTAGATAGAGACAAAGACAAAGACAGACAAATGGATAGACAGATGGACAGAGGGATGGACAGACAGAGGGATGGATAGATGGAGGCATGGACAGACGGACAGACAGACAGACAGACAGACAGACAGATAGATAGATAGATAGATAGATAGATAGATAGATAGATAGATAGATAGA
>NW_027185797.1:10660919-10672521 GCF_028583685.1 Petaurus breviceps papuanus | reverse complement strand
AGATAGATAGATAGATAGATAGATAGATAGATAGATAGATAGATAGAGACATAGAATTATTCCATAGAGAGTAGTACTATGTCAGAGTGTATGGATATGGGTAAGGTTGTTTTATACAGATATATTTTTATAAAGATATTTTTTTCTTTTTGGCTATCATTTTCATTTTTTGATACTGGGCTTCTACTTCATACTGTACAATAGGTGTTAGGTTGGTAGAGGGTCGCATTGGTAAATCTCTGCTATTCCAAAAACTCCTGGACATTGTACATTAATGTTTCCTGGAAAATATTTCTTTCTTGTCTACGCCTACTTGCATGGCAGATTTGATTGTGTGGTATTGAGAAAATCATGCCTTCTAAGAAGCCCAGGGCTTGTGACCTTCTATATTACCATGCAGATTCTGTCTCTTTAAAAATGCAGTCTCCTCTATTTGCCCTATTAATTGTTGATATGTTGCCATCCACGAGACAAAAATTAGAGCTGTAATTAAATAATCATGTGATGCTCCTTAGTGCCAGTGAGAGCAAACTCATTTTTCCAGGCCCTGATGGTCACTGATTATTGTATTACTACTGGCTGGCTTTATTTTTTTTTAAGCTTCTCTGTCTGTAGCTTACTTCACTGCTGTCCTTTTCAAATGTAAAGAAAGTAGAGAACATGAAGCCAGTTCATTGGCCAGAGGTCCTATGGGATAGAAGGTGGACATACCTTTTCTGCTCTTGGTCACCTGGTAGGTTCTTTGGGGAGGGCTACCTTAGCGGTGTTGTGGCGTGCCATTTCATTTAGACTGGTGTTTTGGCTAGGAGGGATGCACATGGGGAATGCCAGGAGAGTTACAAAAGGAGTAGGGTATTAAAATTCAGAAATGATTAAAATTGAAATAAAAGGATGCTGCCTCTTTGCCAGGACTCTGGCAGGCACAATGACACATAGAGATTAGTTTCCACCTTCATCTTTTCCTTCTTTCTCATTTCCTCTTGTTATTGTTGACACATTTGCCTTATGTCTGCCTCCCATCTCTCTGTACCTCTTTTTTTCTGTCCTGTACACACCTACTTTTTCCTTAAGCATGAAGACATCTACTTAACCTTATTATAACAATAACAGAATAGGTTATTAATATTTAATATGCACATGATTAAAATTTCTCTCTCTTAAACATAGGTCAGCTGTATTATTATTAACTGGCATGTAATTTTTCATTGAAAATATTCTTCTTTTGCCCATTACTGTTTCAGAAATATAGTTTCTACTTTGGTAGTGATTTAATACATAGTGTTTAGAAAACCATGTTAGGCTAGTGAGAAAAGAACTTACCAGTCATGGATAATCAATTATGCATGAATTCAGATGAAACAGATGGAATCTGGTGAGTTAAAGTTTCTCTTTGGCTTAGTGGATTTCTTTTGTGTGAGTGAGTGTGTGTGTGTGTGTGTGTGTGTGTGTGTGTGAGAGAGAGAGAGAGAGAGAGAGAGAGAGAGAGAGAGAGAGAGAGAGAGAGAGAGAGAGAGAGAGAGTTTCATTTATCAATAAATATCTCATCCAGATTGGGCTTTTCTCATATTTTTCTTTCCCTTTTAGCATAGGCTCCATCACTTTTCAACAGAAATTAGTACAACTTTTAGATTAGACATCTTCTAATCCAATTTCCTCCATTTAGAGATGAGGACTAGAAAGATGGAGGGAGTTGTCCAAATCACCTAACAAGTTTGTAGCAGAGGCAAGATTACTACAAAGCAGGAGCATTTTAAGTCACTTAAATTTTAAGCCATTTTCATCATTTTAAGATCTCCTGACTACCAAGCTAGTGCATGTCCCATCATATTTGGCTTCTTTATTCTCTGATACTTCATTGAATCCATGATTTGCTTACTGTGCTGTTTTAACTTTAAAAGGTTTCTTCATTGGTTGTGGGGTAGAAGTTTTTGATTCCTAGCTTTTATTTTTCCCATGGGGGGATGAGATACCAAAAAAGAGAGCATTTTGAAACTGGTCTCCAAATAGGAACCCTCAAGTTTGAATGATGGCTTTAACAGTTACACATCATAGGATGTTAGACAAGTCACTTTTCCTCTAAGTCCCATTTCCTCAGCTATTTAATAAGGATAATAATTCTTCTGACTATTGCATATGCTTCCTAAGAAATAATTTTGTGAAAACTTAAAATGCTATATGAATGTGTACTAATATTATAATTTATTATATATCTAATATATATTTATATAATGTATATATCTGTACATTTGTCTTGAGTTTTCTCTGTTATACTTATGTATACATATGCATCAATTGATATGTTGATATTTAGACAATAACTAAACAGTTTTAAACCAATAGATGGAACAGCAAGATTTAGTTTGTTTACTTAAATGAAGTATAAGACATTTTATAAAGGCTTCCCTTTGTGTTGGTTAATACTAGTACAAGCAATTAAAAAAGACCCCTTTTACAAATAAAAATTAAAAGTAGCCTTTTAAAAACTCCCCAATACCTTCAAAGAAATCACGTGTTATTTTTTTAAACATAAAGTGCATAGTATTATACCATCTCCTAGTGTTACTTTAAAATGTTCCTGCAATGCAATTAACTTGTTATCAATCAAATGGGTTCTGTCCATCACTGAGAACATGAGTTGCCACCAAGGGAGTAAGCTGGTGGTGGTCAAAAGAAATGACAAACAGACTGCTTCTGCTCAAAGGATATTAACATTCAAAAAAAATGAGAAGGCAAGTAATTTTTACACAACAAACAAAGGTTAATTTTTTTTAAATAGCCTCAATGCTTGCTAGAGGTGAGAATACTAGTTTAGGTTTTCTTTTTAGGTCATATAGTAAGTTGTACATTTTATTATGAATTCTCTTTATCTTTTCAAATAGAAATTCACATGTACCTGGATAATGTATGCTAGCTGTCAAATTACTTATTGATAGAGAAAGTCATCTACAGTAGATAAATTAGGCATATAATGTAGGTTCCTATACCCATACTGAAAATCTTCTAATTATTTTATCTAATTATTTTTAATGAAATAATTGTTTTTTAGTTAATTTTTTCCTACCCCCAGTTATGGGTCAGAATAATATTTCTATATAATGAAAGAATGAACTTCAGCATATATAATCTATGCATGAATTTTTCTCTCAAGAAAACTCCATTTTTAAAATACATGAAAATCTTATAGAATCATGTAAGAAACTGATAAATATTGTTGGGAAAAGCAATTATGCAGTTTAGAAAAAGTACCATTACTGATATTGCCAAAAAAATTAATTGTGGAAATGAGTAATGCCTCAGTTAGCCCCTGCTCATGGCAATTTGTGAACTTAAAAGTCCTTGCTTAAGAAAAAAATTTTTCTTCATTTCCTCCCCCCCCAAATAGTCATTGAGATCTTGATATGTATGATGGGGTAACAGCTGTTCTACAGTTAAAGAAGAAGTCAATGTATCATCTAAGTACATAGCGGTCATTTACTTGCCCCCATTCATTCCTCCATATGTATGTGTGTACACACACGCATGTTATGTGTATATAAATATGCACATACATCTTCATACATATGCAGAAAATGTATGAAAAGATAAATGTTTATTCGGATGTTATCTGGTAAAAGCCCCTCATCTTGCAGATGAGTAAATTGAGTCTAGAGCAGAGGTGATTTGCCCACGGTCACACGGTAAGAAGCGGGGCTGGGATTCCAAGTCAGATGCTTTGACTCCAGTGAGACATTGTTCTTCCCACTGCCCCAGGCCATGGGAGAAAATACTGTTTGAAAAATATGGCATTCATTTTTTGGATAGTTACCTGAAAATGAAGCTTTAGATTTAGGGAGTATTTTGGTTCTAAGAGATGCCTTTTCTCCTTTCTCTGAGGCATTTTGTATGCTGCATAAAATCTGAAGAATGAAAACCCCTCTTCTTCCTATCTCAAGACTCTAAATTACCCACTTTCTTGAGGAGATTTTGCTCTCTGAATGCCTATCCATATTCATTTTGCTCAAAATAAGTATTATTTTTTTTAAATCAAGACAAAACAAGGGCTACAGATTTATTTATCACTTAGTATCCCGCATTTTTGCAATGAAGTTGCATTTGTAATGTCTGCATCATCCCTCTTTTCTACTTTGCATTATTTTATACTTGTCTTTACCAGTCTCAGTCTCTGTTACCCACCGTAGACAGTGCTAGGTGAGCAGGTGAGGAAGGAGTAACGCATTGTTTGTTTAAAAAAAAAAGAGTAAGATGTGGTATAACACGTCATTTACCTGACTCTTGATTTCATGTTATCATCTCGTTAAGCTTGGGGTTAAACAGCCAGCACCCCCAAAACATTGGGAAGTATTTGAGGAAGAAAGGAATGATTTCTGTGCTTTGATACTTTCATTTGGAATTCAAATTCCAATTTTGCTTCTATAAATCAACAGCATCCTAAGAGCATTTCATATTTGCCCAAGTGTGGTGTTTTCAGCTCTAATGGTGGGTTCAGTTTCCCATACTGCTAGGACAATGCTTTGTTCAGTGCCACTCAGCCAGTGGGCACTCTGAAAATGTCAGCTGCAGCTAGGATAGAAAGTCTCCATAAAATTGCCTAGGATATGACTTGAACCCATTGTACTTTAAACTATTTCCCCCCCCCCCATAATTTAGTTGGCAAAAATGCATCAACAGACTTTTCTCAGGGATATTAATTTATTGCAAACAAAACTCTTGACCAAACTTTGGGGATTGCTGCTACTCAAATTAATTGAAAGAAAAATACCTAAAATTACTGAGGGTGTTTAAAAGCATAATGGAAACAGCCGCGATGCATTTAAACATGCCCTTTGCCATGGTATCATGATAAAGCTGGAAAGAATATTGTATTGGTAGTCCAGAGACCTCACTCCGCCACGGGTTATACCTAACTAGGTTCATTTTCCTGGACCTCAGTTTCCTCATCTGTAAAATGAAGATGTTGGACTAAATTAACTTCTTTGGGTTCTCCCAGCTCTAACAGTCTATGAAAGCTTCATAACTTGATTAGGAGTATTGGCATAGAGTGTAGAAATGCATTGAACAATTTTCTGGGAAGAAAATCACACACAGCTATATTGTAAAGCAGTGAAGGAAACTATGTTAGTTCTGGCTCCAGTAAATAATAGATGGGTTTTATAATTGTACTTCCATGTATAATTTGTGGTTAGTAGCTTATATTTGTAATGTTAAATAATATATCTGCATAGGATTGTTGGCACCATAGAAAACCTGAAGAAAATTTCCAAATAATACTTCAGCTTACTCCCTAAAATACTACCCTTTCATTTACCAAATTCTAAAACATAATTTCTTATAATTTTCATTCTTATTTACTTTTTAAAAAGTGAATTTTCTAGATCCACATTTCTTTAGTGGTTTTTTTTTTTCCCTTACAATATCCTATAGGCTAAATTTATCAAAGTTGAACTGGTCAGGACTACCAGAAGTCTCAACTTCAAATGCACCTCAAATACACTCACCTAGCTCCTAACCAGATATCTTCTAAGATTGTCCATCAGCATTCCAGTTGGCTCGTGACCTGTCCTAGAGAACCCATCAAGTGGTCCCCAGGACTCTGTCCATCACACCAGTTCTGAAGGAGGTAGTAATCAGAACTGAAGTTTATCATTATTATCATCTTCTTCTGAAAGAGAATGAAGGTGTCTTTTCAATACCACTCTCCTTCTTGACTAAAAAGCACCTCCTATTCCAGAAGTTATATTTTTATATGGAAATATTGTATGATACAGAAGAGGGAACAGGTGGCTTAGGGGAAATCCCCTAGATACTTTTTCATAGCCTTGAAGCCAGTGAGAGTCATATTATAAGCAATCTTCTAAAAAGAACATTGGTTAGTTTTTAAAAGCTATGGCCATCTATAATGTGCTGAAATCAACAAAGTCATTCACTAATGCCCTCCTTCCTACCACAACCTATCTTCAGATAACTATAGCTTTTGACCACTCCCAGTGTGGGCTCTAACTGAACCAGCCATGGACTGACTGGAAAGATTAAAACCCATTTGAACTATCTCCTTATCCTTCTTCTATGATCCCCCAAATCCTTAATCCTTTGCTACTGTCTTCTGTTTTTCATTCTCTTTGATGTTTGTTTCATGTACAGGTCCCTGGTTAGGGACCTATGTTAATATTTTCAAATAAGCATGCCTAAGGATAGGAATAGTTATTTCATGGATGTCCTTTGAGAGATACAAAGGTAGGTAGGTATATGGATACATTATTGATGCTGATGTGACTCACTAGTTATTTGCTTATTTCTAAAAAAAAATAAAAGCACTGGAGTATGATTGTCCCATAATTCTAACAATTTTTTTTTCAAATGTCACATTGAAGATAAAGTCAGTAGTAAGATTTCTGCCGATTTCCATTCTATTTTTTTGTACCCACTGGTTCACAGGCTTTTCACCCCCTTGGGACCTGTGATTTCACTGGTCTAGGGAACCCCTAGTGGTGAGGTAACTGCCTGTACCAATGCAACTATGGTGCAAACGATCATCTGATGAGATTATCTAGGAACACTAAAAGGGTAAGAGATTTTTCCAGGGTCACACAGCCAGTGTGGATCAAAAGGTCTCCTTGACTCCAAGGTCTGTAGCCTGTCCGTTAGATCCAAGACTCCACCTTTCAGTACACAAATTGCAATGTTAGTAATCACTTTGGGTCGACCAATGAAAGTGTCATAGCTGTTGAGAGATGTTTAGATCATCAGCAAAGAAAGAACTGTACAATTAGTGTTCCCTTTACCATTTTTGCCATCACTAGCATCTCCTTCATGTCTGAGAGATAGACTATACCTAATAAACTCATCTCTAGGTAACTAAATTGCAAAGGAAGTGAAATCCACTTCTAGAACCATGAAATATCAAATCAGCTTTGCCATTGTTTCTGAATGGGGCAGATGAGTCTATCTTTCTATGATTCCACTTGCTGTCCCTGTAATATTCTGGTCCAAAGCTCCCCTGCCAGACCAATTCTCCCCATGTATGTTGTCTGCATCATTAGAGTGTAAGCTCCTTAAAAACAGGGACAATCTTTGCTTTTGTTTTTTAACTCCCAGCCCTTAGCACAGTGTTTGGTAAATAATAAATGCTTATTCATTCAAGTTTCCAATGTAAGATTTTTTCTCTCTCTTTAGCTAATTAATAAAAGCACAAGAAAAACTAACTATATCCTACCTGCTTTTATCCTCACCCCCTACTTAATTCTGTATTGTAAATATTATATGGGTCTACTAACAGGGCTATTAGGGTATGATAAAGTAATATTATCACACCCGACCCCTGAATATCTCATTATTGTTATTTTCTGTCTCACTAAGAGGCATATAGAAATAACAAATTTCTGCACCACTTGAAGCAGGCTGTGCTCTGAAGTTATATGGAATGCATAGTGATGTCAGTCACAGATAAGATGTGAGAAAGGGGTGTAAGTGTTTACAGGATATTGTATTTCCTCTCAGACATATGCTGAAAAAAGTTGTTTGGGCTGTGGACCCAGATTTTTCCTCTTGTTTGTGCTAATTGGTGTATAGTCCATTCAAAAATTTACAAGGAAATCAGTCTTGACATCCTAGACAGAGAAAATGAGGAACGTGACAGCTAAACATATGGGCCCCCCCAAAACCCCTTAGATGGCCAACACCAACCACATTTCTAGACACACATATGTGGAAAACACCACCTGCAAGTGAAGTTCCCCACCAAGAATTGATGTAGCAAAAGAGGAGAGCAGCGGTCTATATGCTACTATCAAAGTGTTGAGAGATAGGCCAAACTGTGTTTGAATAGGTAATCGATGTATCCTTTGAAAGGGCCGTGTTGGGTGTGAAACATTCCCTCAGAAATACTCAGTTACCCATTTGGTAACTGACAGTAACCAAATCTTAAGGATCAGATGCTTACCCTACCTCCCCTCCTCCACTTTTTTTGTTTACCAGGAATGTATATATACTACTGCTAAGAATAAGCTTGAGATTTATTCGAATTTTCATTACTCTGTAATTGTTTTAATGTATCCTCAGATTTTTCCTGTCATTTATTTCACTGTAGCAACAATTTGAGAAGTATATCATTATCAAGTATTAAAAATATTGCAGATTTATTTCAATGTTTTTTTTTTTCTGGTATGGTAGCTGATATTGTTTGTTCTATCATAAAAGCCAATGCTATTTTTCTAAAATAAGTGTTAATGTTTGAACCATACATACACATATTAAATACTGTTTTAATATATCACTGAAGTTTCTTATTATTGAGAACAGTTTTTAGTATATAGTGTATGTAGTTCAAAGCCAGTATTTTTTCTTATTGAAAAGTGTAGAGATATATACATAGTGTCAATTAATGTACATTTTTGTCTGTTTCTAATATTCTGCTAGCTTATGTTCATATATGCAAAGCAAAATATATTTTCTTAATTATCATTTTTCCCTCTTTCATTTTAATCCAGAGTTTACACTGGTCAATGTTCAGAGGCTATAATGAACACTCTAACAGAGGTAGATAATACACAGTAATTAAGCTCATCAGCACTGTATACAACTTCTAAGGTTTAAATGCATATGTGCTGTTTCCTCCAAGGTATTTCTTGTAATCATATATCTCAGTCATAGAGGAAGTGTCTGATGTAAGATTAATGTGATTATGTGATTAATGGATACATGATATCACTATATTTGCTGACTGTCCATGATAATGTCATTAATAAACACCTTGATTCTCAATTATTACTGGATTTATTTCTCCCTTTTCCATTGACATGCCCCTCCTTCTTTACATTCCTTATTTTGTGTGTTTCATATTTATTGAAACACATTCTGATCCCTAGATGAAAGGTTTTCTGCATATCTGAAGTGAGATTATTAATTTTTACTTATTCTTTTTATGTTTCCATTAATCAAGTAATTAGGATTGTGGGGCAAATATACTTTTTCATAAAGCAGTTGTGAATTTTCTTGGGGTTGTGTAAATGATCTGATAGATATTTTTATAATAATATTCTTATTTGATAATTATGTTTCCCAGTTTTTTCCCATTGGTGTGTCACGCCCCCCCAATTATATCTGATACCTTTCATTCTGAATTATCTTCCCCAGTAATCTGATATAAATTTCTATGCATACATAAATTTTTTATTGTCTACTCCATGTTTTTAGCATTGTATTCTTCAGTGACCAATGTTTCTTAATTCATTTAAAGTTTAAAATGTATTAGCTACTGTTGGAAACTGATGTAATGAGCAAGTATACCTTATATGAAATAAAAGTTTGCTTGTAACAGTTTAAATCAGCTGTTTTTAAATAAATTAGTCTGATTGAATGATTCCATCTTAAAAACTTAAAAAATAAAATCAGTATGACTTTAAAAAGTCATTTTCTAGGTGAGCCATATGCAAATTCAGTTGGAATTTACATTTTCATAAGTTTTCCTTTCAAATAAATTGCTCTTCTCTTTTTCTATAAGTTTGAGTTAACCATCTCTGACTAGCAGTCGGCATTATTTTTGCTTTCCCCATTTATTAATGAGGTATATATACTGTATCTTGCCTAATATGTTATACAGCTCCCTATATTTTGATCTGCTCTATGCTGGGTGGGGGGGGGATTCCTTAGAAGGCATATATGACATAGTGTATTTATTTATTTTCAGTGACTATATTTTTCCCATGTTCTGATGCCTTTCATTAAAAAAATTTCAATAATATCTGGTTCATGATGCTTTTTATTCTCTTCTATTGGTTTTCTTTCTAACTTTGCACCAGGGTTCAATGTGCATGTTCTATGATTCTAGATCACCTGCCTCTTTGATTTGTGATTGAATCATGGGTTTTTATTCCAAAATATTTGTATTGCTTTTCTATTTGAAACTTATCTTTCCCAAAAGGGAGATATCTTTATGCCAGTTAACCTCGGTTTTATCTTTTACTTTTCACATGCTTCTTAAGTAAACAGAATGTTTACATGCATGTGTTGGTAGTATTAAAGAAAATTAATTTGCATATTTTCTTTTTATTTCTTTACTTGTGCCAATTTGTTGCTCTTATGATTGTCGATCAGTAGGTAAATCAACAAGTATTTATTAAATACTTAATAGGTACCAAGCACTGTGCTAAGTTCTGGGCATGCAAAGAAAGGCAAAAATCAGTCCCTTGCCCTCTAGAAGCTCACATTCTAATAGGAAAGACAACATGTAACTAACAGGGTAAATACAAGAAGTAGACAGTGTAAATGGGAAGTACTCTGTGTAACAAATCTTTACCTGAAGAGGTTTACTCTTCCTACTAGTATACTATGTTAAACAACACTTAACATCCTCACTTTCCAGTATTATTATTATTATTATTATTATTATTATATGAGGACATTAGTGGTAAATTTCCCTTTTTCTCAATGTTTCACTGCCCAACACAACTGGGGAACATAAAATCTAGGCATCTGTAGAATGTAGATGATGTTTATGTTGGTCAAGGTTATACTATTTCTCACTTTCACATGTATTTTGGTTAACAGTATCTTAAGTGAGGAATCACCTTATGGGATCATTCTTCCTGCTTATACTTTAAGTATCATTTCTCCATAATGTCATGGTTTCCATCGTATTATAGTTGGGAATCCTGTGACAAACAGAGTAGATCTAGACGGCCCGTTCCTCAACTTTCCAAAGTTTACTGGGGCCTTGCTTTAAGACTGTAAATCAAGAGTGATGTCATATTTTCTTTGCATTAGCAGTTCTCTTGGTTAAGTGACCTAAGTGAATTTGTTACCACCTGTGCTATTGTGAGCCACGCATTCTGTTTTAAAATTGCTTTCTGGGTCAGGGTAAACGTTGGGTAGGTAGTTAAGCAGTTTTGTGGCCAGTTATGTAAACAGAAAGATTGTCTCCACTCAGCGCCTTTAATCTTGGATGTTTAAAGTTTTGAAACCCATCCATCACACTGGAGAAGAGAGGAGACAAAGTTTTATCGCTGTTAGTATTGCACCTGTTTAGGCTGCCTTGCTGTGGAATTGGGACTGTCCAGCCACAGCACACACCCCACCCCATTCCGTGGCGCGTGTCCCCGGTCCCCGCCAGGAGGTTCCCCCAGCGTCCTGAAGGGCTCAGGCCTCAGTGCCCCTGCTCGGGCTGCTGCTGGACGGCCAGATCGCCCTCCCTGGCTGGCTCTCGGCCGCCCCGGCTGAGCAGCCCTGACCGGAGAACTGGCTCCAGTGGCTGCCCCAGGCTTCCTGCCGCTCCATTCACCTGCAGCAGCAGGAGGACTTCTCCCTTCCCTCCCCCCTCCGGGGTGATGCTGGAGAGTGGGCGGGCTGGCGCTCCCTGGGCTCGGTGCCCAGTCCGGGGCTTTCTCTTTGGCCCCGGAGCGTGAAGGGGGGGAGCTCCCCAGGCCCCCCCACCCCCATTCCGTGGTCGTTTTCCTGACCCTTTCTCCCTCTTCCTCTCGACTTTCTTTTCCTCGAAAATGATCTCTAATCTTCCTCTCTTTCCTCCCCCCTACACGCCACACACACACACGCACACACACATGCACACACACACACACACACACACACACACACACACACACACACACAC
>NW_027185797.1:10608845-10660909 GCF_028583685.1 Petaurus breviceps papuanus | reverse complement strand
CACACACACACACACACACACACACACACACACACACACACACACACCTCTGCCCCATCTGTCTCGGCCTCCTCAGTAATAGCGAAGGTGTCAGTTAACCACCCCCCCACCCCACTCCCCTCGGCCCGGGCGAGCTCCGCTCACCCATTCCCTGCCCCTGCCCCGGCCTCGGGCTCTCCCACTCTCCCTCCCTCGCCTGTGCCGCCGCCGCCGCCGCTGCCAGCCGCCAGTGGTGCCGCTTGCGTTGCTCCCTGTTATTCTGGGTATTGTGTGTAATAAATGCAGAGCCGCCTCACTCTAATCAAGCTGATTACAAATTCTTGCGCGCCCTGTGCCGGAAATCGCAGTCTCCCCCCTCCCCCCATACCCACCCTTCCCCCCCCCCCCCCCCCCCCCCCCCATCTATTTCTCTCACTCATTCACTAGTTACTTGTCTTTCTGGTTTCTTCTTCCGCCACCCCCACCTGCGCCCCCTCCCCCAGACCCAACCTTAACCCCCATCTTTGCCTTCTATCCCGTTTTTAAAAATTTTAATTTATTTTCCGCCTTTGACTCTCCCCCTTTTCCAACTATCCCTCTCCTCACCCCCTTCCTCTTCCTCCTCCTCCTTCTCTTCTTCCTCCTCCTCTTCCTCCTCCTCCTCTTCCTCTGCCACTTTTTCTCCCTCTCTCCCTTTCTCTGTCTCTCTCTGTCTTTCTATTTCTCCCAGGACGCGCCGGATGATCTGGGGCCGCAGGGGAAGGGCTCCGGGCAGCTGCAGGGAGGCTGCGTCCTCCAGTCTGGGGCGGTAAAAAGCCGGTAGCCTCGGTGTTATTTTGTATTAAAATGAGGAGGAGGAAGAAGAAGCAACAGCAACAGCTCCGGCGGCAGCAGCAGCAGCAGCAGCAGCCACGACAGCTCCGGCGGCAGCAGCAGCAGCAGCAGCCGAAAGCTCTAGCTGAGAGCAGAGCCCAGGAGCTGGGGACGGCGCGGCGGCGGCGGCGGCAGCAGCAGGAGGAGGAGGAGTGATGAGTCAACTAATAATTTAATGGGGACAGAGACGAGAGAGGGAGGGGGGGGAGAGAGAGAGAGAGAGAGAGGAGAGACACTCGGCTCAGTCCGGGCACACACACACACACACACACACACACACACACACACACAAACACAAACATACATATTTATCTCTGTAACATCCAGCAACAACTACCAAAACGGCCTAATCACAATAATCATATTATCTAGCCAGGGAAACAAGAATAAAGCCTGTAGGACTTAAAAGGACACCCCCCCCCCCTTCATTTTGAGAAACTCTTGAGCAGTTTTGTTGGGGTCTTTGATTTTTAAAATATCGTCATTGTGGCTATTGTTGCTTCCTTGGGACATAGAGTAGTGAAATCTGGTCCACTTTTTTTTTGGAGAGGGAAGGGAAGGAGTTGTTCGTTGTGGAGGTGGAAGGTGGTGGTGTGTGCCTTCTCTCTCTCTCTCTCGCTCTCTCTCTCTCTCCCCCTCTCCCCCCCTCTCCGCTCTCTCCTCTCTCTCCTTTCTCTCCCTCTTATTCTCTTTCCCCCCCTCTTCCTCCCCCCCCCCAGAAACAATTGACAGTAACATTAACAAGCCTAAACTTTCTCCCTGAACCTCCAAACCCAAGCCAAGAGCTCTACCGGGTAAATAGGAAGGGACAGATCCTCTCGGCTATTTTTAAGAGCGAAGGCTAAATTAAAAGTGGTATTTTAGTGCCTTTTCCCGTATTTTTTTCGCTACACTTTATCCTCCGCCCTTCCTACCACCCGGTAGAGCTCTTGGCTTGGGTTTGGAGGTTCAGGGAGAAAGTTTAGGCTTGTTAATGTTACTGTCAATTGTTTCTGGGGGGGGCCGAGATTGAGGGTGGGAGAAAGGTTGCTCCCCCCCCCTTCTTTCCTCCCTGTGGTTCTCCTGGGTTATTGGAGAATAATACTCCAAGTGACAGCCAGAAGTAGACTTTCTGCTTTTTTCACGCCGGAGAGCCTTTGAGATAGAGAGCTAGAAGATAACCCTTTTTTTTTTCTTCATTAGACCTCGTCCGCAGTGATTTTTTCGCTTTTAAAGAAAAGATAATCAGCGACCACCACCCCCCAACACCCCACACCCCCAAACATCATCTCATTGTGGACCTTATAGCGCTTTTTGCTTTGTTTTTGCGGGTTTTTTTCAACGTTTCACTTGTCAGATCAATTTTATCTTCTCTCTACTCACTTCCCAGTCTCCCTCCTCCCCCATCGAAAACCCTGTTCACCAAGAGACATTTGAAAAAACATTTTTTGAATTCTGATTTTTGCGCTCATGGCTTCTCCTCATCTTGACGTTTATTTCTGCCCTTCCCCCGCTTAGGGGGGAGGGGGGTGGGGGAGACAAAATAATACAATTTAAGGGGGAAGTCGCCTTCAGGTCTGCTGCTTTTTTTTTTTTTTTTTAAATAAAAAAAGGATATAGAAAAACATCAGTCTTGAACTTCTTCCTCTTCAAGATCTCGGGCTGCAAAGGAAATCTCCTTTGTTTTTGTTATTTATGTGCTGTCAAGTTTTGAAGTGGTGAGTTTCAGGTTGGTTTTGCTAATTTCACTCAGTAAAACTGCAGTGTTTCTGTTTCTAGATAGTACTTTGCTTCTTTGTCTCTTTAAAAGGTCACAGTGAAAGCTTGGCCTGGATTGTGACGGCCATATGGAATGGATAAGAGAGCAGTCTCTCCAATGTGATTATGGGGTTATGTGGAGGCTAAGGGAATGATCTAAGGGCTAACTAATTTAAAACGAATTTGAAGTGCAGAAATAATATATTCTTAAAAGATGAGAGTATTTTAAAGAAATTACTTATGACTGATCTTTGTATTTCATTCAAAAATTATGTACATAATTTCCTTAGGAAACAGTTTTGTGGTTTGGTGTGTGTGTGTGTATGTGAGAGAGTGTGACAGTGACCTCTCTCTAAATGTGTGGGCTAAATTGGCCTAAAATGGATTTCTAAACGTGAAACTCAAAAGAAACTCTCTGGCATCTAAGGATAATAGGCACGTTTTGCTGCTGTCATTTTGGGCAGGCCATGCTGGGGGTTGCTCATCACTATTCCTAACTGAGGTTTCAGTGAACTTTAGCCTTGGGCATGGAGTTTAAATGAGCAAATTAGGTGTTTTATGTGCATGTAATTTTGCTTTGTAATGTAAAGCTTTTTACAAGATAACTGAGTATTTAACGGATGCCTATGTCTAAGAGTTATTTAAGATGACCTATGTGGTGTTTTGATAGTAGTCAATACGCTGACTAAATTACAACCTATCACTTTCATTTACTGTACTTGGTGATTTCTTCAGATCTATGACACCTACATGTTTCACATTATCTTTGATACTATGATATACGTATTTTTGTAAGTTACCCAGAACCTCAGGACTTTTAAAATGTTTTTATGTGTATATTTCTCTATACTATGTATTTTTAAAGGAATCCCACATTTCTATCAAGGTAAAACAGTTTCAGAAAAGCAAATTTGTATCACTACATGGAATATTGTGAGGAATGCTTTTAGAAGTTAATAATCCTA
Organism: Petaurus breviceps papuanus; assembly: GCF_028583685.1. Lineage (NCBI taxonomy): Eukaryota > Metazoa > Chordata > Mammalia > Diprotodontia > Petauridae > Petaurus > Petaurus breviceps. The sequence goes on along the minus strand of NW_027185797.1, from coordinate 10,657,355 downwards.
GTTCTCTTTGGCTTTACTCTGCAGTTGATATTAATGGAAAAGAGTAATCTTGATAAAAAGTGGTTAAAATAGGCACATTTATTGTTAATGAGACTCATAACCAAAAACAGATGGGACCACAATCAATGCTAAACCTTTGGTTCTCAGCATGCCACCCTAGAGTACAAGGATAAATAACCATTATTTCACAAACTTTACAGTCATTCAACTGACATTCTTAAGGTTGCTTGTAAATCTCCATATTAACATTTTCCTCTTCTCTTCCTCCCCCCCCCACCTTGACTTTATAGGAAAATGTAGTCTTATTTTGAGGCAGGGGGAAAAATATTTACAGCAAATATTACCTAGAATGTTTTGAATTGCAAGGTAACTAGAAGAACATCGAAGTTATCAAATTCACTTTACTTTTTCCAAATTGTACTCACAGTGATTGTAGCTACAACAGTAGTTCATAAAATAATTCTCTTCACCTGTTCTTAGTGACCATAGTTTTGGCTATTTCATATATGTGATAGGCATAATGGTCACAAATTGTCTTCCTCATAAAGGAGATGATACCTCAAACCTAAAGATGTAACATAATTCCTATAAACTACTGTTATCAATAATTCCTATAAACTATTATGTATTAATTTCCTTGAAATTGATTTTTAAAATAGCCCTTTTTTGGGCAGCAAAGTTGATAACTTATGCAAAATGCTTTGCAAACCTTAGAACACTCTACAAATGGTAGCTAGTATTTTAATTGAATTGTTTTTATTTGAAGGTTAGAAATGTAGTGTTGTCAGTATTGTTGAATTTTTTAAATTTGGGCTATGCATTTAAGTTTAGAGAATACATTAAAATATTTTTCAAAATGTTCTGTTTCATAAATTATTAGTATTTTTATATCATTAATAGGCTACTAAATTTTAATTAGACATATAAGGACTGTAGTACACCAACACCTAAAATGCATTGATTTTAAATATTTTACTTCTGTCTGAGATATATTTTCATGAACACAGATGGGTTCAGTCACATCTTGGATATCGACTTGAATGCATAGGAGAAAAACTCTTCTCCTATGTTAACCTGAAAGTAAAGGAAGAAAATAGAAAGTCTTGATGAACTTGCCAAGTATCTCAGGAGATAGGCTCAGAGAGAGAGAGAGAGAGAGATCTCATGTTTATTGTACCCTTGACTAAAGTTTTAATATTTGACTCATTAATGAACTTTTAATTTTTAATCACTATAAAGATTATAAAAATCCTTGTTTATACCATCCTTTAGTAATTTTGTAGCTATGTTTGTTCCAGAAACATTTGTTCCATAAATAAGTCGTGTATTTAACATAGTTCTGTACATAGAAAACAGGACACCTTTACCCAGATGTATTCAAACAGTTTAGGAAAAAAATGAGCAATTTTGATTCATTTATTTTTTCTAATATTATTTGCATGTCTTGGGATCAGGCAAGTGCTCATTTTAAAGGACATGAATTAGAGAGACAAACATCTTCAAAATATTTACATGCATATATACTTACACATGTGTACAACTTTTTTTTTTAAAACATGGCAGGTGATTTTTAGAGGCGGGACTGAGTATGGATCATTTGAACGAGACAACTCAGGGGAAAGAACATTCAGAAATGTCTAACAATGTAAGCGATCCGAAGGGTCCACCAGCCAAAATTGCCCGCTTGGAGCAGAATGGGAGCCCATTAGGAAGAGGAAGACTTGGAAGTACAGGGGCTAAAATGCAAGGAGTGCCTTTAAAACACTCTGGACATCTGATGAAAACAAACATTAGAAAAGGTAAATATCTTAAAGATGCATAATGGAAAACTTAGAATACTAGCCAAGACTATTTAGAGAGAAAAGCCATCCTTTCTGTTTCTTTTTCTTTGATTCTGTTTTGCTTGGGTAAAGAGTTGCATTGTTTGGCCCAGATGTAAATCACATCTGGGTAATGTGAACTTCATATCTGGGTGGAGCATCTTCCTCTACTCAGTGAAGTCTTTTGACTTTAGATATCTGTCTGAGTCTTCTAAAAAGATCAGGAACTCATGTGATGCTGCTATATGTCATCCCAAGGTAGCATTGAGTAGAAATAAGAATCCTAGAACTTTATATTATTTGATCATTAGCAGAGCTTTTTCATGAGGCTAATTATTGGAAAGGCAGCTATTAACTTTTTTGAGGTGATTTCACATAACTTCTAGAGTACATGATGTTTGCATTATTTTGACACCAGTTTTTCCAGTTTAATCTTGAAAAGTAGATTCATTATTTAAAATAGAAGAACAGATGATTATATTTTCTAGTCTCAAACTTGTTACACTTGGATATTTTCATTAAGGATGTGCAACGTTAGACCAGCTTCTTGGGAATTCTGTTGTGTAAGTGTTCACTTAAATGATTTTAATTAAATTAATGACAATGTCTTAAAACTTTGACCATATTCAATGAGATGATTCATGTAAAGCAAGGAATATACTAGATATAATTCAGCATGTCTTATAATGGTCCTTGTTTCTCTGTAAATTGCTATATGTTTATAATTCAGATTTTTCTTGCATTTGCTAAGCAGAGTATAAAAATGCAACCTTTTAGCAACCAAGAATATTAAGTAGATAAAGTTAGAAGGAAGTGGAATTTCATTGTGTTTGATGCATAACATTTATCATACAATCATTTATTTTTTCCTTGGTTTGGCGAAAACAAAGAATATATTGATCCCGAAATGAACAGACACAGCAGTCCGTATTGTTAGATCTTTATCTATTAAAAATGGAAAAACAGCACTTCAGCAAATTCTTTGGCCTCTGCTCATGATTACCCTATTTATTGATTGTTTGCCAAGAATGTATGCATCTTAAGAAAGCCAGGGTAAGAGCATTAAAAATATAATTTATTACGGCTTTTCCAACAGAGTGCATTAATATTGTACTGTGAAGCACTGGGGCTCTATAAAAAAGACTTTCTGACGCCTGCAAACATATAAGTTCCATAAATTCCTAAATAGGAGATTTCAGCTGTCTCTGGTATTATGTGATATTTGCACAGCAAACTTTAATGCCAGGACAGTTTTAGACAAGGATCCTACAGACTTCACTGCTCCTTATGGCAGACGTGCTGTTTACACAGGCTCGTAAACCTTCAGCAAAAGCTTTAGCCCTGCCTTCAGGTTGAAGTCATGATGTATTTTTAGCATTGAACACTGACCAATGTGCTGTTCTTTAATACTAGAAGGTTATAAAGTTGCTGCACTTGGAGGATTAGCCAAGCACTAGCAAGAGTGATCAGCCAGGGCAGCGGGCTGGCTGCCTTTTACGTAAACAGGAGAGCAGCAGTGACAGTTCACTGAGAGATTTAGCGGCTTGATTTGCAGTCAGATGATCCTTGTGTCGTACTATCAATATCTACCTTTATTATCTCCAGTATACATCTAAATCTGGTCAGTATGTTCCTATTTCTGTGTCTAAAGACATGCAGTCTATTTGAATAGCGACATCGCCTATAAACATTTCCCAGCTGCAAGGAAGAGCCTAGAGTAGCACACTTTTGTATCATTACATGAAATGAAAAATCAATGCATGTGCTTTTGTTATATTAACCTAAGTCTTTGAAGTCAGGGGGACAAAAGGGGGAGGAGAAACCAAAGTAGAGTATTTTCACTTCCTGCCCAATGCTTTGGGTTCTTTCAGAAGTACTTATAAATACAGAGTTTTCTCTTAGCTAATAAAAAATATTTATTTTCCACAATGAAGATGCTAGAAAGATTGATATTTTTATCTTTCATGCAGGATTTCTGGGTTGGGTTTTTTTGTTTGTTTGTTTGTTTTGCAGGTGGCAGGTAAACACTGTAGCCAAGCTTAGGAAACCCTACCTTAGGAAGGGGAGCAGTGGTTTTCTTTGTTTTGCAAAATAGTCCAGAGAATGTTTAACCAGTAAACAAATCGCCACTTTTGCCATGATCTCCCCAAGTCTTTTTTCTTCCTGACCAATCTCCCACTCGCATAAAACAGCTGAATGAACGACATGAACACTGGCAAGCTTTTCAGCTGAATCTGATCATGCTAAGCCTGTTGGGCACAAACTTACCAAAGTGAGTTTGTAAGCTTTCCTAAGCAAACCTAAAGGGGCTAGTTTGTCAGAACTACAAATCTCTTATGACAGGTCACTGAAGCTTCAGTGAAAAATCTACATGTTGAAAATAGCCCTTTTTTGTCACTTTCTGTTATGCAGAAACAGAAGTCGAGAATCATAAAGGCCATCTCTATTGGCAATAAGAAATCACAATTCTAGCTACATACAGTACATATTCGACACCTTTGCAAGTTAGGAGGCTTCTGTGAGTGCAGAGGGCAGTACTTATGGAAGCATTAACATTGTCGGACTAATTGGAGATCCTGGGTGCCCTGTTAAAGTAACCCTTGTCATCATTTATGCTAAAGATGCTACCCTTCTGGCAGCTTGCCACAAGACAGTTCTTGTACATCTGCTTTTTAACCCTTTTCTTTTAACCACTAAAATTTTAATGATAAGGTACTCTGCTGGTATAGTAAGTACAAAGCTGTTTCTTTTTTTTTTTAATAGTTGCTGTTCCAATAATAAATAACCTGAATTTGCTATTTTCTTGATACCGAGTTTATTAGTAATGCTAAGTAAATGTGGAGAAGAAAAAAAAAAAATCTCAAATCTTACCTAAATACCCAGATCTTAACACAGGTCATGAAAAGGTTCATTTTTTTCTTTTTTTTCCCTCTTTGGACCAAAAAAGGAATATTTATCAAAAAATTCTCATGTTGCCTACATATATTTTCAGCAGATAATATGAAATATATAACGTTAAAAGTTATATTTCTCACATATACAAATGTAACTTAGCATTCAGGATATATTCAAAAGAGACAATATATTGAGTGATTTGAGTAAAATTTTCCTCTTTCATAATAAAATCAGATTAGGACAGATAATAACCAAAAGGAGGTTCAGTTTAGTGATGTTGGCCCAAATGAGATCATTTAATATTAACAAAATTATCTAGATGGGATTAAAGTGTCTTACTCCCAAGACATCTGCAGTATGTGTTTGGGGTTCTCAGTCTGCACACCAGTCACAACAAATCAGACAGGACACAGACAGCCAACTTATTCTTCTCCAGTCAACATTATTCTTTTGCTAGACAGGTAATTGAAGATTCTTTCTATTTAGAAAATATAGTTCTATAAATAGAATAGAACAAATTTTGTAGGAAATACTTCAGTTTCTATTTGCTTATTTTTGGATAATGATGAAAGTGTGTGTGTGTGTGTGTGTGTGTGTGTGTGTGTGTGAGTGAGAGAGAGAGATAGAATGCACGTTTGCTTCAGTGCTCTCTCTATACCTTGCCAATGTAGCCCCCCGTTTGTATCTGACTGCCTCAAGGACTTACTCTCATAACTCCCTTACACTCCATCTCCCCCCCCCCCCCAACAGAGAATGGGTTGGTGAAAATTGTTGGTTTGTGTTTGTTTTTGTCTTTTTGGCCTTTTTGATAGGAACAATGCTACCTGTTTTCTGTGTGGTGGAACATTATGAAAATTCCATTGAATATGATTGTAAGGAGGAGCATGCAGAGTTTGTGTTGGTAAGAAAGGACATGCTTTTCAACCAACTGATAGAAATGGCATTGCTGTCTCTTGGATATTCTCACAGTTCTGCTGCTCAAGCCAAAGGTAAATGATACATCTATGCGATTGGAGAAAAAGAAAGTCCGGTGTTTTATGTGTACTTTGTGGAAGAAACATTGTCTGTTTTGCTTCTTAGACGTGCATTTGAGGGGGGATTATATTTTTGTTAGTCTGTGACTTTAAAAAATTGGCTTAATTCATTTTGGTTTAGTTAACACACATTTTGCTCATGTGGAATGTTGAGGTAGATTTTTTTTTAAATTGCTTCAACTGAATCATTAGTATGCTTATTGACCTTAATAATCTGCTCCACTGAGGATCCACAAGGAAGTGTCGAGCATATTTGAGCAGATGGACTGTTGAGAGTCAATTTGCATTTATGACTGAATATCTAGTTCTGTTTCTTTTATTCTGTTTCTGATGGTTTTATGGGCTGTAAAGTATTTTTCAGTGCTGATTCCCATTGCAGTAGAGATTCTTATCTAAATTGTAAAGCCTTTCAAAATTGGTTCAATTCTGTCGTATTAGACCTTTCTCTAAGTTGGGGGAAATATGACTTTATATATAAATTTTGTTGATAGATTTTTATTTCCAGAGAGTTTTAAAAAAATAGAGTACTATTTATTTCATAATCTGGAAAGTTAAAGTGTAAATATCTTCATTAGCATTCTACCTTTTGAATTAAAATGAGCCAGGTAGGAATTGTAGTATTGTTGGGAAAGGGAGCGGGAGGAATGGAAGTAGGGAAAGGTCCTAGTATAATTTTTTGACTAAAGGGTTAATGAGTCTACAATCTCTTCTCTGTCTGGTATAGGGCTAATCCAAGTTGGAAAGTGGAATCCAGTTCCCCTGTCCTATGTGACAGATGCCCCTGATGCTACTGTTGCAGACATGCTGCAAGATGTGTATCATGTGGTCACATTGAAAATCCAGTTACACAGGTGAGTCCCGAGCTAGCAGGCCTGAGGTGAGAAAGGAAACCTCCCTCCCTAGTTCTTTATGGCTACTCAGCTTCAGAATGAAATCTGGAATGGTTTTGAGAAAGCTTAAGTCCAAATTAATCTTGCCCTGCTGTTCTCCAACTTATCCTGTTGAAGAGAACTTTTCTCCCCCCTTCTTCTTCTAGCTTTTAATTGATTGGTTTCTGTAGGTATCATCTTGCAACTCTGCTGCATTTAGTCAATTAAATGATGCATTACAAGAAGGCATTTTACATAAAGTTTACTTAAGAGAAAAATATTTTTGCATATCATGAACAGTGCCATCTGTGTACATTTTGTGATAGAATGACTTCTTCACTATGACTACATTCTTATTATTTTTTAAGTCATGTGAACAGCGATGAACGGAAAATAGTTAATATATTAATGCTTTTCCTGATCGGTCATGAGAAAGTATTACACCTTAAATTGTCTTACCAAGCGCATCAGAGCAGAAAGGTAGAAGTAACATGAAAAAATAGTCGCCACATGCAGCTGATGTATAATTCATGCATCAATACAGCAGATGTGTTGTATAAAGTAATTAACTAATCGGAACAATCAGGAGACCGAGAGCAATCTCCAGATGCATCTGCTTGATGCGCAAAATGAAATCTGTCTGTCTTAAAGGAATGTTCTGCAGCAGGATGCAATCTTGTAATAATCCCCTTTCTAATCTATGTCTCAAATAGTTGCCCCAAACTAGAAGACTTGCCTCCTGAACAATGGTCTCACACAACCGTAAGAAATGCTCTGAAGGACTTACTGAAGGATATGAACCAGAGTTCATTGGCCAAGGAGTGTCCCCTTTCCCAGGTACTTAGCCTAGCATGTGATCAATAATGAAACACTATATAGAGGTAGCCCCCATTGAAGAAGGGATATTGCTACATTCTAAAGCAACTGGTATCAGATGACCAAATTGGCCAGATAAATTGCAAATAGGTTTGACCACTTGGCGCTCTTTTTAAATATATTTGATTCGTTTTGCATATAATTTGTATAGTATTTTCCCTTGGGAAAATTTAAAGGAAAATGGTTTTTAAAAAAATCAGTTCAGGAGAAGACTGTTCCAATGAGCTTGCTATTTCAATTTTCAAGCCTCTTTCTTTTTTTCATAGAAGGAGTAAAGAGGTTTTCACTTGTTGTCAAAAGGGTCACTAAATTTAGGTGACTGTTTAAGTAACTTTTGCTAGTTTTAAATGTAGGTTATAAAAGAAGATCATCTAGGAATGCTAACAAGTCAAATAGTAATCCGGTTCTAAGATACAGTGGAAAGAAATACCATTTATTGTTAGAACTGGAAGAAGAGAAAATCTGATAGAAATGGAACCTTTCTATTACCTACTTATGGCTAAGGATTGAATACTTACATTCCTTTAGACTTAAAAAAATTTTTTTACTCATTTTTTTAGCATTGACATAAGTTTCTGTGAAGTATATAACTTTATTTTTCTCTGTGATATAATGTTCAATGGTCAGGAACTTTAAGGGGAGACCCAGATTTTTTGTTTTATTTTTATTTTAAACGTGAATTTTTCTAGGGGTAACTGAAACTACCAGTAGAAATTCTATTGCAATTTAGTCCTTCTGATGGATAAAAGATGGATAAAAAGAAAGTGAACTGCTTTTGATTAAATTTACTCCCTAATTTTCAGAGTACATTCATACCTTGCTTTAGTAGGAGTCCTTATGTTCATGCTATAGGACTGTATAGTAAACATATATGTCATTGCAAGGTCCTTTAGGTACATATATATTTCAGTAGCTTCTAGGACAGATAGAAAATTTTTCTGAATTTCTTTTTTTTTACGCACTCAATTACATTTTAGTGAAGTCTTGGGGTACTTACTACATTCTTTTAGAATTTAATATTTTACCATGAGTAAGATATTTAAAGCAAGTTTTGTAAAAATTTTTGAAGTCTTTATAAATTGAATTGGCACACAGTTCTATGTCTCTGGAATAATCATTTCTAGAATTGGAAATTGACAATAATAATAATAATAATAATTCCCTATATTCCATCTGTCTGGTTGTCTGATAGGGGCCATCAAGTAACCTTGTGTGATTTAGCATTTGTTCAGCCCAGATCCCATAAGCTTTGCCAGCACAAAGAGAACATGACAGAATGAATTGCAGATGAATTCTCAAATTTTTGACTCTTAGTATATTATCTTAATGTGTTGTTGGTAGCTGCATGTTAAGTACACACATGCTGGATTTTATAAATCACATAATTACAATGATACATTTCTTAGCCATTTTTCTTAGTTTTCAGTTATATTTTCACTAGAATTCTCCTTCTCTTTTTCACCTCCACTCCAAAATTTTCAAGGAGAATGGTAGTCAGGTTGGTGGCAAACTGGACAGTATTTCGCACATTCCCCTAGGAAACTCAGTTTTGTGAACAATTCCAGGAGGCGCCTTGAACTTGACAACTGCAATTTGAAACTTAAAAATGATCTGAGTGTTTTTTAGGCTCAAAACTGAGGAACATGTAAAAGTTAAAAGAAACTTGTGGAATTCCTAAGTCTTTTAGCCAGGTAATGGTTGTAATCTCTTACCTGTGAGGTGTTCTGGAGAAATGCATTGAAATACCTTGCATATGTTGGCATGGGGAATGTTGAGCTAGCTCCTCAGTGGTCTGAAAGGCAAACCAAAGTGCTCTACCTGTAACACACTGAGCTAGGATTTAGTAATTACAAGGCGGATGGTAAATGTTGAATTGTGAAATGAATGGACTGCAGTTAAGTATTGGAACAGTAAAAAGAAGTGGAACTGTCCTAAGTTCCTGTGTTCTTGTGTATTACTGTGGGAATGACTTTGGTGGTCTCATAGAATGGTTGTATTTGGTGACCATGGCATTCTGGAGGCCTTCAACATTAAAACCAGGGCATTCGTTTACATTTCGTTGAGAACTTTGGACTACATATTTGCTTTTGTCTTTTGAGAAAATTATACACAGATCATCAGTGGCAGCAATTCAAAGTCAGGTCAGAATTAAATTGGGTTGGCTTTTCAGATATGCCATTTGAGATGTGGAGAACGCGGTGTGTATGGATGTCCTCCAAATTTGAAGGGACGATTGCTTTTTTTAGGTGTTTAGAGCTCTACATTCTGATCTTTTTTGGTTGTTCATTTTTCTGGCATCTCATTTTTCTTGTTCTCTCCATGTTCTGTGGCTGTTTTATTCTGTGTGAAAAACAGCAACCCAGGACATTTTAACTGTGAGCCCTTCCTACCAACTTATTTCTCCATTCTTTCCCTCTCATCCTCTATCTTTTGGTCAAGGAAAAGGAATTCTAAGCCTTCGAAATTTTTTACCCTGACCTATTTTTTTTCCACTTGTGGTTGGGATTTGTTGAAAAGGGTATGATAGTGAAAATCTGTTTCTTAGTCTGAGTCCTAGGTATGATCTGAGTTTATTTTCAGTTATAACATATTGATAAGGACCTAACATCAAAACCCACCAGATTTTGAGATGTTAGATGATATTTCTTGTCCATGTGTGATGTTGGAGTGGATTAATCACAGAATCTCAGAGTTGGAAAGAGCCTCAGAGGGGATTTAATCCAACCTATTCCTGTGCTAAAATCCCTTCTCCAATTCTGAATAAGAGATCATCAGGTATTTGCTTGAAGACCTCTAGGGGACAGGGAAGAAACCTCTTCCTGACTTAGGATATGAGCATCGTAAATAAAGACCTGGAAGAAATTCAGTGTCTACCAAATCCAATCCCCTCAACTCTAGAAATGAGCAAACTGAGATCCCCAGGATTTCTCTGCCTTGCCTACAGTCACATGGGTGTTCATTGTTCCTTGTTCTGCCCTCTGGGGCCATGCGGGAGAAGTCGAATCCCACTTCCTCGAAAGCCCCTCAAATAATTGACAAAAGCTATTATGATTCCCCTCGCCCACATCTTCAAAAAAAATCTACATTTTTTCCTTACATTCATATTACTGAAGAGAAGATTCTAGTATTGTCTGAATTCAAAAACACAATGAAGCTTTATTATGTTGCTTTAAGAAGTCAGACTCCAACTCATGTCAGATTACCTACAGAGAGCCAACCAGGAATGTTCCCATGAGCCTAAAGGGCACTGGGCAGATTTTCCAGTGAGTAGAAGTTGGCTGCCACTCCTTTGCCCCCACTCCCACCTCTTTAAATTCTAAAATTGGTAAGATGCTCTAGTAGCGCGTGAGAAGATGCCCCATTGCTCTATAGGTAATGTTAAGTTTAGTTTATTTTGCTTATTCTTGGGTTCCAAATCCTAGCTATAAGTTTAAAAAGCCATTATTCTAGATATGCTTTTATTGAAGTATAACAGGTGGAGAGACTTGGAGAGGGGAAAACTTGGGTTCAAATCCTTTCTTGGGTTCTCATTAGCTCTGTGACCCTGGGCAAATCCTGTCTGCCTCAGTTTCCTCAAATGCAAAATAAGGATCATAATAGAACCTACCTCATAGGGTTGCACCAAGGATCAAAAGAGATAATATAAATTTTTTGAGAACCTTAAAGTACTATATGAATGCTTGCTCTCATTATAACCATCATTATTTTATCTGCTGTGGAGGACTTATAGAAGGAGACAGAGAGAGAGAGAGAGAGAGAGAGAGTTGCTGTCTGCATCTGGGGAGGAGACAGCCATACCAATGAAATCACAGATCCTCTAAAGTAATTCACACATGTTAACTCTTATGTAAAAATATTTGCACTGTTTATAAAAAAAAAATGTAAGTTTAGCTATATTATTTGACTTACTAGCCTTCGAACAGATAATGCCAAAATACAGTCTATACTTCCCATGGCAGATCTGCCAAAATCAAATGATATATGAAGTACCACGTATTTTGATTTTTCTAAAAACTAATCTATAACAAGGAGTTGTCATACATGGAATTTGCAGTTGTGTGAGCACAACATTGCTGTGGATACTTAAACTTCGAATTGTGTCTTAGCTAGCTAGCAAGAGAGAGGAAGAATATACTAGTTTGCTTTTGGAAAAGAGGGCATGAGAGCCTGGGCGATATATGTGAAGAGCCCAGGTCTTGAGGTCAAAAGATTGAGGTCTGAGCCCAATCTGTGGCATTCCTAAATCAATTATCTTAGTCAAATCACTTTAGGAGTCACTGGTTTTATTTGTTTTTAAAATAAAAATGATCATTTTGTGCATTCTACTCCCCGCCCCCCCACAAGTTGGTTATGCAAGAGGTGTGTAAACTTAAAGTACTCTGTGTGAATTCAATATAATATTAAGTAATGATAGTACAGTGGATAGAACCAGGGCCTAGAGTCAACATGATCTGAATTCAAATCTGTCTGTAGATACTCACTAGCTATATGACCCTGGGAAAGTCACTTAACCTCTATCTGCCTCAGTTTCCTCATCTGTAAAATGGGGACACTAAAGGCACCTACCTCCTAGGGTTGTTGTGAGCATCAAATGAAATAATAATTGTAAATCACTTAGCATGGGGCCTGGTACATAGTAGGTGCCATGTAAACGCTAGCTATTTATTCTGAGATATTGAAAATACCAATTTTATTACAAACCTCTTCTTAAAGAAAGTTTCTTTGACGTAAATTGGAAGCATTAAGTTTTGGTGATATTTTCATTTAAAATTTTAGAAAGCTTAAATGTCAAAACTTCATGGTAACGCATTATACAAAAGTGCCCTACAGTAGGTATTCTGGAAACTGTAACATACATCTAAACATGGTTAATATGTGTAATATATGTATATATAACACAGGGGTGCATTAAAGTGCTCGTACTTATTATATTTGATGATAGAACATTCCTTGTATTCTCTTTATCAGTCAATATAATTGCTCCTGTACAAAGTAAGCCAGATTTGTCAGTAAGGCTATAAAATTATAGACGAGCAAAGAGACAAGCAAAAATCACAGTATTTTCTAATGTTTTCCTCCTAGATATTTGATTTGCAAAAATTTTAGTGCAGATATAACTGTGCTAGGCGAGCTGTTAACCACAGAGACAATGCGAACAATCCGGTGACTGCTTTGAGGGCATTTGAGTAGATCTGTACCCTCTCCATGTGGGGGGAAGAATTCTCCACAAATTAATTTTCACTAGTGTTTCTTGCTATCTAATGGATCAAAAAATCATTATACTCTAAGGTTTTACATTTTATTGAATATAAATTAGCAGAAATTACTTTTGCAATTTTCCTTTCATTGAAAATATTTACTTTATTCCCTAAAATGCAAACATTGCATATTTTTATAGGAATTTAACGCCAAATCAATGAAACTGATTTTTTGGTTATATAACAAAAATAGTGGAGGGATCAAATTTTGCTTTATTATAATAAGATTATCATCCCAAATGGCAGTTTTTAAGAAATCTACAAAGCCTTTCATTTTTAATTTAGTGGTGAGCTAATATATGCTCCTTAAAACTTACATAAAAAAAAAATATATATATATATATAATAACATCTCATGAATAGAATTACCATCACATAGTTATGGCCCATAGCTACAAATGCCTCCTCCTTTCGGGTCTTCTACCCCCACCACTGCGGAAGGCTTCAATACTATGAGAAACATTGTCAAAACTAAAGAAAAATAAGTCTTGTAGACTTGAGGGAAACTCACGGTTCAGAAGCAGAGGAAGAGAAGCTTGCCCTTTTATAACACAGAGACAGATGAGAAGAGCTACCAGTGTGCTGGGCCAGGGTCCTAAATATTCTTCCTCCTGCCCCTCACATACCTGAGCTCAGTATACAGAATTCATGCTAATATTATTAGTCCCTTAATCAGGCTAGATTGTGGGTTAAATAGATTTTTTTGTGTGATGGCCTGGGAACCTTACCACCATTAATCACACTGGAGCTCAGAATGCATTTTCACATACGAACAAAAGGCCTGTTTACCATCATTAGGACTTAACACATTTGTACGTAGCAGACTCCATGTATACCTGAACACTTGCCAATTATACTGAATGTTACTTCTCTACTGGTAATAATTACTCTTCGTAAGCCTTAATGGACAGGAATCAAAAATGCCTGAGACAGGAATCCCTATAGCTTAAAAAAAAAAAAAAACTATGCAAAAAATTCATTTAAAAGAAATTGAATGTATTGTCTTTTGTAATAAGTCTTTAGATTTATGTTATGCTCTCTGCTGTACTCAAAACTATGGTTTTTATTATTATTTGTTTTGAATCTTCTTATAGGATTTTTTTTTTCCAACAAGGCATTTAACTAGTTGCTTTAAATTCCTTTTTTTTTTCCTTTTTCCTTTTCTTTCTTTTTTCTTTTTTGGAGGAAGAGACTCATTTTGACTTCTTTCAAAGTAATATTAATGCATTGCCATTCTGTTGCTAATCTGGGTCAGGGAGATTGGCTTCAGGGGGGAAAAAGAAACTTTAATTTATTAAATCCCAGAGGTTTGGATATGGTTTACCATGACAGTCAGCTTTCTTTTTCCCCGTCAAAAGCCACAACAACAAAATAATAACCAATCATTTTTATATAGTGGCTTTAAAGGGAATTGTCTCATAACAGCTACACAAAATAAGTAGTACTCAGGATCCTACGTCATACTGGAGCCTGCTAATGCAGTATACTGTTAAGACCCCCTTACAAGGTAGAAGTGAGTCATTTTTGCTTAAAAAAGAAAACAACTGGGGCAGCTAGGTGGCACAGTGAATAGAGCAGCGGCCCTGGAGTCAGAAGCACCTGAGTTCAAGTCTGGCCTCAGACACTTAACACAAAAACTAGCCGTGTGACCTTGGGCAAGTCACTTAACCCCAATTGCCCTACCCTCCCCCCTTAAAAAAAACCCAACTTCTTAGACATGGAATTAAACTCTTGACCCACAAAAAAGCTAGTCTATTTCAGAACAGAAATCTTGCCCATTGATATGACCAAATCTTATGGGTAAGGAGATATTTGGCAACCCCATTAAGACAAGTTTTCCATTTGACATCTTTTACTTTTCTCTTCCACGTATGAAATTGTGAACACTCCTGCAAAATATTTTTCAAATTCTAAGCAGAGGATCCATGTAGGTTTTTGTATGGGTTTTAATTTAAAGCCTTTCATAAACCAGATCATAGCATTAACAAAATTTCCACCCAATGACCATGTGAATCAAGAGATGATGCGTATCAATTTTATCAGGCAATAAAATGCTTGATAGCAATTGGACCTTGTTATCATTCCCATAAACAGGACTAAGGACAGACTTCATGGATGGAACCATAATATTTCAGGGACTTTTCCTCTGGGGTATTGCTATGTATTTATAATTAGAGTACAACCTGACTTAACCAACCCCAGCCCAACTGCAACATCAATTTACAAGGGTCTTGGGTTCTAACTTGATTAGAGCACTGGTAGGGCCCCAGTGCATTGTTAAGTCAGTGAGATGTCAGATTATGGGCACATCCTCTGAAAGTACAGGGAATGGACTCTATGTACAGGCTGTCCCAAATGTCTTAGTGCAGTTTGAAACCTCTGCTTTAGATACTCCATTTATTGTTAAATGTTATTCCTGTTCAGTCCTAAAAGACTGATAAAATATGACTGGTTTTTGGTTTAGGTATTTTGGTGTGTTTTTTTTGTTTTGGTTTCTGGGGGGAACTTTTTTCTCTGCTGTTTTGTTTTGGGGCTTGATGTCTCATTTCATGGTTGTCAAGGACTCCGGAAGAGGAAATTCTCCTTACCAATTCAGCTCAGCACCTTTACTGCACACTTTGAGTTGCAGTGACCCATTAAGTAACAAGCCCAGAAAGTATGTGACAGAGTCTGAACTTGAACCTTGCTCTTCCTGAACCAGGCCAGCTCTCTGGCCTCCAGTAGGATTCCCTTTGCTTCAAGGTTTTCCTGCACTTAAAATTCAGCTTAGTCTGAGGTATGAGGACTCTTAAATAGATTAGGCTAAAAAAAGCATTTAACTTAAAAAAAGTTCTTAAAACCCTTTTCTTGTGTTTATAAGAGTTGTTGATCTCTTACTTTAAAACGTTCTTAATATTGAATATTATTTTGGCAAATACATTTAATGTAATTTTTTTTTTTTACCCATCCTTGCTTTGGTTTAGATTACAACAGGTTTCCTTGACCTTAAAATCAGTAACGTAAGGAAAATTACCATATGATAAAAGCTGTTTTCCCAAATGCATGGAATAGTGCGTCTGAGGATTAGAACTAGCTATGACCTGAGAACAAACCTATTAAGATGAGATCAGAACACTTTTTATGTCATTTAAGCTGTCTTCTTTAACACTAAATTTAATGCTAAGACAAAACATAGTTGTTTTTGATAGGTTTTTGGAACCTGCCTCTCCATAAGTCCTCTTACATTTCAGGTTCAACTTTGTCTGGGTGTGTGCTCGCTGGAGTGCTTTGGAGGTGGTAATCACTACCCTGCCTTATTTAGTGCTTGGTTTGCAAAAAAAACAGAAACAACTCCTCCCCTCACTACCCAAAGAGGAGGAAAAAGCTCAGACAAACACATGCATATCTAGCTCCATATACGTATGTGTACATAATGCATATATAAAGGTGCGCACACACACATTTTTTTTCTTCCACTGGAAACTGGTTTATTGTAGTGTGTAAACAACATAAGAGGGCCTTTAGCATAACATGAGAGAGCCCTTAGTTGATTTGTTCCCTGGCTTTGGAGCTCATTGCCAATTGAAGTAAGGAACGCTATGACTGCTGGGACTTTTAAATCTAGACTTAAAAGTTATTTGTTCTGTTTAGCATTTTTAAAACGATTCTATTAGGAATTGTATGTGCTTCAGTTTTAATTTTAGCACATAATGATTGTAAAGCATCCTGGGACGCTTTCATGAAGGGCGCTACAGACGTATAAGGTTGTGTGGTATCATAATACACAGGGCTGTTGGGAGGGGGCTGGAGTTCACTCTGGACAGCCAAGAGAGCTGGTTAAGGGCTACTTGAAGATGCCTGTAGTTGGCCTCTTTTAGAACGGTCTTTAATTTTCTCCTTTCATTTTACCTAATCTCCCTCCCACTTCCCAATCCTTTCATTGTTAGATATTTTGTAAACTATTTTCATACAGTAGTGGTTCCCAAAGAAATATTAAGCTAATTTACTATCTGCTGAGGGAATCAAGATATAAACCAGATGACTAATCCATTCCTAACATTTTTATTGTAGTTTCATTTTCATAGTGCTTTCTTAGTTACCTAATAAAAGGTCATTCTATGTATTGTGCTGCTAGAAAAATGGTCCCATTTTGCAGACTAAAGTTTATAGTCTGCTTTGCCCAGTCTGGAGCATTGGACAAAGAAGTCAAAGAATAAAATATTTTTATTATTTTAATAATTTTTAGTTCTTAAGAAACAGAGATGGGTTGAAGTTTTTGAAAATATAAATATGCATGAGTAATAAATGTTTGATATTTAGGGGAAGTTCAATTGAATAAATGTTATTATTGATAGTAATGGTAGTAGTAGTATTCTTCTGTCCTTGGCATTGTGACATAAGTTTAAAAAAAACAATTCTGTTCTCAAGGACCTTACTTTTTATTAGATGTTGCTTGAATTATTCCCACCCCTACTTAGTTTTAAAAAAAAAAAACAGCTAGTAGATTTGATTCTCCTTTCATGTATGTGTTCACAGTTTTGTCATCATTATTGCAAAATGGAGAGTCATAGAGGAATTAGCATATTTTCAGGATGCACATGGTTGTGGAAACATTTTTCCTAGAAATTCAATTCAGCAATTGTATAAGAAAAGGCAGTAGAATCTGGTGGAAAAGGGATTGGCTTCAGAGTTCGAGGAGTTGGCTACCCACTGACTTTTCATGCCTGTCTCTCAGGCCTGGAATTCTCTCCCTCCTCATCTTCCATCCCTTGAATTCCCAGGATTCCTTCCAGTCCCAGTTAACAGCCTACCTTCTATAAGGAGCTTTTCCAGAACACCTTTAATTATCACCATCCCTCTGTTAGTACCTTGATGTTTATTTGTTCTCCCCTCCTTAGACTGAGTACCTTGAGAGCAGAGAGTGTGGATGTGTGTGTGTGTGTGTGTGTGTGTGTGTGTGTGTGTGGTTTCTCTTTTTTTGGGGGATCGCAAGTTTTTTGGTCTTTCTTTGTATCTATCTCTAGTACTTTAGCACACTGCCTGGTACATAGTAGGTGCTGAAATAATTCTTTGTGATTTAATGACTAACCACAACGCTGAGTTTGGAGGGGAAGTTTTTGGATCTCAGTTTCCTTATTTATAAAATGAGGAAGTTGGATTTGACTTATGAGTATTAGTTAGTAATGTACAGAAATTACATTAAGAGCTTATAATGCAGTAGCAAGAATACCAATCAGGATTCATAAGAGCTTTGCTGCTTAGTTTGAATGCTGGCCCTGGGATGTACCAGCTATGTGGCTGTGGACAAGTCTTTTTACTTCTATGCTCCTCAGTTTCCCTACTTGTAAAATGGGAATGAAAACACTGGTACAATCTACCTCGCAGCATTGGGGAAGTGAATGTAAATTGTTTTTATTACTATAAGACAGTCACAGGACCTTAACAACTCAAATTCTAATGTTTTTACAGATTGGTGGGGTAAAGGTTTTAAGGATATAGTTGGCACAGATTAAATGAGGGTGTCATTATATTCTTTAAAATAATTAGGCCCTGAAGAATTACACTGGTCCTGACTATACTTCACATCCCTTTGCCTTTTCCTCTTAGCCATCATCTATACCATTGGGTATATATATCCTTCAGCAAATTTGCTCAGTTCTCCTCTATTGATTTTCATTGAAGAAAATATGGAAGCATTAGAAAAGAAGGAACACTTCTCTCCCTCCTCCGTGGCATTAATTGACTAATTTCTATTTGCCTCATCTTAATTTTTTCCAGGCCTTGAGTAAAGACAGATACTTATTTTCATAACTGTTTCCATTAACAAAGCTAAGAAATCATGAAGGCTACTTTCCCTTCTTTTGTTATACTGAGAGTTACACTGACACATGTATTATTGTCACTTTGATTTGAGAGATTATGTTAATTACATTATATATTTACCATTTTATCCCAAAAGATTGGATTAATTTACATCATCTTCATTTTAATGTTATGATATTAGAGGCCAATAAATTGAGTTTTTCATTGAAACAGCTCAAAAGACTGAACCTGAGGAAATAGAAATAATAAAGGATGTGCTGGAAACATCTTTAAAGGATGTCAGAGGTTGTGTACACACATACACACACACACACTCACACACACACACACATAAAACTTCACCCTTAAATAGAGAATCTAGGTTTGAATCCACCTTCTACTCACTACCTGTGTAACCTTGGATAAGTCACCTAAGGTCTGTGGGCCTCAGTTTCTTTATATGAAATGATAATCATAGCTGACATCAATATTGGGCTTTAAGGTTTACATAGTGCTTCATTAGATAATTAAAATGGCCCTGTGTGGTAGGTATAAACAAGGTGGTGCAGTGGATAGAACAGGGCCTGAGTCAGGAAGACCTGAGTTCAAATCCTGCCTCAGACACTTCCTAGCTGTGTGATGCTGGGCAAGTTACTGAACCTCTGTCTGCCTCAGTGACCTCAACTGTAAAATTAAGATGACAGCACCTACCTGTCAGGGTTGTTCTGGGGATTAAATGAATTCACACATGGAAAGTGTCTGCACAGCTGAAAGGATTGAACACTAGTTATTATTACTCTAGATAGATTATCCCTTTCATTTTGCAAATGAGACATTTGACTGAGGCATAGTGAGATGAGGGAGGTGAGCCACTGGGTCATACTTCTTCACCCCACTCATCTCCAGCTCTGATGCCAGGTGCTCAGCCCCCACCCTCAGGTCCCTCCCCTGCCTCATCCCATCTCTCTCTGATCTATCCACCTCTGGCTTTGGGAACTGTAATCAAATCAACAACCACTATCACTAGAAGAAAAGGAATGTCATTTGACTCTCCTCTGTTCTCGTCACAGTCCTTGGAACTTCCCAGACCAGAACTCCCTCCTGTGGCCCCGGCCTGATTTCTGTACAGGTTGCTTTTTCTATCAGAATGCAATGTCTCCCAGCTTCTTTAGGGTTGCCAGTCCTTAGCAGAAGGCCAGGCATATAGCAAGTGATTAATAAATGCTTTTTCATCCATTATTAACCAGCCAGCAAGTATTTATTAAGTATTTACTATGTGCCAGTAACTGTGCTATTCTTATGAGGGAGAAAACATCTCCATACAAGATACCTACAAAATGTGTAGAAGGGAAGGCAGGAGCAGCTGGGGTGGACAGGAAAGACTTCTTGTAGACTTCTTCTAAGTAGCTCCTTTGGTTGGAAAGAGCCAGAGAGTGAAGAATTTTCAATTCTAATATTTGATCCTAAAAGTGACAGGGATTTCTTGAATAGAGGTATGACATGTCAGACCTAAGCTTAAGGAAAATGGGAAGCCAAGTCTTTTTTGAAACCCCAAGTTGAACGTTCTTTTTCATTTCAACAGAAGGAAGAGGTTGGACTACATTTTTTAAAATGTCCCTTTCTTGTAGAAATGCTAAGACTTGCCCTTGGGAGGTATCGGATTCCTCCCTCATGCTCCCATAGTGTGAGCTCAGTATGAATCAGGGGTGGGGAGAGATGAAGGAAAACTCAGCGAGGGCGGCCTTTGCTGTCATTGAAGAGTCTGCAGCATGGTCTGGCATCATGGGAATTTGCCCAAGCCTACTTTGTGCAGGTAATCCAAGTGATTACTTCTCTTCCAAACGATAAAGCAATTTCAATATGTAATCAAATCACAGAGTGCCTTTCTTGCCTTGACTTTAAAGATCCCATTTACATATTCATCATTTGAGTGTATAAATTTATTCAGATGGCTAGGTTAGCACATCACTAGGGCCTTTGATCAATCCTTCCCCCCACCTGAAATGGGTGTTTTCTTCTTCATCTTCATCCTTTGCCTTCCAGTTCCATCCTCAAGAGCTACCTTCTTTGGCACTAGGTTTGGAGACAGGAAGAACTGAGTCCAAATCTTGCCTTAGAACCTGAGGCCTCAAGGCCATATGTGGCCTTCTAAGTCCTCAAGTGTGGCTCTGACTGAATTCACAGAACAAATCCCCTTAATAAAAGGATTTGTTCTGTAAAACTTGGATGCACCCATGGACCTAGAAGGTTACATGTGGCCTCAAGTCCTACGGTTCCCCATTCCTGCCTTGGATACAACCTGTATTGCCCTAGGCAAATCACTGAATCTCTGTACCTCAGTTTTCCCATCTGTGAAATGGAAATAATAATAGCAGCCCCCCTCTTTGGGTTGTTGTGAGAATCAAATGAGATAAAATCATAAAATGCTTTGTAAACTTTAAAGCATTCTAAAAATGTAATCTATTATTAGTACTATTAATTTTATTAATTATTCATTTCTTTGCCATCTAGATGTCTCTCTTTCTGATTCTCCTTTATATTATAGTTATTTGTATACACACCTTACACTCCATTCAATTCTAGGCCCTTGAGAACAAAGTTTCTTCCTGATTTTTACCTTTGGATGCATTTGCTCTAGCATGCTGTCTTGCACATTATTTCTCATTAGCAAAAGTTTAATTGAATTGAAGTGAGTTTAAAGTTTCCTATTGACATGAAACAAAGAAAAACCAAAGGAAAAAACAACACCTCTCCCCCCCACTGTTGTAAATACAATTAGTAACAAGCGCTCCGCTTTTTAACACTTGTCTCCTTTCCTAGAGGAGCCATGATTACCTGTCTCGTGGCATTTCCCCTTAATTGTGAGCAGTTTCATAATATGGATAGTTAATGAAAAGGTAGAAAGAGAATTTTCTGATTCCCTCCAGTTTTGAAACAGGGGTGATCATGACCACATTTGACTTGTTTGTCCAAATATTTTTCCTAAGTTGTCATTAAAATCTATCAACTCATAAGATCTAGACGTTCAAAATATGGTTGTTAAACTTGAAAAGATAGAAAGATTTTAGATTCTCAAAGGTGTGAAAGAGACAACTTTCCTGGTATCATGAATGCTTTTGGAGGAGCCAATTGATCCAAATAATTCATTCCTTGGCTTAAGTATGGCTTCAGATGAAAGAAAATTAAAATGAAGCTTTGCATTGCGTCAGAATGGAATTGTATTCTGCTGTCTATGGTTCAGTATCAGTGATAGGGGGTTGGACTCTGTGTAGGTAGGAAAGGATTGTTTTCCCATTCCAGAGCAGCAGAAAACACATGAGAATGATTCAAATGAGCAGGCTCCCACACATCACTCTTTCAGAATCAGTAAATATCATTTAATGTTATAAAATTAGATAAAATCTTAGTGATTTAAACTCTACTACTTTTGAACTTAGGATGCTTTAACTTGGGCAGAGATACTTTGTACTTTGAAGAAAGAATTAGCTATATAAACTAATACCATAGATAAGAGTTATGGGATGGGGAGACATTTAACCTGAAAAGAAGAAATTCCATTTTTGGACTTTCCCATACTGTTTGCACATAAATACATGATAATAATTACAAAATAATCTTATTTATTCATTCAAGAAGACCTGTAGGACCTCTGCTTAGAACGACTTTCTTTTTGAAAGTAATAAAACTATGTTTCTTTTAAACACTCTACAAGTCAGACTTTTCACTGATCCAATTAGGAAAATCTGATTCAATGTACAGGACAGTCTAATGCAGAGTTGTTATAGATAGCTTCACATACAAGATATTATAGAAAATGTGGTTAAAATGGAAAGATACAAAAAACTTTGTATATGCCTTATGTAAGCTGACTTTTTAGCTTGGGAAAAACCCTGTGATCATAGCATCTTTAAATTCTTAAGGACATGAAAAAGAAAACTCTAGAAGTATATTGCAAAAGCGTCTTAATTTCTGTCAACAGCAAATTTATGTAATCATTCTGTAATTGCATCTTCAAGACGTTTTTGACTTTCGGTTTAGGATATCTTTAGGGCTTAGGGTCATAACAATGACAATAATCATAACTGCCTGGCAAGTGGAATTTAAGTAAAATCTGGGAGTGATTATTCTGTCAGCAAATTGAGATTCAGATTGTACCTCCCAGGAGTGTAGCTTAGAAAGCAGTAGAAGATCCAAAGGGAAAGATTTGGGGGACACAAGGCAATTATCACAACAAGAATATTATACTTAGGATTTTCTGCTACTTCTCATTTATTCTATTTAAAAAAAAAAACAGAATAACAGCTGGAGACTACCTGTCAATATGTAGCAAATCCATTCACTATCAGGATTTCTTATGATACTCTTCAGGGCTTATTTGGGGCATTCAACTGTTTTAAAGTATTTAGGAGGAAACCCTATTCTAAAACTGAATTCAGATGTAGATTTGATTCATTTCACATCTAAAGTTAAAGTATATTTTTATATTTGCTTGAAAAGTACTATCTAGTTACCTCTTATTTATCTTAGAGACTCTCAGCTGGATAATCAAATCAGCAGAGTGGACTAGGAAATCAGGGGAGGCTAGCCAGCTGCAAACTGAAGTTTCACTTCTTAGAGGAGAAAAAAAACCCACACACAAAGCCAGGAGTTTGACAGATTGTTCCGTAAATGCTCATTTTATTGAGAATTATAAAAAGGTGCTTAATGCCTTTGTGCCATTAATATAATACATTAAAAGGTTATTGTCAAGATTAGTGTTTCAGTTCTGAAAATTGACTGTAGGGGTTTATGAGCCACACTGTTCACAGCTTGCTAAGAAGGTGAGGTATGTGTGTGTGTGTATGTACACGTGTGTGTACGTGTGTGCATGCGTGTGTATATTTCCTTACCACTTGAAAAAATTACATTAGACTCTATAGTGATAATTTTTATTAAAAAGCCAAATGAAACAGATGCAAATTATATTTTATATATATATATATATATATATATATTTAAAAACCAACTAAACTGTGAAATAGCCTTAAAGAATCGAAACTATGTAGGGTTTTCTTCTGTTTTCTATGCCTGATCTCTGGAGTACTCCCAATTCAAAAACATACATTCCTCCCTACCAAAAAAAAAAAATCTGATTCTTTAGTTGAAATTAATTAGCATTCAGAAGCCAGATAGCATGTTTTTGGGTATTCATGAGATCTCTGTTTGAAAAAATGTTTTTAACTTGTAGAAATGTGTTGCAACACACAGATGGGAAGAAAAAGAAAAAAAAATCTCTTTAGCAAGCACTGTGTGTAAAAGGAATATTACATTTTGCACGCTCCTGATTGCTCTGTGTAAACAGTTTTTGACATCTGTCTTTATAGTTTTCGAGGAGAGGAAGACTTTGTTAAAAGAATCATTTTTATACAGCAGTCCCCATCTCAGTGTTGCTTTACCTGTATTATGAAAGCAGATGGTCTGCATGTCTTTTGAATATTTATAACTATCAAAAACAATCTCTTGCTATTCACCCTTAGGCTTATGAGATGTCAGGACTGTTCTGGTTGAAAAAAAAATCATCTTGGGTGTTTACAGAAAGAGGATTACATTAAGCTGAAATGACTATACATTTTCCAGTTTAATATTTGTCCATCAGCTGTTTAATCGTATTTAGATAATTGTGTAAATAAGTTGTTGTAACCCTTGCCCTCTCCACTGATAGAGCCTGAAAGCTTTAAACATTGGTGAGCCACTGTTTTGTAGATATTCACGTCCCTCCCTAGGCCCCCAGCCTCCTCCTTCCTATTTAAACAATCAACAAGGCCTTTAGTGATTTTTAGTCCTGATTTCAAATTGAGGAGAATAAATTCATGTTTAAAAAAAAAAGTATGGAGGTCACCTGAATTATTAGGGAGCTATTGGATTCTGGTCCTGGCTGTTAAGTGTTTTAGAGGGTCTCATACTATGGAAGGCCACTCACTACTTAAGTTCTCTAAGGGAATCCTCACCTCCCTTTTCTCTGGGATCAGCATCCTGGGTCCCTTTAAGGTTATTTTAGGAGAACTTTTGGGGAAGGAGGGGTTAACTTCTCGTGACTGGAAGCTGAGCAATCACTGATAACAGATTTTGCTGTGGTTGGTTGATTTGGCAGAAAAGCATGAACAGTTTTAGTTTAGATGATTGAATAACCTGATTAGCATTGTTTGGGGGTGGTTTTTGTTGTTGTTAAAAGAACAACAAAATATTTTAAAATGATAATCCAATCACTCCCTCCCCCACCCCCACCCCCACCCCAGTGGATGAACCTTCTTGTGGGATATAATTCTCAATGAGAACCTGGCTGTATCATTGACTAGTGAAATGCCCAGTGAATATTAAAACAAAAATCAAAATCAACTGTTTTTCTTCCTTTTCTAAAAATATTTTTTGTGTATTACATACTTTTCTCCCTTTTGGAAAATTCTGTCGTACTTTTAAAAGTAAACATTTTGAAGGACTATGCTGCCCCAAATTTATTTTTTTTTCAAAATTTGGAGACATTCATTTTTTTTAGAGTGGTTTCAGAATATTCTAGCTATATCTAAGTTAAGCTTCAGAAAAATTTTTCTCCTTACCTTTACACAATTAGAAAGGTTATAAATAATGTATTTGGCTGAAAAGGGAAACTCAGCCTGTGGCAGATGGTATCATTCTAGAGTACTGGGGTGTCTGTGAAGATGGCACCATTTCAGAGCAGATCTTCACCAGACTCTGAAAGAGAGCTGCAGGCCCCTCGTAGGGAAGTGATGTATGCTTTATGGATCTTAGGAAAGCTTACACGTTGTCAATGCCGAAAATGAAATTATTGGGCTTACCTGAAGAGTGTGGGGATATATGGCCAATTTAGGGAGTCACATCAGTATTCTGAGTGAGAAAGTGCAAGTTATGGTCCGATCATGGGTAAGTATATTAAGGTGCATTTGAACTTGAGATTTTAGCAGCCTGACACTTGTATTAGGGGATTTTTTCCCCACCCCCACCCCAACCAAGCACCTAAAGTTTATACAGAGTAGCCATTCAGTAAGAAAACTTGCTTTGCAAGTACTGCCCTTTTCCAAATGCCTTTGATAGCTCATTTAAATAGACAACAAGAGAGAATTGGAATTACTTGGCCACAGAGTACTATAAATGCTTAGCCTTCTTGGTATGGGCCATACTCTGGAGAACTTGGGATAATGTTTCTTGTAAGTTAAGGAAGAGAGTCCTTAAAACAGCTTAAGTTTGACTCTTTTGGCATCTCAAATGATTTTTTAAGGGTGATAGAGTTGGCAACCAAATTCATGTTAATTTTGAATTTAAAGACTTTTCTGATTGTCTCCTTGTAATGATTTCTGATCTTCAGTTCTCATAAACATGGTAGCTTCTCACAACAGAAATACAAACACACTGGAAGACTGAAAATGAGCGATTTCTTTGGTGATTTTCTGGACTAACAGGATGTTAGCACTTAAGATCATCCTAAATAATGAAAATTTGTAGCTAATATTCCTGAGCTAGAATTTTTGCAGAATGAGTATTTTAAAATCATTTTTAAAAGGTGAATTCCATTCTGTGAAAATGTTCTGAGGAATTTTGCCTTATCTAGATTCAGCTCTATTGGGTTTTCTTGGTTGTTGTTAATACCTAACACTTTCACTGGATTTCTTATCCCAAGCCTAGCCCATGTCCTGGATATTTATTATTTAAGAGATAATCTCTGCCTGTTCATAAATTTGATCTTACCATCAAAACATAATTTAGAATTTGCAAGCATAACAGTGAATCTTATGGCAATAGATTGTGACATAAACTCAAATGAGAACTACATTGCAAAATGTAAAGAAGGGGATGAGAAAGTTCTTGTATAACCAGAATGTTAGACCAGTAAGTGTAATTTTTCTCATGAAAATATAGTGAATTCTCAATTCCTTGCTCTAAAGAGGAGCAATAACATGAATAAATACAAAGGAAAAATTGAAGCACATCAAATAATTTTAAAAAATCTTTTAATTAGCTTTGCTATATTTTAACCTTTTGATTTGCCCTATTTAATGCTTTGCTTAGGCTAATTTCAATATGCCTTTATATTCCCTGTGCGTACCAACTGACGGAGAGAAACAACTCAGAAAGCTTTATTGGCAAAGTCAGTTTGATTAAAAATTTTCTGCGGATAATCTGCAAAGAAATAATCCATGTGTGGAAAACAGAGAACTGAATGTGTATAGGGTTACAATCCAAATTGACCTGATTTTTCACATTTCATTTTTCATTCATGACCATAATAAGCATGTACTCTGGTCACTGTATGTATGTATGTATTATGTATGTACGTATGTATGTGTATATAGGCACACACATGCATATATGTACAGGTAAGCTGTGATTTTAATAGATTAGGCATTTGGCATTTAAAAATTACCTGCCTGCAATATATATAGACTAAAGCATAATTTTTAAAATCAAGAACTTTACAGTGAATGGTTAAAATTCACACATGTTCTACTGCAGTGATGATATTGGTATTCAGGAACCTGCTTGAATGTCTGGATGGGAACATATGGAATTTTTTAAAAAGTTGTACCTGAGCAGAAGAATATTAGCTGTTATCCACTGGGAGAAATCCTCATTATCCATAAGATAGTCTCAATAGTTTTATTAGTGTCTGAGGATACTGGTCCATTATTCCAATGGAATAAGCTTCATTGGTGCTGATGGATTGTTAACTGGATCGGGGAATCTTTGGGCTCTAGTTTTGGCAAATTCTATAAGGCTCTTTCACACTGGTGATTGTAGCAGGCTCTTAGTTAAATTGCACGCCATTGGATTTAATGACAGCATCATGAGCACTTTAAGAAGGAGAATTTTAGTGGAATAAAAATGTGGAAATGGATGTAAAAGCAAGGAGAAGCAGACACAAAGTTTGTCGCAGGGTCCCTTTGCTAAGCTATCTGTGTTTTGCAAAAGTGACCAACTATAGCCCATCTCTTTAGTGAAGCTCTTGTAAGAATCTAAAAAACCATTTACATATTACTAGTCTGTATGTACTGTAAAAATAACACTAATAATGAATTTCAGTGGAGTCAATAACAAGAATGACACAACTTTAAATTAGAAATAGCTTTAAAGTAGACAGCAGATAGAAAAATATTTTGTATCTTTGTCCCCAAACTGGCTTTTCTGGTTATTAACTGTCCATAGAACAATGCTTCTATTTTGTAAATGATTTCACCATAGTCCAACTAAAGTTTGAAATGCAAGCTTTTATACACAAAGGGTTGGAGCAGGGAGGGGGGAGAATAAGTAATTGGAAATCTAATTATTTTTAAGACTCAATGGGAAATGTCTTTAATATCCTCACTATTGACTGGTTATTATGTATGGGGTGGGGAGAATTATTTAATTTTTTTTGAAAATGGGTCTTTTCATTGAAATTATAGAGATAAAGTTTCATTTTATTTGTTTAAAAAAAACCTATTTTGAAAGTGGAAAAAAATAATAAACTTTTCATTGTCTCTTCTTCCCTTTCATGTTTTAGAAACTAGAACTATTTTTGCTTTCTGATAATTGATTAGAAAAAAAAGGAATATACTTAAAATAGTACATTTTTTCCTTAATTCCAAATGTTTGCTAAGAGAGTATTTTATGGCCTAAAATCTAGAATCATACTTTTTTTTAAATTGAATTAAATCTAATAATAAATTATTTCTCCTTCATATGGTGGTTTCCTATGATTATTTTAAGTTCCTTATTATATGTAGTCATTTTGACTTTTTATAGTAATAATATATTCACTCATGCATCCACTCCCATCCCCCCCTTCTTAGTAGGGCAGAGTGTAGGACAGGAAAACAGATCTAAGATTTCATTGATAAAAGGAACTCTCAGGTGAGAAAACTCCTACTAAAGCAGGTCAGTACCTTTGATGCCATCTACAGTCTTAGAGAGTTACCCAGAGCCTTGAGCAGTTAAGTTACTTGCCCAGGGTCACCCAGGCATTTTGTGTCAGAGATTGCACTTGAGCCCAGATATTCCTATTTTGAGGCATCAAAATATCCACTACGCCATCCTGCCACTCCTAGTAGAACTGATTTATAGAAAATGAAGATAATAGTTCTATGCAATGCAGTCATAAGTTCTTGAGGTAGTAAGTATATTGTGACTTTGCAGGCGTAAGATGTATTTGTAGTTATTTGAGCTCAATAGGAGTCTCTGAGTGAGAGAATCTAGAAATGCTATGTTGAAGTGAACAAGTCTACTGTTTGATAGCTTTATCCTTGTCTCTGTGGATTGTTTCTTTCCATTCCATTTAAAACAAATGTTTGATTTTCTGCTTAATGAATTTTAAGTTGAAGCTCTAGGCTAAAGGGTAAAAAAAATTGTTATGGTACTCAGATGATAAAAAAAATATGGTTTTAACAATTGAAATAATTTCTGTGTTCCAACTTGTGCTGCTATATATTACAAATGTTTTCCCCCCTTTTCATGCAGAGTATGATTTCATCCATTGTGAACAGCACTTACTATGCAAATGTATCAGCAGCAAAATGTCAAGAATTTGGAAGGTGGTATAAACATTTCAAGAAGACAAAAGATATGCTGGGTAAGCAGGAAGCGTTGTAAGGGGGCCACATACCATTACATGTCATTGGGGGTGAAGGGGGGGCTATCACAATCATATCCAAAGCCAGCTATTTTGATTGCCCAATTAGAGATCAATTTAGTATGTTTCTTTTTTTTGGGGTATGAGTATAATGAGATAATTAAATTCAATAAATGTTTGTGTTTAAATCAGCCAAACTGACTTGGTTGTCAGACATGCAGGAAATCATGGAATGAGGAGGGAAGCTGTCATTTTGTAACATCTCTATAAAGACCTAACAAGGTCTTGAATAACTAATATTAGATATGATCTCTCTCAGGATTAAGCGGGATTTTTTGGTGGAAAATTGTGTGATTTTACAATCAATTTGAAAGAAATCTGTTGCTCCTATTGCAAGGGTTATTTAAATGCTTTGTTAAGTAGATCATTTCATAACTGACTTCACCCCCAACAATCTTCAGGAATAAATCACTGTACTGACCAGAGACTTCCCACCTCGCTGACTTCTCAGTCACACACCTTTCCCACAATATCAGCATTTTTATGAAGAAAACAAATAAAACAAGAATTATAAAGGATACATAAGAATAAAGGCTTCAAGAATGAAAGGGTTAAGATATGTATTTGTTTTACCTAAGTATTTACCTTCTATTAACATTTTCTATTGATAGTAATAATTCACATTTGTCTGATGCTTTAAGGGATTACAATTAGTAAGAATTTTTTAAGCAATTATTACAGGCCAAGCACTGTGCTAACTGTTGAGTACACAAAGAAAAGCAAAACCAGTCTGCCCTCAGGAAGCTCATATTCTAATGGGAGAAGGAAGGTGTAATTCACTAAGGACATGCAATATATATATATAAATTCTTTCCTCATTTAAAAAATTATTTAGGGTTAGTAGCATATTATTACCCCCACTTTATAGATGAGAAAACTAAGGCTTTATCACTCTTTGGTGAGACTCCAAGGGAAGATGTGAACCCAGGTTTTCTTATTCCAACTCCTGAGCTCTTTCTAGAGTACCAGTCAGTCTCTCCAATTTAGGAGGAAGTTGTTAGTGCTGACAAAATCAAACACTATTTTGAGACTGTGTTTTTATTCTTATTAAGAACCTCCCCTTTCACACACATTTCTATTTTTTTAAATTATATTAATGTTAAGTATGTGATATTAACCTAAGGTTGGATATTAGATCCTGTTTGAAACCTATTTCTAGAGAGCATCTGCAAATTGATTCTATTAACAAAAATAATTATTAATATCCTTTTAAAGGCTTTAGGAAGCAGGAGAATCTGAATTTTGAGCATGTTTTAGCTTTTAGTAGTTGGAGAAAAACCATCCATCTACCAAAACAGATTCCTCGCCTTTTATAGCTTAAGGCTGTAATGAAGACAATGCATCACTTTTGTGATAATTGCTTGAATTACTATTCTATGTGAATGGCCCACTTGGGCTGATCTCTACATTTGGTTGTGGAAATAGGAGGTTTCTCTCCCCCTATCCTTGCTTATAGTTTGCATATGCCAGTTAACTTCAGCAGTGTGATAAGTTCTTCCAAATGTAAAGTTTGAATATTTAGTGATAATGAGAAATGATGATTAAGACTTAGCTGGTGTCTACACAAGGGAAGCATAGTGTGGTATTTGGGGGGAAATGCCTATTTACATCTCCATGTTCAGCTTTTACACTGAGGAAAATAAAAGCAGCATCTTCCCTGTGGCAGAATGTTTGAAGCACATATAGCAGTGAGCCCCTGTGGGATACCTGGCCAGTGTAGAAGCTGACTGGGGCTGGAAGCAGGGTTAATGGCACCGGTAGCACCAACTGCACTCAAATGACCATTTCCTTTTGGCAAGAATGATTTTAAGAGAGAATGAAAAACAGTTTCACTCCTTAGGTTCTTGTAGAAATCATTCTAGGAAAAACAAAACTTTTTCATGGGAACAGATAATCAGTTTTATGACCCAATACACTATTTCCCTGATTCCAAGGAGACTCAAAGCAAGAGTATATCGTAGAATCATAGGCTTATAGCTCTTAAAGCTGGGTAAGGGTTTAGAGGTCACATATTCCAATCTATCTATGTATTATAATGGTGTGGAAACTAAAACCCAGAGAGGGAAAGTGATTTGCTCTTGATCACTTGGGCTGGTTGGATAGATGTTGTCCTTCATTCTCAGAGAGGAGCAAAATGATACCACTATGTTGGGATCCAGTCTGTGGCTGATCAGACCAATATGAGCTCAGAAGGCTCTGCCGCAGGTCAGGCACAAATAGTCCATATGAACAGTTGGTGTGGAGACAGCTCTAAATTTTCATATCACATGGGCGATTAATAGAAAAGGTGGGACTTGAACTCATGTCTTCTGGCTTCCAATTCAAGGCAAGTCAACAAGCATTTTTCTGAACACCTACTGTATTTCAGGCACTGTTCTAAGAGCAAGGGGGGAAATGTTTTTTTTCTCTCAAGGAGCTCACAGTCCAATAGGGGAGACAACATGCAAACAGCTATGTACAAACAAGAAATAGGGTAAATTCAAGATAATCTCAGAAGGAAAGCAGTAAGATTAAGGAGGACTGTTTCTGAGAGCAAGTGGGACTTTAACTGAGCCTTGAAGGAAAACAGGGAAGCTACTTAGAGAAGCAGGGGTCTTATTTCTCTTTTCCTAATATGATAATATACATATATGCTATGCCATACATAAAAAGACGTATGCATATACACATACTATCCTTTCTTTGTATTCCTAGCATTTACCCAGTGCTTGTCAAAGAACAGAGACTTGAAAATACTTGTTGAATGACTGATAATAGCTGTAAATTATATCTCATCTCACCTAAATTTATCATCCTCACCCCTAAACAAATGACTGACTTTTATAAGTCACTTGTTTAAATAATTTTATTAGCATAAAGTAACAAATTGAAGAGTCTGAAGCCAAAATATGTCATGCAACATTTTGAAAAATAACAACCAGCTTTGTTTTTTGTCTTTTATTGTAGTGGGTACATGGGTTAAATGGGATGATTTGGTGGGTGGTCCTGAATTTTACCTGGTTTTGGTTGTTGGGAAATTCATTGTCGTTCTCTCTTGGGAAACTATCATGATTATTAATAGTCCACCTTGGATGGTATTTAGAAAGCATTTTGCCAACATTAAAGCTCTGTATAAATGTGACCTCTCATTACTATAATTATTTTCTAAGAAATGGCACTTTTTTTTTGGTCCGCTGTAGTTGAGATGGATAGCCTTTCTGAGCTATCCCAGCAAGGTGCCAACCATGTCAACTTTGGCCAGCAGCCAGTCCCAGGGAACACCGCTGAACAGCCTCCGTCCCCTGTGCAGCTTTCTCACGGCAGCCAGCCATCGGTTCGGACCCCTCTTCCAAACCTGCACCCTGGACTTGTATCCACTCCAATCGGTCCCCAGTTGGTCAACCAGCAGCTGGTGATGGCTCAGCTGCTGAACCAGCAGTATGCAGTGAACAGACTCTTAGCCCAGCAGTCCTTAAATCAGCAGTACTTGAACCACCCTCCCCCCGTCAGTAGATCCATGAACAAGCCGTTGGAGCAACAGGTCTCCACCAACACAGAGGTGTCTTCCGAAATCTACCAGTGGGTGCGAGATGAGCTGAAAAGAGCAGGAATCTCCCAGGCAGTAT
This sequence comes from Petaurus breviceps papuanus, assembly GCF_028583685.1. NCBI lineage: Eukaryota > Metazoa > Chordata > Mammalia > Diprotodontia > Petauridae > Petaurus > Petaurus breviceps. The sequence continues at coordinate 10,624,560 of NW_027185797.1, read as the reverse complement.
TTGCACGTGTGGCTTTTAACAGAACTCAGGTCAGTTTGGTTGAATTTGGGAAGAGTTTGTCTCAGCTGTGCATGCCCTGTGTCCCTTCGCCCCCATTCTTGCCGGTTTTCTCCTTTGGGATTGTCTCTCCCAGTGTGCTTTCTGTCAGTGTCTGGGCCGCAGCGCTAGATTTAATTTAACCTGCTTCATGGCACTTCCTTATCATGCTGTAGGGATGATGCCGTGTCTTCCGTTGTAGTTTCTAATTCATGTTGACTTCTTCACTGGAAGTGGGAGGCCAGAAAAACAGTTGTGAATAGGATCATATTCAGGGCCTGTTCACGAATAAGTTGCTACCAAAGATGCAAATATAAATATTAGTGTTAACTATGTCTTTATGTCATCCCATGAGTCATATAAGACAGGTAAGTGGTGCAGTGGACAGAGCTCCAGGCCTGGAGTCAGGAAGACCTGAGTCTAAATCCAGCCTCAGATGCTTACCAGCTGTGTGACCCTGGGCAAGTCACTTAACCCCTACCTGCCTCAGTTTTCTCATCTGTAAAAATGAGCTGGAGAAGGAAATGGCAAACCACTGTAGTAGTTTTGCCAAGAAAATCCTAAACAGTAGGGTCATACAGAGTCAAAGAAGACTGAAATGACTGAACAACAACAGCATGAATCATAGAATATTTGAAATGTAAGGAACCTTCAAGCCATTAGGAAAAACTCAGTTATCTTCTAGGTGAGGAAATTGAAGTCAAAAGAGTTTGAGATCTGCCCAAAGTCATTGGCTTACCTGATTTCTAAAAACTATTTATTAGATCAGGGCTCTCTCCCCCTATACTATAAACTTGATCTGTGTATCCAAGATCAAGTCACCTTCATGTCTTGCCTCAGATACCTCATCTGGAAGTGGGCATAATAATTATTGTTATAAGGAAGATGCTTTGGAAATCTTAAAATGCTATATAAATGTGAATATAAATATAAATATTTTGCATCTATACAAAATGAACATGAGAAAAAAATAAATGTGATAGGCTAGATGTTTTATTTCAGATTTGTTCAATAACTTTTTTTTTCCAAAGTAGGGATCCTGGGGAAGTACTAAGGGGATTATGGAGACCAGCTGATGGCTGGTGATGGCAGCAGTGTGGTTCATTAGCATAATAAATTAGCATAACATAGTCACTCTCCTCAACGGGGTCATTCATATTTTTTTTTACCAGCTGTATTATCTGTACCCCTCCCCCCCCAGAACCACCCACCATTGCCTGAGACCCCATTGTTACCTGTCCTTCATGCAGTGTTTGCTGTTAGAATCTTTTCTTTGTTTGGCAAATCCAGAATAGACATTCTTGTCAATAGACATTGAACAGTTTTATTTTGGTGAAGGAGAAGAGGAGGGAGAAGTGATTTATATGTGAAATAATGAGATAAAATGTTTTGAGAAACACTGAGCTAAATTGTTTTTAAATAGAAGATCATTAGATTTTGCTGTAGAAGGGACCTTACAGATCATCGTGTAATCCAACCATCTTAATTTATAGATGAGGAAACTTGTACTAAATGAGCTTAAATAACTTGGCCAAGATCACACAGGTGGTAAAAAGCCAATCCAGGCTTTGAACCCAGGTTTTCTAGTCCTAAACCCACTGCGCTGTGACATTTTGAAAGAAACATCCTTTTTTTGTTTTGCTACTGTTGCCATTATGGAAAATGGAGGTTTTTCCATAAGCATAAAAGAAAAGTAGTATTTAATGGTGGCTGGATCCAAGGAAATAGGCTCTTTTTAATATTTCTGATTTTAATATCATTTTCCAGAATCTACTTGACTTACTTGGTTTTCTTATAAAATTATCCTTTGACTTTGTGAGTGGTTACAATGCCAAGGTTCAGGGGGTCTCAAATATGATAATTTAACATAAAGTCATTAGCAGAATTTGCATAACCAATTGATTCACAGCTGTGATTTGTTTTTAGACTTGCCTTAACTTTTCACTGTACCAATTTGTTCTACATTTTAAAGTTATCTGGCAACTTAATTTCATATATATATATATATATATATATATATAGTTAAAATAGAGTAGACCTACAATCCTACTTGTTCCTACTGTAGATAGCATTCTTCATTAACAACAGTGACCAATTAACGTCTCTTAATAAAGCACTGTACTCAAATTGAACCTGTACGGTTCTAGGTTCCTTCATAGCTTATAGTCTAAGATAACATTGGTATGGACCAACATAGTAAGACAAAGATACATTAATAAGTTTAAAAATAATAGGATGCTAAGCACTACTGAAGGTTTCTTATGGTAAAGAGTACCAAGAATGACTGGTAGAGTGTAAGATGGGGGAAATATCCTTTATCAACACAGTTTGTTTTGAGGGAGGATTGATGCTACTGTCATTACTGGGAAAATTGATAGTGGAAAATGGGTAGGGATTTGTTATCAAATAGTACATATATATATATATATATATATATATATATATATATATATATATATATATAGTACTATAAGGTTTACAAAGCCCTTTAAAATAGATGTGATCTCATTTCATCTGCACAACAACCCTGTGAGTTAGGTGAAATTTACTATCCTCATGTTACAGATGAGGAAATTGAGGCACAGAGGGGTTCAGTCACTTGTTCAAGGTCCCACAGTTGGTGTGTGAAGCAGGATTGAAACTCAGGTATTCCTGACTCCCAGGTCTCACAGTCTATCCACTGTACCCCTAGCTTCCTGGGTTTAAATCCCGAGCTTTACCATTTAATAAATGTGTGACCTTAAGCAAATTAGTTAACCTCTCTGGGCTCAGTTTCCACATCTGTAAAATGAAGGGAGGACTGTACTAAATGATCTCCAGGGTACCTTCTGGGGGCAGATCTTTATCCTATTTTTCTATTCCTAGAAGCTATTTGTGATTAAAAAATATTACATATATATGTATATATATATATATTTACATACACATACACAGGCTTTACTTGTGTGTAATTTAAAGTGCTGAGAAACCAGCTCAGTGGCTAATGTCACGTAAGAAGGAACTATTTTTCTGAGAAGGGAGAGAAAGATACAGAAAATTTGGTACAGCTGAATGCAGAGCACTTTAATGAAAACCATCTTAATGTCTAGCCCATTTTTAAAAGAACTATTTATTTTATTCTGGAATGACACGAAGTATTTCAGTTAACATCTTCATTGCTGGTACAGGGATAGTTCTCAGTAAGAAATTGTTCTACGACTGTTTGAAACAGTTCATTGTAAATCATTCGCTGGGCATATTTCCCCATATCCTTCTATTTAAGTATGCAGTTTCTGAGACATAGTTTTTGCACACGCAAGCATGCATGTATTTTGGGTGGTCACACTTAAAAAAACACAGCTGCATTGATTTTATTGATTATACATTCATATGAATGCATGTAGTGTGTTTATTTCAAAGTGTATGCATTTCAATAAAAGCAGGTGCAGAGTGTCAGTGTATGTGTTAGCCTAGAGTACTAAAATACACACGCTAATGCATATGTATGTATCTGGAGCTGTGCACAGTTAAATCTCACATCACACATTTGTGTGCACTTACTACAATGTGCAATTCCAACTTAAGTTTTTTTAAATAGTGTAAAATATGTACATACAAATGCAAAGCTTTATGACATAATCACACAAAGACACCGTTGGCACATAAGCCATCGGAAGAGCAAGGAACAACGATGGTCTGGACACAGATATCTCTGGTTGTTTCTCTGGTGGGCGAGGATGTATTACAATAGTCCCTGAAAAGTTAAAAATTAATCATCACACAGAGGGCAGTGGAGAAGGCACCTGGTGGGTGTGCACAGACCACAGCCAATCAGAAGCTTCAAAGAAGTATGGGTTAAAATATTTCATCGAGGAAATGTATGGAGGAAAAGAAGACAGGTTGGTCATAATGGCAAGGATGAGGGGACGGCAGATAGTCAGAGCACTCCATTGGCACTCTCAATCAGGAAGAAAGGAAGGAAGGCCTCTAGAATGTGAGGTGGACCCAATGTGAGGAGCATATGGGAGGGTTCAGACAAGGATCACACTAAGAATGGGCTGGCATGGACAGGCTGCAGTCTGCATCATGGGACACGACTCCCACATTGATGAGATTGAGCTCAGAGCCATTTGAGTATTTGCCGCCCTGGGAATTTCATATTAACTACATTTGCATGCATCATAATACACCAGCATTAGCCTCATAGAACCTTCACAACCATAGGAACACCCTTTTCTCCCCATGACTTAAGACTGCTCTACAAATATAATTCATTTGTGGTAAAGTTTTTTTAAAAAAATAATTTCTTCCATTTTGAGAAACATTTCCCCTTTTGCTTTTTGCATATGGTGGAAATATATTCTTACATGAACTACTATTGATGAGATGTAATCTCAGTAGGGACCAATTATTTGTGCCTGTTTCATGAAGCCTTAGGACAGGCCAATATATTTTTAATATTTTTCTAAAGTTTCTAAGTAAACCCTTCCCATATTTAATATACTTCTGGAAAGTTGATGTATCATAGGTGTTTGACATATGTATGTAGCAGTGGGATTTTAAAATAAAACCCAGAATTTCCCCAGATCCCATTCTCAGGGCTTTTCCCTTTTTTTTCTTCCTCTTTTGTCTTTGGCACACTTTATTTTCCAGTAAAATGAAGAATGAAGATGGATTATTCAAAACTGATAACAGTAATGGACCATCATGCAATGTTTTATTGAATTTGAGTTCTGTAAATTATCTGGTGGAGAGAAATTTGCCTGCTTAAGTATAACAGAAATTGCCACTATGTTCATATAATTCTTTGCAGTGTAATTTAAGAAAAAGCACACTATCCATATCACTATTGAATCAAAGGTAAAAAGGTGCTATTACACCGCCATGACGGTTCTCCCTTTGCTACTAAACGACATAGATGAATGTGTCTGCTTATAACTTACCTGGCAAAGGGCCAGCTGAGTGGGTGGAGTCAGAAAATCATCTTTCACCTGGACATGTGATTTAAAATTCACTGCAAATGGGGCATTCAGAGCATTCGGAGGTACTTTACATATTTGGGGGAGGTTTTGTCAAATCATATTTTCTTTGTACATGCTTTGAAGTTTCATGAAGCTGATAAAAATCTATCTGAATCAGTGATTATGTTCAAAGAGGAGACAAAGTGGAGGCCAGACAGGCTATGTTTTTTGTTCAAATTGGCAGACACTTTCATTTATCTGCTGTTTTAAAGAATTCATAATTAGCTTTGGAAAGTACTGATAATATTTATTGAACATTTTTTTACAATTAGTAATGAACTATGCTTGTGATGACTTGCAAACCCTTCTTTGGAAATATAAAAATAAACAGGCTTAGGAATCTCTTCGTAAATTCATTTTTTCTTTGGAAAAAGTTTAGAACTTTTACTTGCCAACTGTGAACCTAAATTGCAAAATAATTTGGAATATCTCTATGATAAAACCAGTTTCACAACCTATAGATTAATCCTTGAAAAACTTCCATGCAAGGACAAAGTCCTTTCATAATTCAAGCTTCTATAATTTCATTAGTATGGCTGCATCCCCTGTCACTGAAGGGCACAACCCTTCTGCACCTTCAATAATGATGATGAATAGTAACAAATGATAATAATAACAATAGTCAGCATTTACAGAGCACCTACTGTATGCTAGGCACCATGCTAAGCACTTTACAGATATTATCTCATTTGATTCTCATAACAACTGTGGTGGGAAGGTACTATTGTCCTCATTTTACAGATGAGGAAACTGAGGCAAACAGAAGTTGTGACTTGCCCAAGATCATACAACTTGTGAATAGCTAAAGCCAAATTTGGAGTCAGGTTTCCCTGACTCCAGGTGCAGTGCTCTCTTCACTAGGGTAGGCCACTACCTGGCTGCCCAGTCCTATTGTAAGACGCAGACTGAAGTCAGCCTGTGCCTGTCCATCTTTATTGGCATCCTTGTCTGCCCCCTCTCATAAGAGGGTGCACCTACTGTTCTAGAGGCCTTCCTTTCTCCTGATTGAGAGTACCAGTGGACTCTCCATACGTCACCCCTTATCTTTGCCGTGTGACCTTGTTACATGGTAGGCCAGTCCTCACACGGCAGACAGAATCTGTCATACTTAAAATGAGCCTCTGTCCTCGAGGAGCTTACATTCATTCTAATGGCGGAAAATATACACTCACATGCATACATGTATACACATATGTATGCACATACACCTACATATCAGGACATATATGAGAAATCTATATTAGATGAAAAGTAATCTTAGTGGAGAAGGTGCTAGCAAGCAGGAGGACCAGGAAGGGCTTACTTCAGGAAAAGACATTTGAGCTGTATCTGAATTCTGAGGGAAGGGAGGAATTCTGAGGGTCTGAGGTTGCAAGGGAAAGTATTCCAGGCATGAGAAAACAGCCAGTGCACATGCTTACAGCTTATCCTCTGCCAACAAGTCTTTTAAGAACTCAGGGTTATCCTATGTTAGAATGAAGTGTCACAATAGGACTTTAAAGAAGAAGAATGAATGAAGCTGGTAGTAAACGTGCTTTCCCCAGCTAGCTAAGTGTTTCTGCATTTTTACTTTCTATTCTTGCCCTTTTAAAAACATTTGTGTTGATTTCAGTACATATATATACTGAATATATATATAGATAGATATATATATATTTCTAAATGATGGACAAAAATGGTGTGCGTGTGTGTGTGTGTGTGTGTGTGTAGAGACAGAGACAGAGACAGAGACAGAGAATGTGTGAAAGTAGTGATGCAGATACCATGTAAAGACCTCACTCTTGATGAATAATAGGAATGTGCCTTTTGAGTTCTCAAAAGTAGTATATGAGATACTGGTCTATGCCCCAGTGGGCCAAAATCTTGTAGTATCTCCATTTTAACTTTGGTGAGACATGGGATTATGATGACTGGCCACCCAAGCACCTAGACCCTGTGACCATGACTTTAATATAATGTTATAGACAAATTTCCTTTCCCCCAAACTGGAACAAGTAATAAGTGTGTTAAGTGTGTTCAGTAAGTTTATATCCAGATATTTCAGCACCTCATATTAGATAACCAGTGGCACACTCTGGAATTGTGCCATGGTACTATTGACTCGAGTAGCAGAAATCATCAGAAGGCAGGTTCATCTTGGGTCCTTCTCCAAGGACATTTTGTTACTGAATGACTTGTTCATTATGAAGTGACTCCTTAGGTAGGATAACAAGTTTCCATATGTTCCCAACTATAAGGGGGAACAAAGCACAGTGGCTGTAGCTACAAAAACAGCCTTCTTATTCAAGGGTTTTCCTGTAGTTATATCCTGACTCCTATATTTTGGGAGAATTTTTCCAAAGTGACCTAATGATGTTTTTAACATATTCATAAACTGTGGTCAAAACGTTTTGTAGCTATTTTTCCCATGCATTGTCCACCAGGGGGCACTCCCCCCATTGAAAGCAATGGGTAAACTGGTTTCAAAATATCTGGTATTATCTACACTGGCCTACCTATAGCTATTTTAGTGCAATGATTGTGGCAATGATTCAGTTCTCCCCAAGATTTTTTAAGGCAAAAATTAAGCATTAAAGCCATTAAGATAATTATGTTGAATTAAAAATAAATTTTTTTCTCCAAAATATTTAAGTGTGGCTAGTATAACCACATAATATATTTGACAGGGGAGACCTGCAATAAAACTTATTTATACCAACTCTTTAAACTTTGAGACTTAAGCTTTTTTTACTCAACAACCCATGCTGCCTCATTTTAGATGAAGGAAGGAACAAAACATAGAACCTGTCCCCAACCTTGTTCTTTACTTTATTATACTTTTGTGCTGTCTTAAGCCTATTCTTTCTCTGAATGTATGTTTTAAAAAGCAGTTTCATTTTTTAAAGTCCAGTTGCAAGCTTCCCAAATAAAATTGCCTAAAATGTATTTATTTGATTCTTTTCAAACCACTCTTCCCCTTATAGCCTGCTCATTTGGGTCATGTCCCCCACACCACAATCTCCCCAAGACTCTCATAAGGTCTCAATCAAGTATTACTTTGAATTTTCTATCAGTCACTATTAAAATTGATTAGTTACCCTTTTGATGTCGTGTTTTTGTATACTCTGCATACATTTCATTTAATAGGAATATAATATAGATGATGTATGTTTAATATGTATGCCTCTTATACATGGAGCCATTTCACAGCCTGTCTCGCCCTATTGCCAGTGCTTTCTTTTAGTGATGTCTATAAAATCATCCATATATATTTGGGCAAAAGGAAACATGGACAGAAAGAGAGAAATGTTCCCCTAATCTTCTTTTTTATTTTTTGAGAAATGGCAGACTATGTCCCTATGCTACCACATGCTAAATCAAGTCAGTCACAAATTCTGTTGAACCAGCCATTTGACGTCATACAGATAAACAATCTGGATGACTGATGACATTTTTTTTGGTTGAATTTTAATTGAATTGACTGCAGGCTTTGCCATTGTTTAGGAACAGCCTTTGCCTGGTCTAAGTACCTCAAAGCTCTGTTCTCATTTTTCAGTCTAATTTGTGCACTTCTCTTGAAGTTACAACTAACTCATATTTGGTAGTCATTATCTCTATTGCAATGACGTAGTTTGTGCAATGAAGACACAAAATCTGAATGTATTTATTTAGAAGCTATCCCTTATTAATTATATGCAACCTTCTTACTTTGAATTTTGAAGAAAGTGTTGTCTCCATCAAGTTTGAACCCAACAATTTTGAGAGTGATCTACTTTAGCAGATTTTTTAAAAAAAAGAAATGTATTTGCAGACAAGCTTTAAAAATGCTGTAACATTTAAAGATCACTTCCTTTTTACCAATCTGTCCCATCCTTTAGAATCTTGTTGTCCCCTTCTCCCCCCTTCCCATAGTACTTTTATGAAAGATTTGGAAAGGGGAATCATAAGTGTTGGTGGCCACTTTCAGACTGTGCCCTCTTCATCTATCAGATCTTTCATCTGTGACTCCATTTTGTTGTCAAAGAAACAAATTCAGCTCTGGTGACCCCAACATTTATTCCATACAAAGGGATGGACATGGAAAAAGGGAAGGAAGTTCAGTCCTTGAAAAATAGAAATTAAAAAAAATATTTAACTGAAACATTTAGCAGGAAATCTTCACTTTCTTAAAAGCATTCTTCAAAAAGTATAAAAGAATTTGTCATAAAATAGTAATGACCTCCTTGATGGAGGAATCAATCATAAAAGCTCCCTTTTGCCATGATAATTTTCTCATATTGCTGATGACCATTCTTAGCCTAGGAATTACTAATATGATTTACTTGAGGTGCTAGTAATCTAGGAAATGCAGATATTCTATACAACATCTTAAATTCTATTTTCATAAAAGGACAAATGTTCTTTTCATTAACATTCTACTGTGGATCCTTGTAATGTGGAAAAGCAGTTATGTATTTCAAATTACATCTGCGTCTTCTGAAGTTCAAAATTTCAGCATTACACATATTAGATTACTGGTATAGCAGGATAGTATTTGAAAGTATTTGGAGTATGGCAGTGTAATTCTCCAGTATAAAATTGAAAGGACAATTGGTGTCACTTATTTTTAAATAATTTGAGCTGGTTATATTCTAATGTGCAATATTTTTAATGCTTCTAAAGTGGTGCCTTGGGAGTATTTTTTTTATTTGTTTAATCAAATTTCTGAAGCATTTTCCTTTAAAGTCCGTCTTTCCTTTCTCAAGATGGCTTTTTTTCCCTTTACATATTGAACCGCTGATTTTTTTCTGCAGCTTTGGTCTAGCCAGCATGAGAACTGTGCAATCTAATGTTGCTGAGCTGAGGATTTCACTGCATCTTCACTCCTCTCAATTGTCTTCCTGTGAAAGATTTCATGGCAAGTTAAGCCACTAAAAGGAAGGAGACCAATTAGGCAGATTCAGTTTATGTTGTATGTAAAACAGATGCTTAATAAAATTAAGAATACAATTGAGGCTCTCTTCTACACCACCTAAATTGTCACTAATATATTCCTATGCAGAATTAATGCCTCTGACTGTTCATTTTCTAAACACAGTGGCAAAGCCAAAGGGATGCTTAAGCATGGCCCTGCCCGGCGTGCTTTCCCCGAGACCCGAGACCCGAGACCCGGGCACAAGCTCACGCTCTCGCCTTCCTTCCCCTGCAGGGCTTGCTCTCAGAAATCCTCCGAAAGGAAGAGGACCCCAAGACTGCCTCTCAGTCTTTGCTGGTTAACCTCCGGGCTATGCAGAATTTCTTGCAGCTGCCGGAAGCTGAAAGGGATCGAATTTACCAGGATGAAAGGGAAAGGAGTTTGAACGCAGCCTCGGCTATGGGTCCAGCACCTCTGATAAGCACACCCCCCAGCCGGCCTCCCCAGGTAAAGGTGCATCCCCGCTCACGCCCAGGAGCCTTTGATCCGGCTCATTCCTTTCCTTTCCACACCAAAATTCTCTTCCTTGAGTACCTTGAAATTAAGAATCTGGCCTCAAATAAGAGAATCTCTTGTGGGATTTAGATGGGGAAATAAAACCTGAATGTGAACCCTGACTTTGCCTTTAGCATTTGTATGACCTTGGACAAGTCATGGACCTTTCATGGGAGTTCTTAGAAACCCCGTGGCCCACAGGTGTGTGGATTGATTTCTAGCGCCGTGAACTTGGTTCCGGGGGAAAAACAATACATCTTTATTTTCACTAGCCTTTAATGAAAATTGAGCATTTCTTTCCATTGGGAATTTTTTTTAAAAACCTCATTCTGAGAAAGGTAGAGAGGCTTCATCTGCCTGTCAAAGGGGTCCATGAGGTAAAAATGAACCCCACCCCACAAACTAGAATATCTCTAAGAATCCTTCTCTAAATGCCACCTCTAAATCCTATGTAGATTTTTTTTTTAAATGTAGTTTGTTGTTCTATGCAAAATAGTCAGTCATCAGATATCTCTCTTATCATTGTGAAGGGAAGACTTTTTAAATCAAAGGAAAAATAGTTTCAAAGGTAAATTTCCCCCTCAAGTTCAGGTCCAGAGTTTTGTGATTTGTAGTAAGAAAAAATAATTCTATTTGTATTTATGCTTTCCAATATACACTGCAGCTGGTACCAATTACAAATCATCTCATTTGTAATCTTTCATAATTAAGTTTCATACAGTCCTTGAAGCTGCTTTAAAAGGGAACCTATAAAGAATTTTGTCCATTTTCCCAGAAATAGGTATATTTTATATTTCAGTACAGATTTTTCACCCAAGAGAAAAAAGATGAATTTCCAATTCTTTCTGTTTGTGTTCATCCATTAAAAACAAAACAAAACTTCTGGACTTAGCTTCCAGTCTGAGACCTTTCAATAGACTTTCATCACTAGACATGATTAGCATATGGAGTATGACTATACTGTAATGAAAGTGATTGGGGTTTGTTGTGTGTGTATTTTTAAAACTAGCTTCCTATAGCTTATGCATCTAAATGAGTGTTCTTTTCTTCAAAGTAGTCACCTTGGAAAGATATATACTTATTCTAATGAAGGGAAAACTGGGAAGGAATAGAGAGAAATTTCTTAGGAAAGAAGTAAGTTATACACTGTAATATAGCAGAAGAAAAGCCTGCTTTTTGTGGACTGTGCTAATCAGTGGTTGGTTTGCTTATTCTTATACCTAATTGAGTTTAGAATGTAAAATCCACTAGAAACTACTTTTCAAGGTAAAGTGACTATTCATCCCTAGCTGCACTCTGCATGAGATTTCACTGAAATAATATGTGCAATAGTATTCTTAATGCATTCTAACCAAACAGCATCATAAAGTATAAATGCACTGGCTTGGAATCATTTGACTGATCATCCCTTTCTAACACAGGCCCTATAGAATTCTATAGTTGCTGTATTGTCATTTTATTGGAAAATATACTTTTGTGGAACTCTTCATAACATGACACTAGCTTTGCTAGTTCCCTTTGAAAGGGTGCCTTCCACCAAGGCTCAGCTGAAGGTCAGCATCCTACAGAAATCCTAAGCTGACGTACCAGGCATCAGTCCCCCCAGCTCCTGGAAAAAGACATTCTTTTTTAACTTACCTGCATTCCCATGTTGTTTCTCCCCAATAGAGAATAAGCTGCTTAAGGCCAAGGACCATTGAGTTCTTGCCTTCACAGCCTCAGAACTGGGCTCGCTGCCTGGCCAAAGAAAAGGCCCTTACTAAATGCACGCCCCACCAGACAATGCATCTGTTGTGTGTGGTTAACCCTTTGGAAGCCTGTTGATTGAGTTATTAATCTAAGCTCAGGCACAGGTAATTCCTCATTAAAATAGATACTGCAGTGTGTTATTTGGCACACTACTTAAGCTACAATACTCACAGAAGGAACACATGTTGCTTCAGACTAGTAAGTTGAGTTTGGAGCTACTTTATTCACACATTCATCACCTGGTTTGCCATTACTTAAGTACAGCTTTTTACTGTCTGTTTTTTTCTAGTGCTTTAGTACTTTTCTGTGTCCTAACATAAAGTAAAATAGTCCCCTCCAATAAGGTGTATTTGCCAAACTACCGCAGTCTCATCACTGCACGTAGCTTATGCATTACCAGGTTACTTTATTGTAAATTACTATTGGATAGTATTCTTTTATTTTACAAACTGTCATTCTTTGATAAATTGGGATAACTCGCAGATATAATTTCTTTTGTTCTGAATTATTTATATGCCCTATCTGTGTTTCCTAAATTAATCAGTTAATCAGGCAACTCTAAGCTACCTAGACCTGGCCAGTAATGCAAATATTTGCATCAATACAATGTATAAGTAATACAGAACTATCCAGTGAAGTTAATTTAAAATTAAAATGGTTTGTCAAAGCCAAATAGTTATCCATCCGATAGAATTGTAAGATGATTCTGGTAGTATATGTCACTTCGTCTCTCTTGTAACATCCATCCTTAAATTGGCTTCCTCCTTTATCTAAAGTTCCTTTATGCAGCAGAAGCTTATTTAGTGCCTACTCTGTGCTTAGTCTGATTCTAGATGCTGGGAGAAATACAGTGCATTCATGAAGTTCCTACTATGTGCTAGATACTATGTCATATGCTAAAGCTATGAAAGCAAAAATGAAACCATCCCTCTCCTCAGAAAAGTTCTAGCTTCTCAGGGAAAACAAGATGCAAAATAAAAGAAATATTTCCAAAGGAAGTACAAGCCAAGTTTGGGGAGGAGGAGGCAATCTGGAGCAAATCAGAAATAACCTACTGTAGGAGGTGGAGCTCGGGCTTGGGAGGAAACTCAGGATTGTGAGCCAGAGGTGAGAGAGGAGGGCAAAGCTGGCCTGGGGAGCAGCCTGTGCCAGTTGAATTGGGAGATGGAATTTTATGTGTAAGGAATGGGAATCGTGGGTCAGGTGGGCTGGAATGTAGACTGCATCAAGGGGACAGAAATAGAAGTTGAGAAAGGTATCTAGGAGCCCGATCATGAAGGTTCTTTAAGCCCGGAAGAAGCCTGTATTTTATCCCAGGGGCAATAGGGCGCTTTTGGAGAAGGGGAACAATAGTGGCCCTTTATATTAATGACCTCACTTTTGTACTTGTGTACGTGATGGGTTGGAAACAGGGGACTGGAACCTATTCTTTCATAGAGTTTACCTTGCCATCAGACCCAGGTACCAATAACTATCGGTAAAAATATTACATGACAACACATTCTGGAGGTGGAGAATAAGTCACTTTGTGAGGTCGAGGAAGAAGAGTGTTGCTGATTTCCATGTGTGGGCTTTAAAGAGTGAGCATGAGAAGGGAGGGACGATGCTAAATAAAAAAGGATTCCCTTGAGCAGAGGCCGAAAGTGCAAGGCATGTTTGGAAATGAAGTTATCTACTTGGGCTGCCCTGTAGAGTATTTGGAAGGGTAGTATTTGGAGTATGGGAATAAACATTTATTAAATGCCTACTGCTTTCTAGGCAATGTACTAACTTTCCAAATATTCTCTCATTTGATCTTCACAACAACCATGGGAAGTGGGTACTATAACTATCCCCATTTTATAGTTAAGGAAACTGAGGCAGAAGAGGTTAAGTGACTTGCCCAGCATCACACAGTCAGCAAGTGTCAGAAGCTGGATTTGAACTCAGGTCTTCCTAACTGCAGACCCAGTGCTGTAGTCCCTGTGCTGTTGTGGAGGAAAGTAAAAATGAAATAGTTTAAGAAACACTTGCTGAGTGCCTTCTAAGTGTAGTAATGTTGGAGACTTTTAAATGACAGAGGAAGAAATTTGAAACTGTAGCTCTTTGAGAGGAGGGACTGTCTTTTCCCTCTTTTTGTATTCTTGGCACAATGCCTGGCATATAGTAGGTGCTTAATAAATGTTTATTGACTGACTTAGTAGGTGTTAGGAACCACTGAGTTTTGTACCAAGATATGTTATATGATAGAACCATGCATAAGAAAGCTTTATCTAGCAGTGATATGGAGTGTACATTAGAAGGTCAAGGGATTGGAGATAGGAAGACCTATTTAGAGCCTTCAGTAGGTTGATCCCAGTAGGAAGAAGAAAAAAAGCTGATGAATGTAAAAGATGTTAACCAAGAATAGAATGGGCAAGAATTGATAGCAGCTGGGATTTAGAGAGAGACAGAAAAATCAAAGACTATTAAATACCAAGGTTTCCAACCTGGAAGCCACTTAGCACAACTTAATGTTAGATAATATTACAGGTTAATAACTGTTTCTTTCTACACTTTGACTTAAAAGTTCTTTTGATTTGTTTGGGCTATGTGTGTGAGTGGCTTTTTGGTTTTTTAGTTAAGTGGCATTGAAATATGTGTTTTGTATTTTTAAAGGCATATCCTAGAGTAGCTTAAAGAGGACTCACAGCAGTCGAAGTGTAGCAACTTTTAAAAATTAGTGATAAGCCACACATGAAGTTTTATTATGCTTATGGTATACCATCAATTAAAAAAACTGTGAATCAAAAAACATACCAATTATAGTTAGTTTACAGACAAAACTACCTTGCACCTGGTCAGTCTACTTCTAACCAAGCACAAAGAAACTGAATCATTGCAGATGCCCTAAGGGCAATGTCCACTAGCCTCAGATCAGTCTCCACACATTCATCACTGCTGAGAAATCTTGATGATTCTCTTATCTAGTCATATCCCAAACACAATCTTCAAAGCACACTGCTGTAATGATCCCTATTGGGGTTGTGGGGGTGAATATAAAATTAATCCCATCTTTATGTGAACCCAGGATGATGGATTTTCTTTGGTGCACTCAGACTCACTGGGCATGCTCTGAGAACAGTTCCTTCTGGGAAGCCTGAGTTGAGATATGAGTTCACCTAGACCAAGAGCAAGAATGTGGCAAAATAAAGTGAACTACTTGGCTTGTTACTTGTATCCAGGTGGCTCCAAAGGTGTGTTATGGCCAGGTGGATGAATCACTAGACTTAGGCTCAGGAAGGTTCGCGTTTAAATCTTCCTCATGCATTGACTAACAGTGCGCTTGGCTAGGTTGCTTAACCACTCAATTTCTTCATGTATAAAATGAGGACAATATGATTTAAAACATTGTAATATCTAGAATAGTTATTCCCCCCCTTTTTTGACAGCTTCTGTGTTCCTTTATCATAACTTCATTCCTGGGGCACACTGAAAGATAGATAGATAGATAGATAGATAGATAGATAGATAGATAGATAGA
>NW_027185797.1:10593403-10608835 GCF_028583685.1 Petaurus breviceps papuanus | reverse complement strand
AGATAGATAGATAGATAGATAGATAGATAGATAGATAGATAGATAGATAGATAGATAGATAGATAGATAGATATAGATATATTCTCTAATATAACATAATATCCATAGCTCTCCAAACTAGAAAATCTGAAGATGAATGAGGGGGTGGCTACTTATGTTATGACTGATAAAAGATCAGTTTGCTGTATAGGAAATGGAGAAAATAAGTTAAAATTTCTGTATTTCCCTATATCCCAGTGGGATGAGGTTTGGGGTAGGAACTGATTAATTGACAGTCCCTTATGGTCAGCAGTTGTGCTTCAACCTTTCCTTGCCTGCTTTACTTTCCCTCTATTGAATAAGACAGCCCTTTGGAAAGATTTCATCTGGGTCATATTAAAATATTTTTCTTATCACAAAGGAGTGGTTAAAAAAAGAGAGAGAAATTTGTTTTAGAATGGGAAATTGAGATGATTATCTTCTTTTTTAGTGAAAGATGGAAAGTTATGCTATTGTGAATACATTGAGTGTGTGAAGGGACTACATGGGTGAAAAAACCTTCTAAGACAATGTGGTAAATTCAAATCACTTTTAAATGCTTTGGACGGAGGTTTCCTTATCTGCAAAATTAGGGGGATTGAACTAGATGGCCTCAAGGATACCTTGTAGTTTTAAAATTCTCCCCCTTAATAAATACTTGTTAGGCTGGATTAGATTAGAGCCTATGGTTGTCAATGTCATTTGGTCACTTTTTGAGTGTGCACCTAGTGTGCATTTAACCTTGTCCTAGAACTCAAAAATTTAGGGACAGTTCTTCCTTCTCAGATAAATTTGATAACTTCTAATTCATATGGGCCTATGAAAAAAAAAATGAACTGACTAACCAATCAATGAAGACTTTTTTGGATTTAAAAGATTGTTTCCTGACTGATTTTATAAAGTGTTATAAAATTTAGGCTAAATTTTAATAATACCATTTTTTCATGGTTTTCTGAAAATCACAGGATCTTGCATTTAAAATATTTGAATTCAATTGAAAGTCATTTTCTCTACTACAGACCAGTTTTAAAAAAATATTTTTAATCCTTTTTTTGGGGGGGAAATTATCTTATATCCTTCCCACCCGCTATGGAACCAGAGGTGACACATTGGATAGAGTAAGTGCTTGACTTGGGGACAGG
Organism: Petaurus breviceps papuanus; assembly: GCF_028583685.1. Taxonomy (NCBI): domain Eukaryota; kingdom Metazoa; phylum Chordata; class Mammalia; order Diprotodontia; family Petauridae; genus Petaurus; species Petaurus breviceps. Next base: position 10,607,675 of record NW_027185797.1, on the reverse strand, counting down.
AAGACCTGAGTTCACATCTGGCCTCAGATACTTGCTAGTTGTGTAACCCTGAACAAGTCACTTAACCTCAGCCTCTGTTTTCTCATCTGTAAAATGGGGATAATAATAGTATCTGTCTCCCAAGATTCTTGTGAGGATAAAATAATACGATATTGGTGAAGATCTCTAAATCCTTAAAGCACTAGAGAAAAGCTAGTTATCCCATCCCTCCCCATAGAGCAAGTTTATGCAAAATTAGACATTTATGATGTGTCCCTGCCCCCTCCCCCACCTTTCTGTTAAAAGGAACAAATCTCAGTTCAGTTTTAGGATGAAAAATTCTGTGCAAACAATTTTAATTCATTCTTTAATCACTTAGAATTTTGGAGAAAATTCAATAGCCATTTTAAAGGAAATTATAAGAATTTTAAGGCATATGTTTTTTGATTATGTGCATTATATATTTTGGAAGAACAGTACTTTAAGAAGTCTCTTAATTCTAAGTAAATATTTGTGAAAAATCTACTTTAATATAAAGTTCATAGAAGTACCCTGCTGACTCCTTCTAACCCCCCCCCACTTATTTGCAGAATCCATTGTCCCAAAGTCCTGATACAAGGAAGATTTAGTAGGATCATCTCGTTCTAAAATGGCTACATTAACACATATAACCCAGTAGCATAGATGCCATAGATAATATTATAGTGACCTTCCCAATGGCTTATAGCATTCAAAAAAACTTTTCTCTTGAGAAGTTAGATAATAAATATGCACATTTTATACTAAATTAATCTTATTACTTTAAATAGATAAAAGATTCTCAGAACACACAAACCAAAGTATTAAACAATCATTTCTCATAACATCAATAGTATTTTTCAGTCACAAATAAAAAAATACTTCAAAATTAAACCTGGCAGGGGTGGCTAGGTGGCACAGTGAGTGAATACAGTAGCAGCCCTGGAGTTGGGAGGACCTGAGTTCAAATCCGACCTCAGACACTAGCCGTGTGACCTTGAACAAGTCACTTAACCCAATTGCCCCTCCAAAAAAAAACCCCTAAATCTGGCATTTTTAGGTAATATTGTCAAGATAACTTTTTTGTTTTTAGTTTCCTTTTTTTTTGAGGGCAATGGGGGTTAACTGACTTGCCCAACGTCACATGGCTAGTTTTTGTGTTAAGTGTCTGAGGTCAGATTTGACTCAGGTCCTCCTGACTCCAGGGCCGGTGCTCTATTCACTTTGCCACCTAGCCACTTTTGTTTCCTTTCTTTAAATCACATATGCAAAATTGGTGCTTGAATATTAAGTTGTTAAGACTTCAATGAGAATAGTTTTCCCGAATTGTCCCCAATTTTTCTTCCCAGGAACTTTTCTATAGAAAGATCCTCCTGAACCCTACAACTGTCCAAACTTTTCAGTACATCCTATGCTGAACACTTGGAGGGAAACTAAGTGGCAAGGTGGATAGAATGCCAGATCTGGAGTCAGGAAGACCTGAGTTCAAATTTGACCTCAGACACTTATTAGCTATGTGACCCTGGGCAAGTCACTTAAACCTGCTTTCCTCAGTTTCCTCACCTGTAAAATGAGCTGGAGAAGGAAATGGCCAAACACCTTAGTATCTTTGCCAAGAAAACCCCAAATGGGGTCACAGAGAGTCAGACATGACTGAAACAACTGAACAACAAAATGCTGAACCCAGATTATGGAAAAAGCTACAAATTTAGATAATCTAATAGTGTCTTGCGCCTCCTATAAATAATAAATAATCAGGAAATGATTTTTAAAACTGAAAAATGCTGCTTTAATGATAAATGATGATGAACACCACAAATGGTGTTACCCATGCCCGCAGGGGAGAAGAGCTACCAAACAGTCTAACACAGAAATCTAACAGTACTTCTGGGCACCTCTGTACTCATGGAGTGTGTAGAAAATCTTGCCTTGATAAAAGCTATTCTGAAAGCAACTGCATTTATTATAGTGCCTGTCCTGTTTGCCGACTAGAGCTGAAAAGGAGTGTGTTTTGCCTGGAATGAGCCACTTTATGAATTTAATTTAGGCCATAATATTAAAAGCTAAACCTGGATTAAAGAAGGGTGTGGGTTTGTTGTTGTTCTAAGCTACAACAGTGTTTAGTAGAGTGTGTAAGATAAAAAAAAAATTATTTCAATTTTTCCCTGGGGGAAAAATGTGAGATTCTCTGGTTGTGAAAACCTGTTCAACTTGGTTACCCCTTAAGCAATAGCATGTGCCTTGTTTTGAAAAACTGTTTCCGTAAGTTCTCCCAACCATGATCAATCTTCTGTGATGAGATATGTATCGGAGCAGATAAGTTGGAAAGGATAAGTTTTTCTAAATATTTTTTAAATGACTAAGGAAGGTTTACTCTCCTTCCCTTTGTAAACACTGCAGTGCTTTTTACATTCTTTGTTTTCAGAAAAAAACCTGGAAAAGCAGCTTGGCAAGAACTTGGTTTCCACCCGAAAATAGCCACAGCTGTGATGTATGATGATATTAAGCTTTTGAGTGGATTATTTATATGATTTTAGAAGTTGTGCTTTTTTAGTTAAAGTTGTGATCTTTCAAGAGAAATTGTGCTGGACAGAACCCAGAAAACAAATAGGAAGACTGAAAGAGATGAGCAGAGTCCGGGTGCCATATGTTAAATTCTAGAGCAAGCATGTGTATTTCGCAAAGGAGTGAAAAAAGTTGTTGTTGAGAAGTACCCAGAGCTATGTTTTTAGTTTACACTTTACATTTTGTTAAGTAGATTGCTCTAGCTGTACTCTTTGCCTCCAATGTTTTTTGGAACTTATACCCCTAGCAGCATTTCCATAACAAAGGATTTTCGGTGTAATGTTGAAATTATTTTTCTTTATCACTTAAGCAGTGAAGGGGAAAAAAATAGTGAATGAAAGCATCACTGTGATGTAAACAAATGTATTCTTTTGCCTCAAAGCAGGACTATCTCATAGATAGATTGCAAGTCTTAAACTACAGTGGTATGTATATTTTTTGGAAATGTGTTAGGTTTTTGGGGACCCTACAATATCATTTCCAAATTACTTCAGCAGGACCTTTGATGTCACTACACCTATGAAAGAGTCATTAAATAATTAGGATCAGAGCTGAAAGAGATCTCCCTTAAGGTATTTTCTGGTCCAGCCCCTGACCTTAAGAGTTTGACAACAACATTTCACAAGTGAGACTACTGAAAGTCAGAGGGGTTGAGTTTCCCAAGGTCACTGACCTAGCAGTAGTGAAAGGGAGTTACTGTCCAGGGTATCTTACTTTCTACATAGGACATTTGTTTCTCTTTTGGTTATCAAAAGCTTCTCTATTTTCAAAAAGCAATTTAACAATTCAACCAGTATAATAATTGCCTCACAATCCAAGAACAATTTTATAAAAATTAAGAACATAAATTTTTGAACCAAATGTTTAAAAAGTCTAGCATTTATGGGAGAAAAAATAATTTTCCTTGTTTAGAGCCACTCTTAAATACCCAAGATTTTGTGGGACATGGAAATGAATTTTTTACATTTGACAAATTGTATAACATTATAAGGGGGAAACATATCTTTAGGAATTCAGAGATTATTAGTTCATTCTAAAACTTAGTTTATTTTCTCCTATTTCTGTTATATGTTAACAAATGAGATTTTAAAGTTATTAATACAAAGGGCCTAGGTCTCTGTACAGTCCCCTAAAAAATTAGGTCCTTAAGAAATTCTTGTAGATGGAGAAGTATATTATGCATTTGTGATAAGATTTCCCTTCTAAACTAGCTAACATTTAAATTCACAGTCAAGAAAATCTTATCATTTCCATGTAGATTTTGTGAAGGTTCTCAAGTTAATTAATATCAACCCACATTAAAAATTGTAAATGTAGCAGAACATCTACTTATTTGAACTTAAAAAAAAAACCAATAGTAACATCAGCAAGCTTTTAAAGTTGAGTTTGGCTTTTGCCCAAGATCTATGACACTACCTGAAATTATCAATTTGGCATTTTCATAGCCATTGAAACACTTCAGTGCTGATGCTTTGCTTCAAGGTCACACGTTGTAAAAAAAAAAAATCTTATTGAACCATTGTGCATTTTGAGTAATGTACAATAATGTTCTTTCTAGATAGAAGGAAATAGTCCCTGATAGTGTGGGGACACAAGTCAAAAGGAAAAACTATATACATAGTTGCCAGAAAAAGATGAAATAATTACAGAACAGCTTGGACATACACGTGTAAAGTAGAACAAGCCTTTATGATAATTAGGAAAGGCACTATACCTGTTTCATGGATGGATAGAAGATTTAAATATGCAGTACTGTAAATTGCTTTGTTATGGAAGACTTTTTAAATGAAACAGGTAAAAGGGAAAAGCATAAAAGCAAAGTCTAATATTTAAAAGGCCACGAATATGTAATACCTATCAGTGATATAATTATCTGTATTAGGCATTGGGCACCAATGAAGAAATATCACTCTACATTATGATTTTAATTGTTTTTTTAGGTTAGAATTGCAGTTTAAGATAATTGGGGAATAATTCTTTTAGGGTTTTCAAGTCTTTGAAGCTATTGTCTGTTTTCCAGAAAACTCACTTTATGACATTGTAATTCCTGGTTGCAAGTTGGCAGTGACTCTCCTATTACAAATGCAGTCACCTGTGACAATATGACTTCCTTAGCTCAGGCAGCTTGATCTCTGAGCAGGACATAATGGTAGATGACCAAATTGTAGTAAAGGCCATTGTAAAAAGTACAACCACCTCCGGTTTAGAAGCCATGTTTGCAAATCTTCTGAACAATGCCATATCTTTCTGTTCACTGTCAAAGAATGACAGTCATGTTTAAAATATGTCATAGGTAAAAACTGCAACAATTGCCACGGAGCGGAATGGGAAGCCAGAGAACAATGCCATGAACATTAATGCTTCCATTTACGATGAGATTCAGCAGGAAATGAAGCGAGCAAAGGTGTCCCAAGCACTCTTTGCAAAGGTGGCAGCAACCAAAAGCCAGGTAAGAGCCTAACCTGAAACCAGGAATCAACAAGTACTGGTTGGGTTGTTTTGTTTCTTATTTGAAATAAATGATGCCAGTGGGGTTACCAGTACATCATCACCTCTTTTCTCTGTGCACTTGAGTCATGACTTGGGTCAATAGTATACTTTAGGTGAGAGCATAATTTCTTATGGGATATTAATTGAATTCACTACACATTCATTTAGAGTATCTGGGTGCTAGGGATACAAAGCTGAAAATTTAACCTAATCCTTGCTCTTAATATAAACAGAGCAGGATAGAATATGTACCCAAGCACATCCAATATTAGGGAGAGTGTGATAGGGATAAATGATACATTGCTTTCAGATGGGAGTAGGGAAGGCTTTGAAAAGGCTTACACCTGACCTGGTTCTTCAATGAAAAGATGGGTTTAACAGGAGAAAACATGGCTGGATTGTGTTCCATGTGTGACGGATACCCAGCCTAAACAAACAGAGAAAGAAAGGAGCAGGACAAGATGGGAGAATGACTAGGGGGTCTAATTTGACTGGAACATGGTAGTGTGCAGGAAGAGGCAGCAAATAATGTGAAATATAGCTGTAAATGTTGCAGTCAGATTGTGAAGGACATGAAATATTGCCTTAAGGAGTTTGCAGTTCCCTCTGTAAGAAGTAAGCATCCACTGAAGGCTTTGGCGTGAGGAAGAAACATGGACAGACTTGAATATTTGAAAGATAATTCAGTGGCTTTGTGAAGAATTGATTAGGGTTAGAGGAAGTAAAATTGAAAGAAGTTGGCCATTGATTAGATGGGAAACAAGGAGGAGGAAAAAGTAAAAAATGGGTTAGAGGTTCGAGGCTGACTAGCAAGATGGTGGTACTCTCAACAGAAATGGGCATTTCAAAAGCACGGGCAGTCTCTGGCAGGGGATATATTCGGTTTTGTAGATCTTAGTTGTTGGTGGGAGATCCCAGTTACAGATGGAAATACAGCATTGTAGATGAATGAGAGATTAAAATATGGAAATAAAGAGTTGGGGCATTCTCTGCCTCTTAGGAGGAGGAATTATGTTGACAGTCTGAAAAAAGCCAATCAGTCAAGCAGCAAGCATTTGTTAAGTACCTACTTAGTCCTGGAGACTGTCCTAGGGAATAGAGAGACAAAAAATGAAATAGTCCCTGACCTCAGAGAGCTTCTATTCTAATAGAGGAGACAGCATGTATATATGTTTGTGTGTGTGTATACATATATACATACACATACCATATATACATACATATATACACATGTGTCTGTGTGTATATATATTATATTTTTTACATATATATAATTATAATACAAGGTAGTTTAGGGAAAGAGACCATTACATTTGCAGATCCTACTTGGTCATGATGAATAAAACATTTTTAAAATTTACTGCTGGATCCTATTTACAAGTATAGGAGAATAGGAAATTTTGAATATTGTCACAGAGCAGCGTATTATGGGGGGAGGGGAAGCCCTGAATTATTACTATTACTTAAATATTCTAACTACCTTAGTTTCCCTCATATAAATATTTAAAATAATAATTCTGATTCTTCTGTTCTAACTATAACCTCTCCTCGCTCACTGCTGCTGTTATAAGGAAAGCTGAATTCTTTAACCTCCAAATAAATTTTCGCATATATTGACATATTGTATATTTTCATTTTATGCAAAAATCTTCCAAATATTATCGATGTGTAAAATATTTTAATAACAATGCATAATATATTATAAATTTATGAAATTTGAAAATATAAATGCAGAAAAATAGAAATGATGCAGTCTATTCATGTCATGAAAAATAACAAGAGAAAAGATGTTCTGGGCAGTATTGCTATGGATTCTTCAGTTTCTTTCCATCACAAGCAGAATAATCTTTGTGAGCAAAGTCAAACCATAGATGCATATGCTGACAAAACAATTAGGAGGATCTAAGAGACTGAGCAGAATACAGAATTATTTTCTCTTTTCAACAAAAACATTGGAAAACATTTCTCTGAAAGGTGTTAGGGTCATTCTGGGCTTTAATGTCAGGTTTTTCATATTGCAGACTTACAGAATGCCTCGTCCAAACAAGTCCCTGGCCTGGGTTCTGGACCCTCACTGATGACAAGCCGCCTAGCCCCAATACCCCAGAGAGCTTGTCGACTAATGTAGGAATGAGTTCTGTCTGCAAATAAACTCCCCCAAAGTCAGAAAACTGTTCTTGCCAACCCTCCCAAGTGATTTTATTGAGAGTCATTTAGTTGTCCACTTCTGGGAAAATATACAATCGTGCATTTGGTCTGTGATGTTACAATAGACATTTTTAGCATTTAAAAATTTTTTACAGTTGCAAGATCACCAGTGGAACTTAACGTAAGCTTCACTTCAGGAATAGGTTGTTCTTTCTTAAGTTATAGGCTGTAAGGAATACTTAAGGGATATTTTGGAAATGTTATATAAAAATGATTAAGCTCAAGCTGTGGACTGTAAAAATTATAGCTTTATAGGCCACATGCCTGCCTACCCTTCAATCACTGTCAAAGTGATAATTTCTACAATAATATGTTTCTTTTATTGTAGGATTCTAAACATCAAGTGCTGTTTAAACATTAAACTGAATTGTTTATGTTAGCGCTGTACTCAGCGTGTCATACATCAGGCCACTGTAATCTCTCATGGAATGTAAAATTCTGTCATGAATCATGGCTTGTATATCGGAAATTACTGTAATTTTGATTGGAAATTACAGGGCTCTTGAAATGTTTCTAATTATGATAGAATGTTAGAGCAGCTTCAAACCTGTATGCTTCTTCAGATGTCTTTATTTACATGGCAAGACTACATTAACGACAAATGTCCTGTTCTCGCTTTAGCCCCTCGACTACCCCCACCACCATTCTCACTTTGGAGATTTAATGTCATAGTGAGGAGGAGCTCACAGTCAAGTATATTTTCTCATTTCTTCTCCTGTTGACATGGCTTCTTTGGGGTTTAGCCTGTGTCCTCAAAAACCAAGGTGAAAAGGGCTTCTTTCTCAGAGGGCAAAGGTATCTCCCAAAACATCACAAACAGGCAAGCTATTATTTTTTAAAATTAAATTATGGAATTTAGTCTTGATAAAAACAGTTACTTTTTGTTTAAAAATAAAACGTTGAGATCACACAGTTGTATATAATTCTGTGTCATCTCCAGTTTGCCTCAGCTGATTTAAATTTCATGTCTATATTGTGTCCTGTGGCCAAGCTCTCAGCTGCTCACTTGTACCCCTTTCTCTTTATAAAATGCAAACTAGCCTTCTCTTCCTCAGGACCCAGACTGTGCCTACTGTATCACACAAGGGCTGTTCCTGGACTTCTGAAACAGCCTACTTTCTTAGCATCTGTGCTAAGGACTGAGTATTTTTCCAATATGGAAGAAGAGATCGGCTTCCAAGCATTCTGCCCAACTGATTTCTTTCTGTCAGGTTGAGGTAAATCTCCCTGGTCCCAGTGACTTCACAAAATGTAAGCAGGGAATAAAATGACCAATCAATTTAGATTTCCCCATGATGAATGGTGCCCAAGGTGGTTCCATGACCGCCAGTCCCAAACATTTTGTTCTCTCTTACTCTCCTAAAACTGTCTTTTCTTTCTCTTCTTTGTGACATTATAAATAATCAAAATTATTACAAAGCATCAAATTCTGCCAACATAGGGAAAGCATCAGTTCAGGAAAAGAATAAAAACATAGTTATTTACTCAAGTTCTGTTTTAACATGTTGAAGATGCAGATCAGGAAAAGAAAACACCTAAATAGCAGTCTAGCCTTGCCCATGGTCAGCAATTTCAATGCCAAAAAAAATAATAATTTGGGAAGAGACAGATGACTTTTCATAGTTTAGAACTGTAAGAGTAGTCTAGATTTGGACCATCCTTTGGAGAGAAGATTGGGCATGAATGTGAAGTGAAAGGGGATTGACTTTCCTTTAATCTGTTCTGTGGCCTCTGACTCCTATGGCTGAGGGGTTGCCCTGGTATCTTCTTCTTTGGAGTTCATCATTTAAATTTCGTGGGGCAGTCAATAGTTAGAGAGAAGCAGCATGAGCCCTCTAACAGGTAAAGAGAACTTGATCCTGTTGGAATGCTGAAGAACACATGGAGGGGAGCAGGGAGGGGGTCTCAGTCCTTCTAGAACCAAGGCTTAGACCCCAAATCTTTGTATGCGTGGTCTAGAAGAGGAACAGCAGCCTAGTGACAGACAAGGGTGATTCTGCTTATTTATATGTCGTCCAAAAGCCTTTTGTTGCTGCTAAATTTGAATTTTCTAGAATTTTAGAAAAGTTTGACAGGTAGAGTAGTCCACACTGGCATAATGTTTAATTGCTACTAAATTATAAAAATATGATTTGTGCTTACACAAATCATAAATATGCTTATAGTCTTTGCTCAGAGGTACTTGGGTCTGGAAGAGGCTTCAGATGTGATCTAATCACCTGTCTTACTTTGCCAATGAGGAAACTGAGGCCCATTAAATGGTCCCACAGGATTATATAGGAATACATTTAGTAGGATTTATTATTATAGATTTACTCTATTACTATGTCTTCTTGATGGATACACATAAAATCTGATTTCATAGAAATTTCTGAGTAAACATAGAATAAGGCTAGACTTTTGGAAGTGTAAGTTACCTATATTTAAGCAAGAAAAAAGGTGAGATCTAAACATAGGGTGAATAACTACAAATGAATATTTTTATACTCAATATTAAAATGAGCAGCGGCTTTTTCCAATTAAATCATATTGGGATTCTGTCAAACATTTAGTAAGATAACACATTCAAATAATTATGAAAGCAGAATCCACTAATTTTACTGTTTAAAAAAAATAGTTGATTTGAGTAATAACCATTAAGGTATCATGGTTCAGTTACCATTCATTGGTTACAGTGTTTTCATATGGGAGCCAGAAATGGAATTTTTTCTTGATGGTGGCAGATGTTGAAATCTAATTTTATTCCACAGCAAACCCCTTGAGAGCTCTGAGACTTAAGGTGTATGTCCAGCACAAACACATTAGTAGTACTATAGGAGGGGCTTTGTATGTTGCAATGTTACATTGATTTTAATGTTTGAAAAGGTGGGGCTTCCCCATTCTGCAGCATAGTTACAAAGCAGAGGTTTCCTGCAGCCTAGGCTTGCATTGCCAGGAGGGTTTATAAAATTGTCTCCATGTACGAGCTCATTTGATTTGGGTTCTTTTTAGACAAAGGACTTTGATTATGAAAAGTAGACTTAACATGGCATACTTTCTGCATTATCTTATATTATTTTTACCTTTGACCCTATGTTATTACAAAAGCTAAACATTGATACCTATCATGTCCAGACACTGGTATAGCTGAGAATTGTTACCTTCATGCAGAATGACTCTACCAAAAGAGAACAGGTATTTTTAAGTTACCACCTTTCCTTACATCCTAAATGTAGGTAGCTTCAATTCTAGGCCTTGAGGTAGGAGAAGATAGGTCTAAGGAGCTCTCACATTTCTCATGATCATAGATGATAAAAATCACTCTGACCTTTAATTTGAGTATAGGAATTCTGATATGGTAATCAGGATGTCTTCAATATAAGCGCCATATGGCATGTCACAAATCAATGGGACTAGAAATAATTTGGAGGGCTGACTATCTCTATCTTATACTGCTGCAAAGCTTAAAATAGCAATTTAAAAAAAAAAAAACCTTTACCAAGCTTTGCAGCTTGCTAAGTAGTGCATAGTGATCAAATAAATGGAATAGGTGACATCCTGCTCCCCCTTCCGAAATTGATAAGAGATGTCCTTTATTTTGTTGGAATTAAATTTCATTTTGGTAGAAACTCCAGAATGCATTGGGCTGATTGGTGAATTTTCATGCTAATTTTGAAGTACTCATTTTAACAAAAACGTTTTTGGACAAGATTTTACCTGTATAGCATTTTAAGGTATATAACAAGCCTTAATGTAGATTCATGATTTCTAGTATTTGTGGCATTTGCATCTAGCTGTGGTGGGAAGGGTTAGGGGCAGAGACCGCTAATCTATTTCCCCCCAGTTCTTGGCCTCAGCCCAGCCTTACTGTCCCACTCAGTGTAGTAATCTCACAAGGATACAGAGTTCCCAAGAAATTGGGGGTTGGGAGGTAGAGGGGAGGGAGAGAGAGAGAGACAGAGACAGAGAGAGAGAGAAGAGGAGAGGACAAGAAGGAGGAGATGCATACACTATGTCCTAGATCAATTTTTCTCTGGGAAGAGGTAAAAGGTGACATGGGAGAAGGAAAAGAGATCAGGCCAATTGAGTAACTCCATCCTAAAAAGATTCTTCTGGACCTTCTAGTCATCTCAGAGTAATCTGCACTTCTGACCCCTTTTATCCCTGAAAGTATACAACTAATATTCAGAAATTTCTTATTTATGAATGTCCTAAATATATTCTCCATGAATGAGCGGGGTGTCCTGTTTTGAAGATAAAGCCCATAGGCAATAGTAACTCAAAAATTTAAAAATCACTACAACAGTTTGAATCGTTTATTTCAGTCGCATCTGACTCTTAGTGACCCCATTAGGATTTTTCTTGACAAAGATCCCAGAATGACCAACTATTTCTTTCTCTAGCTCATTTTACAGATGAGGATACTGAGGCAAATAGGGTTAAGTGACTTTCCCAGGGTAACACAGGTAGTAAGTTGTCTGAAGGTAAATTTGAACTCAGGAATATGTCTTCTGTCCCTCTGTGCACTATGGCGCCACCTAGCTGCCCCATTGAGAATATCACATTTTCTAGTATACTAGCTCAGTTTTGTCCTATCAGTTTTTGAAGAAAAAGGTCCGTTGGAGTTAATGGCTGTTGATTAATGTGGTTTATGAGAGTACTTAAGATCTATCAAGCATCATTGTATCCAGAGACTGATTTATTTTTTGTAGCCCCACTGACTTGATTATTCATAGGAGCTGAGTTTGTTGGGTTTTGATTTGTTCATTTTTTTTAGATTAAGGGTTTAAAAAGTAAACATAGCAATAATATAGCTAGCATTTATGTAGCAGTTTAAGGTTTGCAGACCTCTTTACGTATGTTATCTTATTTAATCCTCAGGACGCTTATAAAGTTAGTACTGTTATCATTCCTACTTGACAGATGAGGAAACTGAGGCTAAGAGAAGAGGTTAAGTGATTTGCTCAGGGTCGTGCAGCTAGTAAGAATCTGAGGCAGAATTTGAACTATTATCTCCTAGACTTTAAGAGCAGCACTCTATGCAATGCACCACCTAGCTACCTATGCTTAATGGAAAGCTCCAGGTTGAACAGGGTTAGAAAATGGAGGATTTCTATTTTTGGGAGAACAAAATTGTGTAAATTAGGGCATTCATATGGGGTATACATACCCTCTGACTATCTTAGTATCATCTACTTTTACAAAAAAAAATACATTTATATTCTGGCAAAGGTTGATTTTTGCCTGTAAATTTTTGTCTGCCTCATGGCTATTTCTGGATAAACTGCGATTTCTAGTTGAACTAAATTTGAAATTAGTTAATGAGAAATAACTCTGATATGTTTTCCATATATCAGAGAATACCTTTATCCTCACAAATATGGACATTACTAAGATCAGCCCAAGAAATTAATTCTGAAAGAAACATTTTTAATTAACTCTATCCCCTCCTTTTCCCCCCCAATTTTAGGATTGCTCTTAAAATACTTCAAGGTATTTGCTTTTAAAAATATTTTGTATTGAAGTTATCTTAGTTGGTTAGTCTAGCCATACCTTTGGCTCTGGCCTGTTTCCATCAGAGAAGCACACTTGATTCTGTGACTGTGTCCTCTTCTTTGGAGTAATTGAATCATTCTTACACCATCTCTCTCTCTGTCTCTCTCTCTGTCTCTCTGTCTCTCTGTCTCTCTCTCTGTCTCTCTTCCCCCCACCTCTCTACTTTCTCCTCCTCTTCTTCCCCCCCCTCCTCCTTCTCTCTGTCTTAGGTAAAATATTCCCTTATTCTTTAGCATACGTCCCCAGCAAAAATTCCCTGTGACATTTTCTAACGATTAGAAACAGAGCTTTAAATGGGAAAATTGGGCAAGGAGGAAATAACACATTTCTGAATCTGTGAATCTGTGAGCATTAGGCCAGCTTTTAAAAGAAGAAATATTTTAGATGGTAAAAAGTATAACCACCATCCGCATAATACATTGTATTTGTATAGCAGCCTATAATTTTCTGTGAACTTTTACGTATATACAGGATCTCATTTGATACTCAAAAGAAACCTGTTAGGTTGGCAGGCTGGATACTATGTCTGCTTTATAATGAGGAAACTGGTGACTATTCAAGTTAAATGACCAAGATCACATAAATTTAGGCATTCTTAACCTGAGATTTGTGAACCTGTATTTTTATTTTTTTATACTGTCTTTCAGTATAATTGATTTCCTTTGCAGTTTATGTATTTTATTTTACTTATTTAAAGACATCATTCTAAAGAGTCTATAGGCTTCAAAAGGGCCCATGACCCACAAAAAGTCTGACATAGAGAATAAATGACACGTCAGGAAGAGAACCCACATCTGTTGACACCAGTGTACCTGGATCCCTACTCATCACACAAATAATATATATTACCATCTGTAATTCTCATTTGCCTTTTTCTCAAGGGGGTGGTACAGGGTGAAGGGCTTGGAAAGAAACTTATTATGTGATAATCTTCCTTCCTGAGAAAGGACTTACCACTGAAGACATGCCACATTAACAGTGGGAAGCGGGATAGGATCAGGTGTCTGCAAAATTAGACGTGGGGAGGAATACAGCCCAAAAGATGGGGATGTGTTTTTATCTGATAGTAGGAATTACTAAAAATGTTTATCATTCCATGAAACTTGGCACAAAATGTTGTGTTGAGCATTGTTTTAAAACAAAATATCAAGTCCAAGTCTTTTATAATAGTGGTAAAGGTGGAGGATAGAAAAAAAGGGTAAAGGCTTTCCCTTTATCGTCATCATTTTTCTCATTGAAGTAAAAAATGTCTGGATCTTCTAAAATGAATGAGCTATAGAAAAAAATTACAAAAAGTGATGATAGAAAAGTAACCGAGGAAGTAACAATAACATTACAATTTTAGATGACTGCAAAGCATTATAGACAGATAAATGAATTTATATGGGTTTTATTACTATAGCATAAATTGTACAATCTCTATCCTAAATAAAACAGAAACAGTATTTTAAAGAGGATCATATAATGCTCACTAATT
>NW_027185797.1:10470903-10590903 GCF_028583685.1 Petaurus breviceps papuanus | reverse complement strand
ATGAACTCATTTTCTTCAGCATGAAAATAGTTGTGTATTCCCTATAGTTCACTAACTGTGACTTTGAAAAATGAGCTTAAATTATACTTATGTATGAATTAATTTATGATTTCCATCACAGGGTTGATTCATCCTTTCTCCAGACCCTTGTTGATTTGCATGCAAAATGCAGTGTCACAATTAAAAAGCAGTACATTTAGAAATTCAGAGAACTGTAATATATCCCTATATATCAAAACACTCGGAAGGAATCAGATGCCATGTATAGGATAGAGGAAAAATCGTTGTATAAGGCCAAAGTATGAGTTTCAATGGATCCAACCAGAGAGTAATTAAAGTAATGGATTTGTAAAAGGGCGAAGGAATTGGTTGAAAACTAAATGTAAATGAAAAGAAAATGAGTTATATTTGTTATGATTTAGAGCCTCAGTTGTCAACAAACTTGGGTAATTGATTTTCAAAAAAATTTAAACCTAGATATGATCTAGTTAGTTTTGGTGATTGCCAACTCAAAACTGATTCCTTCTTTCACTTGATTTTTGTTTTACCACTTATGTAAAAATTCAGTTCTGAAACTTCTAAAATGCTAATGGCAATTCTGAGTAGTTAGTGGGCAAGAGTTCTTCCCTGTTCTTCAATCTATTATCTCACCAGTTTGTTTGTTTGTTTTTGCAGTAATTTTACAAAATAAAATTTTATTTTGTTAGCTACTTTGGCAAACTTTTTTTTCCCCCTAGAATTTGACTTTCCCTCTTTCCTGGTCACATTTGGTTTTTCTCAATGTTGTCTTCCTACCTTAAAAAAAATTCCCCCATTTGTCTCATATGCCTTCATCTGGCATGTTGTCTTTATTTCATGAGATGACATATCCTTTCCACAGCAGAGAGGGTGACAAATGTGTTAACCCTAGGACACTGGGTCTGGTTTTGTGGCCCCTATTTACCTTTTACCTGTTCTTTTTAATCATTGTGTCTAGATTTTTTACTCAGGTATGTGTCACAATCCTTGAAAAATCAAGGGTTTACATGGTTATATGGGAGAACATAGCAGAAAGAATATTATTTTTTATTTACAAAAGTCAAAAAATATTTTGACTTCATTTCTGCTATCTTTTCTCTTAGCTGTATAGCTAACTTAGGATATATCCTGGAAAAGTTGCATGTAAATTGAATAACATTGTTAAACCATTAAGGGAGCTTACTATTTAAAGGAATCTTAGATGTTTTTAATTGAAGAATTATGTTTCAATGTAAATAATTACATCCTAAACTGACCTTTTTTGGTGAATCTGGTATGGTGGGTGAGTGTTCTATTTGGAATAAGAAAGAGCTACATTCCCATCCTGCTCCTAACACTCACCAGTTATGTGAATGTGCCATGGGCAATTCAATTTATCCAAGCCTCAGTTTTCTCATCTGCAAAATAGGGGTAAGAATAATTATGGATGGTACCTCCCCCACAGAGATAGCATTGGCCCAAATGATAAAATGCTTGTCAGGCTCTTTGCAGACTTCAAAGTGATATATCAATGCCGCTTGCCCTGCAAGAGGAGAGATGTGTTCAGTTTGGCACAAGTTGCAGTATAGTAGCTGGGTCCAATCCCACTAGATTCAGGCACTGCACTCATCCTTGTGGGGAAATGCAAAGGAAATAATGTGATATGATATCTCTCTTTGAGGAGGTCAGCTTAAAGGAAATATGAAAGGATGGGTAATTTCAAAAATTACAAATTTTTCCTTTCCATAACAAGATATTAAGTGACTAACTATATTTTTCAGAGATTTGTTGTGAGGCGCAAAGGACACTAGAACGGGAGCCAAAAGGCCTGAATGCTAGTCTCAGTTCTCCCACTAGCTAACTATGTGACCATTAGTGTATGAATTTAAACTTGTTAGATCTTGACTGTTTCATCTATAAAATAAGAGAGCTGAAATTCAGGTGATCATTCATTCTCTCCTTGCTCTAAATTGTATTGTTAAAGAGGTTATACAAGTATCCCAGCTTTGCTCCTTAATACCTGTGGAACCATGGGCCAGTTTTTTTTAGTATCTCTGGGCTTGAATTTCCTAATCTCTACAATTAAAGGGTTGGCCAGGACTAAATCATCTTTAATGTCCCTCTTGGTGCTAAAACCTCTTATTCTGCTGATGAAGGTGCTGTTTTCATGGGAATGACTGGATCCAGGAACAATTCATCTGAAAAATTTTTAGAGAAAGAGCAGGTTTTAAAAGATAAGAACATGGTTTTGCATTGAAGTTGTTATTTTAGCCAACAGAGTTGGTCTAAGTGACTAAAAAAAGTATGACTCATTAGTGATAAACAATAAGTTTTTTTTTCTTGATTAAAGAGGAGAGGACAAGATATAGCCAGGAAATTAGAGCAAAGATAGATGTCCTCTGTATGGCAAATTAAAAGCCAGGCTTTCCATGAATGCCCAGAGACTTGGTGGAGACCAGGCATCTGTTTGGGGAATTTGAAGTTTAGAAAGTACAGCAACTTGAAACTACCCTAGGCTTCTGCAAAATGGAATGGCTTTAAGAAGGGATATTTTAAATGGATTCTTTGTATTTTCTGGGTAGAGGAGAGGTTGGAACAGAAACCGAGTGATAGTAAAAGTTGTGTTTGCGTGTCTAGCATCCAAATGGTTGGACTTTTGACTAGGGTTATAGGGATAGAAAAGAAGCAGACATAAGAAATATTACAAAGGCAAGAACTAGTTACATATCGAGTTTGACAGAAAAGATAGGAGTGAAGTATCTCTTCTAGGGGATGTGCAATTGGTATAACATTGATCTTGGAGTCAAGAAGCTGGGTTCTATTCACCATACTGGTTGGGTGACCTTGGGCAATTCACTTAATTTCTTGGAGCTTTATTTCCTCATGTATTAAGTAGAAATAATAGTATTACATTAGAGAATTTGTGAAAATGTAAATAAATATAAATTGTTATCATTAGATGATATATATGAATTCATATGGGTTCTTCAAGGAGTTTTATCTCACTCGTATTTCTTGATTACAAACAATGGTACTTAAAATGGTGCTATCTTTCTTTTGTTTGATTTATTGCTAGAATGTTTTGCTATTTAAATGGAATATGAACTAGATAAAAGGGCCACCTTTAACAGGAGTCATTGGAATATGTGTATGCATAAAATATAAATTCATATTCAGAGACCCTAACACACATACATACAGAAGCAACTAAGTGACAAAGTAGATGGAGTATTGGAGTCAGGAAGATGAGAGCTCAGAGACTATCTTAGCCACTTACTAGCTGTGTAGTGACCCTGGCAAGTCACTTCACCACTATCTGCCTCAGTTTCCTCATCTGCAAAATGGGGATGGATGATAACATAATAATAAAATGGGTATAGTACTATCACCTACCTCCCAGAGTTGTAAAAATAAAATGAGATATTTGCAAATCTTAAAGCACTCCGTGAAGATTAGCTATTATATAATAGCTATTATTATTATATTATGTGAATATAATACAATATAATATATATTTTAAAATCCAGTTAGTACTATACTAAATTATTTGAACATTATTTCCTCTTTTTTCCTCTAACTTGAAATTAATTTTAAATATTTGTTTTAAGCTTGAGAAGAGGTCAATAGCTTGTTTAGTAATTAATTCAATCCTTGATTTGTATTAAAGAGGATAATGAATGCTGTAAGTTAGACATTAGAGGGAAAAATAAGTGTCTAAATAATTTTTTCTAGTGAAAAAATTGAGAATTTTAATTTCTAAATGAATATAACAAAATATGTATTTGTAATCAAGTTGCTAGTTGTATGTGTTGGGCTAGTTGTATATTTGGCTTTTTAGTTCCCATTTTTCTATAAATACCTTCCATAGTTGTCTTGCTTCTATCCTTCATGTAGTCCATAAAGGTAATCCAGTATGGGAAAACATTTCACACACACACACACACACACACACACACACAGAGAAAGAAAGAGAGAGCCACTGAGGTACCATCCAGCTGAAGATCGATGATCCAATATATTTGTAAACATAGCAGAAAGAACTCCACTGTCCCCTCCCTACAACTGTTCCTGAGTCCCTTGCTTACCTCCCTTTCTAATGATGAAACATTACTTTTCCAGGAAAAAAAGTTCTTGGTTTCTCTGCCAGGACCTATTCAATTTCTTTTTCTCAAATGAGTCAACAGATGTAAAACACTTTGCACACCCTAAATCATCATATAAATGTCAGTTGTTGTTATTATAGATTGTAGTGAATTTTATGCTCCACCTTCCAAGGTCCCTTCTGTCAAACAGTTGAAGTAGAAGGAATTCAGAGTGTGCATATGGATGGATGAGAGATATGAAATCTTTGTTTGATGGTATGGTTCTGAGGGCAATCACGAGTCTCATAATACTCTTTCTTGTTGGTAACTAACTAAAGGGTTTGTGTTTATGTTGAATATGTGATTATACTGAATATACCTCATCATAGTATGAAGTTTGCCCATAGAGGGTGAGCTTTGAGGAGTTGTAAGAAGCTGGAAAGACTCGAGTATTGTACTGGAATGTCAGTTTCCCAAGGTCAAATTCAAAGAAGGTTCAGGTTGACAAATTCTTTGGCCACAACAAATCTAGAAAACCATCATTTAATAGCATTTATTAAGCTCCTATGTGCCAAGTACTACACTAATAGCTAAGGGTACAAAGACCAAAAACAAAGCAAAACAACAAAAGCAAATCTGTACTCTCAATGAGCTTATATTCTATCAGAGGAAATGGCGTATACATATATAAGTATTTACAGAATATATTAAAAAAATAAATACATGCTAATTAGGGAGAGAAGAAACATACAGTTGAGGAAGGGGGTTCAGGAAAGCCTTTGCATAAAAGCTGATTCTTGGAGAAAAACATATATTATATGGGGCAGAAAGGAGAAGGGAGAACATTCCAAGCATATGGGGTGGCTAACACAAGGACACCAAGAAAGGTGAGGAAGTGCCATATATAAGGAACAGAAGATAAAGGCCATTTTTGCTGGATTGTAGAGTACAAGCAGGGGAATAATCTACAATGACTTGGGAAAAATAGATTGGAGCTAAGTTGTGAAATATTTGAAAAGTCAATTGGAATTATAGGACGATAGAATAAAGTTATTGAGCCAAATTAGAGAATAATGAAGAACCAGTGGAATTTAGTGAGAAGAGGATTGACATGGTCAGATCTGGCCTGAAAGAAAATCACTGAGGAGAGAATTAATTGGAGAGGGCAGGAGTACTGATCAGGACACCATTGCAGTGATTTGGGCAAGAGCCGATGAGGACCTGGACTAGAAGATCATAGCTGTGTGGGTGATGAGAAAGAAGCAAATAGGAGGAAGGTCAGCTGCAAGATTTGGCAGGCAGCTTGTAGAGGGCTTATACACTGGCTTGGGAGAGAAAGTACCTACACTTAAAAATGGCATATCTTTGAATTCTTTAAGGATAGCTATTGCCACATTATCAGGTAGAAGCATTTGATGTTGTGTGTAAGGCAAAATCTGAACCAAAGAAAGCTCAGAGGAAAAGCTGTCAAAACTTGCCTGTTTTCAGGTGTATGGTGCCGTACACCTAGTGATAAACTTTATTTCATCCTTAAAATGTCATGGTTCTTTTTTTTTTTTTGGAGTAAAGGAAGATGTAAAGAGGATTTGTTTCAAGAATCTATAAGTGCCTAATTCATATATGCCTAATTCTCACAGTGGGAAATGATACAGATACAGATAAAACTACAGGGGAAAAAATGAAGCACTTTACATGTTTTACTTTTTTGTGCATTCTGTGCATTCATTGGACACAATGCTAAGCACATAACTGAAATCATATTATTAGAATAATTCCTCGGAAATACTGAAGCAGACCTAAAAATGTATTTATTAGTTCTAATATATTTTTTCTGATATTTGGAAACATTTGTATTTTAAATGCTCATTATTTCAGAGTACCTTGAGGACAGTAACAACCTTTATGGTATTAAGTCAAGCACAGTTTTCTCACCAACTATCTCATACTCAGAAATAAATCTGTTATAGCATAGTTGATTGTCTGCGTGGTAGAATCTTAGAAGTATTGAGAAAGTTCCTCCCTCCCAACTCCAGTTCTTCCACCAGCTGGTTGAAATCTGAAAAGTCACCAAAGTATATAATCTTTTTACATTAAGACTTTGAAACCTGAGATGTAAAGATGTCTTACTGGGGCAGCAGTTTTATCATGCATGACCTGAGAAGAATTTGATAGACAATGGGGAAATGATTTGGGGAAGATTATAAAAAAGAAGAATAGAGAGAGAGAGAAAAGGGTAGAACACCAAGGAAAAACTTAACCTACTTTTTCCTAGATTATCCTTTGTCTGCCCTGCCCCAACCTCTGTCCCTAGCCAAACAAAAAGCTTTATTAAAAGATCAGTGTTCTATTTTTAAAGGTCAACAGATTTAGATGTTATTAGTATAATTGGGTAAAGGTGTTTGGAAACTTCCCTCGGGTATCTTTACATTTTCTAGACTTTCATAGTTCAAATTGTATGCTGCTAAAATAGTTTCCTTGAGGCAATAAGGTTGCTGTGTGAAGGGTTATATCTATCTCATCACCTGAAAAAAAGCAAGAAATACACCAAATAAAGTGTTTAAAAACATTTAAAAGGGAGTCAAGGAAAATAATCCTGCAAATTCCTAGTAGATAAACAAGCAGAAAGATTAAAGACATGATAAAACAGAGAAAAAATGTTACAGTTAAGAAATATTTTGGAGTTTAAAAAGGCCAGGAGAAATATCCAGAAGAAAAAAATTCTACCACAACTTCAGATAGAATGAGTACAAGATACCCTCGAATTGTTTGAAAGCCTAATATATAAATTAAAGGGAGAAATGATGAGTGAAATTATACATCTTTAATGAGAAACTTTTTTTTTTGCTTTTTTGGAGGGCATTTGGGGTTAAGTGACTTGCCCAAGGTCATATGGCTAGTTTTTATGTCAAGTGTCTGAGGCCAGATTTGAACTCAGGTCCTCCTGACTCCAGGGCCACTGCTCTATTCACTGCACCACCTAGCCACCCCTTTAATGAGAAACTTGAAAGAAAAATCAATAGCTCAAGAGAGAAGCTGGAACATCTCAACAAAACAGTGGACAAAACTATGATAAAATAAGGGATTCGAAACTCCAAAAATTAAATAGTTTAACAAAATTACTAGAAGTTAAGAGACAATAAAATAACTTATATGATCTCCAAAATCAAAAAGAATTAACTTAAAGAACAGAATTGGGAGAGAGAGAATCTAAGATTCATAGGTCTCTAGGAAAAACATGATGAAAGAGAAATCTTGAAACCACAGTTAAAGAAATCACTGAAGTAAATTTCCCAGAAAGGATTTGAATCAGAGGACAAAAGTCCAGTTTGATATAATCTATAGGATGCCAGAAGAGAGGAACTCTGGGTTTAATTTACCTAGAAATATTATTTCAGATGTTGAGGAATTGATGACTAAGATACTAGAGAACTCTAAATAGAATTTCCCAGGGTTACTTTACTAAAAACATCAAAGAGAGGGCAGAAAATAATTATGACATTGAGGAGAAGAAAGAAAAACCTCTTACAAATGAAGATAACTTCTGTAAAGTTGAGAACAATTCTACTGTGGGGAAATTAATGTTTAACCAAATTTTACTTCTAAGTATTCCTTTTGGGAAAACCTAAGGTATGTTGAGTTCAAAGAAATCATTAAAATATTCAAATTGCTGAAAGGAGTTTGGTGATGTCCGTATGGATTTAAAGAACTTGTATTTTGAAGGTGAGAAATTAAAATGGTGTCCCTTCAGGGTCCCATTTAGGTTTGATTGTTCAAAAAGAAACACACCAGAGAAAGGAGGCACAAAGGGAAAATAGGATTTACTATTTTCTTAAACTGAGGAATTATATATAAAATTATTCAAACAGGTCAAAATAGGGAAAGAGGAAGCACATTCATATATTATACTCTGATCTGGGTTGGAACAAGGGAATGAAAACATGTTCGTGTGTGTGTGTGTGTGTGTGTGTGTGTGTGTGTGTGTGTGTGAAGTATAAGGACAGTGTAATGAACAGGGGAGTGGACTGGAATAAGAAAGGGGAACGGTGGTAAGATGTCCAATCTAGTAGGGAAAGTGAGGAGGAAAGTGTTTTCACTAGGAAAAAAAAAACAGCTGATTCCAAAAAATGTATGCATATGTTTGTGGAAGACAAAAAAACAAAACAAAAAAGTCATTTGAGGGTGGGTGAAGACAAGGGGGAGGAGACTGGAATCAGTTATAGATATATAGTGCTGATTTCTTTTCAACATATCCAAAAGAAATATTGTAATAGGATTTGAGAGAGGAAAAAGACAAACTTCATATCTTAACTGGGAGTGGGATAACTCATTCACAAACTCATGAAATGGAGAAAGGTGTCTGTCAGAATAAATTAGAAAAACAAATCCAACAATTATCTGTAAACAACAAACTCAAAACATAAAGATTCATACAAAATTAAAATGAGGAAATGGCATGGAATGCTTTGTTTCAATCTAAAAAAAAGTAGTAGCAAGAATAATCTTAGATAAAGAAAGCATAAAAATAGTTATGCTCAAATAAACAAAAAAGTAAAATATATGAAGTTTAGAGGTGCCATGGATAAAGAAATATCAATATTTAATGTGTGTATAGCAAATAATATATTATTGAAATACTTAAAAAGTTAATTGAATCATAAAAAATAAGACAAATTATATAAGATTTTAATATGTTCTTTCTGATGTACAAATCCAAAGGAAATATAAATAAAAAATTAAAGGTCTGAACAAAATGTTAGAGAAGCTAGATGTGATATTTCTCTTGATTTTTGAAATTACTGATAATTGACATAAATGATTACTGAAAGGGAAATGTAGGGAATATACCAATTGTTTCTCATCATGTGATCCATTTACATAAATGGATCACATGACAAGACATTGCCAACTCAGAAATGAAAGGGAAAAATATTAAATATATCCTTTATGACCTAAAACACAACAAAAATTATAATCAATAAAGGATATATGAGCAAATGGTAGAGACCTAAAAAAATGGCCAAATAATGTTATCCTAAATAATGAGTCAAAGAGCATATCATCAAAACAATAGATTGCAAATTAAAGTTTCCTTTTTCCTCAGTTCAACTACAGAGCAAAGGGAGAGAGGTTAGTGTAAAAATCAAGTCATATAAAATTGCTAAGATCAAAGTGACAGATTTACAATCATAGAATTATGAATTTAGAGTTGGCAGAGGCCTCTGAAATAATCATCTCACAGAAGAGGAAATTGAGGTCCAGAGAATAAGTCACTTGCTCAAGGTCACCCAGATTACTAAGAGAATATAATTCCATTACTTGGAGCCCCAAAGTGCTTTGAGTCCAAATTTAGCATCCTTTCTACTAAAAAAATGTTGCTTCTTTGTTTTTAGGCTTATTGACATCTACCTGAAACCAACAGGTTTTTTTGATGTTATCAATTTCCCTATTCCGAGAATAATGACACATTTCATGCCCCTACCAGCTGCCATCTAGGCTCATACCTGTTGCTCTTACTCTGAAGTAATTGTCTGATTGAGAACCTTGGGGTAATTCATCTGTAAGCTCCTACTGAGATGTAAAAATTTCCCTCTCTCTAAGACCTTGCTTTGGAGTTCCCAGCCACATTCTGAATATCTGAAAGGTGGAAAGTCTGACTGTCAGAGAAGTGAATGATTTTTGTATTTTGCTGATATTATGCAACTCACAGGGCAGCTAGATGACACAGGGGACAGAACCCCAGGCCTGTAGTCAGAAAGATCTGAGTTCATCCCTATACACTTACTAGCTATGAGACCCTGGGCAAGTCACTTAACCCTACTTGCTGCAGTTTCCTCCTCTATAAAATGGGGATCATAATAGCACCTACCTTGCAGGGTTATGATGAGGATCAAATAATAATAACTGTAAAGCCCTTAGCACAGTGCTTGGCACATAGTAAGCACTATGTAAATGTTAGCTATTATTAACTCTCAATTACCTATGCACATGGAGCGGAGTAGTAGCAAAAATTATACAAGATAGAATGGCTACATTTTTTCAGTTATTCTATTATTAGCTATTCAGTTATTTTTTTCAGTTATTCAGAATTTGCAAGAAAGGATAACAAAACCACTTCACAAAGGCACAAATCAGGAACTGGAAAGGTGTCTGGATTATATATTCTGTCTTTTTGCTTGTACCTTCCTCCTCCTTAAAGAGATCGACAGAATTACCTTGCACATTGATTAGAAGTGCCATTCTACTCTGTGGTTTCCTTTTCCTGGGTTGAAGAACCAAATGGTTGTTTTTGGTTTCAAGTCTCTTGTGCTGAACAGGGGTGGCCTTCTAGGTTCTCAAATGTTGCCCTAGAGGCCACAAGTTCCCTACCCCTATAAGTATCATGGGAATTTTTTTTTAAGATCTAGTATCCATTTTGAATGAATTCCTTCCTGGTCATATTATACTAATAGAAAATTAAATGTAAGGTTTATATTGGAAAATGAAAAGTTGATTGTGTAGAAATTGAACTGAACCATTCAATATTTTAGTATAGGACCAGAACTTTTATGGGATATCTGCTTCATGTTATTGACATTGTATGGATTCTGTTTTTAAAAAATTTTATGTGTGTATATGTGTATATATTCACCTTCTCAAGTTACATAAAAGGCATTGCCAGAGTGCCCAAAAGCATATCTCCCTCCCCTGAACTTCTGCTTTATCTGTACCTTTCTTCTCTCTTTCCCCTTCCTTCCTTGTATTGAGGGAGGCAGACTAGGGAGCCAGTCTCAAAACAAATTTCTGGCAAGTCATTCAGTCAATAAACATGTATTAATGTGTCAGGCACTGTGATAAAACCTCTCATTACTCTAGGCAACTCTCCAAGACTATAAGTTGCAGAGAAAGTACTAACTTATATTGATGGAGGGAGTTTCCACACCTAAGAGTTCCTTATGCCCAATAAAATCACAGGTCCCTAGCGTACTTGGAATTTATATTTATTTCTCCTGTGTCCTATCTTCCATGTTCGAAACTGTACATTCTTTGATTTCTTTGTCACCCCCAAAGCCTGGCATAGTACTTTACATATAATCTTTGTTGAATAATGGAATAAAAATAGAAATGCTTAAATTTCTAATTTTTATCTACTTATTGTACTTGATAACAAAAATAGTCTTAGTTCAACCACAAGGTTGAAAAAGTATTGAATCAAAATGTTCCATTATTTCTTTATATTAGATTCAGTTATGTTTAGCCTTTCTCGTGTCAGGTCACTGTCCTAGGAGACATCAAACTCTGGAATTAATCTTGCCCTGAATACAGTTACTTTGTGGTACTTCAGTTCAATTCAGCAGATTTCATTGAGTGCTTTACTTTGGTGGAAGCAGATACTTTGAATTTTAGATCCTATAAAAGACAAAGCCCCCACTTTACAGATAAGGAAACAGAATCCCATTAAAAATGTTCTTCTGAGAAGAGATCCATAGACTTTGCCATATTGCCAAAGTCAGTCATGCCACAAAAAAAGGAAAAAAAAAGATGGGTGTAGTTAGTTATGTTCTCTATTTTATGGTTCTTTCTCACTGAACTCATAGTTTTCCATGTTCTCTACATTTTGGGGCATAGATTTTTAACTAACCACTATCATGGGTCTTTTTAGTTTTAAACACAGTAGTAAGTCTTTCTTACCTTCATTTGCTCTCCAGTAATTCACTACACATTTTGAGCAGTTTCCTATTAACTACACCTGAAAGAAATGATCACTAGGAGGAATTAAGAGAAACATAAGAAGATTTGTATCAACAAGTACAGTGAAGTAAGAAGAACCAGAGCAATAATGTGCACAAGGACTATAACAGTATAAATAACAATTAGAAAAAAACCCCACAAATTCTGATCAAATGTACTAATTTCAATCCTACAAACATATCATAAACAACATTTTCTCTCTCAGTCGATAAGTGATGAAAAATGCAGAATGTTATAGTGTGCACTATCAGATGAAGTCCCTGAATTGCTTGTATGTAACTGCTTTTCTTTGTTACAAGGAGGCATCAAGAAATGACTATATTGTAGAAAGAAAAAAAATCAATTAAACTTTTTGAAAAATACATGTCATCATGTAAAATTATATGTAGGTATGAATATATTCAAATTATATTTATCAGTATATACATATATACACATATTTCCCCCCTTGTAACATATCCCTGTAGCCTGACAATTTTTCTAAATGAGAACAATTTTAGCCACATTTGATCAGATTTCAGGAAATACCTTGTTGCAGACATTTAGTCATAGAATTTTTAGGAAAAGAAAAAACACCACCCACACACAATATAACACAAATACCAATAGAGGTAAAACATGAAGCACTGCAACACACATTCCCTGGTTATTACTTTTTTTTAAGAACTCATATTTTATCCTAAATGTTGTCATTAAGAAGACAGTACCTGAATCAATGAACAGTACCATAAAGAAAGGAACTTGGGAGGCCTAAAAATGACTGTCTTTTACTTTATTTTAAACTAAACATAAGAATAAGCACAATTTGTAAAATGTTAATGCATATCACAAAGTCATCAAAATTTCATTTCTTTCCATTTTGGAAATTTTTAAATAAATCATTTTCCTTTACAAAATAATCATCCCAACCAATCAGCAGACCCTCTCTGAAGGGCATATTATCGCTAGCATACAAAGAAAATGAAAGAGTTCTTGTCTTCAAGGAGTTTCCATGTCATTAGGGAAGATGACTTGTACATCTGTAAGGATTTACAAAATAAGTACAAGATCCTGTTCTTTATTTGGGGAAAGGCACTGGGGCTAAGGGGTTGTAGGACATGTCTCTTGAGCTGAGCTTTGAAGGAGACTAGAGATTGAAAGAGTTGGGGAGTGAGAAGGGAGACAATATGTGTAAAGGGACAAAGATGAGGAAGGGGGCAATATTTTGTGCAACAGAAAGAAAGCCAATGTGGCTAGCCCAAAAGGTGTGCGAAGGGGTATCATTAATAATAATGATCAAAGGGAATGTTGGAGCCATGTTGTCAAGCCAGAGGAATTTTTATTTGATTGTAGAGGTAATAGGGAGCCACTAGAATCCCTTGAACAAGGGAATGGCATGGCTGCCAAGAGCAAAGCTTTAGGAAAATCTCTTTGGCACCTGAGGGGAGGATGAATTAGAGAAAGGGCATATCCTAGAGCCTTCACTAAACAAAGAATAGTAATTTCCTTCTCCCTATATCCCTTCCCATCCCCACCCCCCAAGTTGGGCAAGATTTTGGCAGATGTACTCAAGGGGAAGAACTTATGGAGAACTATTTTAATATGTTCTTTCATTAGGAGATCATGGATCTTTGACTACCAAAATGAATCTTTTTGGTTGTGCTTGTAGGCTAGAATAAAAGCATAGCAATCTGTGTTTTTCTTTGGTGGAAAAAAAAGTCTTCTAGTAGGAATGCTACAAAATTTCCCTCCAAAAATTGACAAAAACCCAAAGCACTGCTATATTGACATGATTTTTTTCTTCTCTATAAATCGTGCTTTATAAAACGTATACAATACCCACAAAAGCAGCCATAGTTTAGAGGAGAGAGAGCTTGCCTCAGATCTAGGAAAATAAGAGTTTGTGTCCAGCTCTGAAATATAGTATCTGTGTGATTGTGGGCAAACCATTGAACTTACTTAGCACTTGAGGCAGCTCTTTAAGACTATGAATGTGCCAGTCTATGGTGGTAGAAGGAATTTTCTCCCTGGGGAATTCTCTGTATCTATGAAATCACAGATCCAGCCCCTGTACCTTTCCAATACTGAGAAACCATACCCTCGACCTCAATGGGATCAACTTAAAATATTCTGAAACATGATTTCTAGCTCACTGTCGCCATTTTTGTATGCCCCTATTTGTGTAATTGGCAAAACTTGCTGATTATCCTTTTTAGAATATTGAAATAAAGTAATTGTCTATGTGGTGCTTTTAGAGTAGAAGAGACTTTGTTAATATCATAGTTCTCCAGACTTGGAGCCAAACAATTTATTTCATGTGTATTTTTAATAGAGTCGGTTACTTAAGATGAAAACTTAGTTTTAAAGATTCCTGAGCTGTGCCTTAGGGCAGTTGCATTTCTTAGTCTAGCTATTTGCATAATTTATATTTTTCACTTTATGTAAAGATCTTCTTGAACTGAGAGTACAATAGTATTTTCATATAATTTATAGAGGGGAAAAACTTATTAATGTTAATGATAGAAACCCCACTCATTGTTTTATAAAATAATCTTTAACAAATATTTTTCTTCTAAAAGAACTTCATAGCATTTAAAGGTTAACATGTGAAATAAAACCCAAAAAGTATCTTAAGATGAGCATTTTTATTACAGGACATGATGGGATAGTTCTGATTAAATTATGTGATGATTTGAATGGGAAAGAAGACAAAGTGCATCATTTCTTGCCCTCAACTTCAGTGCCTTTAATCAAATAATGACCTTCTGGAAATAGTTAATTTTAAGCATTTGGAAAGATCAATACCACTTTGCCACCAAAAAATGGCCCAGATGATGAAATTTGATGTATTTAAAGTACCATTTCACCCTTTTAACCTAGTAAATAATTTAAAATGCTTTCAGTATTCCTTTGCCACCATTATGTTTCTCATTGTTACATGTTATGACTTTTTTTTTCCCTTTATGGCAAAAGCAAATGTTCATCATGATAAATCCCAAAATTTTGGTTTGAAGCATACATACAGCACAATGATGCATTTTATCCTAATATAAGAGGAATCCTATAAATAATGATGAATTTTTGTTTTTATAAATATAATATATAATGTATACATTACTAAAAAAAGCCTTCATTATTCTAAATACTTATAATCATAATTTCTTTTTAAAATTAATTTATTTACTTTTAGTTGAAAACATTCAATTCCACAATCCCTGAGTTTCAAATTTTCTCCCCCTCCTTCTCCTCCCCACCATGGCAGCATGCAATCAAATGTAGGATCTACAATTATCATAATTTCTACAAAAGTCGATGACATTTATGTCATGATTTTGAAACAAAATACTTTGGAGAGATGTTTAAATTTGTCATAGATAGATGGATAGATAGATAGATAGATAGATAGACAGACAGACAGACAGACAGAGACAGACAGACAGACAGACAGATATAGATGTATAGTCACTGTTGGGGCTCCCAGTAAGATAGGAAACCTCCTTTGAGTCTGTCAGTTCTTTATGTGAATGTATTACATCAGAGGAAAGCTCATTGATGATGCCTAGCACCACTGGAATGAAAAGCAAAGTCTGAAAATATAACTCTGTGAATTTGAAAGCAAGAGTTTGTCATATCATTAGTCCTTTTGGATCTTTGTCCTGTCCTTCAGCCTGATGTTAAAGGGGAAGAGTTTGGGGACTCTTACAAGTAGAGAGGCTTTTTGTGCGCTTATAGAACACTGATAG
Organism: Petaurus breviceps papuanus; assembly: GCF_028583685.1. Taxonomy (NCBI): domain Eukaryota; kingdom Metazoa; phylum Chordata; class Mammalia; order Diprotodontia; family Petauridae; genus Petaurus; species Petaurus breviceps. The sequence goes on along the minus strand of NW_027185797.1, from coordinate 10,575,374 downwards.
AAAATCACCCTTGAGTGTCTTCAGCTTTGTAAATAAAAAAAAAAAAATTGCCCTGTATTAGCATGTTTGTGGGCAGATTCAAAACTGTCTTCATTAGCATAAGTAACACTTACAGATTCTTTTAAAAGTCGAAAATTATTTACTGAATGATAAATTGCTAGCTTTAGAGTTAGTTGTTGTTGAAAATGTACTCATTCAAAATGTCTAGTGTAGTTTAGTCTACAATACTGAATTTTTTTTAGTTAGAAGTACTATTTAATGGATTATGTACTTAATCCTGTTCATACTAGATGCTAAAATGTAATTCATGCTTTTCACTAAAATGTTTGTATCAAATACCTCCCTATTTAGATTGATTTCTTTTAATACCATATATTATTATACCATATGCCCCAGAGATTGGAACAAAATATGCCTGAAAATAATACATAAAAGGGGGTGGGGTGGGGAATCATATCTTAGCATACAGTCTATAAAATGTTTTGCCTTTTAGAATTCAAATTACTATTCTATTTTTTCTTTTAAATGTATTTATGCCTTCCTAGTTGCAGTGAAAATTGTCATTTTTTAGCTTCACAAGGTTTGAAATGCATATGTGTTTGCATGTATGTATGTATATATGTGTACATACACACACATATAATGTAGTGTCTGTGTGTAGCAGATAAAAGAACTTTTCCTATAGAAAACTATTTTTCATGGAAAACTAGTTTTGTTCAGAACTAACTGCTATAGCCCAGTTCATGACATGGAGGGATGGCTCTGGCAAGGCTTGAGAGGTACAATAAATTCATTCCTGAAAGGAGGTTACTTTACTCAGTCAATTAAAATCAGTGTGCACCCCTTATCCATTATAATGTTGGAAAGTGAATTGACTTGAATTAACTGTTCTAAAAAGAGAGTAGAGTGGAAATCAGAGATTTTGTTTGGTAGGAAATTAGCAGCTGAGAGATGAAGGTGCCAGGATTTTTATTTAAATGTGGTACAACACGATCCTGTCAGTAAAGCACATCATTAGAATATTGAGATGAGAACCGCTCATTTCTGCTTTAAAGTGAACATACAGTCATGTGCCTCGTGGACTGTCATAAATCGCCATTGTTGTTATCTTTGAGTTTGCGTTCCCCTCCTCTTTTTTTTTTTCCCTGTGATAGTCTGGCTCTCATTCTGTATTCTCATTTTTTTAAAACCTCTTATGCTTCTTTAATAAATCCCTAACCAAAACCAGTCAGAAGCTCCTTATTTATTTTTTATACATCTTGGGTTTAGCATCTTTTTCACCGTTTTCTTGCTTACTGTAGCAAGACATTTGCAGATGGTACTTGGTTACTATAAAGTGCATAACAGTATTTCCTTTGTGGCAGATGGATTTAAGACTTTTAGTTCTCAATAAATGTAGGTTTACAATACATAACTTTACAGGATTTGTGTTGTATATAACAGGTTTGAACATATTATCTCAGAATTCATCTGCATGGCATTTTCAGCTTAACTAGGGCTTGTGCCAGTTGTTGGGTTTGTGGGGCTCTTTTTTTTAAGTAATAAGGGAAGCATTGTGATTGATAGCAGCTAAAGGCGTGATTTTGAATAGAAACAAAGGGTTTGGAACAGAAGGTGTCAAATTAAACTTTGTCAGTTTGAAAAGTAGTAACATCCTGAAAGTTTTACTAATTTATTTACATGTGGCTACTGTTTATATTTTGCCCTCTTTATATTCAGTGTAATGTTGCTTGGCAAATTTACTATGTTTAAAGTTTAGGTTGTTCCTTGTACCATTTTAGTTTCCTGAGAATGGATTGGCCTAATTATTTTAAGACTGTTACTTCCCCATTTTGTTTTTTTCTTTCTACAGATTGTGTCGAACAGTTGTGATCTATTTTAGCTCGTGGTTTCTCATCCCCACTTTTTGGTCATGTAATGTTTTTAAGAACCATAGACCTCTCTGGAAACATAGTCATGTTTGTATTTTGAAAGGAAAAAAAAAAACTATGATACATTTCTACTTGTGTCTGCTCCCCCCAGCATGCCTATGCCTTCCCCAAAACAAAAACAAAAATATCAACACACTACTTGTCAGAACACAATCGTGTTTGTCAAATATTGCACAATAATATTTCAATGTATTTACTATGGTATATCCTTTAGATTGTTTGTAACAATGCTCAGGAATAGTGCTCGTGTGTTACATAGTAATGACCTGGTGTTAAAGACCTGGTTTTTAGAAGAGACATAACTATCTTAACTTCAGTACTCTCTACTAATATTGTCATCATTAATTTCATTTAATATATAGTTAAAACAGTCTATCAGACTATTTCGAGTTGGTTATATGATAGTATTAAAATACCCCAAATCTGATTTTCACCATCACAAACTGGAAATGAGCCAATTACTTCCACATTGCCACAGAACTGGTATATCAAAATGTCTGTTTTTCATTATGGTTTTAAGTGAATGCACTTTAAGAAAATCGTCTTTTTTTTTTGTTAGAATATCCTTGAAGAACTAACAGTTCCCAGCTGCAGCTTTAAATATTTTCTAAGAAGCATCTGATTTCAGTCTCTTAAAATCATCCCATCGTCTTGAAAGGCTAACAGAGACATGCTTCAACTTATAATTCATCAAATTATTTTTAGATAAGGAATTAGAAGTATTATTTCAGGGCAAAGGTTAATAGCAAACTACTGGAAATGTTATGTTAGTCATGGGCAATTAATAAAAATAAGGATCCATCTCATAAGCATAGAAGCACAGAAGTGACAATATAAGCAAAATATTTGTTGAATGAGTCAAGGCTCTTTTTCTGAAATATTTGTTAAACCAGCATGAACATGATTGTTTAGGAATTAGCTATCATTATTAGCCATTCTAAGAGAACTAATGATTTTCTTTTCCAAAGAACATCTGTGATCCACATGTTTTCACATATATCCAAGTGCTAACCGATCTCTATATAACTTTAAGGAAAGTTTCGGAAGGATTTTCAGGTTCTTTGATGTTTCTCCATGCTCATAGCAGCATTTTAACATCTGTGTGATCTCAAGCGACCTCTTGCCCACTTTAAGTTACATATTTGGGATATAACCCATTGTCCGAAGAGAAAATTTCTGGAATGCTTAGTGTTCCTCTTTTTGGAGGCTATAGATTGGCTAGAATTCCTAGCAAGTGTGCCATTTTGTTCTACAATTTCAGTGGCTTCTGAATGATATCTACTAACATGGTCATTTACAGTGGACAGGATAGTATCGACAACCTGAAGATATCACCATTGAGAGGCACAGCCAAGAAGAGTCTATGATTCCAGCCCCAATGTATTTCCACAGGCGAGGAAGGGCCAGATGCCACCTGGCATTACCTAAAAGCCAACATTCACTTAGGCAGGTCTCTTAGATAGAGATACAATGAAAAATTCCCCATTATCATCTTTGCCTTAATTCCAAAAGAATAGTTTACCCATAGGGCTTAAAGAATAACTTCTCAAATTAACATCATGCTTGAAGTTGTACAAAGCATTTTATTTAGAATTCTGGAAAGTTTTGTAGTGCAATGATTATTAACCCCCTGATAAAGACAGACCAAGGCTCAAAGGGGTTAATGACTTGCTAGGGAAATATTCTCCACAGCCATAATTGCATGTGGATGGTCTGTAAACAGTTTGATGAAGATAATGATTGGTCTCCCAGTTTCCTATATTCATTTAAAAGTATAGTTGAGGAAAGTTCTTTCGAAACTTTGCAATGAGATTGCCATAGCTAACTAGAAAATTATTCATTCAAGTTAAAAAACATGTCAGTTTTTTTCATCTAACCTTTCTTCTTATGGCTGGATTTTCTTATACAACAGGCTTTGAATGAAATGCATGGGGTAGAGTCAGGATCATACCTGGATGATCAAGCTTGGGCTCTGGTCTATCTAAAAGAAAGAGAAGTAAAGCAACAGCTCTTAAAAAAAAACCTGTTAAACTAACAGTAGATCTGTTGAGTGAAAGCACTGTTGGCCTGCTTTAGTCACTGTGCAGCAAACTGTCCAAAAGACAGCTAGTTCCCCTAATCATTTCCACTGAATTTTCACTGTATGCCTGTGAATTCTGAGTAGAAGGTTTTGTCTAGAAAATGAAATTACCAATACTTCAGGGATAAAAACAGGAAGGTGGAAACCTTTCTGCCAAATCATACTCTTTCCTCTAAATAGTAAACATATAATTTTATTGGAAATAGAATCATTTCTTATGCATCTACTAGTGTTTATTTGAAAGGGGGTTCCCTCTCCACTAGTAAATTTTGAAAAGAAGAAAAAGGAGGTGAAGAAATGAAGTCCACCACCATCCTCAACTTCCCAGCTCTGATCCCAGCTAACCTAAAATCATCAGAGGAAAAACCAACTTTCTGCTCTTGACTGACTAATATTCATGCCTTTAGTGTCCTTATCTATAAAACGAATCAGTGTCTCCTAACTGTAACATCTGAATCTGTCTGTATTAGAGAACTCCCATGGCACCTTTCCTATAGAGCTCCCTTATCTAGTTTGGCAGTCAGGTAACCAGAAAGTAACCCCTAGGGAGGCAGGAAGATTTGAGTGGTACTAGATAGGTGTTCTAGAAGCAATCCCTTAACCCTTTGATTTTTCAAAGCGATTGTAACTCAGGCCTTTATGGCTGGATCTAATTAAAACTCACCAGAGGTTCTGCTGAGGGCACATTCTGTCTTTCATCCTTTTTTGTTCTTCCTTCTAGTCTTTAAGAAAACAGGGAACTCTTTGGCCTTCCAACCACCTTTGAACATTGATGCTAAGAAATAGAACCTACCCTTTAAGTATCTCATTGAGGGACCCCAAAAAGTCTCCATCTCTATGATTTATGTTGCCAGCATTTTAGTAAAAACCCAAGTACTAAAGTTCTTGTTCAGAATAGGAAACAAAATTAAATAATAGCAAAGAACCCTTTTTAGGAGAAAAATAATTTCCTAAAGGGGAAATCACTACCTATATTAAATCTCCTCAACTGGAAACAAATCGACATACACAACACAAAAGAAAAATATGCAATTGGCAGACATATGCTGAAGTTTGATAGACTTTGATTCTGGATGCTTTCATGCTTTAGAGCCTTGACAATGTATTTGGAATCCCTAAAACAGAAAACTGGGACTGTCAGTACCAGCAGTTACAACAAAGTGCTGTTGCATAGGTAGATTTTGGATGCAAATTCAAAGGTTCTCAGTGGTCTCACAATTACTAGTAGATCATAGTTCAGAAGAGTATTTTGAAATGATGAAAAAAGTTATTGATTTTTCTTAAATCCAAAAGGGAGACTGTTTTGTCAACCAGCCACTACTATAAGCTTTACCTTTCAGGGCTGGCTGTGTGAACTGTTACGCTGGAAAGAAGACCCATCTCCAGAAAACAGGACCCTGTGGGAGAATCTCTCCATGATCAGAAGGTTCCTCAGTCTTCCTCAGCCTGAACGAGATGCCATTTATGAACAAGAAAGCAACGCTGTTCATCACCATGGTGACAGACCTTCCCACATTATCCATGTTCCAGCAGAACAGATTCAGGTAAGTTTACCTTGGCCAATCCAATATAGCACTAAGTAAATAAAGCTTGAAACTTAGCAAAGGAAATGAGTGTTTCTTTTCTTGCTGCCAGACTAAACAGACTTCTTAGCAAGATATAACAATACACAGTCATCTTCCTTGGAAGATAAAAGGAGAATCAGTGTGTCCTTTCCTTATTGTGTGCTTTTTCCTGAGTGTGACAGTTTTTCCTTGACACTTGTAGCTTGGAAAGAGTCCTTCTTAATGGGAAGTGATTTATTTATTTTTGGTATATATGGATTTTTAAAAATTGTTGGTGGGTTGGTTGGCTTGTACCTTTGTTTTTAAATCAGAATTTAAAATCCAAGCCCACCTCTGCTCAACACTATTATAGCTCCCAAGCAAAGGAATGAATGCTGGTGTGGAGAAAGTTTCTTACAGACTTACATCTCTGTATCTTGGATTCAGTGCAAGAATAAAATAGTAGTATGACCACATTTGATTCTTCATCTTTTCTCCCATTCACTCTGCTAATATCCTCCCACTGTCCCTCCCTTAGAAATCCAAAATCAGGGGTGAGTCAATGTATGTTTGTTTTTCCTTCAGAGCCCCTCTCCCACCACCCTTGTGAAAGGAGAGCCTAGAGGTACTTTCTCACCAAGCCTGCTGACCCCTGGACCATGGCTGGGTGCTGCTCCACAGGTGAGCTGGCACAAGTTAAACATGTCAGGGAGAGAAAGGGGGGTTTCAAGGACCCACTCCCTCCATCAAAGATAAATAGTTTTTTATTACTTGGGGGAAAAAACCCGCCACGCAATGGGACCAACTCTGAAAGAAGATTTTGCCACAGAATCCAACCTCTGCTTAGGAAGAATAAGACTTTTTTCCCCTCCCCACTCCCACACGAAAGGTCTAGGTTCTGGGTTCACAATGTCAGTCTCTGTATTCCTGTCATTCATTGGCGAACTCTTTTGTTTTCACTGTTGTCAAGGGTGAACTTAACGCTATATCATTCACTGCTATTTGAGAGACCTTTTCAGTTTCTTCTTTGGAAAAGAAAACAGTTGGCTGGCAGAGTTCTCCAACTCTGCTATCTTTGTGAATTACTTATATTATCTCTATAGGAGAAAATACATATCTATTTACAAAGCTAAAAAGAATAGAGCTTTCCAGTCACTAGGAAAAAGCGATGAGTGTGTATTAAAGATAAAACACATTGAAAGAGGCAATCCCTTAGGATATCAAGCACTAAAATCATCGTGAAAGCCTGAAAAATTTACTGTTTGATTTAGCAAAAATAAAAAAGAGAAAGATATATGTTAAGTAATAAAAGAGTACTTGTTTGAAAATGTAAATTGTTTTTAATAAAATTGCTTCTTAGGGGGATAAAAGGAAATGCTTATGCACAGTATAAACATTCTAATATTTTGTTGCTTACTCAGGTTGATTTGCCTTGCTGGTTAAGAAAAAAGTATCTACAGCCTACAATATGTGAATGTGTCATATTTATCATATGTAATTATATATAGCAGATTACAGCATGTAAAGATACTAATTATTAACAAGTATGCTTACACTAAATCTGAAACTTCATAATATGAGTTTGGCCTAGGAGAAAAAGTCTTTACACACCAGAATCGGCTAGAGTGAAATTTCACTAATTAAGTCATGATGAAGATACCCATTGATATAGCCTCTTGGCCTTTGTTAGGGAGCTCTGCTACTTTTTTTTGGTATCACTTGACAAGAAAGTCATAAATCAGAGACTCCCACTGGTTCTTTTGGACTAAAAAGGGATAGTAACTCTAAACAGTAACAGATCTTGATGAATTGACTTATGTTTTAAACATGATCTTTTAACAAAGTGCCATTTTCTAGCCCCTGGTTGAGAATAAAACACACACACACATACACACACACTTACACAAACACACACTCTTCTTTCCATTGGGTCCTATAGCTCACTTTTTAAAAATATCTTTGATTTCCATTGTTTCTAAATCCTCATTGAAAATATCTTCTTTAATTACACCATAATTTACTTGGTTAATTTCTTCTTTGTTTTGTATCTTCCAAATTAAGTTTCTTTTTTACTTTTTCCAGAATGTTAACTGGTGACTTTTCCGAGCAGAGGCCCAAAATCAGGGATTTAAAGGTTCCATTGATCCCTGATAATCCACCATATTAGTACTTCTCCTTTCAAGGTCATGTTATTTTGAGGGTGTTTTTTTTTTTAATGTTTTGAGCCATCTAGCTGTTTTACGCTTTTTATTCCAACTTTTTGTTCCTTTAAGGAGCCATTTGTGGGAATGATGACTGCTTTTTTTTTTAATTCTAGTAAGCTGTATAGATTAATATCAAAAATAGAACTTAATTTTTTTCTTGTCTTTATAGCAACAGCAGCAGCAGCAGCAGCAACAGCAACAGCAGCAGCAACAGCAGCAGCAGCAGCCCCAACCCCAGCAACAACAGCCCGGGCCCCGACTTCCCCCTAGGCAGCCTACTGTCGCTTCACCAGCCGAATCAGAGGATGACAATCGGCAGAAGACACGACCAAGAACAAAAATTTCTGTGGAAGCTCTGGGGATTCTACAGAGCTTTATACAAGATGTGGGCCTGTATCCAGATGAGGAAGCAATTCAGACTCTCTCTGCCCAGCTTGACCTTCCCAAGTATACCATTATTAAGTTCTTTCAGAACCAGCGATATTATCTCAAGCATCATGGGAAACTGAAGGACAATTCGGGTTTAGAGGTGGATGTTGCAGAATATAAAGAAGAAGAGTTGCTGAAAGATTTAGAAGAAAGTGTCCAAGATAAAAATGCAAACTCCCTTTTTTCAGTGAAATTAGAAGAAGAATTATCAGTGGAAGGGAACACGGACATTAATGCTGATCTGAAAGACTAAGATAAAAGTATTATTTTCATTCAACAGTGCCACTGGTATTAACTAATTAAAATGAAAATTCCATCTTGCATTCTCTCAGAAACCTTTGTTGTTCATTGTTTGGCCAATGAGTCTTCAGAAACTTGCACACACATACACACACACACACACACACACACACACACACAAACATGAAATGAAAAAAAAAAGGATAATGCAGACCGCTAAATGTTTTACTCTGTCTTACAAACTGCTCTACAGCTACAGGTGAAGCATTGAGGATTGTTTGATATTAATTTGTGTTCACTGGCTACACCCTGTTGTATCCAATAAGCATGCTACCAGTGATTTTTGATTCTGGAGCTTTCAAAGAAGCATTACAACTTCGGTGATTATTGTTTCATTTTTATTATTATTATTATTAATTATTATATTATTACTGTAACACTCCACACTTGATCTTTGGAAACTCACACTTATTTTAAAGAAAAAGAGAGTTTGTCGCTCTTGCTCTATTGTAAAGAACTATATACTGTGGAATGCAGTTTTAAAATAACACATGCCAACAAATGCCTTGTATTATATGGCACTGCCGTAATTCAGATTTGTTTTCTTTTTTGGAAATAAAAGGTCACTGTAATATTTTTTTTTCATTTTCATTGTTACATGATTTTTAAAAATGGAAAGAAAATGTGAAACACAATTTAGTCCTCATTATTTATTTGTAGATCCTGCAGCATCATGTTGTAATTAATTTTTTTTGGAAGTTTCCGTTAAATGTAATATTGCTTCTCTTGTTCTCATACTGATTCTTTTCTATTTATAAATGTATTTTGATGGGCAGTAAAACAAAGTGTCTTAAAAGTTTTAAATAGAGAAAATGTGCTTTACACAGTTGCCTATAAAAAGTGCTCGATGTTATCCAAGCAATTCATTCTATAAGCTTCACTCTTATTGTTGTATGCAATTTTTACTATCATGCAAATAAGCTTAGGTAAATAAAACTAATAGATCACCTTAGAAACTTATGCAATTAATGTGAAAATAATTGATGTTTGCAATGTGTCTTCCTTTGGTTTACAATCAATTTTAAAGCTACATCTGTATAAATTTTCTGTACAAAGGTGTATTTCTTTTTTATGAGTTTATTGCTATGAAAACACCAGTTATTTTGTTACAGCTAGCTGTTTTTATAAGTGTATCACAATTTTCTTTATGCAGAACTGTTCTGACTAGGAGTGGTTATTGACTGTAACTACACAATTAAAATTGTTTGTATGGTATGCTATGGGAGGGTTTGTCTGCTTATGTGTACTCACTGTAAAGGAACTTGAAGGGATGCCCTCTCTCTTTAGGTGGCTTTCCCTAGCAGTACCTTGTTGATTTGAGAGAGACCATCTGAAAAGTTCTCTCTCAAGACTTGTATTAGCCTTTGTAAAATTTACGTGTTGATGGCATGTGTGTACGTGTGTGTAACACACACATACATTGAAGTTCCATGATGAAAATCATAACCTGCCTTGTCTTGGTTAACATTTTGCCTGCTAAACAGAGATAGCAGGATATTCTAGAGTCCAAAAGCTATCAGGCACAAACATATTTACAATCCCTGGCAGCGATGCTTTTATAATGGGTACAGCTGCTTTTATTTTGTGCTATGTGAATTATGCTCACACTGATCCTTATACTAATGTATAAACACTTTAAAAGGCCATTAATAGTCACATAAAATAAATAGAAAAAATGGTTCTTTAAGAGAATTCCTTAGCAAGATTTAGAAGAATTGTTATTAGCTGTTAGTGATTCCAATAACTTGAGTTCATCAGACTTTCCTATATTCTTCTTGGTCTAGAAACTACCTTAGGAATATGAGAACACAAAACCAGAAGCCTAAAGACTTTGTATGTTACATGATAACTTCCATTTTCTCCTAACATTGGTTTTGTGTTGTATTAACTAATCCTAGGGAGACTAAACCTTAGCAAACTACACAGTGGCAAAATGAAACATGCTAATTGTCAAAGAATGACTTGAGGATGTAGTTATAAAATATTTCATTCTTATTTCAATTTTAAAAATTCTTTTGTCTAACTTCCATTCTTAATGTTTTCCCATAGGTTTTCCGAACACAGCTAACGGGGGCTAGGAGGTTCCTTGGGAAGGGATCCATGATTGCCCATTTCCTTTCAGTCTACCATTTGTCCTACCCCAGATAATATCTTGTAGGCAGCTGGGCTCCTTTAACATTGAACTTTTCCTTATGAAACTGAATTGGGAGCATTGAAAACTTCCAATTCAGCTTTAAAATACTATTTAACATTGAATCACAGCTAAGCTACTCTAGAGGTAACTGGTTTCCCATAAACTTCAAACTATCCCAAAAGTTTCCAGTTCCCTTGATTTAATAAGAGTTCAACTTATAATGCATCTCAGCTAGCTATGAAATAAGAAGGGAATCATTTGCGGGAGGGGTTGAAATTAATGAAGACAATAAAAACATAAGGTATATAACTATATTCCTCATGTTCTTACCAGAAAGAATATGATCTATAAGTATATATGATTATCTCCCTAAACTTCCTTTTTCTTGCTTCCTCTGGATAGAAGCTAGTGGTAGAGAAGGAAATTGAAATATTTTGGTGGTTGTGTTCTTTCCCTATTTTTTTTAAATTTAAGGCAAGGTACCAAGACACACACCAAAACACTTAATTTTTGACCTGAAGCCCAGGCTGCCAGGTAAGGTTTTTCTTTCTCATTCCAAAAGGCTCCCCGTTTTCTTTTGGATTGAAAAAATAGAGTGGATTGGTTCACTTGTATTGTAAATATTCACCAACAGTAACAGATGACATTTTCTAAGAAATATCATTTAATTCCTTTAAATGAAAGTGGTTATATTAAATAATTTTCCAAGAAGAAATGATGCTAGTAATCAGAGTGGCCCTGAGAGGCAATGAGCTTAAAGAGTCTGCTTTAGAGAAAGTTGAAACTTGGATGGTGCATTGATCCACATAGCCTTCCTTCGGTATCCTGCATGCATCATGACTGGCCTCGTAAAGGCAGTGTGCTATAACAGAACATTTATCTGGAGTCCAAGGGCCTGGGTTTGAAGCCTGGCCCTGCTATTAGCTACTAATGACTGGATAAGTCTTTCACATCTGTAGACCTCAATTTCCTCATTTGTAAAAAGAGAGCCTTCGACTTAGCTGGTCTCTGAAGTCCCCTTCCCACACTAAATCCTATGATTTCTTCATGTGCCAGGAGTTTTTTGTGCTAAACTCCATTGAACAAGGTTCATTATGTGACATCAGAGACCTTTTAAAGGTACACATGCCGTAGCATGCTGTACTTAAGTATGTTAGCAGAGTTGGGGAGTTCGTAGACAATATTCAGCCCTATGAATCTGAATCTGTCATGGACTCCTTCACTCAGCATTCTCTCACTAATCTGTAGGACACTCTGTGGCCATATGTACTTGTATACTATGCAAAAATAATATCATTGACAGTGTCTCCTTGGCCCACAGTATGCAGAATTGACACTTTCCTAGAAAACAAGGTGACTCTTATGAGTGTCCTAATTACATGGTACTTAGTTTCAAAGTATATGGATAATTGTGCATTGATTGACATCCTAGGATTTCTGATACCCAATCTTAAGAACAAAAATATATTTTTCAAATAGACCGAGACTATGCTTAGCCGAGTACATAGATTGAAACTCTGTTGCTAACATCCATTTAATATCAAGGTCTTTGTGTATTGTACAATCCTATTCTTACTAAGTGGAGTGTATTAAACTGTCTCCTGATGCTATAAGAAAGTAATTTCTATAAATGTGCATCATTAGATGATGGAAATGGAGTCCTATGTAAATGAACATAGGTCCTCAAGAAAAATGTGTTGCATTAATATACCATAGAAGAATTAAAACAAACCACCTTTTTCCTATAGCTCAGGAAAACTAAAAGATATTGAAACAGCAATGGTCTGCTCTGATCTCTTACCTTAGTTAAGCAATTAAAGAATCTGAGTTGGAAGGGGCTTTATGGTTCACTCCATGACACACTTCATAAGTAGTTATACAGTCACTGCTCGAACCAGCATCTCACAAGGCAGGCCGTTCTACTTGTAGATATCTCTGTTGGTTAAGAAGATTTTCCTTATGTCAAGCCTAAGGAATAAGACAAGTAAAATTATAATTTTGCCAACTTAAGGATGCACATGATTTTCTTAGTATCTCTTCTGAAGCAACTAAGTCTATATCATTTCAAAGCAAAAGCTAAGTACTTGCATGATTTTCCACAGTAGCTAAAGGAGAAGGCATTAACATGCATATTACTAATGAAAATACATACAATATTCTCATTAATGGAGTGTGGTCAAAGGTATATATCAACATACTGTACCTGTATTATAATTACTTCCACATGTTGAATAAAAACAGTGCAGAATTGCCTTGTTAAGATATACATTTTCAGTTCTTTCTTGCTCCAGAATCTATGCCTATGTTCCATATACAATAATCCAATATTTCATTTTGACACGAGAAACTCTCCAAGTTCAGTCATGGCTTTCCAACTTGCTATCATTAGTGTGATGCCCCTTCTCACTAACAGTGGCTGGGAAGGAACCTGGCACAAAGGAAAGATCATTGCAACCACAGGATGGAAATTCTGTCTACCTGTGTCACCTTCAACAATTCATTTAGTCTCTCTCTCAGTCTTATTATAATGTAAAATGACGGGTTTGAACAAGAGGGCCTCGGGGTCTCTTCAGCACTAGGTCTATGATACTCTGGTCCTATGACTTCTAAGTACCCTTTCAGCTCTCAGGCAATGATCATTGATCCTAACCTTGCTCACCATTAATGTTACCCCTTATGACCTGTGGAATCTGCAGAATGGGACCCAGAACATCGAGTGTGTTATCTCTTGGTCAAGAGTCTGTGAAGTTGGACAACACATTGACAAGTGAAATGGCATTTCATACTTGTATTCTATTACTCCCTGTTGTATACATAGAAATTGATACTGACATGTTTTTACAGGCCAAATGTTTAGGACATCACTTCTTCCATTGTGATCACAAAAATTCACTTTCTGTGGCATCTAAACCAGAAATGTACTTTTTCATTTAAATGGTCAAATCTCTGAATTTTGCACATTACAAATACATTGTCTCCAGCTTTCTAGTTTTATTAACTGGTAGCATAGGGTTCAGATATGTTTGTCAAATAAAAGTATAAAGATAGCTCATGTTTATATGTACTTCTGATGTGACAACTCATTGAGTTATGACTAGATATTATGATATATGACCTAATATGAGTGGTCTGTCAAGGAATAAAACCCACGGAACAATAATTTTCTGTCAGCCACTTTCATCTTTTATCCAACCTTCATTTCTTTCTTTGCCCTAAAAAAGTTCTCCAAAAACCAGCGTTTTCAAGCAAAAGCCTCAGTTTTCCAAGTTCCCTTCTTTTAATATTTCCTAGGCAAGTCATTTGGAAGAGAAAAAAGAGAATTTGTTTGGAGGCTAATGTAGTTAATGAAAAGTTATGTCAGTAACAATGTAAGTTAGTCAGCCAGCAAGCATTTATTAAATACTTACTATGTCCCAGGCACTATGCTATGCATTGCACAGACAAAGAAAAGCATCAACATTGTCCCTGCCTTTAAGAGCTTGTGGTCTAAGGAAAGGCATATATTATAAACATACAGAAGGCACAAATGCAGAAACAAATCAGCTTTAATATTTTATGCATGTGAAAATTCCTCTATAGATGAAACTTTTCCCCCTTTGATCTGGTAATGTATTTTCACCCTTCAAGGGTCTGTGATCTTGTTGACTCAATCAGTCAGCTAACATTTATCAAGATTCTTCTACCTGCCAAGGCACTGTGCTGGATTTGGGGATAACAAGACATAAAATAGACCATGCCCTCAAGAAAAAGCTTAGGCTCTCTCCAGGAAGATAGTACATAGCCAGGCCCAATAAGCTCCAAGATCTTTATCCCAATTCCCATTCTCTCAGACAAGTGTTGTGGAAGATGGTCTTCTCCTCTTCCCATCAGTGTCCTAGCAATAATCCCACCTCAGCTGACAGCAGGGTCTGCAGAAGACCAAGGACAGACAGAACAGAGATTCACAGCATCCTAAGAAGTTCAGCAAATTACACCCGACCTACGGGGCACTTCTTGAGTAACACTTGAGTGAAGAAGCTATGGAGCAAGGCTCTATCTCTCCCTCTGGGTCCTAGAGGTATTCCCTGAGGATTTGGGGGTGATCCTCTAATGCCATTGGTTTGGAGTCTCATACATGTGCTTTCTCCAAGATTATTGGTTGAAAATCATTTTAGTGAACCAGGCTAACGGAGTTTTTAGAAAAGGGTATTGTACTAATGTGATATATAATAAGCGATGTCAGAATAAAACATCCTCCTAAAAACCTGTGATGCCCTCTCCCAAAGGAAGTAGGAGTCCAAGGGAAAGAGAGCTCAAAAACATATGTGATAAAGTAACAACTCACACCTCCTAGCTGCTAAATGTCCTTTTCTTCCATTCAAGAGGCGACCCATAAGTCTGGCATAATTTGCTGAACTTCTTGGGACTGAATCTATGTTCTCTGTGTCCTTGGCCTCTTGCAGACCCTGTCAGCTGATGTGAGAATATTGCTAGGACACTGATGGGAAGAGAAGGCCATCTTCCACTTGACTCCTTGAAGTTTTCAGGGTCACCTTCCTTTAGGTGCAAGGGGGAAGAAGACCTATGCCAAGACATTCAAACCTTGGTCAAGGTCAAGGTCTTTCCCACTCCTCTCCATGCAATTTCCCCTCAGGGTTTCAGGGCAAAGCTCCCTCTGTCTCCTGGGTATCCACTTACTGCAGCTCTGATTCCAGCTAATTTGCCTAATAAATAACAACACAAAATCCTTAACTATTAAAAGAGATTACTAATAATAAGAAAAGTGCACATGAAAATAACTCTGAGATTTCACTTCACACCCAGCAAAATGGCAGAGATGATAACGATGAGATTGGTCATTATCAGAGATTGGAGAAAGATAGGAATATTTAATGCATCTTTAGTGCAGTTGAGAGTTGAAACAATCATTCCAGGAAGCAATTTGAAATTAATAATGACAAACAGGAGCTATATAGAACTTTAAGGGTTGCAAAGCATTTTCCAAATATTATCGCATTTTGTCCTCATAACAAGTATTATTATCCCCATTTTACAGATGAAAAAACTGGTGGGAAGATAATGCGTTGTGACTTGCCCAAAGTCACAAAGATTGTAACTGTCAGAGGCTCAGCTTCCTCACTGCAAGTCCAACACCCCATGTACTGTGCCATTTAGCTGCCTCCATTAACTTTGACCTTGATATTCCTCTGTTAGGCATATATCCTGAAAAAGTCATTGACAAAAAAAGCAAAGCTCCATATTCATCAAGATATTTATGGCAGCACTTTTTGTGATAGCAAAGAACTGGAAGCAAAATAGGTGTCCATCAGTTGGGGAATGACTAAGCAAATTATGGCACATAAACATAATGTAATATTACCATGTGGCAAGAAACAATGAACATAATACAAGAGTCATGAAAAGATGCAAAGTGAGGTAAGCAGAGCCAGAAAAACAATATATACAATGATCACAACGATATAAATAGAAAAAATCAACCACAGAACAATTAAAAATAAATGTTGTGAAATTATAAACCATAAGCTTTGCCCCAAAGGTGACACCTCCCCCACCCCTTAGAGGCTGAGAAGAAGGCCACAGGTGTAGGATTTCAGAGGGCCTTGTGTTTTGATCCATTTTTCCTCTTCTTCTTTTTCTTTTTTAAAGCGATTCCTTGTCATAAGAGATGGTTCTCTCAGAAGAGAGGGTAGAGTGGGAAATTTAGATAATGCCAAAATCAAGACACCAATACAAAAAATAAGGGAAATGACTATGGCAACATGTAAAAAAAATTACATTATGATCAGGTTAGATTTATACCAAAAAGACAAGATTGATTCAAAATTGTAGTTAGGCAAACTATAAAGATAATAGATCATATTAATAATAAAACAATAAAATTGTATGATTACTTCAACAGATACAGAAAAGCTTTTGACAAAATAAAATATACATTCAGATAATAAAATATTAAAAGGCATAGGAATAAATGAATCTTTCCTTAATATGGTAAATATTATGTATTTAAAATCAAAAGACAGTATTATATATCATGGAAATAAATTAAAGGCCGTTATGCATGTTATCAACCTTTTTATTTGATATAGTGCTAGAAATGCTACTCAATAGCAACAAGACAAGAAAAAGAAATTAATTGAATTAGCCTAGGCAAAAATATTACTTTGTGGAAGTGATGTAATGATCTACATGACCTTGGAGGATCAACTAAAATTAATCAAAACAATTAATAATTTCATCAAAGTAGCAGGATATAAAATAAACTCATATAAGCCATTACCCTTTCTATGAATTACCAACAAAACCCAGCAGAAAAAGAAAGATAAATTCCATTTAAAATGACTAAAGAATATATAAAATATTTAGGAGTCCATCAATGCATACAAAATAACTATGTGAATACATCTACAAAAAATGTTGTGTAAATAAAGTGACCTAGATATTTTGAGAGATATTAATTGCTCATGGTTGGGCCATGCCAAACTAATAAAATAGAAATGCTATCAAAATTAATTTACTTATTCAGTGCCATACCAATAAAATTACCAAAGGGTTGCTTTAATAGAGCTAGGAAAAATAACAATATTTGTCTGAAGGACTTTTACACTGTATCTATTTTATAGGTACACAGCTTTTCACATATGTTCTCCCCTATTAGAATGTGAGCTCTTTGAGAACAGGAACTATGGTTTTGTGTAATAGATATACATATATAATGTACACATATGTACATACATATTGTGTACATGTATGTATTGTGTACTATATACACACATATATGTATGCATGTACATACCTAGCACATAAGTGCCTGTTAATTGTGATTATGAGGAAGAGGAGGAACAAAAGGTCAAGAATTTTATGTGGAATAATGGAGAAAAATGGCAAGGAAAGAGGCCCTAGTAGTACCAGATCTCAAAATATTTTTAAAAAACCCAATAATCATCAAAACTATTTGATACTGATTAAAAAAGCATGTTGAATATAAGGAGTCTTAGTTACATTGGTAATTTTACAATCCTCTTTTCTTATTCTATTCTGTATATTGGAATGCTCGTTTTACTTGGTATATATTAAGTTCAGGATAAAAAATATTAGGAAATTATTAGAACAATTTTTTAAAGAAACTGATCGTGATAGTAATAAATTGACTATCCCAATCTCTTCATTGCTGACTACAAGAACTCAAATAGAAAATAGATGCCTTTTGCTTGTGGAATGGCTAAACAAATCATGATCACATGAAAGTAATATAATATTACTTGACAATAAAAAATGATCCAGCATCTTCAACATTAACTGTATCCATTTTTTATCAATTTTCTGGTTTTGAGGTGAAGCAGTAGTGTTGTTTGCATTTGCATTTCTCTTATAAGTAATGATTTGTAGCAAAATATCATGATTGTTAATAGTATACAATTCTTTTAAGAATTGTTATCAGTCAATTCCTTTTCTATTGGAGGATAACTTTTCATCTTGTGTCCTGTCACACCAAATCCACCCCACTTTTGAATTTCCATATTTCCAGCAGCAGTACCAATATCCTGCAGGTAACCTAAGTTTGCAACCTGGGTACCATCCTTGATCTCTTACTCCTTTCAGACCCATCCTTCCCCCATATTCAATCAACTACTAAACCTTGTCATTTCTTCTTCCATAACATATTTCTCATACATTCTCTCCTTTCTATCTCCTAATAATCCTAATTCAGGCTGTCATCAAATCTTACCTGGGCTCTTGAAATAGCCTCTTACTTGACATTCCTTATGTAAGTCTTTCCCCAAACCAATCTATTTCCCACAATTGCTAAAGTGACTTCTGTAAAGCACAGATACCATCTTGACCATCTTGAGGATCAAATACAAACTCTTTTTTGACATTTGAAGCCCTTTCATAATTTTATCCAAATTGACCTTTCCAGGCTTATCATACACTACAGTCCCTTATGATCCTCTACAGTCCACTCAGACTAGCTTTCTTGTTGTGCTTCATATGCAATACTCCTTTCTCCATGCCTTTATACTCTGTCTGCCACACATTTCTTCCTTCTACTACCTCTCAGAATCACTAATATTCTTCAATACTCATCTCAAGCAAAACCTTCTACCTGAAAACATTTCCTGATCAGCTGACTTCTGTCCTCACCCCTCAGTTACCTTATAAATAGTTTGCATACCTTTATATAACTTATCTACAATTTGTCTCCCCCAATAGAATATAAGCTATTTGAAGTCAGGCACTATTTCATTGCCCTTGTGTCTCAGGAATTAATAGAGCATAGAGCACAAAGTAAGCACTTAATGAATAATTATTTGTTTATTTACTTGTGAATATGAAGATGTTAGAACATAGGAAGACACATGAATTAATGAAAAGTGAAAGGAACAAAAACAAGGAAACATACACAATGATTACAACAAATTAAATGGAATGAACAGTACCAATGATAACCACACACACACACACACACACACACACACACACACACACACACTTACAAGTGAAACTGAATTCTGTGTAAGGTTATTGGCAAGAGACTGTGGCCCTGGGAAAGAGTTGAGAAAATGCACCTTCCTTCCCTTTGCAGAAGTGGAGGAACATAGGGGTGGAACATTATGTATACTGTCAGAATCATGAATGTTTTGATTAATTTTCAAGTGTTTTTCTTTATTTTTACTTTTTTATAACAAGGTAATGACTGAATATATAGGGGAAGGGAGTGGATCAATCTGAGAATGAAGGTGGTATAAAAACAAAAGATGTTCATTAAATAGATTGCCAAAGATTTTCCTGGGGGGAAAAGAAATTACTTACTAAAAAAAGCATTGGGTCATCACAACAGAAACATCTCACTATTGTCAGGTGAAGCGTACCTTGATTTCTTGAGAAAACATTAAAACTAAAAAAGAAATGTTTTCCCAATTTTTCAATCCACTTTTCAAAAGTAGAACCAGTAAAAATTCCCCAAATATTTCATGCAAGGAAAATAGTGGCAAAGAGGCCTTACTTTATTTATAAACAATACGTGCTTTCCTAGCATTGTTGAAACTAAAGTACATAATTTTCAGTTATGCATAAATAAAATATGTAATTAAGCAACATTCCATAGTGGATTAAAGAATTAAAAGCTTCAGGTGCAGAAAAAAAATTGTTTTGGCATTTTATTTTTCAAGGTAGTATTCCAAAGTGTTACTTTCCACTTTCCTTTGACATCTTATATACTTATAAATACAGTATGTCCCAAAAGTCTTCGTGCAGTTTTAAGATTTTTTTTTAAGGCTTTTAAGACACCCCGTATATAGATGCAAATGAGAGCCAATAAAATGAAGACTAGGTTCTATTCTATAAGCCCAGCATAATAAATATATATATATATATATATATATATATACACACACACACACACACTCACACACACACATTCACAATACATACTTTCATGCACACACATACACACTCACACTCTCAATGCACTCACACTCACACACACTCACAAATACATATTTTCTCTCCCTCATACACACACACACACACACACACACACGATAAATTAAAGGGACATCATCATGCTGAGAATAAGCCAAAGGAAAAGTATCTAAATTATAGCATTGACATCTACAAATAACACAATAAGTAGTACCATAAGTAAAAAATAAAATTACTCAAACTTTTTCAGCCTAAGTGGCCATATGTTTTTTTTTTTTGCTTTTAAGGAAATCATAAGAATTTTTGCTTGTAAGGAAAAAAAACCCAGAAAGACATCAGCACATATTTGTTAAGTCCCTACTGTGTGCCAGCTAAGCCAACACACCTCAGCAGTAGGGCCAAGTGAACTTATACTGAACATGAAAGGATGAAATAGAATCCCAACATGATATAAATGTAAGAACATGTAAGAAAACAGCCTTGGCATTGGCCCTAGGATCCCTTCTGAGAAGAGATCATAAAATATCAATTGGATCAAGCCACTCAATTGTCAGCATTGATCAGAATCACCCTGCAAGCAGATGACTGTACCGAGCACCTATGGAGAACAGCAAGACCTTCTTAGAGAAGGAAATCCACCTCGAACATTAATAGGGCTCTCAATGTACATTCTACAACTCTTTAGGCAATGTTCAGACACTTGCCCTGTTTGTAGTATTTTAAGCAGAGGAACTAAGCACTACGTATACAAAATTGTGTGTGTGTGTGTGTGTGTGTGTGTTCAACAGGAGTGGAGAGGTTCTATGATGAACCTTGGGCCAAGACTCTTCTCACAGACCTAGGACTTAGGGGTGAGGAACCTGTGGCCTTCTAGGTCCTCAAGTGCAGGTCCCCACCCCTGAAGGTAT
The DNA here is from genome assembly GCF_028583685.1 of Petaurus breviceps papuanus. Lineage (NCBI taxonomy): Eukaryota > Metazoa > Chordata > Mammalia > Diprotodontia > Petauridae > Petaurus > Petaurus breviceps. Next base: position 10,554,421 of record NW_027185797.1, on the reverse strand, counting down.
TTACAGAGAAAGGGTATGACCAACATGAAACCGACATGTCTGAATTTACCCTTATTCATACATTACCTGTTCTCTATTTTTTAAGGTAATAAACACTTTGAGAACACCGTTTGCCATCTAGCCATCTTTTAATTCCCAAGGGCAACCACAATGCCTTGTATACAATAAACAAGAAATGTTTATTCAAGAATTAAACATCTGCTCAGTGAGTAAGAGCACCGGCTCCAGTGTCAGGATGACCTGGGGATCAAATCTGGGCTCAGATACTCAGCACCACACCCAGAAATAACTTGCTGTGTAACCTTGAGCAAGTTACTTAACCCCGATTGCTTAAAAAAAAAGAATTAAACATCTGCTTGTTTTTGGCCACTACTTGGAGTAGACCATCTTTCCTATTGATCTGTGGACTCTAGTGTAATACCCACTCTGAACTCATTTCTCCAACCTGCTTAGGTTCTGGTAGGTTGGGGCCCCAGAGTGAAGGCTGCTACTAACTTTCAGATGTAGCATTTCAATTCCCTTTTTGGCTTACGTGCTTCTCAGCTCTTTGAGCCAAGACAATGACCTTCAGTCTTTGTCTTTTTGTCCTTCCATATTTTTCAATTTTGATGAAGTCTCAGCATGATCCACTTACTATAGTAAGAAACAAATGAAGACATGTTGAATTTTTCTGTACTCCAAGATATTCAACTTTATGGTTCAAATTGGTTGTGTACTAATGCATTAAGGGAAAACATTTAAAGATGGAGCACCAATTGTCATCTAACTGACAATTCCCACAGCAAACTAAGCCATTGTTCTAGTGCTGTCATCCAGTCAAAGGCTTTGGAAAGGTTTTTGTGCTTAACAGAAAGTCACTTTCTATGACCCTGTCACATACACAGAGTAGGAGCAAGAAAATTCTTCCTTTTCAGGATCTGAAGATATTCCCTTTTCATTCACACTACAGTCACTCTATGATTTCCATTCTTTTTCTCATCTGCAAAATAACAGGGTTGGACTAGATCTTAATTCAAGGTCCATAAATTTTTTTTTATTTGGATAACTACCTTTTTAATATAAGTAATTTCCTTTGTAATTCTACAAATTTTATTGTATGTATTTAAAATCATTGGCACAAAATAGAAACTCAATAAATGTTTGTTGACTGAATGACTGAACAGAGGGCCAAAAGATTCTCCAGACTTCCACAGAAGTAAACAACACCTAAAACCCCCAAAAAGTGAAGAAACAAAGGGCAAATCATTTTTAAGATTCTCTACAACTTGAAAATCCAGTGGTCCTCTAACTTAACACCATTAGGACATAGTGACCAGCCAGCCCTAGCCAGTCAGGGGTGGGGGGAACTAAATAAGTATTCCCTGAACTACTGTGCTTTCTTATTGGAGCATACTAGAGGGCCAATAGCCACTGGAGCTGTGGCTGAGAGAACACGAGCAGCCATTTCACCCTAGAATAATTTGCCATATAGATAATAATATAACAGCTAACAAAAAATGAAATAGTACCTACTATGTGCTACACACTCTGCTAAGTACTTTGCAAACACTATGCTTTTTGATTCTCACAATAACCCTGCCATGTAGGTGTTATTATTATCCCCATTGGGCAGATGAGGAATCTGAAGCAAAATGAGAGGTTAAGTGATTTGCCCAGGATCACACAGGTACTAAGTGTCTGAGGTCAAATTTGAACTCAGGTCTTCCTGACTCCAGGCCTAGCTCTCTATCCACTATGGCACCACTTAGCTGTCCAGAAAATGTCATAAGTCCTGAAGAAATTTGCAGGTTAGTTCACTAAAGTCTGTTTGATTCAGGATGTAAACAAAGTATGAAGGACAGAGAAGGGAAAGGAAAAGAATCTAGAGAAGGGAAAAGGCACAAGAGGAAGAATCGAAGTCATCCATAAGGAATGAAAAAGAAATAGGGCGACTCTAAGATAGTGCTGATTTCAGGTACATTGGGGGCTAAATGAGGTTTTTATAGCTAGGACCGAAAAGTTAATTCTCATGGATAACACTTTCTACTTGAAGATGTGCTTCAAGCTGCCAACAATCAATTTCACAAGAACTTTTATAACATAATCCAGTTACAATTTGAAGACTTTCATCATTTTTAATTTTTAAAAGAAAAATAATTTCAGTATGCAATATTAGAATTAGTTTAGCAATGGCATCCAAATACAGAATCCTTGGATATAAGCACTCTGGCACATAAATGTATGTCTGGGCATGCAAACTAAAATGGGAAATTAAATCAATCATCTAGACAAATCAAAAACAAAAAAAATTTTTTTGCTTCAATTATCTGAATATTTTAGACAAGCAATTTGGGGACAAAACCACCTGCAAGATTACCTCAATTCTTCCTGGCATTCCGGGTACATAGTCAACTTAATTATCAATTTTAATGACCTCATAAGGCCATGTGGGAACACAAAGTCAGAAATTATTTACCATGGTGCCTGCCAGTAGACATCCTATAATATTTTTGAAAAATTATTGGTAAGTGACTACTCCCCTTTCTGATAAACTGTAGAAGTGTTAATATTCCTGGCAAAATTATTTTTGCACTAACTGCTGTATCCATCTGCTCCATAAGATTGATTAAACTGTTTGTTTTCTTCTCTCCAACAATGAAAGGATACTTCCTGGTACGGCACTAAGTCAGACTTGTCTCATTTCTATCCTGAGTTGGGCAAGTCCCAGAAAATGAAAATCATTCCTGGATGAATTTGATATAAAACTGGAACCTGGATTAGTGACATACTGGAAAACTCTTTAGTACAATGGAAAATTCTGCTGTGGTCACCAGACTACGCGGAATTGGAATGACTCGGTCCCATTCATAGCTTCCCACTGGTTCAATTTCCAAAGGCTCTGGCCAATACAGATTGCGGTAGGCAGGTTTGCCCAGAAGAAACTTTCCTCTTGTTACTAAAACTCAATTAAAAGATGTCCAGTGTATGGAGTGTAGCTGAAAAATCCACCCCCAAGAAAAAGCAGCCCTTGTATAGGTTAATTCTTTGTTTCCTGGAGCCTGCAAAAACTAAATATAGAGCGTGATTCTTTAGGCAAGCAAGTGCAGAGCCTAAATTCTGTTTGGAATTAATCCCTCCCCCCCCCTGGAAGTCAGGGACTGTCTTTTGACTCTTTTTGTATCCCTAGCACTTAACACACTGCCTGATATAACATTGGTGCTTAATAAATGCTCGTTGATTTTGTTTATTTTTTATTTTCTAAAAATACAATCATCCCAACATAGGTAAAAATACAAACATCTCTTTTATGCAATGTATAACCATGAAAAGAGTGATAGAGAGACACAGAAACAGATACAACATTATTAATCAATGAGCTAGCGTTTATTAAATACCAATCATATACTAGGGACTATGCTAGAAGAATGGAATGCAAATGCAAAAAAAAGAAAGAAAGAAAAAGGAAAAAAAAACTTCCTCCCTTCAAGAATTTATGTTCAATCAGGGGAATGGATTATGCAAAATAAATAACAAATCTATTTCACCAAAATTCTCACAGTATCCTATTTTTTCCCCCTATGGTTGAAAAAATATAACAAAGTAGGGAATGGCTAAGCAAATTGTGCTACATGATGAGATAGAATATTAGTGTGCTAGAAGAAATGGGGAGCATGATGACTACAAAGAAGCATGGAAACATTTACATGAAATGATACAGTGTAGGAAACAAAGCTGAAAGCAAAAAGACAAAACAATGTAAAAAGAAAGAACCACAATCACAAAATGATAGAAAATGAATGTTTCAATATTACAGAGTAAGTATTGAGGCGGCTAGGTGGTTCAGTGAATAGAGCACCGGCCCTGGAATCAGGTAGAACCTGAGTTCAAATCCAGCCTCAGACCCTTAACACAAAAACTAGCTATGTGACCTTGAGCAAGTCACTTAACCCCAATCGCCCTCCAAAAAGGAAAAAAACAAAACAAAACAAAGAGTAAGTATGGTTCTTAAGCAGAGATATGAGAAGACACTTCCCACAAACCCACAGAGAAGTTCCAAATGTGTGGAACAATGCACACATTATCATTTCCTTCCCCCCTGCCATGTATTGATAGATTTTACTGATTTTCCCCCTTCTTTGTCTTTTCTTGGGGGGGGGGGGTTGTGATAGCTGTATAATATATAATGTTTGTAATTCTAAGTATGTTTCTTTAATTTCTTTTTTTCCTTTTTTTTTTTATTAATTTGTTCGTTTACTTTTAGTTTATAAGATTCAAATCCACAATTCCTTGGGTTTCAAATTCTGTCCCCCTCCCCTGCCCAGGTGGCATACAATCAAGTATAGGATATGTAAATACTTACACATTAGACATTAATCAGGTTATAAAGATGGATTGTATCAGATGGAATAAAAAATGGTAAAGAAGACATAAAACCAAACAAGAAAAAGAAAAAGATCAGGTAGTTTGCTTCAATCTGGATTCATACTCAGTTCTTTCTACTTCTTTCTCCAGATGTAGACATCTCTCTCCATCATGAGTCTTTTGGGATTGGCTTATATCACTGAATTGCTGAGAAGAGTCCAGTCTATCAAAGCTGGTCATCACACATGTGTTGTGTCTGTAATTGTGCACAAATTTCTCCTGGTTTTACTCTTCTCACTCAGCATGAGTTTGTATAATCCTCTCCAGGTAAATATGAAGTCCATCTGCTCCTCGTTTCTTATAGCACAATAGTATTCCACAACATGCATATACTACAACTTGTTCAACCATTCCTCAATTGATGGGCACCCCCTTAATTTCCAATTCTTTGCTACCACAAAAAGAGCTGCTATAAATATTTTTGTACATATGGGTCTTGCTCCCACTTCTATGATCTCTTTGGGATATAACCCTAGAAGTGGTATTGCTGGGTCAGAGGGTATGAAATTATTTATAGCCCTTTGATCATAATTCTAGATTGCTCTCCAGAAAGGTTGGATCAGTTCACAACTCCACCAGCAATGCATTTAGTGTTCCAATTTGCCCACATCCTCTCTAGCATTTGTCATTTTCCTGTTTTGTCATCATAGCCAATCTGACTGGTAAGATGTGGTACCTCAGAGTTGTTTTGATTTGCATTTCTCTAATCAATAGTTATTTAGAGCATTTCTTCATGTGCTTAGAGATATCTTTAATTTCTTTCTCTGAAAACAGCCTGTTCATATCCTTTGACCATTTATCAGTTGGGGAATTGTATTCTTATAGATTTGACTCAATTCTCTGTATATTTTAGAAATGAGTCCTTTATCAGAGACATAGGTTGTAAAAATTCTTTCCCAATTTCTCACCTCCCTCTTAATCTTGGTTACATTGGCTTTGTTTGTACAGAAGCTTTTCAATTTAATGTAATCAAAATTATCCATTTTGCATTTTATAATGCTCTCTAATTCTTGTTTAGTCATAAAATCTTTCCCTCTCCACAAATCTGACAGGTAAACTATTCCTTGTTTTCCAAGATTGCTTACAGTATCAACCTTTATACCTAGATAATGCACGCATTTAGACTTGATTTTAGTATATGGTGTTAGATAATGGTCTATGCCCAGTTTCTGCCATACTATATTCCAGTTTTCCCAGGAGTTTCTGTCAAATAGTGAGTTCTTATCCCCAAAACTGGGGTCTTTGGGTTTATCAAACAATAGATTACTATAGTCATTGACTGCTGAATCTTGTGTGCCTAATCTATTCCATTGATCCACTCCTCTATTCCTCAGCCAGTACAAAGTAGTTTTGATGACTGCTGCTTTATAATACAGATTGAAATCTGGTATAGCTAGTCCACCATCCCTAGCATTTCTTTTCATTAATTCCCTTGATATTCTGGACCATTTGTTCTTCCAAATGAATTTTGTTACTATTTTTTCTAGCTCTATAAAGTAGTTTTTTTTTGGTAAATTAATTGGTATGGCACTAAATATATAATTTAATTTAGGTAAAATTGTCACTTTTATTATACTAGCTCGATCCAGCCACGAGCAATTGATATTTTTTCCAATTAGTTAGATCTGACTTTATTTGTGTGAAAAGTGTTTTGTAGTTGTGATCATATAGGTCCTGGGTTTGTTTTCGCAGGTAGATTCCCAAATATTTTATAATGTCTACAGTAACTTTAAATGGTATTTCTCTTTCTATCTCTTGCTGTTGAATTTCATAAGAAATATATAGGAATGCCAAGGATTCATGTGGGTTTATTTTATATCCTGCAACTTTGCCAAATTTATTTATTGTCTCAAGTAGTTTTTTACTTGATTCTCTAGGATTCTCTGAGCATATCATCATATTATCTGCAAAGAGTGGTAGCTTGATCTCTTCTTTGCCTAATCTGATTCCTTTGATTTCTTTTTCTTCTCTAATTGCTACTGCTAACATTTCTAGTACTCGATTGAATCAAAGGGGTGATAGTGGACACTCTTGTTTCACCCCTGATCTTATTGGAAATGCTTCTATCTTATCCCCATTACATATAATACTTGCTGATGATTTTCCTTCTTTGTCTTTTCTTTAAAAACTTTTTGTTATGTTTTTGTGGGGGATGGGAAGAGAGCAACATACAGCAGGTAATTTAAACAATGTCAAAACAAAAGTCTCAATAAAAATTTATGTGGAACATATACTGAGGTCTAGTTCTGTTTGATGTGAGAATCAAATGAGATAATATTTGTAAAGTGCTTAGCATAGTTCCTGGTACATAGTAGGTGTTTAATAAATGCATATTCTCCTTCCTTTATTGTGCCTTATGGAAGTGATCAAATTGACTTTCTAAGTTCCAATAGAAGGAAATATTCAGTTAAAAACTTGTTTAATTTATAGAATGCTATTAAAAGCACATTAAAAACAAATACAATGTTGAGTGTTTCCCACTCTAAACTATTAAAGACCTTAGTGATGATGGTTGAAAAGGTTTTTGAAGAATGAGAAAATGAAATAGTAGTATGCAACAAGAAGAAAGACAAAGATCGGGGATAAATGAAGAATTATCTCTAAGTGTAAAGTTCTTTTTTTATATGTGAGTCAATATGTTTTTTTAAAAGAATGGAATATTCTAGATAAGAAGATGAAGGAGAGTCAGATGGATCAAGGGGGATTCTGAAATCACTACTCTTATCTGGGCAGGCAAAGGGGACAATAAAGAGAAGAGATTAGAACAGAATATTATGGGATGGGAAAAGATAAGATAGGATAGAACAGGACAAGACAGAGAGAGGGAGAGGGGTAGAGACAGAGAGAGAGAGAGAGAAATTAATAGAATAATTTAACATAAAAAAATTTGAAATAGGGTAAGAAAGTAAGAAAGGGGACATACCTTATAGGAGGAGACTGGGAAAAATTAATATAAGAAAGGTAAGGGCATGGAACAAGAACTGATTTAAAAGGGGAGGGAGGAAAATAAATATAAAAGACTGAAATTAAAGAAAATAAAGACCTTAATATTATAATCTTAAATGTGAATGGAATAAACTCCCCAAATTAATGAAAGAGAACAGCAAAATGGATAAGAAAATAGAACCCAACAATTTGCTATATAGAAGAAATACACTGAAGTAATAGACATATGTAAAATGAAAATAATGGAATGGAATAAAATTAAGTGTACATCAGATGATTTAAAAGAGGTACAATCCATGGAAAGCAACAATTAAATTTTGCAATGTCAGTAACAATAAGCATTATGCTTATCTTTCATTATGCTTAAAAACTCTATAGAAAATTAAATGATATCATTATTAAACATATACACACCAAATAGTATAGTGACTACCTGTATAAAAAAAGATTATTAAGTTTAAAAGGAAAAAACAGTAACAAAATAATTGTAAGATATCTTAAGTATTTCTCTTTCAGAGCTAAATAAATCTAATATATCTAAACAAACCATAGACAAAGAGACAACTAGAAAATTAGTTATAAAAGACTTGTGTCATCCTCTGAATTAGAATATCAAAGTATCATAAATGAAGCAATATCAATATTACATATATCCACTGAATGACATAGCAGCTAGGTACTTAAAAGGAAAAGTGACTCAAACAACAAGAAGAAATAGACTGTAAAACATTAATCTCTAGGGATTTCAATGTGCACCTTTCAGATCCAGACAAGTCTAATGATAAAATTTTAAAAAAGACAATAACCTAAACAAAAAATGGACCTTTTTTTTTAAAAAAAGTTCAATATGATAGAACTCTAGTGATTAATAAATAAAATTATCTTTACATAACACCTTTGCAAAAGTGATGTAAACAAATACAGAAAAGTAAAAATATTAAATATATGCCTTATTGATCATAAATAAGAAAAATTATCATTAATACAGGGAAATTGAAGCACTCCGATTTAAATAGAGATAAAAATATAATCACAAAGAATTAATGAGTCAAAGAACAATTCATATAAATAATAAATAACTTATTGAGGAAAATGCCAGCAATGAGAAAACATACTAAAACTTTTTCAAAGTTGTCAAAGTCATCCTTGGTAGGAAATTTATGTCTTTAAACATTTTTATTGATGAAAGAAAAAGTGTGTAACTAATGAATTGGGTAATTAAAAACAAAACTAGAAAAATAAACAAGTAAAAATCCCAAATAAATACAAAAATGGAAAGTATGAAAATCAAAGGAGAATAAACAAAATAAAAAGATAAAAATAATTATACAAATAAAATTAGGAGATGGGTTTTTCAAAAGATCAGTAAATATAAAAGCCATCATTAATTTTCTCCAAAAAGAGAGAAAAAGTAAATCATTAAATTCAAAAAGGGAAAAGGAAATTGACAATAGATGAAGAAATAAAAGGATTTGTTAGAAATTATTATGCCAAAGTATATGCAAAAAATCTGATAACAAAATTAATGAATGTTTCAGAAAACAAAACACTCAGCTCAAGAGAACATGAAATAGAGAATTTAAATAGCTCTATCTCAGAAAAAATAAATTTGACAAATTATAAATTAAGCAAAAGAATTTTTAAAATGCTTACCCAGAAGTATTGATAGGCTAATTGCATCAGACACTTGAAGAACAATTAATTCCAATATATTATAAGTTGTTTGCAACAATAGAGAAAGAAATAATTTCACCAAATTATTTTTTATTCAAATATATTTCTGATACCCAAATTATGGAAAGACAAAGCAGAGGAAAATAAAACCTGGAGTCTAATTATTAATAATTAGTCATTGATAATAATAACATTTATATAGGGTCTACTACATGCCAAAAACTATACTAAGTTCTTTATAAATATCATCTGATTTTATACCACAATAGTCCTGGGAAGTAGATGCCATTATTATCCTCTTTTTGTATTTGAGAAAACTGAGGCAAATAGAGGTTAAGTAAGTTGCCCAAGGTCAGCTGTCTGAGGTTGGATCTGAACTCATATCTTCTTTGAATCTAGGCTCAGTGCTCTGTGTACTGTGCCACTTAGCACATTAGAGGCAATAGCTCTAATGATTATTGAGATAAAAATATTAAATGAAGTGAAAAAAAGTAATAGCATATTATTCAAAACATTTTTTCACAATGACCAGATTGAATTTATACCAGGAAGGGAGTGTTGGCTCAACATTAGAAAAACTATAAATAGAATTGACCATATTAATAACAAGAACAGCAAAAATCACATTATCAGGAAAAAACAGCTTTTGACAAAATACAGTGCTTGTTTCTATTTTTTTTATTTTTAAAGTGGAAAAAGTAGGAACAAGCAGCTATTTCCTTAACATGATAAGTAGCTTATAGTAAAAACCAATATGTAAAGGAGATAGAGCATAAGATCGAGGATAAAGCAAGGACAGTCATTATCACCCCTATCCCACAATGTAATATAATGCTTAAAATGTTAACTATATGGAAAAGTGAGAAAATAAGTATAGGAAATGAAGAAACAAAGCTACAACTTTTTTTTCAGATGGTATTCAATATGCAGAGAACCAGGGTAACCTAAAAAATTGTTCAAAACATTAATTTCAGCAAAGTTACAGGATAAAAAATGAATCCATGTAAGTAGTTGACATTTCTGTATATGATTAACAGAACCTAGCAGGAAGAGACAGATAAATTACATTTAAAATAAAATGAATAAAATATTTTGGGGGGCCTACATACCAAGACATACATAGTAACTATAAGGATACCACTACAAAATACTCTAAGATAGACCTAAATATTTGGAGAAATGGCAATTGATCATGGATAGGATAAACTAATATAATAAAAATGACAATAATGCTTAAATTATTTTAATATTCAATGATATTTCCAATAAGACTACCAAAGCATTACTTTGTAGAGCTAGAAAAAAATATATAACAAAGGGAAACAAATAACTGGAAAAAATCTTTGCGACAATTGTTTCTGATAAGAAGTTTCATTTCTATGATATATAAAGAACTTATGAGCAAGCATTATCTGTAATGGGGATAAACTAAGGGGATGTATGTCAGTTGGGGAATGTCCAAACAAATTATGTAATATGACCTAATGGAATACAATTTTGCCATAAGATATGATGAAAGGGATGGTTTCAGGGCAATCTGGGGAGAATCGTATGAACAAATGAAGAGTGGAGTGATCAGACCTAGGTTAGGAACTTATACAAGAACAACACTAGAAAGACAAACAACTTGGAGAGATTGAAGAACTGTGATCAGTGAAATGACCTATCATAATTCCAGAGAACAACTAACGAAGCTTGTACTCAGTTCCTGATGGAGAAGTTATGGACTCAGGCTGAAGAATGAGACAGATATTTTTGAATGTAGCCAATATGGATATTTGTTTTGCTTGACAATGCATGTTTGGTACAAAGATTTCATTTTCCTTGTTTTAAAAAAATAATTTTTAGTTGTTAACATTTGCTTTTATAAGGTTTTGAGTTCTAAATTCCTGCTCCCCAAGATGGCATGCAATCTGATATAGGCTATACATGTATAGACATATTAAACATATTTCCGCATTAGTCACATTGTGAAAGAAGAATCAGAACAGAAAGGGAAAAACCATGAGATATTCTCCTTTTTTAATACTGGGAAAGGTAAGGTGAAGGAGGGAGATAAAATAGATTTTTCTTCATTGAAAAAATTATTTTAAAGTCAATTTAAATACTTAAAATAAAAGAAAGATAAAGCAGAGAAAGAAAATTAGAACCCAATAGTTCTAATGAATATTTATACACAAATATTGAATAAAATATTAGCAAATAGGCAGCTGTAAGTTATCCAAAAGATTATTCACTATGACTAGTTTGGATTTATACCAGAAAGAGACTATTGGTTCAACATTAGGAAAATTGTAAGCATAATAGACTTTATTAATAATGAAAAATTAAGCTATATCATATGCATAGATGCTTAAAATATTTTTTGACAAAAATTCAGCATTCATTTATGTTAAGAATAATAAAAAGCATACAAATTAATGGACTCTTCCTTAATAAAATAAATGGTATCTATCTAATGCCAAGAGCTTGCTTTCTCCATAATAGAGATGCATTCCAATAAAAATGAGGCAAAAAAAAAGAATTCTCATTGTTAATTCAATTGATCCTCATGAAAGGTGGTGCTTCTGGAGCATCAAATTAGCACTCCTTCCTCTACCCCATTTCTAATCTATTGTGCTTGTTGATCTGTGCCTGTATATCTTGGAAGCCTTTGATGCAAGAGTTTTGACTTCATTGACTTTTGTTTCCATGTTTTGATGCTTTTTTTCTCCAAAAAAGGATTCTATGGTCTGATTGTGTTTCCTCTGCTTATATCTTACCAACCAATTATTTGACTTTTGAGCTCTTTGCCCCGGTAGAGCTCTGCTTCCAGAGTGGATAGAGCTATGTCCCAAATGGATGGGGTTTTCACAAATGTTGTCAGAGGTCTGAGGAGTGCACTCTCTATAGAGACACCTCAAGCTCTGGCAAATAGCCACACACCCCATGACCACCACCCAACCCTCTGAATGGTTGCTTGTTCCCCCTATGATCTGTAGGCCAGGAGCTCCAAAGGCAGCCAGTGGGCAGACACTGCAGCCTCCGCACCTCCACCACTTCACACCCTGGGGGCAGGGGGCAGACCATGCTCTTTCATCACCTGGTTCCAACAGAGTTCCCCAATGACCTTTTACTTTTTCTTTGGCATTTATGGGTTGAGAAGTCTGGAAACCACCACAGCTGCTGACGATTCATTCTCCTGAAGTCTGCTCCAATTGTTCTGTGCTGCTGGTCAGGGCCACCCCAGGGCCAGAACTGCACAGCTCACACGGGACTGTGCTCATATACCTGTATATCTTAAAAGCATTAACATGAATCATAACAGCATTTTTCATGAGATCAAAAATCTGGAAACAATGTATTTGCTCTTCATTTGGAAAATGGATGACCAAAGTATGCTTTATGAATCGACTATTGCTAAGCCATAAGAAAACAAACAAAAAAAGAATTCAGAAAAACATGATATGTATTGATGTAGGCTGGGATAAGCAAAACCAAGAGGAAAAAATACACAACTACAATAATGCAAATGAAAGTAACAGAAAGGGCAACTGAACTCAGATTACTTGTAATGTCCATTCTTGGTCTTTAACAGAGATGATGAAATCTGCCTCCCTAGTCTGAACAGGTAAGGAAAGGACTACAGAGAGGTAATGCTTTGGTCTCCCCGAGAAGGTTGTTCCTTTGATTGGGTTTGCTTCACTTTGTCATAATGGACTCCTTAATGGTGGTATGGGGTAAATGACCATGGTACAGAAATTAAGAAAAAAAAAAAAGAACATTGAAAAAAACTCACTTTAACCTTTAAAAATGGGCAGGGATCCAGAGGGCAGTCCCACTTACTATGTCTCTCTTAAATGAATGAAACAAAAGAAAATTGGTTTAAACTTCAGCATGAGGGACTTCAAGAAAAGCTTCATAATAAAAAGATGGTGGTCAACCATTGGAAAAGATAGTTGAAGGAGGTTGTTTAAACTCTTTCTCTAGGTATTTTTCATGACAGAGTAGTGATACCTTGGGTATGGTTCTGCCACAAGAGAGGTGAATGGACTGACTGATTTTCTGAGATTCTTTCTAGAGCCTTGTTGAATTCAGCACTTAATTTTTTGATCACTAGAATATAAGTTGACAGCCACAGATGACTATTGTTTTAGAAAATTTCAATAGTAGGAAGTTATTTCAATTTATAGGAAGTATGGAGCTAATGTCAATTGCCTTGTTTTTTGGACTATATATTGGCACCAGATGAGATGAAAATTTGGCCATCCCCCATTTAACTTGACAAATGTAGATAGCCAAACTACATGATTGTACTTAAAAGGTAGATTGGGGGTGGAGTATAGGTGTTTAAATGAACATTAACTCAGCCTTTGGCTATTATCTATCACCTATAATCTTCAGTTATTTCTCAGAACATGCTACAGAAGTAAAGTTCTGACAATAGACAGAATTTTTTTTTGAAGCAATTGGGGTTAAGTAACTTGCTCAAGGTTAAGCGGCCAGTTATTTCTGGGTGTGGTGCTAAGTATCTGAGCCCGGATTTGATCCCCAGGTCATCCTGACACTGGAGCCAGTGCTCTTACTCGCTGTGCTACTTGGCTGACCCAATAGACAGAATTATTATTATCATTGTAGGAAAACCCACCCTAAAATCTATACTGGTGAACCACAGTGATGTCTTGGCCAATGATTTCAGCCCTTCACAACTATCTTCCAAGAATATTTTTAAGAAATAGGGAGAGTAGATCCTGGTTTGCCACCACTAGGATTCAACAAACTATAAACTCCCTACTGTTCACATTGTACAAAATAGCGGCAGTTAGACATGAATTGCCAGGGAGAAAACATTCAAATAAGACTTTTAGGCATTGAGATTTCATCACTATAGACACTTCCTCTACCAATATAGATTGTGTCCTTTCTTCAGCTCAGTAAATAGTCTATGAGAATTGCTATGACTGAAACATCTTTTACTAAGTGGCCCTCTTGGAACAATTCCTTCTGAACTTAAACAGGTTGGATCTCAGACAATAATTGTCATGGTTGTTCAGTAATTTCAGTCATGTCTGACTATTCATGACCCCCAATGGGACTTTCTTGGCAAAGATACTAGAGTGGTTTGCTATTTTCATCTCTAGCTCATTTTACAGATGAGGAAACTGAGACAAACAGGGTTACGTGACTTGCCCAGGGTCACATAGCTAGTAAATGTCTGAAGTCAGATTAGAACCCAGCTCTTCCTGACTCCAGGCCAGGTCCTCTATCTATTGTGCCACCAACTGCCTTATTAGACTTGGATCTTATTTTAATGCTTAGTCTGTCACTTACTATTAGAACTAGGTCAAGTCGCTTAATATTTCTCAATCTCAATTTCCTCAAGTGTAAAGTAGGTATAATGAAATTTATGTGATGGATTCTTTATGAGACTATCATTGAGATAAGGTGTACAGAGAGCTTTGTAACTATAAAGGTCAAAGGAAAATATAACCTAATGTGATTGTGATTGTTTGAATCTTTGGCTCTATATTTAAATACACAAAATCAACATATGCTGGGTCGGGTTTTTATTCAACTTGATTAACCCATCTAGGGGCTGATTTTAATCTCTCCCCAATACAATTACACATCTGGAACCCTGACTTCACCGGCAGAGTGAACTTGGACAGTTTTCTAAATTGCTGCTTAGGTGACAAGTGGAAAATTAAGGAAACCCACTGTGGACTGCCCATCCTCACTTCTAACACAAAGACTCTCTCTGGCCACTCCCTGGGAAGGGTCGAGATCGGCAGACACTAACCTGCAGGGAGGCAATGACTTCTAGCTTCTGAAATGAGCGGGACCTAGAATCCACACAACTACACTCTTCCAAATCAAACATTTGGAGTATTGTTCTTTGGTGAGCCTTTATGAGGATACCAGAAGAGCATTGGTATTCTTACTCAGTGAACCCTTCCTAAGTCATTACATTCTGATTCATTTAAAGTCCGAATTTCCTTTTAAAAGGCAGAATCACTCATCTACTGTGCATAAGAGTTTTGAGAAGTAATGTAATAACAGCTTTCAGTTAATTTTTTTGCTAGTGTTGGTAAACAGAGGGTTTCTTGACCTCACAGTGACAATGTTCAATGCTATAATTTTTCTACAACAAAAGAAAAATTTAAGTAACTCTGAGCCTAACTAGTTTTATTTTATACATACATCTAATTATTTTATCTCATTTTCTACATTAGTTATATCATCTTTTAAAAATAAATTGTATTTATTTTGTCAAATATTTGCCAATTAAACTTTTAATATTTTTAAATTTTTTGAGTTCCAAATTCTTTTCCTTCCTATTGTCCCTGTCTCTTCCTTAAGAAAGCAAGCAATTTGATATACAGTTATTCTTTCCACATAATAATTTTCCCCATTACATACCATGGGTCAGCATAAGAAATTAAATGGAAATTCAAGGCCCCTCAATCGCACCCAAGGCTACTGCTGCCCCTTATCATTCCAGAGGCCCCACCCCCAGGACTTAGGGACTCTATTGCCTGGAGTAATTATCAGGTTTATAAGTGATATCCATTGCAACTCTCATATCTATAAGTTCTTGTCCATGTGGTCTTCCTCCTATCTCTTAAGTAGGATATCAACCAATTATTGAGAAGAGGATGTTTGCTTCATGTCCCGTTAAGAGGTCCATATCTGCCATTTTACTCTCCTCCCTGCCCCACATGCATACATACCTTCTACCCCACTTCTTGCCCTGGGATGAGTAACAAAATTAATACTGTCACCCTAGTGTTTGCAACAGCAAAGAATGAGAGGAAAGTAGATGGGGGGGGGGGGTTGGCTGTACAATTTGTGGTATATCAATCTGATGGCAAATGATCAAGCTACTTGTGGCACAAGAAATTATGACTATAAAGAATACAGGAAAATCTGTGGAGACTTGAATGAAATAACAGGATTAAGCAAGCAAAAGCAGAACCATTTATATGTAATCACAATAATACAGTTTTCAAAATGAAAGACTTTAGAACTCTAATCAAAGCAGTGACTACCTGTGACTTCAAGAGACTAAGAGTAAAAAAATGTCCCTTACCTTTTGGCAGAATAATTAATAATAGTAACAAGCGTCGGCAATATCTATTTCTCTCTATGTGTATTTGTCTCTCTTTTGGGTTTGCATATCACTTTCCATATGTTAGCTCGTTTTGTCCTCTAACAACCCTTTGTGGTAGGAACTGTTATTATCTCCATTTTACAGATGAGGAAACTCAAGGTGAAATCACCTAAGTGGGTTTATTAGGCTCACACAGTGTCTGAGGCAGGATGCAAACTGAGTTCTTCCTGACTTCAAGCCCCATACTTTATTCACTGTGCCATTCAAGAATACTGGTACAAAATATGGGCAGTATGAATGAGGCATGTGTTACCAGATATGGTGGAAGCGTTGATTTGTTTTCTTAACTGCACTTCCTTGTTACAAGGATGGACTCTTGGGAGGGGAGGAGTCATTATCAAGAGAAAGTGATTTCAGTAAAAGTATCACTAAAACTTTGTTTTTAATAGAGCATCAACTTCTTCCCACCCACTGTGGCCATACCTCTATGTCCTAAGCTCTCCTCTCTTCTCTTTACATATTTTCTCCATTGGCAATTTCATCATTTTCAGTAGGTTTAATTTTTGTCCATAAATAGTTATCTCCCAATTCTATGTATCCAGTACTAATCTCTCTCCCTAATTCTGGTGTGATATTGCCAACTTCCTGTTGGAGGCATCTCAAAATCTTTATGTCTAAAACTACAAACTGCAAACTCATCCCTTTTCCAAACTTCTGCGTTTCTATTGATTCTTCCATCACCCAAGTTCACAATATTGGGATCATTCTTGACTTTTCCCTCTTCTTCCACACTCATGTCCCAACAGTTTCTAAGACTTGTCAATTCTAGCTTTGTAAAATCTCTCACAACCATCTTCTTCTCCCTTTGACTCAAACCAAGGTCAGGCCCTCATTACCTGTCTCATGGAAGATTTGAATAACAAATAATCAATATTCCTGAGTCTAGTCTCTTGTCCCTCATATACATGTTCCACACTGCTGCCAAATTGGAATCTAAGAAAAAGAATCTACTCATGCCCCCAATCTTCAGTGGCTCCTTAGTTAGGACAAAGTAAAAGACTAAAGCTTATCATTTAAAGCCTGGCGCAAGCTGACTTGTATCTTCCTCTTCATTTTACTCTCTAATTCCCATCAAACTGGCCTGTTAGCTGTTCCCTATACCTGGCATCACATATCCAACCTCCTGCTTCCTTCTTTTACCCCACCTGTGCCCTTTGACTGGAAGTCATTCCCTTGCCTCTGCTTCACAAAATTCTCAGCTTCCTGAAAAGCATAATTCATGCCTCCCTCCTCATCTTCCTCCTCCTCCTGCTGCTGCTGCTGTGCAAGTCATATAACTGTCACCTAAAACTGCAGAAGGAAATGGCAAACCACTTCAGTATCTTTGCCAAAAAAAAAAAGCAAATGCCTATGGTCCACAGCATATACAAAAGTTGGACAAGACTTCAGAATAAAAAAATTAAAAAGAAGAAGAAACTGCAGCCCAGAAAGGGTAAATCATTTGCCCAAGGCCACATAGCTGGTAAGGGTCTGAGGTAGAATTTGAATGTCGATCCAGCACTGTCTCCATGCTAAACCACTCTTCACCACTGCACCATTTTGTGGATCCTGAAAGGTTGTGACTTACCCAGAGTCACACAGCAGAGACACAAATCAAACCCAGCGCTCATCTGACTATGCCACTCTGCCTGAAATTATTTGAAACTGTCACTAGGCCTCTTGCATTGACACTCAGTGAACAGAAAAGCTGCTTCTCAAATGTCAGAACTGCTGCTGGAGTGGCGTTTGCAGCAGAATGAGCCAAAGCATACAAAGGAACGGTGGGGGAATCCCTTGATGGAGCAGAAAGGGAGCATCACTTCCCTTGGGCTCCAACATCACCCGAGCTGCAGGTAGGCCTGGCTAATGAGGAAGTCCGGTGTCTTGCCCTGGATATCCTGGAAGCTCAGGGCAAGTTTGGCAGGTAACCACTAACTATTTGAAGTCGAGTCTGATAAAAACATATGCAATCGGGAGACTGAAGCCATCAATCAGATCTGTATGTGTGATTCTGGAATGAGCTCAAACCCGGTTTGAAAAATGAAGAAGTTGCCTTTCCGGCAACACTGGCAGAAGGCATGGCTCTCAAGCTGTCCAAAGACTGCAGGAGAAGAGAAATGTCGGGGAGAGAAAAGTATTTCTTGCCAGCCATGACAATGCTGCTTGACCCTGGTTTAATAGGGAGGATGAAAGCGTCCCAGTGCTTTTTGAATCTCAGATCTGGGCTCAGGACCAGGATGAAAGTACACTGGAGGTGGGATGTTCTCTTCCAGAATACCCTGACCATCAAAGAATTTCAGAGCAGCCAATACTTTAAATGCAGAATGCTCAAAGGCTCACACCTTGTTTTTCTACCTTTGTAGGCATGTTTTTGGAGACTTCTGTTGTTCAGTTGTTTCAATTGTGTTTGACTTTTCATGAACCCATTTAGGGTTTTCTTGGCAAAGATCCTGGAGTGGTTTGCCATTTCCTTCTCCAACACAATTTTACAGATAAGGAAACTGAGGCAAACAGTGTTAAGTGACTTGCCCAGGTTGACCTAGACTTGAACTAAGGAATGAGAGGCTTCTTGACTCCAGGGCCAGCATTCTACCCACTGTGCCATCTAGCATCCCCTTATTTGGGACATTCACTAAATAATATTGAATAATAGACCTTAGTTGGTGCGAGGGACCTTATCAATCATCTAATCTATCACTTCTCATTTTACAGATGAGAGAACTGAAGAAGAAGTGAACTGACTTGCCCAAGGACATATAACTTGTGCAGAGGACATAGAACATGAATACAGGCCTTCTGGCTTCAAGTCCAATGCTCTTTCTGCCATATCACACTGATTCTCCTGATAGGAGAGTAGGACTTTTGAATGATATATATTAGAAATCATGGAGTCTGAATTTTAGTGTTGAAAGGAACCTTAGGAGCCATGTGGTTCAATCCTTTCATTTTATAGATTAGGAGACAGTTCCACCAAGGTCACGTGACCTGCCTAAAGACATACAAGTAGTGAATGGTAGAGTCTGGTTATCATGGCCTTCCAAATCTTGATTTCTACTCCATCATGCTGTGTCATTCCGCTATACTTTCTCAATAACTGTTCACATTAAAGATGGCTTCCATATTTGGCCACATAAACCAGAGATATCCTAGCAAATATCAAAATATACCAATTAACACTATTGAAAATTTAAGTGAACATACTATGTATGTATTTGTGTGTGTCCAACAGAGAGTAAGAAACTCAAGCAAAAGGTTAATTACATTTTTCATATTACAAAGAGCTATTTCGTGGTGTAAACGCATCCTAAAACTATATCTATTTGGGTGTATTAGTCAAGAGTTATCCAATTAACCAGCCCCTATAAAGGATGAGGATTGCTGTCCATTCAATTTGATTGTAGCACATAGTCTAGAATAGAAGATGGGTTCAATTCAGCATAATTGGACCAAGGCATAAAGTAAATGCTTGACTTACTGGACCAGAGTCACCAAGGAGGCACAAGAAAAAGTAATGATTTCTTTTTAACCACATGAATAGCAATTTTGTCTAGTGAGGAGAGCAGTGGATTTGGAATTGAAGGCCTGTAATTCAGAGAGGCAAAGGTATGTGGTAGATAGTGCACTGGGCTTAGAGTCAGAAAGGTCCAAGTTCAAGCCCTACGTTAGACATCTATTCACTGTGTGACAGGCGAAAGTCACCCAAACTCTCAGTGTTTCGCTTTCTTCATCTACAAAATGGGCCTGTTTAAGGAATGACTTCAAAGGACCCTTCTATATACAATGGGATAAGATTCCTTTTAGCTCCAAATCTATGATTCATGTCCAATAGTCTTCATTATCCTGCTATTAGCAATGATGATAAATAACATGTAAATACCACTTTGAGGTGGGTAATTTTTTTTTAATGCATTAGCTCACTTGGTCCTCATAGCCATATGAGCTTATGAATGTTATTAGGGGGTTAGGTGGTACAGTGGATAGAGCACTAATTCTGGAGTCAAGAAAACTCAGCTTCCTTGAGTTTGAATCTGGCCTCACTTACTAGCTACATGAGCTTGGGCAAGTCACTGAACCTTTTTTGCCTCAGTTTCCTCATCTGTAAAATGACCTGGAGAAGGAAATGGCAAACCCCTCCAGTATCTTTGCAAAGAAAATTCCAAATGGGGTTATGAAGAGTCAGACATGACTAAAAAATGACTCAACAATTACATCAAAATGGGCATTATTTTCCACATTTCAGAGATGTCCAAACTGAGGATTAGAGTGTTTCAGTCCATGATCACACATGTAAATCTCAGAGTTGGGATTTAAATTCAGCTGTCTTGACTTTTAGTGCAATACTTTTTTCCAAAGACCCTTGACCTCTCCTGACTCATTTCCCTCATCTGTAAAACAAAGGAACTAAATGAGATGGCCTCAGAATTTCCTTCCAGATCTTTATCCTTGAACTACTTGAAATAATAATCAATAGTTGAACATCTGAAACATTCATTAGCATACGTTTCCTGTTCTCAAAATGTGTCCAAAGAGGTTCTCAAGCCATTAATTTTGTTTGATGTCAAGAATGACTTCAAATTCATGAAAATGTACTTCTAGCTTTCATGGGATGAATAAGGAACTGAAAAGAAAAGCAATTGGCAAGGAGATTTGGAGGCTTTTGGAATGACAAACAACACAGAAATTGAATATTGGTCAGTCATGTCCAACTCTCTGTGAACCTATTTGGATTTTATTGGCAAAAATACTAGAGTGGTTTGCCATTTCCTTCTCCAGCTCCAAAACAGGGTTAAATGATTTGCCCAGGTTCACACAGCTAATAAGTGTCTGAGGCCACATTTGAACTCATGTCCTCCTGGCTCCAGGTTGGGTACTGATCCATTGAGCCACCTAGTAGCCCCCAAATTGAATTTAGAGAGGGGAAATTTGACAAATCTTGAGAAGAAGTTGAAGGAAGGAGAAGTGAAGGAGAAGGATTTTAGTTGAAGGAGAAAGACTTTTTGCTGAAGGACATGAAGAGAAGGAAAAGAAAGAAAATCAAAGAGAAGAAGAGAGACCAAAGGAAAAGGATCTGAGGAGGAAAAGAAAGACTCCAGGGAAACAAAGGAACTGGTAAGAAAAAAAGTAAAAAGACAAGGTAAGTAAAACAAGTTGATAAGAGCTGAGTAAGATGAGGGAAAGGAAGCTGGGCATTCTGTCAAGGTGCTAACAAGGTGAAATAGTGTTAATGAGGAGAGAATAACAACTTGAAAGATGAAAATACCTCCCCCACCTCCATTCCAACACTAAGCAATTTGCCAGAGCAATTCTTCGGGTAATCTCCTAGCAAGATTGACAAGGGACTAAGGATCCTACTTTCAGCAAGTATGGAATGAATGCAGGGGGAACAACTGCAGACATGCATTAGGGCTGTCACTTTGTCAATTATGTGGAGAAAGGATTGGAAAGGGGAGAAATGAGCATAGAGAGCAATTAGGAGGCCTGAACTAGGTGTGAGGGGGGAGAAAGGGAGAGGTATGGGAATATCCTGAAGGTAGCACTTGTTCCCCAAAGAATGATGATGTAAATCTACAGGTTTGGAATAAAAGACCTGCACACAGTAGGCTTAACAAATGTTAGTTGACTGATTTACTGGGGAAAGAGACTCATAAGATAGTGTTAGTTGATGATTTCTTGCTACAAGGCTCTGAAGATGTGCAGATCTGACAACTAAAATAGAGAAGTCTAATACTTCCCCAGGACAGGTATCCAAGACAAAGCAGAGCATCTCTTAAGATTTGTCTGGGTAACAGGACTAGATGATCACTACTCATTTCTGATCATTCATATGGTGATCAAATGATGATGCCAGAAGGAAACCAAATAGAATTACTAGAGATTAAAAAGTCTTGAGAATGAAACTGAAGATGCCTGGAAACAGAAAATGTTTTTGTTGCTATTGTCTATCAAAGACAAGGTCTTCAGAAAAGTAAAGCAGATTTGAGAAATGAAGGAGTGATTGAGAAGATGAAGTCAAACAGTGGGATGTAGGTTTTTGCATTTAAGTTTAAAATATAGAAATAACATTCCTGGCTAGAGTTAGTAAGGACTAATTATTTAGAGTTTGCTAATTCATTTCTTTCTCTTGGTATATTGCTCTCACTGGTTTTTCTAGAAATATGTCAAACATCAATGAGAAAATGTTAAATCCTTATTTTACCCTTGTATTTATTGGAAAAGCTTTTAGTGTTTTCACAACAGAAATAATCCTCCTTTTTGGTTATAGATAAATGCTTTTTGTCATATTAGCAAAGAGTCTGTCCTTATCAATGCTTTGTAGTTTATTTTTTTTAAAGCATAAATGACTATCATATTTTACAAAGGCTATTTCTTCATCAATGGACATAATTATATGGTTTTGGATATATTTGTCTTGAATATGATTAATTAATTAGGCAATAAAGTGGCACAGTGGATAGAGTATTAGAGGTGAAAGCTGGGAGACCTGAGGTCAGACAAATCCAGACATTTACTTGCTATGTGACCTTGGGCAAATAACTTAAGCTTTCCCAGGCTGTTTCCTCATCTGTACAATGAGGGTAATAATGACACCTACATCATGGGATTGTTGCAAAAATCAAATGAAATAAAATGTAAAGCATTTGCAAGCCTTAAAGCGCTATATAATGCTTGTTATTGTTTTTACTGTGTTAATTATTTTCCTAACAGTGGATCATCCCTGTATCACTAATAATAAGTCTGATTTGATCATGTTTGGATGATTTTTTCCTATATAGTGGATATTTGGATTTCTTAGCTATATTAATGAAGTCAGTTTGATGAGTTTTTAATCTAAAATCATGTACTTTTTGACATTGCTTTTTTCTTTTTCTTTTTGGAGGGCAATTCAGGTTAAGTGACTTGCCCAAGGTCACACGGCTAGTAAGTGTTAAGTGTCTGAGGCCGGATTTGAACTCAGGTCCTCCTGACTCCAGGACTGTTGCTCTATTCACTGCACCACCTAGCCACTACAACACATTGGTTTTTTTTTTCTATAACTTGTTTTTGACTCACTCATTTTGTATTTCATTATTAATTTTCATTTAGATCTATAGTTTTTGTTTTTGAATTAAGTATTAATAACAAATAATACCTTGTATTAATTACTATTTTAATGAATTATGGCCTACCAAAGATGTGTTTGGTGTTTCTTCTTTTTTTTTCCCCAACATAGTCGTACCCCAAAGAGAGCAATGATGGAAGGTGCTATATGTATCAAAGTGTTTATAATAACACATTACCCTCCCCCTCAAAAAGTGCCCATTTGGGGAAAGTGAAAGGGAATAAGCATTTATTACATGTCTGCTATGTGCCAGGCACTGTGCTATGCACTTTACAAATATTATTTTATTTGATTCTCATAACAACCTTTGAGGTAGGTGCACGGATTGATTGATTGATTGATTGATTGGGAGATGGCTTAACAAATTGCAGTGTATGAATATTATGAAGCAAAATGAAAGGTGATTATGAAGAATTCAGAAATCTATCATGCATGGATCCCTAATTACTATTTCCCCCTTCTTCTGCTGCTGACACAGAAACTGGAAACCTAAGTGACAATCATGCCTTCTTTGTGTTTGTAGCCTTGTCTACCATAAACCTTATACCACAAGAATGGACCTTATAGGGTTATATTCACAAGAGAAAGGATAAAGTGCTAATTCAGAAATAACTTACCAGGGTAATAAATCAACCAACAATCAAGAATTTTTAAGCACTCACTATGTTTTAAACCATGACTGTCCTCAAAAAGCTTCCATTCTAGTGGATAAAATAAAAGATATATAAATTGAAGGACAAAACTGTGCTAGTCTCTTGAACACCAAATTGTATGCTTCTTCGGTTTTTTAATCTAATCTTTAACTACAGTTCCTCAGGCTTAGTCCAGTCTTATATTATCTATGGTTTTAGAGTTGGAAGGGTGTAACAGCAAGCACCCTAGCACACCCAGGATGGCTGCTAGCACAGGTTCTTAGATCTGCTTTTCTAAAGGAAAGCAACTCAAAAAGGGTTAACAATCTTACTTTAATTAAACACATGTCATTCGCTTAGTTCAGGGGCAAGAGTCAGCACCCTGAACTTCAGAGAATACAAACAGACACTGCAAGCAGACAAAAAATACAGACAGAGAAAATAATACAATTCAACAGACCAGCAGACAGGAATTCTAGTTGTCTGACCAGTGTGTACATACAGTTAGTTACCAGAGAGGGAAGCACCAACATCTGGGTTTCCAAAGCCAGGGAGCTCAATTACTGACCAAAGTCTCATCTGGCCAAATTACACAACTCTTCCCATAAGTGAGCCCCAAAGCAAAATCTCACCTCAGAGATATATATAGCCTTTTCCAGGGTCCGAGAATATCACAACCCTCATGACCTACTGCCTAATTACAAAGTAACAAAAGACATGAGTTTTCCTGAAAAACAAGCCTCCCCTAAGCAAGCTTCTCTTGTTGGACTCCAAGTGAGAGGCCCATTAAGTGGCAGGGGAGATCTTCAAATTCCCTTATCCTTACAAAAGGGGCTCAGAGACCCGTTAATCAGTCCCTATATGGTGGCACTGAGTATACACAGGGCATTTGCATTAGCTTCCTGACATCTAAGAGGATGGATAGAAGGCTGAATAATGGTTGGAGAGATAACTTTATATTGCGTGATCAAAGATATAGTGGCTGAGGACTGCAGAAACCATGATGACCCAAGTGACCAGAGACTCTAGTTAAGGAACTATTGTTGTTGCAATTACAACTTCCTGATAATGATGGTCTCAGCTACCAAGAACCATATATGTGTGCAAAATATTACCTTCTTGTGGGCACTCAGGGAATTTTATTTGTTAAAGCAAACATTTATTAAATATTCAATCAAAAGGGCATTATTCATTACACAAGTTAAAACAACTAAAACTTAATTTAGAAAAAAATAACAGTGAAACTTTACATCCTTGGGGTGAATCCTCATAGGTAGTGAAAGGAAACTGCCCCATGAAGACCACAGGAGTGCAGAATCAATAGAGACCATGTCAAAACAACTAGAAGTACAACGGAGTCACAAATTAACAATGTTAATAAGACTGTTAGGACAATGAAGTAGAAACCTTCCCTCCTTCCCCAAATTGGACTGAGCATATATGGGATTCTTTGAACATATACCAATGATATTATAGTGTGGGCAAACAACAATAGAGATGGACATTTTGGATCCAATATTTGAGTAACCTTTGGTGAGTGGTAAGGGAGGAGAGGTATTTGCAAATGTCATGGGGTTGGAATTGGAACAGAGTATAGTTTAATGAATATAATAATGGGATTCCAGTTCCAGAGGAAAGTTGGATTTGAACTCTGCATGTGCAACAACTAGTTCTTCCTTGGGAAGTTGGGGTGGGGAGTGGTATAAAAGTGTTTTCCTAGAATATCTGATGAGTAATATTGGAGATGAGTGGGAAGATGGAATAGGGGATTCATTCTTTAACCATCAGTGGTCTTGAAGCTCTAGTGAATTTAATTATTATTATTATTATTTGCTTTTTGGAGGGCAATTGGGGTTAAGTGACTTGCCCAAGGTCACACAACTAGTTTTTGTGTTAAGTGTCTGAGGCCAGATTTGAGCTCAGGTCCTCCTGACTCCAGGCCCAGTGCTCTATTCACTGTGCCACCTAGCTGTCCCCTAGCTCTAGTGAATTATAACAGAAGTGGCCACATGGGTTATTATTGTAGTCCACACAGGCTTGAACATTTTAAGATATGGCTGAAATTGACTGATACTGATTCAACAATTTTTGTGTATAGGAGAAATTTCAGGAAAGACACCACATTTCCCCTGCCAAATATTTGTACAACAGTGACATGAAGACTAGGTTACAATAGTCATCTGCCTGGCCACCAAAAGGTTAATAGTTTTCCTATAGATCCCATATTTCAGGAAATCAACCCCCTTTTCATGATCCTGTCCTACCATCCTTAAACACTTTATCTTTGTCTTGCTAAATTGTCCAGTATTTTAAAGATATGCATTTAATACACAAAGGAGAACAGAGATCAATGATTTCAATTTTATACTTAACAGTAGAAGGAGGGACGCACTAAAAATTACTTGACAAAATTTGGAGATTGCAGTCATGTTTGCCACTC
Source organism: Petaurus breviceps papuanus (assembly GCF_028583685.1). Taxonomy (NCBI): domain Eukaryota; kingdom Metazoa; phylum Chordata; class Mammalia; order Diprotodontia; family Petauridae; genus Petaurus; species Petaurus breviceps. The sequence goes on along the minus strand of NW_027185797.1, from coordinate 10,528,100 downwards.
ACTCTAATTCTATATTATAACATTATATAAAACATAAGTTTGTATTTTGTGTTCCGTTTTCTTGAGAAGTTACCAAAAACACAAACAGCATTATCAGTAAAGATCAAAACCCCAGACTTTTTTAAGTGAAAAAAAAATTGATGCAATGATGCTTAAAGAAGACATTTTGGTGAAAACTCATAAGGAAATCCCACCAAATCTACCAATCACTCATTGCATGGTGACATAATCTAGACCTTACATCGAGTTGCCTTATGCATTTTCCTGTCTGTTCTGGGACACCATTCACTATGGCAATGCATGTTATTGAGCTGATCAAGGTACCAAATATGAATTCAAGACTATATGAATGGATGGATTCTGAAGTAGACCGAATTTGCTGTTTGTTATTGTAGATAATCAAAAGGACTGATATTTACAAAAATATGCGTTTATATTCAAGTCTCAAAAACTATCCTAGAACTCACTCAAAGAAATGTGTGAGAATTTTGAACATGTTAAAGGAAACTATGTTCTTGATAATATATTAAGTTTGAATACTTATTTCTTATTTGCTTTATTTGCTGTTGTGGTTTAGTAATTTTCCATCATGTCTGACCCTCTGTGACCCCATTTGGGTTGGGGTTTTTTGGGCAGATACTAACGTGGTTTGCCATTTCTTTCTCTGTCTCATTTTACACATGAGGAAGCTAAGGCACACAGAGTTAAGTAACTTGCCCAGGGTCACCCAGCTAGTAAGTGTCTGAGGCCAGTTTTGAACTCAGGTTTTCCTGACTCCAGGTCTGACTCCAGGCATTTTGTCTACTATACCAACTATCTGTCCCAAATTAGTATAATGATACATCAGCATACCAAATATAGGCCCATGAATTTTTCATTCTTGATACATTTTTCAATCAATTTTTATATAAAAAGAAGCTTGAAATTTTTTTGCCTAGGTCCCCACCCACCATGTTCCCCATTTAGCTGCAGCTTTTAGTTTAGCACCCCATGTAGCTTTAATCAAATGCTTATGTAACTCCAGAAACCCTCCATGATGACTTCTGAACAATGGTCACAACGTAGCAGTGGGAAAGTAAAAAATGCCCAAAGACAAAGTTCACAGACTTGATCATTTTTCCTAGCACTGTGTCTGATTACATCTATTTGCCTAAACAACAGTGGTCGAGGTAGTAGCATCTTCCCTACAACTTTTGTTGTATTATCAACCTCTACTGATCAATACAAAACAAACAAACAAACAAAAAAAACAACCCAAAACTCATTTGAACAGAAAATAAAAATCAATCAGTTTGTGTTTTTGTACTTTTCTGTCCACACAAGGTCAAAAAGAACGTGTTCAAGATTTCCAACTCTGCCAGCTCTCACCTCTGAACCAAACTGACTAATATTTTAACTGAAAAGACTGACATCGTTGTGTTAACAAGTTACTATACATTTTTGCTTATTTAGACATAGCCTCACAAATCAAATACAACTCGTTTCAGTTAGTTTACAGAATCAGACTCACAGAAAGAGTTCTTAAGAGAACTATTACAACTCTTTCCCTTTTCAAATAAGGAAATTAAGTCCCTGAGAAGAAAAATGACTCACCTAAGGTCATACAGCAGGTAAATGGAAAAGGCAATCCTATTGTTTTGGGCTAAGTTGATCCATTCTGGAACTACAGCTACTTTGGTTTCTATATATGAGCTGCTATTGAATCAAATGTAGATCCTAATAGATTATTCAGATGCCTTAAGGGTATAGTATTCTGATCTAACTTTGATTTGTGAAATTACTTTTACTATAATTGTTAATAATTGGAATATCTAATAAGCTATATGAAACACAAATGGGTCCTTATTAATATGATGCTAATGAGACAACTTAGTTGGTGTCAGTTTCCTGTGACTCAACCAAACCCTCCTAATCTCAATCCATTACTTTTAGCATACGATAACATTCCTCAGCTAATGAACTGGGAGATAGCTTTGGTGTAATGAAAAAAAGACTGGACATTGAGTCAGAGGTCCTGTGTTTGAGTGTTGGCTCCCATATTTCCTAACTGTATGACCTTGGTCTTAATTAAGCTTCAGTTTCTCCATCTATAAAATAAAGATATCAACACCCGTACTACTTAGTTCATAGTTGTTGTGAGACACATACGAAATACTGTACCCAATGTTTTGTAAACCTTCTAGTGCTAGATAAATACGTGATAGCTAGTAACATTATTTATACTCCCAAACACTTTCTAGCAGCAGAAACTTAAGGAACAAGAGATTCAGTTAAGTGTGGAAACTTGAGTTAAATAATCTGGACAATATACACAGGAAGCAAAATTTCTATGCTTTCAAAAAGCATGCTTTCCAGAAAGTTGATTCTCTCTGCTTCAAGTTTTCCCTCCCTCCAGTCCATCCTTCACTCAGCTGTCAAATTGATTTTCCTAAAGCATTGGTCTGACCACGTCACTCCCCTATTCAATAAACTCAATGGGCTCCCTATTACCTTCAGGACAAAATATAAAATCCTTTGTTAATTTTTAAAGTTTTTCATAACCTGATCTCTTCCCTCCCATCTTCTTATGCCTTAGTCACCTCCACATACTCTGATCTAGTAACTAGATTCCATGCATCTCCACTAGCTCTCCTTAGTGACTACAATTTTCTCCCTCCTCGTCTCCACTTTCTGGCCTCTCTGGCTTTTTTCAGACTCCCAAAAGTCCCACTTTCCACAAGATGCCTTTCCCATTCTTCTTTAGTCTTAGCGTTTTCCCTTTGTCAATTATTTCCAATTCATCCTGAATATAGCTTGTTTGGACAACGTTACTCACATGTTGTTTCTCCCATTAGACTCTAAGTTCGTCGAAGGCAAGACTCAGTTTTCCCTTTCTTGGTATCCTCAGAGCTTTGCAAAGTTCCTGGCATACAGTAAGTGCTAAATGAATGCTTATTGATTTGTTGACAATATCATTCCTCATGAGAGATGGTTTTCTACTCTTTTTCACTCAATTCAAAATGCAAATGTCTTTAGGTTCCATTCAGCATGACATTTCATTAGGGCATTTAGGAAAATTCCATTCTCCTTTCCTTCCCCTCCTCCCTCCAGATTTAGAGCTGTGTCAGTTTGAACTCTAGCCTTGTAAGACTAAATCTTGGGTTCCCCATATTCTCTCAATGACAGAGACCATTAAGGATAGTATGGGCCATGATTGAGTCAGAAAGGTAATATTTTTGACCAAATATCATTGTAAAATTTCTGAAACAAACAAAAATAAATCATGCAATTCTGAACACAGAAAATATGCAGTGTTCCAAAGTTTACCTTCATCAGCAAAACGGGTTCAACAATACTTGTGTTACCAACTTCCAGGGTTGTTGTGAGGAGAGAGCTTTATAAACCTTAGAACATTATAGGCCCATGAATTATTATTCCACAAAGAATCACCAGGTCTATTCATCACTATCAATTTGACTACTTCATCTAAAGTTATTTATGCTCTGATTTTTTTTCAATAAAAAGAAAGAACAATATGTTATGAACATGTCAGTGAGTGAGTAGGGTGATTTCTCTAGAACAGTCCTTGAGCATCATTAGAATTACTGTCCCAATGACTTCAGCCCTTGCTCCACACAAACAGAGCAACATTCTGATGCCAGATCCATGCCGGTTACATAAAATTATATTAGAAACATTGAATCTCAGTGTTGAAAGGGCGCAGAGAAGCTACTTAGTGCAACCTTTTCCCTTGTACAAAAGTTTTTTTCCCATTCCATTTAGCTTTCAAATTATCTTTTATATTTTTATAAGTACAAATTATTCCAAAGATCACCTCTATTAATTCCATCCCTGACCCTCATCCTTCCCCTACCCTTTCTTTCTTAAATTATCAGTTAGAATTGTACTGTTTGATATTTGGTGAAGAAGGCAGGACAATTAAAAAAAATCAGATTTTGTTCTGACTTCAAGCTTACACGATGGTCATTCATTTTTTAGACTGGTAGACCTAGAGAGAAAGAAGCGGCCATTTTCTGCACCATGGAAGAAGCAGGCTGACTATGCCAGGCCCCTTCTTCTCGAGGAAGGAGAAGGAGCACATAGGCAGAAATAGCTAGACTGCCTAATGAATCTATAAGAGCAGCCTCTGTCACTGGAAGAATTCTACCAACCGTGTTTCTTCTTGCCTTGGAGGGATCAGGAAAAGCTTCCTGTAGGAGGAAGAGCTTGCATTTGTAAAAGATTCCATATCTCCTTCTTTCTAAGTCAGTATAAAATGCTTCTGTGTGGTATAGTCAAGAGTGCTAACTCTGATATACATATATATATATGTATTATATATTTATGTTATATATGTATTATACGTATTACATATATATAGTGTGTATATGTGGATAGACAGACAGACAGACAAGATAGATAGATGATAGATAGATAGATAGATAGATAGATAGATAGATAGATAGATAGATAGATAGATAGATAGATGGTTATGATAACATTTCAATTCCTCTAGACCCAGAACAAGACTAACGCAAAGGATATAAATTTTACAGCTTATAGATTTAGGCCTAGAAGGGACCATTGTAGTAGCAAGCACCCCAGCATCCCCAGGGTGGCTGCCAACACAGGTTCTTGGATCTGCTTTTCTAAAGGAAAGCAACTCAAAATGGGTTAACAAGCTTACTTTAATCAATCAAACATATATCATTTACCTAGTTCAAGGGGAAAAGGTCAGCACCCCGAATTTCAGAGTATACAGACAGAAGTTACAAAAAAACAGAAAAACATATCAAGCAGACAGGCCTCCAAACTGTCCAACCATTACATCCATACCAAATCACAGTTACCAGAGAGGGAAGCATCAACATCTGGGTTTTCCAAAGCCTCTCAAGGGCTTCCCAAAGTCTCATCTGGTCAAATCACACAACACTTCTCAAAGTGAGCCCCAAAACAAAGTCTCACATCAGGGGTTATATAGCCTTCTCCTGGGTCAGAGAATGTAACCACCCTCTTGACCCACTACCTAATCACACAGCATCAAGGTGTGGGCATTCCTGAAAACCAAGCCTCCTGCCACAAGCTCCATGTGACCACATTCAGCCTATTAGGGGGAAGAGTATATCTTCAAATCAAGGAAGATTCTAAGAGTCTCTAAAACCTATCAAAGGGCCTAGGGGCAGGGAAGATCTTTAAATTTACATTTACATTACAGCCATATAGGTAAAGTTCAACCCCATCATTTAATAGATGAAGAAAATAAGACCTCAGTCTTACTTCAGGGATTAAGTGATTTGCCCAGGGTCACACAGCTAATCAATACCTGTGTTAGGATTTGAACTCTGGACCTCCTGACTCTTAAGTGAAGGGCCCTGGTCACTGAGTCACTTAGCTGTCTTATATTCTGATCATTTTACTTCTCTGTTTAAAAACCTTCAATGGCTCCCTTATAGACTTGCTTAAAATTTAGACTTAGCCTGGCTCCATCACTTGTCCCCTTTATGACCTTGGACAACTGACTCATAGAGGACTCAGTTTTCTCATCTCACAAAATGAAGCGATTGGACCAGATAAGAAGGGTCAAATTCGTGGCCCGAGGTACTTGTGGCCAACTATAATCTGGAGTTCAGCCTGAGACAGATTAAAATATAATTGTAAAATATTTAACCAAATAATTAAAAATAGAATAAAACATAGAGAATGTTACATTTTAATACTAATCCAACATGTGGCCCATGGGATCTTTATGTATGGTTAGGGGATTCTGTCTCTATTTGAGTTTAATGCCACTGGATTAGATGATCCTTTGGATTCTTCCCAAGTCTAAATTCCACATGAAAAAGAATTTGGATTATCAATACTCTTCATTTGTCCATCCCCCCACTTCAAGTACCACCTGGAAGCTGAAAGGAATTTAAGGTCTTTTCCTCTCTTCAGACCAAGGGTAGCAACAACCTGCCTAGGGAAGCTGATGTGACTAGCAGGTAGGCGCCTTCCCACTTAGGTGAGTGTACAGGTAGAGAAGATGTTGCTGGCATTCTGAATTTTCAAGTAGATTGGTAATGAGGGGAAAAGGGAGAAAGATATGGTGACCAAGCCTGTTCTTGGTTTCCCCCATCATGATGTCATTTGAAGGAACTGGGAGAGCAGGTGATGATTACCTTTCACTGTGGGATCCTATTCTAGGGCTAAGGGAACAGAGAGAGAATGAAATAATCCATAAGAAGTAAGAGGAATTTAGACCAATAACCTGTCCAGTGCTACCCGGATTATTCACGCCTCTTTGCTCTTTGCAGAGAATCCTACAGTGCCCCAAGTTTATATAGTTCTTGTCAGAGAGGAGTCTAGCATCTGGGGAAGGTTACAGTTAAATCAGACCCTTCATCTGCTCTGTCAGAGAGATTTTGCCACTTTTGTAGGCTCTCTGCTGGAACATTAAAGGGTAACTGAACTTCTGAGATTTGGGGACTACCTACCAGTAGGGGAGTTCAGTGCAAAGAATGAAAGAAAATCGTTTGGACTGGGGAATGTGGGTATTAATTTTATTGATCATAACTTCCTTTGATTCATTTCTACTAATTTAGAAAACTAATAATATCTTTAAGGTATGCAATGTTCTATACGTATGTTACTTCGTTTGGTCCTCATAACAATCTTATGAGGTAAGTGCTATTATTATTCTCTTTTTATGGATAAGGAAACTGAGACAGACAGAAGTTAAATGACTTGCCCAGGGTCACAAAGCTAGTAACTGTCCAAAGTCGGATTTGAATTCAAATCTTCCTGACTCCAGGTTCAGAGGTCTCTCTGCTTCACCACCTGGTTTCCATTATTCTGCTTTAAAAGACTAAATGAAAACATTTCTGTGTAAAAACTTGAACAGAAAAATAGCAGGAACTGTATAAAGGAGGATGAGGTCAACAAACTATTGATATGATCAGTTAGTCCATATCACACCCTAGGAGAATTCTTAACCTGGCATCTGTGAACTTATTTTTTTTTACATTTTTATTAATATTTTAATATAATTTGTTTCCTTTGTAATCCTTTGTATTTTATTCCACGCATTTAAAAACTTTTTTTTTTCTGAAAAGGGGTCCAATTCACCCAATTGTGCCAAAGGGGTCAATGACACAAGATGAGAGAACCCCTGCCCTAGAGAGAGGAAAATAGTGACTCCATCCACCATCCCCCCTCCCAAAGGGGGCCTGAGCCAAGGTATGAGTGGCAGTTACCTCTTCAAAGCCAGGAGAGGTACAAGAAGCTTGACACTCATGCTAGACTTCCCTCTGGTTTTAGGTGGTACATGAACAGGACAGGTGGGATGAACCTGTGATTGTCGGGACATGCTTCTTTCTCTTGACTACTGAAGAGCATCTGAATGGTGCTCAAGATACTCCAACCCTCCCCGTCCCTCCCAGAGTGTCATGCCTAGATCATGAGTCACAAAGAGCCACTTAGTTTAGTCAATGAATAATCCAGATGCTAGATACCTCAACATACATTCACAGTGCCATCATTCAATTCTTTCAAGAAAAGTGAAAGTAATTTATTTTAGGCAATATGCTTGAAGGAAGAACTTTATACAAGAGTCACTTACTACATAAATAAAGGGGGAGGGGATAATTTTCTCCTATTATTCAGATTTCTGGAGGATATGTGTGTAGGTAGGAAAGGATAGGGGAGAGTGGTGAGAAAAATACACAAACCTTTTATTTCCATGCTGGTGAAGCTGAACAGTGTTCACTAAGACTTTAGGGGTTCCATGAGTAGTCCAATGCTATCCAGAGACTGCCTAAGGCTACACTTAAGTTTTGCATTTAACAAACTACAAGGAGCAAGGATATTCATCCTAATTCACAGGAACCTATAAATCTTTTGCAAACTCACTGCATGTTAGAGAGAATGACAAACCTGTGTACTTCTGTATTCTCCATAGCTGAAAACTTGATCACCTAATGCCTGGAAATGACTATTTTTCTTTCTATCATGAAGCAAGTCACTCAGCAACAATTCCACCATATCTCTCTCTCTTTATCCCTGACTCACCTTACCCTCATATCTCTTTTCATTAAATTCTGCTATAAGGCTATTAGAAACCTTGCTTATGCTTAAGTTTAACAATGATAGTGTACTCCACTTGTTAAAAATCAATTTATAACTGTATGTCTCAAATGAGGTACAAAGGTATTAATTGCCACAGGTAGTAATGTGATATATATATATATATATATATATATATGTACATACACCTATGTATACACACATACACGTGTATATATTTGTATAAAATCATATATTCACCTATAAATATGTTCATATATATACATATACATGTAATATAGTGTTATACTCAACAGGACAGTAAATTTGGAAAATTCAATTGTGGCCACTGGATTGGAAAAGATCAGTTAATATCCCAATCCCAAAGAAGTGTAACACCAAAGAATATTCAAATTACCAAACAATTGTGCTCATTTCACACACCAGCAAGGTTATGCTTAAGATTCTGCAAGTCAGCAATATGTGAATGGAAAATTACCATAACAAGCTGATTTTCAAAGAGGCAGAGGAACTAGAGACCAAATTTCCAGCATTTGTTAAATTATGGGGAAAGCAGAGGAGTTCCAGAAAAACATCTACTTCTCTTTCATTGACTGAACTAAAGACTTTAACTGTGTGGATCACAACAAAATGTGGCAAGTCCTCAAAGAGATGGGAGTATCAAATCATCTTACTTGTCTCCTGAATAACCTGTATGAGGGTCAAGACCCGAACAAGGAATAACTGATTAGTTTAGGCTCGGGAAAGGAGCATGACAAGTCAGTATATTGTCACCTTATTTATTTAACTTGTATGCAGAGCACATCATGTAAAATGTCAGTTGGGTGAATCAAAAGCCAGAATTAAGGTTCTGGGCCTGTCATTCAGTCATGTCTGACTCTTCATGACCCATGGACCGTAGCGAGTCAGGTCCTTCTATCCTCCACTGTCTCTCAAAGTCTGTCCAAGCTCACGTTCATTGCTTCCATGGCACCACTTATCCATCTCATCCTCTGTTGTTCCCTTCTCCCTTTGCCTCCAATCTTTCCCAACATCAGGTCCATTGTCATGAAGAGTAAAACATGACTGAATGATTAAACAATAGCAACAATACACATAAATACATGCATATGTGTTGGCTTGATGTGAGGAAGAGAAACATGCTCCTGGGACTAGAGAAGATTGTCTCTAGCAAGGAAGGGCAGTCAGGAAATGTTTCATTTTTCTCTTCTAATTCAGTTCACTTAATAATAATTAAGTACCTACTATGTGCAAAGCAAGGGCACCTAGGTGAACTGGCCTGGAATCAGGAAGATCTAAATTCAAATCTAGCCTAAGACACCTACTAACTCTGGACAAGTCACTTCACCCTGTTTGCCTTAGTTCCTCACCTATAAAATGAGCTGGAGAAGGAAATGGAAAATTATTCTAAAGAATTGTTTTAAATCAGCCTTTGTTCTGAAAAGGAAGGGGGAAGGAAATAATATGCATTTGCATATCACCTACTATGTGCCAGATACATCACTAAGTCCTTTACAAAGATTATGAAAGACTGATGTAATCTTGCCTTTTCTCAAAAAGTGTGCTTTGACCTAAAAGCAGGAGGTTCAGGCTTACAGATCTAATCCCAGAGGGTTTATTTGTAAATTGGATATCAAAGGAATAAGGCACTTCATTGAATTATATTACTCTAGAGCAGAAAAGAGAGTGGGAGGTCATATAATCCAATCTTACTTTACAGATGAAGAAACTGACCAGAGAGAAAGTAAGTGTCTTACCCAAGGCCACCTAGGTATTTAGTGACAGAAGTTGGAATTTGAACCATTGTATAGTTTGCCACTGTGCCCACTTCTCTGACTCAACATACAATATCCTTTCCTCTAGCCTGTCTCAATAGAAACCATGATTTGATTCAATCTGGTTGATTCCTAAATAAATTTTGAATATGGGATGGTCAGGCATCGATGAGTTGGACTCTGCATCAACAAGAGGCAATATTTTGAGCTCAAAGATTTATTAGTTTGGAGTAACAGAAGAAAGTTTAAAGAGGTTTTAGCCACAAGGTGCAGAATATACTTAAAAATTTATATAGCACATTATGTTATATTATATGAATATTATATATTTAATTGGGGATTTTAATTTGTTCTTTTTGTAGTTTTTTTTAGTTGCATACATTGATCTGCTTTTTTATCTATTTTATTGATATAAGAAGTTAGACATATAAATTTTCCCCTAAGTACCATTTTGGCTGCATTTTGGTATGTTGTCTCATTGTCATTTTCTTTAATGAAATTATCAATGTTTCTATAATTTGTTCTTTGATCCATTTGGTTTTTTAGGATTAGATTATTTAATTTCCACTTAATTTTTAATCTCTTTTTCCATTTTCTATTATTGAATGTAATTTTTATTGCATTATGATATGCAAAGAATGCATTTACTATTTTTGCTTTTCTGTATTTGGTTGTAAGGTTTTTATATTCTAATACATGGTCAGTCTTTGTGTAGGCACCATGTACTACTGAGAAGAAGGTCTTTTCCTTTCAATATTCATTCAATTTTTTTTTCCAGAGATCTAACATATCTAACTTTCCAGAATTTTATTCACCTCCTTAACTTCTTTCTTATATATATTTTTGTTAGATTTATCTAGTTCTGAGAGGGAAAATTTAAGGTCTCCCACTGTTGGAGAGAAACCCTGAGGTCTTCCCCTCACAGATTGACTTTTTATAACTAGGTAAAAGAGACCATTCTTTGCCTCATTTCTTGCCTAATCTTAATTACTGAATGAGCATTGCCTGAGTCATACAGAGATCTGGGAAACACCTTAGCTTAAAAAGGCTGAGGTCTCCCACTCTGAGGCCATATCCAGTTGTCTTGATCTATAGCTTACCACTGGACCCAGATGACTCTGGAGGAGAAAGTGAGGCTGGTGACTTTGCACAGCCCTCCCTCACTTAAATCCAATTCAGTTGCATAAGATAATTCAAAAGTAGAATCATCAGGACTGACACGGCATTTAAATATGAATATTCAAAACTAGGATCTCACCTTCTTCAGAAGACAAGGGATGCTACATGTGTTTGTGAAAGACATGAAATGGGAGAATGAGGTGAGACTAGGTCTGCCATCACCCTTCCTTTTATTCTTCAGGCAGCCTTAGCCACCAGATTGGAGAAGAACTTGAGAAATAATGCCATCCAGAAGCATTCATTGAGCTCCTTCTGTGTCAGTCCTAATAATTCTACCTTTGAATTATCTCTGCATATACTCTTTCTCTCCTTTGACACTTCTGGATGAAGAATTGTCTCATGACTAGACTATTGCAGTAGTCCATTGGATGGTTTTCTTGTATAAGTGTCTCTCCACTCCAATCCATCCTCCATTCAACTGTCAAACTAATTTTCCTAAAACATATTTCAGACCAAATCATCAAAATAAATTTTAATCTGAATGGGTTGCAATCTGCCACACTGGAAGGAATGCATACATTGATGAGATTCCTTAAGTATTAATACCAGGAGTGTCATCCTCATAGGGTAGATTTGAAGATCAAATAGTATCAGGACTGTAAGAACCTTTACAAACTTTAAAGAATGGGCAGTTGGCTGGCCAGCAGAGAGAGCACTGAACATAGAGTTAAGAAAACCTGCCTCAGACATTCACTAGCTATGTGGCTCAGGCAATTCCCTCAATTTCTTCATTTGTAAAATGGGGATAATTAGGACCTACCTTACAGGGTCATATTAGATTTACAGGATCAAACGATATTATTTGTAAAGTGTTTGCAAATCTTAAAGTGAAATGTATACTAGCTATTATTAAAGAGCTATGACATAAGTTTAAATTATTGTGGCTATCACTGAACATAGTACCCAGCACAGTGTAACTGTATCAAAGAAGGTGCCATCTTTATGAGTAAAACAGAATCACAGTAATACAAAGGAAACATGAGATGCCCCAATCTAGCCACAGCTCCATCCCAAATGTTCAAACAGGCTATTGGTGCCTAACCTGTGGGAGAGCCTTCCAAGTTCATATGGGACTGATCCGTCACAGTCAAACACACTGAACATTGACCCCGATCTCATGGTGTCACTGGTCCTCTTTGTGTATGAAGGACAAACGGGAGCCCACATTAATAAAGTCATTTCACGAACCTTTAAAGCACTGAAATATTTATGTATGTTATAACCCCCTAGCATATTATTAGCCCTTTAGGTCAGGGTCCATGCCTTACTTAAACTCCATTTCTGTCTCAGCACCTTCCAACAATGATCTTCAAAGGTGCAATTAATTAATTGAACCTATGAGCAAAAGAAGCAGATTATCCCCATGAGTTTATTCAGTGACTCTCTCAATAGATCCTTTTCCTCATCTTACATACCCCTATCACTCACCTTATAGGTTTGGATGCTTTGTGAAGACCAAGGCTTGAAAAATAAAAACTAGTTCTATTCCTCAAAGTCTAGCACCTGACAAACTATCATTTCCAAGCTTACTTTTCCATGAATGATTTCCAAAGTCCTCAAAGATGTTAAAAAATGAAGGGATTTTTGCTTGACCCACAATCATCTCCTTTTGGCAAATGTATTTTCCTGGTTCACTAATGCAGAAAAAGCAATCATAGTTCCCTTTCGTATAATTTTCTGTCTAGGCAGCGACAGCACTATCGATTATTTCAGCACAAATGGGTGTACCTATGGGAATAACGATCGTTAGTTAACCATAGGAGCAGAAAAGTGGTTGTGGCTCACATATGGTTTTAGTGTGGCACATGAAAATGGTAGCTTAAAGGAACAATTTTCCTATTAAAAGAATACAGGGTTTTAAATAAAAATTACAGGGTGAATTTCAGTGAAGCCAAATCTGAAGTGCGTGATTGAGGTTGAAGGAGTCCTTTGGACCATCGTGGACGGGTCCTGTTTTTCAGTTTAGGAAAATAGGCCTTATGAGCTACGGTTTTATACACTGCTGGTTTTCAGCTGGGGAAATCGTGTATGAGCTATTGCTGTCTTCCCAGGTGAGAACAGGTGTACACCACTTTAAATTTTCTGTGGCGCTGATTGCATCATTTGTTATATTATCCAGCATAATGACATGAAATACGTAAATAATAAAATGCCAGTTGCCTGCTGAAATTTTAAAGTGGCAAATTCTCATCTGATGGGGAAGCTATCTGTTGATGAAACTTTCCCTGCTGAAAAATGACAGACAATCTGAAGGGAGCCACATGGGAAAACCTACTCCTTTGGCTGACAAAGTGAAGACAAATTGGAGAGCAGATCATTGCCCAATTTCTGCTCTCCACAATTGTGATCTCTTCCTGTGGCTATTAGGCATTTGACAAAACAGGTTAACTTTTATAGTAGTCACTTAAATCACCAGGATGGGGAGCTAAGTTATGTGAAGGTCAAATACTGCAAGTACAAGAAAGTACAAGAAAGAGATAAATGCAGGGTCCAGGGGATGGTAGTCTTCTCATCTTTTTTGTTTTTCAGCTTTTTTTTACATATGTTATAACCCCCTAGCATACTATTAGCCTTCTTAGGTCAGGGTCCATGCCTTACTTAAACTCCATTTCTGTTTTCTTCAAATTAGTTTGTCATTTCGGTGTTTATATGAGAGTCATTGCAGTGGGTATGGAGGGTGTATCTAAATTGAGACTGCCTGTAGGATTTCTCAGGGATTTTTTTTGACTCAAGGAAAGTTAATCTGTGTTTAACAACAAGGGAGCTTATCAATCAGCACTCTAAAAACCCAAGAAATGTCCCTGAAAGCCCAAGGAAAGCAACCACCAGAGGTCTATGAACAGAAAAAGCAAAACTATCTGATAAACTCAACTGCACCATCCCAAGGAAATCTCAGTGTTCTAAAGTACTCACTTTATCCACAATTCATACATTCCAAGTATTAACTATGAAGAGAAGTCATTGGATTAGTGTCCCAAGTGAAGACAATACAAGCTATAGTGGTTGACTTGTCACCGTCTATTGGTTCAGGATTAATTAACAGATTTAAGGGTCACCTCCTCCAGACATTTCCATGTTAGTATCAGGGGAAGATATCTTAGGATAAATACCAGAGCAAAATGATCATTATCAAAGTATCCAACCTTTACTCTAACCACATATTGGACTTTAAATACTGGCTTGCTAAATACAAACTACACAAAATAAAATTCTGGAGACCCTACAAGAGATGAAAACAGGGATTGTGGGGATGGACTTACCAGGGGATTTGGCCATGGACCCATTGCTGGTGTGCTGGATAAAAAATAGCTGCCAACATTGTACATAGCTATGAAACTTGCCAGCCTGAAGTATTATCTGCTTATGAATTAAGAATGTGCTTTGATGGAGTCATGCTAATTTGCCTAAAGGAATGAGAGAGAGGGCTACTCAAATAATGGTAAGATATTAATGGCTTTAAATATAAGTTCTGTAGGATTGGGGGAGTGGGGAGTAGAGACAACTTTGCCTGCAAATTTTTGATGGAATGCCAGCAAATTTTATTTTGACTTGGAACTAATTATTTGTCAGAAAACACGAAAGAGTTCTTTAACTCTTAGCTCCCACACATACCCTATAGATTTGGTCTTCGATAGGATGAAACATTTTATAGAGATAAAATAATAAGCAAATATAAAGCAGAGAGAGAAAAAGAGAGGGAGGAAGGGAGAGAGAGAGAGAGAGGGAGAGAGAGAGAGAGAGAGAGAGACAGAGAGAGAGAGGGGGGGAGAGAAGGGGAGGAGGGGAGGGGAGAAGAAGGGAGGGGAGGGGAGAGAGAAGAAAGCTTCCTGTAGGAGGGGGCATGAAAGGAAGATAAAGCTTCTAAGAGTCAGAGGTGAGGAAGAAGAACAGCAAATACGACCCTGGACGTTTATAGAAATGCACATGTAGTGACCCAGTTTGACTAGAAAATAATGTTTGAAAGGGAATAACAGGAAATAAACAGTGAAAGATGGGCTAGAGTCAGACAGTGAAGAGTCTTAAATGACAAGGCATTTTAAAAAGATTTTATCCCCAAGACAATGGGGAGTCATTGAAGGTTATAGAGCAGAGGAGTGAAGTGAACAAACCTTTGCTTTAGGAAAATTGTTTTGACAACTGTGGGGAGGATGAATTGGAGAGGGAAAGACAGGAAGCAAGAAGATCAATCAGGAAACTATTGCAGTTGCCTAGGGGAGTATTGATGAAAGCCACTGAGCTTCCATGTCTGGAAAAGAGAGTAAAACTGAGAATTTTGCTGAAACTCTGCCTCACTTAAATCCAAATCATGCCCAAGTCTAGACATCCCTTGGTCCTTTTAAAAAACAGAGGACTGACTATCATCATGTCCTACCAACCAGTGACAAGGGCCTAAAGTAGAGTGGTAGTTGTGTGGATAGAGAGAAAGGGACAGCTGGAAGAGAAGTCATGGCGGTAGAAGCAATGGGGCTTGGCAATGGCTTTGACGTGGAGTGGTCCGGTAGAAGAAAGAGTTGAAGATAACTGAAGCTGTGAGCTTGGGTTTCTCGCAGAGTGGCGGTGCCCTCACCAGATGTTGGGAAGCCTGGAGAAGGGGCAGGCACAGGGCACAAGAGAATGAGCTCCATTTTGTACATGTTGAGTTGGAGAGACCTATATAACACCTGGGTAGATGGTACAATATAAAGTGTGCTGGATTTGGGGTCAGAGGACTGGGTTCAAATCTGAGCACAGTCACTTATTATCTGTATGACCTTGGCCAGTTTCTTAACCCTCCTGGGCCTCAGTTTCCTCATCTGTAAAATGAGAGAGTTGAAGTAGATATCTCTAAGGTCCCTTCCAGCCCTGAATTATGGTCTTATGTATATTAGGTAATATGGGAAAGAGATGAGAGCAGGAATTATTGATTTGGAAGTCTTCTGTGCAGAGATGATAATAAGTAAACCCATAGGAATGGATAAGATCACCAAAGGAGAGCCTCAAGAGAAAAAAGAAGAGCCAGGAGAGAACTCTGGGTCCCTCATTGTTGGCATGCTATGAATGATAGAGGCGAGGGATTCAAGGATGGAGAATAGCAATGCCTGCTTCAGCTGCTTAACTTTGAGGTCCAAATGTGAATAGCAATATTAGCGCAAATCTGTAGAATGTCATAAAGTTTGCAAAGTGCTTAACTTACGTTATCTCATTTGGTCCTCACAGTATCCCAGTGATATCATGCTATTATTATCCCCATTTTACACATAAGAAAACTAAGGTCCAGAAAGATTCAATCTTTTTCCCAGGGTCACACAGCTAGTAAGAGTCTGAGGCAAGATTCAAATTCAAGTCTTCTTTGACTGAGTCCAGCCCTCTATGCACTGAACCACTTTGATGTCTGTGAAGTGAGCAGAGTGAGGCCAGAACAGTAGACAATAAACATTTATAAAAGTAGTCAATAATCATTTATAAAATGCCTACTATGTGCCAGGCACTAGGAGCTAGAGACAAGAATGAAGAAAGATATAGAAAATGTAGACCACAGGGAGAGTAAAGAATCCATTTGGGAGGACGGAAGCAAAAATAGAGATGGACAGGGAATTGTGATCAAAGAAGGAAATTTCAAGGTTCAAAATCGACTAGGTGGCTTCATTATTTGGTGACGGTGAAAATTAAGTTGTGACCAAGCCTGTGAGTAACCAATGTAGAATGGGGATATTGGGCATGGGAGTTGAGGAGGCTGGTGACCTGGAGGGCCATGGGTTTTGAGAAGCCCTCAGTGTAGATATTGAAGTCCCCAAGTTGAGAGGAAGACCGATCCTGGTATCAACAACTTGAGAAACAAAGAGAAATACCTTGGGAACCACTAGGTGAGAGCAGGAAGGATCTGTACCAGATGGCAGAGAAGGAGAGCACCAATGCTCATGGGAGTTCTTCAGTCAACTAGTGCCTGAGGCTCCAGGAATATGAGCCTTTGTCAAGAGACTTTAAAAAATACAATCTCAGAGGGGAGTGGACTGTCCATCCGTGCCTTGTTAAAAGCATGAAAGACAACTGTGATTAAGTTGAAGTGACTGGGGCTACTCCACGATGAATTCATTAGTTTCAACCCACCCACTCCTGCCCCACTTTGGTGCCAGCCAGAGGACTGTGTTTCAGTGACTGCCCTGAAGATGCATTGAATACAACTTGGGTCTTTCTAAATCCAGATGCAAGTTTGAGAAGCTCAAATCCCATCCTTCTTACTATACTATCCTATCCTTTATCAGAAAGATCTGAATTTGGGGGTGGCCAGGTAGCACAGTGAGTAAGAGCACCAGCTCCAGTCTTGAGAAGACCAGGAGATCGAATCCCGGGCTCAGACACTTAGCACCACACCCAGAAATAACTGGCCGTGTAACCTTGAGCAAGTTACTTAACCCCAATTGCTTTAAAAAAAAAAAGATCTGAATTTGTTTTTGTTTTGTAAAGAAAAGAAAAGCTATTAGTGATGCCTTTCTATTTTCTTTTACATCATTTTCATTTACTAGTAAACCCCACCCCCACTGAATTTGTAACAAAGGAGAAAATTAAGTCAAAACCTATATGTATAAGAATGGCAAGTGGATGGATGCACCATTCTCCTTCCATAGCCACCCATCTATGTTTTTAGAAGTGTTGGGGTTTTTTAATCTGCTCTTTCATTTCTTTAATAAATCTAGTTTCTTTGCTTGTTAACTGTTTGACTTACTGACAGAACTTTCTACTGCATAGGTCAAATGAGTAAACTGGTTTTGTTTCTGTTTTTTGTTTGTTTTGTTTTTGAGGGGGGGAAGGCAAAGCAATTGGGGTTAAGTGACTTATCCAAGGTCACACAGTTAAGTGTCACGTGTCTGAGGCCAGATTTTAACTCAGGTCCCCCTGCCTCCAGAACTTGTGCTCTATTAACTGTACCAACTAGCTGCCCTGAGTAAATTGGACTGGGGGTCTTTAGGGTCCTTGTTGGCTTCTTTAAGCTGAGAAAGTCTGCTTTGTTGTAGGTCTGAAATTATAATTTATAATTCTAGCAGATTTATGCCCTAAGAAGACTGAATGAAGGGTAAATAGATTGCTAGGTAGATGTTGTTTTTCATTGAGAATAAGGACTGTCTTTCAACTTTTTCTGTATCCCAAGTGTCCAGCACAGTTCCTGGCACACAGTGTGTGATTAATAAATGCTTGTTGACTAACTGAAAAGTTAGGGGCCTATCTGTTCTAGGTGACCAAGAAGAGACTTCACAGCAAATTAAGACAAGAAGGTTACCCCTAATATTTTTAGTCAGAATTTGGGGCCTACAAAGATCTCTAAGCAGCTGAGCATTTAACTCTCTTTATAGCAAATTAGTCATCCCACAGACATATCTTTAAACATTTTAGTATGAAATTTTCTCTAGATCATTTAATTCCTGCATCAGCTGTTTGGGGATAGTTATTCGTTAATTGTGATTTAGGGAAGTGCCGTTGAGTCCATTTAGAGTGGACAAGTCTATTTATAGTGATACAGCCTAGAATTATTTCAAGATGCTAGGAAAATTATGTTTCTACTTATAGCGACTTTTTGAGTCCTGTTAAGTTTCGCTGGTGGATGGAGACAGGAAAATGACAATGAATTGACTTCAGTTTTCAGCTTTGATGTATGTCATGTGGGCCGGCCGGACAGCTGGATGACCTGCCACTACTGGGGTGTTCTTTGCCTACTTTCCTTCCAGTCTCAGACCTCTTAAAATTCATCCAGAATACGTGACTGATCATACCACTCAGATGAGACATCATTCACCAACTCTCTTGCTTTCATTGAGGTGAAATATCACTATTCCTTCCCCTGTGTCCTGGGGTTCTCCAGACCTTACCACCTGCCCTGTGTCTGTGCCCTCCAGACTCCTA
Organism: Petaurus breviceps papuanus; assembly: GCF_028583685.1. Taxonomy (NCBI): domain Eukaryota; kingdom Metazoa; phylum Chordata; class Mammalia; order Diprotodontia; family Petauridae; genus Petaurus; species Petaurus breviceps. The sequence goes on along the minus strand of NW_027185797.1, from coordinate 10,509,228 downwards.
GCTATACCCCGAGGAGTTCCCAATCTTCCCATCTGTCCTGCCCCTGAATTTTCTTCTTCAATTTGAGGGTGAACTCCCTGAGAGCAGGCATTGTCTTAATTTTTCTATTTGTGTCCCTGATGCTTAGCATGGGGCTTGACACATAAAAAGTGCTTAATAATTCTTTTTTCATTCATTCAGTGAGTTTAGATGAACTACACTTTCAGTGCAACAAGGTAGATCTGGAAGTTGCAGCCAAAAACATGGCATGTAAGCTCCCTAAAGGTGGGTCTGTTTTATTTGGGTTATTTATTTAGCACTCAGCACAGTGATATGCAAAGAAAAGATGGTGCAGTTTACTGGACTGCTATAATTAGTTTAAGGGTGGGGAACCTGCAGCCTTGAGGTCACATGTGGCCCTCTAGGTCCTCAAGTGTGGCCCTTTGACTTCACAGAATGTTCTGTGAAGTTTACGTTCATTCAAAGGGCTGTACTTGAGGACCTAGAGGTTCTATGAAGTTTGGATTTGGTCAAAGGGTCATACTTCAGGACCTAGAGGCCACATGTGACCTTGAGGCTACAGGCTCCCCACCCCTGGTCTAGTCCTAACCTCCACCTGGCTTTGTGGCCCTGGACAAATCACTTAACTTCTCTTCCTCTTGCATTGGTAAAATAGAGTGGATAAAATGCTCACTGAAATCCTTTATAATTGTATGCGTCATCTCAAATCTAGTGCATCAGGTAATATCTTCCTTTACAAAGCTCCTTTTCACCACTAGCAGATTGTTTGATTTAATGGAGACCCCACATTTATTTGCCTAATGGTTATGCTGACATAATGATAGCATCCTTATTTGGGGGAAGGAGCCTTTAAAAAATGCTCAGAGTTCAACCACTATGTAAGCCAGACTTTCTTCAAGTCCCTTACCTTCTGCATTCTTTCTTCCCAACCTGAATATGATGCCCCTTACACACATGCTGCCCCATCTTCATTCCTTCCATATCACTTTCTATTCTGCTTTCACACTTGTGTCCTTCTCCAACCTCACAACGTTACTGTGAAGAAAACTTGAAGCTTCTATAAATGTGAGTTAGTGTACTTATTCTCCCCCAATGCCCATTTCTGTTTTGTTTTCTTTTGGATGCAATCAGGGTTAAGTGACTTGCCCAGATTCACCCACATTCAGTAAGTGTCTGAGGCTGGATTTGAACTCGGGTCCTCCTGACTCCAGGGCTTGTGCTCTATCCATTGTGCTCCCTAGCTGCTCCAATGTCAATTGTTTTTACAGGCATCCACCCTGCAAGGTGCTATCACAAACCCCTTCTTAGTATTTTTCTCTGAGTCCTACCATCTTTTTCCCTGTCAAGAGATTCTTTATATTATTGCATATGGTGGATATAGGGAGCATGGTATAGTAGAAAGTTTTCTGGGACTGCAGTCAGAAAACCTTGGCTGAGATTATTGCCCTGGTGCTTACTACCAACCCATGTGTCCTTGAGCAAGTCATATCAAGCCTCATTTGTAAAATTGGGGACTAATGGACTAAATGACCTCCAAGATTCCCTTTTTGAAGCACCCAAAAATCTATTGTGTCAGTAAATGTGATATTTTCCCAAGTGCTAATTGGACCAAAAATCTATGTCAGAGAGAAGAAAATGCTATACAAAACCCTTTGCACATATCATAGTTTCTTATGAAAGAAGAGCTAAAAGAAATTCAGAAACTTTCTAGTCTATGCCAATATTTATATGTGTAATATAGATTTAAATTTTAATATTTTACTTTTTCAATATCAAGGGCTGGCTTCTTCCCATTTTCCTCCACTCACTAAAAAAAGAAATATAGAACTTTTGTATCAATCCCATAATCACAGTCAATAAAAAATATGTTCCTACTTTAATAATGTCCCAAATAAGTGCTTATTCATTTTACATGTTGGTCCTTCATCTCTCTGTCATGCAATGGGCAGAGTCCTTCTTTAACTGTCCTTGGGAAGCATGGTTGATCACATAATTGTCTTTCAACATTGTTCATTTTTATAATGTATTGTAAATTACTCTTCTAGTTCTTCTGACTTTCCTCTGCATCTGTTCATCCATGTCTCTTTGAAACCATCTCTTCTTTCATTTCTTATAGCCCAATAATATTCCATTACATTCACATACCACAATGTGGCCAGCCATTCCCATGAGCATCCCCTTAGCTTCTCATTTTTTGGACCTTTAGGACATTTATACTGCCCACAATTATTACTGCCACATCTTTTTTTTGTAAGTACTGTCAATATTCTCCATTCCCTGGGAGTTCTAGCCCTGGTGCCTTAGTGTGTTGTTGAGCACAGACCAAATTGGAAGGACTTCAGTGTAAGTCTATCTATGAGTCATGCATCTGTCATCTGAGGACCGGTACAGTTAGATTGGAGAGGCTCATCAACCACAAGCTGGCCACGGTATCTTAATTTGGGGAATGGGAAGAAACAGCAACAGCTCAGTTAGGAAGACTGTGTACTTATCAAGGAGATGTGATTGAAGTGAGTAGAAGTACTGACATGAATAACTCCATGGATCTCATGAAGGGCTAAAGGAAGTGATATTTTTCTAAAGATAACCCAAAAGCGGTCATGTACTTTAAATACCATATTGGTCTAATACAGGTCAACTTCAAATATAAATCAAAACCTTAATAAAATCTCTTTGCAAGGGAAAATGCATAAACATTCACTGAAGAATGATTCTCGATCACCACTAGCTCATTTTGAAGAGAGTGTTAAGATGCAGAATTTCTATGGACTTTCCATGGAAGAAAGAAGCTTTCACAGATAGGTGACTCACCTTCCTCTTTCTTTCCCTATTCTCCCTGCCTCTCCTCACCTCCCCCCCCCCCCCAATTTCTCATAGTTCACTTTGAGTCCTGGAACACCCATCTGGTTGTCAAGGAAACCCCATCGCCCCATGTGATCCACTGTTCCTGTCTCCGTCTTTTGGCTACTTATCCACTATGACATTGGAGTGACCATTATGACTTTAAGCAATAGTTCAATGGGTACTCCTTCATCCTTAATGCGTTCTTTCTGTAATGTGTTCTTATTTTTCATTCACACTGTATGTGTCTTGCATGTACAATTTTTTTAATATTGTCATTCTCATTTGAAAGTGAACTCTTTGAGGGTAGGAAATATATATATATATATATATTTTGCCTCTCTTTGTACCCTCATCACTTGGCACAATGCCTGGAACATAGTAGGCACTTAAAAAATATTAGTTGACTAATTTTTAGGGAACTTGATGTTTTTCAAGTTGGGAATTTTATTGAATTGGATTTTTTCATTTAATTCCTGTGATTCCTCTATAGGTCATCCATAGCATTATAAATTCTAGCTTACAACCCTAGCTTATTCTTTTTGTATGGTCTAATAATGTAAAAAAAATGCTATAGATATTTATTTAGTGCCTGCAATGTGTGATATGCCAGGACTTCTCTTGGCAGATAGCAATATAGTTAGAAATAGCACCCACCTTCAACAAGCTTAGAGTCTAGTAGGGCAGGTATCTATAGGCAAATAATAAATAGCAAATACCAAGGTTGGATGTGATAAACTCCCAGGAGAGGGGTATGAGCAAACACTTAGGGAGATTGAAGAGAAGGATGGTTCATTTCTGATTTAGGAAACACTGGAAGACTTGGTACTTTCCCCTCATGTGGGGGGAGAGGTCTCTAATGCCATACACAGGAGTTTGCACTTTTCTCACCTATAGAATGTAAGATCCTTGGTGGAAGAAACTCCACGGCTATTTTGGTTCTGTTTTTCGTTTTTCTGTCTCCTGAATTTAGTACACATTGAGTGTTCATAGAATCGATGGACAATGGGGAGTCACTGAAGGTTTTGGGTGGGAGGGTAGCTTAGTCAAAGCTGTATTTCCAGAAGATTAATTTAGCAGTGGGAATGGAAGAGCTGCATAAGACTCAGTGATTTTTGAGGAACTTTGAAAAATCAGCTTCAGGTGAATGATAGGGGCAAAAGCCAGATCGAAGGGAACATGAAATATGTCACTGTAGGGGAAAAGGAGGCTGTGGCTGCAGATAGCTCTTCAAGGAGTTATTTTTAGGAAAGGGAAAAGGAAAAATAGGGAAAAGAAAAAAACCTAGGTGTCCATAGCTTCTCAATGCACCCAAGTTACTCTAAGACTACGTGTTACAGAAAAGTTGCCTATATATTCATAGAGGGAATTTTTAAAAAATGAAAACACAGGTACAGCAGAAAATAACAACAATAATAATGAATTGTATATTTCCAGGGACAGTTAGGTGGTGCAGTGGATAGAGCACTGGGCCTGGGGTCAGGAAGACTTATCTTCCTGAGTTCAAATCTGGCTTCAGACACTTACTAGATGTATGACCCTGGGCCTGTCACTTAACCCTGTTTGTCTCAGTTTCCTGATCTGTAAAATAAGCTAGAGAGCAAAATGATAAACCACTCCAGTATTTTTGCCAAGAACACCCCAAATGGGGTTCACAAGCATCATATACAACTGAAAAATGACTGTACAACAATAACAAACACTAGGAAAGTAAACTGAGAAGAAAAATCACATAATAGAAGAATTCACCTCTGCCCCTAAGTTTCTTCATCATGAAATGTAAAAATTGGATTAGCTAGTCTCTACAAAGTCCTTTCAGCAAATATTTATTAACAACATGTTATGGTCAAGGCACTAAAGACTATTATGCCATAATTAGATTTGTTTTGCTTGGCCACAGAGGTAAGAAACAGGTCAGAGGAGGGAGAAGTTGTATGGGCAGATTTGGGTTTAATAGAAGGAAAAAAAGGCTCAACATAGAAGAGTGTCCAAAAGTGAATGGGGTTCCCACACCTTGGGTCTTCAAGTAGAGGTTGAGGCTTTGGTAATACTCAAGAGAGGATTCATGTTTCATGTGCCATTTTGAGTTAGATTCTGCAATTTGAATCATCCAAAAGTTTTGAACATCCTGTAGCCCAGAAAATTGAGCTGACCATTTAGAAAATATGGCAGATGGGAACTGGCATTTGTCCAAGTCCCCTCTGTCAGCAACCACAGAACAAGATTCTTTGTGGACACGGCGGGGGGGTGCCCCTTCCAACCCCATCCCTGGCCACTTATAGGACACCCTAAGGCATTGTCCCCAACTTCGAGAGCTCAGTCTTTCTGGCCATACTGACGAGGGTGCCTTTGTTATAACCATAGCTCCCATTTCTGCACCATGCTGAGAATCACAAAGCACTTTTCCTCCCAATAAGTATGTGAAGTGGTGACACCAAGGCAACGAATCCTCGTTTCACAAAGGAGGAAACCAGCTCAAAGAGAAAAGACTTGCCCAAGGTCATATTCAGAATAAATAGCAGAATCAGAATTCAAAAGTAGGTCCTCTAACTCCAAACCCTGTTTCCTTGATATTATGCTGCCTTGAATTCTTTTCTTCTTTCCCCAGTCCCTTACTTTGGAACCCATTTCTCTCCAGAAGGCCCTGGAAGAGTCATTCACCTACCCTCTTACTATGTAGGTTTCCTCCCTCTCTCAGACAACACCAACTAACCACAGGAGCAACATAGGTGACCCTAAAGGAAGGCAGGAAGAAAAGCTCGATAGATCAGGTCACTTCAAGGTTAGTAGCATGTGTGCCAAAGTCCATATTGCTAACCACTGACTTCTGCTGCTTCTTCCATACTTCCACCATCAGCTGGAGCCAATTTTGTTGTAGTCTCCACGCACATAACCCACGGTTGCCCTCTTCTTCAGGCAGGAGGAGGGGCATCCTCTGGTGATTTCCCCAGTGATGACTTCCTTTGTGTTCATGATGAGGTTGTGCTGTTGAATAGGTGTTCCTGTAGACATCAGCCCTGGGTCAGCTTCCCTTTCATCAGGGGGACAACAATGGCAGTGCCAAGGACCATGGCAACCCTGCATCATTTTCCCAGAGTACAACTCAGGCTCCTCCACAGGGGTGGTGGGCCAATCTGTGTCCTTCCCATACAGGCACAGACCTGCCTCCACCCACAATTCATCCCTGTCCACCAGCCCTGCTAACTTGACCTCTTGGTTCTTGAGCAGAGCCTCTGCCAAGTGGACAGCCCTCTCTGCTGGCACTGAGGGCACCAAGCCATCCTTCCCCATATTACCACAGAAAGGCACACAGAAGCCAGGTACTCCAAATACATCCAGTATGGCCCTGGTCATGAAGGTCAGCATCTGACCCCCAGCCCACAGGACATGGGCCTCCAAGGGACTCTGCAGAACTACCAAGGCATTATCACCTCCAGGTTCACATCACAACCAGCACTTCTTGATTCTGACACCTCATTCTTCATGAAGATCATGTCCTCTCAGCACCCAGCATTGGACGCCATGTTCAAGCACTTGTCAGATGTGTTTGTCACAATCAAGTCTTCTATGATACCACCTTCTTCACTGGTGAAAGGAGTCAGCATCCCCTGGTTCGGCTTCAGTTTAGCAGCGTCACTGACCACTAAGCTCTCCATCAACTTCGCCTGATCCTGACCAAATATCTTGATCTGCAGTATGCACATAGGGAGTAATGTCTTCAGGTGCGCAGGTAGGACTCTAAGTAGTTGTCTCTAAGTGTCACAGGGAGGATTTAACCAGCAAAGGAACCATATTCCCACCATGCTCTAATGGAAATCAAATAGGAGTGTTTTGTTTAAGGGCTCCTGAAGCTGAGGCCATCAGACTGCTGCAGGTGGCCACTTTGCACCTCTCCTACACTGGAGAAAGAGGGTCCCAGAGCTTCCAAGCTGAGCTGCTAGGGCACTGCATCTTCAAGCTGGAAAACTGGTGCTGGACCTCTATCTTGGGGTCCTGCTCTCTCCAAAATGATCCACTTTGATGCCTGATTGTGACATGGAGGTGATTTTGGATTCTCAAAGATTATGCCAGTGGAGTATAGGTGCTGGAAGCTTCTACTATGCTGGAAAAACTTCATATAAGGTCTTAGAAAAAGGAGTCTTCTTTCTGAGATCTGACCTATTTAAGCACCCAAATTCATTATCATTAATCTGTCCACTTAATGATGAACTCTTAAACCACGGTAATTTATAAAACAAAGACAAATATGAGATGATTCTTGGTCCTGTGTACCCCAGTGACCCTGGCAGAGTGGTGGAAAGGAGAGAAGAATTAAGAATCATATAATCTGGGGCAGCTATGTGGTGCAGTGAATAGAGCACTGGTCCTGGAGTCAGGAGGAGCTGAGTTCAAATTTGATCTCAGACACTTAACACTTACTAGCTGTGTGACCTTGGGCAAGTCACTTAACCCCAATTGCCCTGCCTGCCCCCCTCCTAAAAAAAAAGAATCATATAATCTTTGGTTCTTTCATAAACAACTTAGCTGTTGCTTCTTGAGATGTGAGCCTCTGGTCCAAGGACCAATGAGTGGACATTCTATATAAGGAAATGAGTCTTACCAATTTTAACATTCTTACTATAAATGAAATGGAAGACAGAAGGAAATTGCTACTAAATTGAAGTATGACTCAGAGTCTCTTTGGAAAAGTAAAAAAAAATGAGGTGGCAGGGTCATTTTTTATGATGAATTTAAAAGCAAGAAGAAATATCATTCCATGGGACATTTAGTCATCTTGTATTATAATATTCATGATAAGTATTTACAAAAATACTCCCCCAAATAACTGTAGATGTGGCAGTTTTTGTTGTAGAGAATGTGTAAAGAAATGTTATAAAGAAGCAAGCAATCAAGCAGTCTACAAGCATTTATTAAGTACCTATTATGTGCTAGGTACTGGGGATACAAAAACAGAAGTTAAAGAGTCCCTGTCCTCAAGGAGCTTACATTCTATTTGTAGAGACTATATCTCTATCCATCCATCCATCCATCCATCCATCCATCCATCCATCCATCTATCCATCCATCCATCCATCCATCCATCCATCCATCCATCTATCTATCTATCTAGTATACATACATACACATATAAATTTATGTTTGTATATATTATATACATGTGTACAGATATATATGTATATATTCACATTACATATATGAAAAATCTATACATATATACAAAGAAAAAAGGTAATTTGTGGCAAGACTGGGAAATCAGGAAAGGCCTACTTGAGATGAATTTTTGAAAGAAACTAGGGATACTTACAGGCATAGGTGAGGAGGGAACAAATTCAATTAGGATATCCAAATAAAATCAACATATACCTTATAACCTGCTGACAAATTCAAGAGAGGAAAAGATGAGAAAATAAAGACTTATACACTGTGCAGACATTCAAATACTTCAAAAAATGCAAAGGATATAGCAAGCATGGAATAATATCACAGAGATGAAATTGATTATCTTCTAATGGACAGGAAATGAGACATTCCTTATGTGGGAGGCATTCTTGAATCAGCTTTCTCTGGATAGTCAGAATGCCTACTTATTACAGCAAAGGTCAAAATTACTCCAAATATAGAAGAAAATGTAAATAAGAGAAAAAGATATGGCATTCAATTAAAATCACTCTAATCTTACCTCTTTAAGCCAGTCATTGATATGAAAAAATGTGAACTAGATGGGGGAGTGACACCAATCAGAGTAACTTAATGCAAGCTTAACCGTCAAAAACATTTGCCCCCAAAAATATAAATAAATAACTGCTTTAGTCAACAAACACTTGACCCTCTTGCCAAGCACAGAAACATGGCATCCAAGAACAACCCTGGTTTAAAATTTCAACTAACTTGTAACTGAGATAGATGGAAGGTGAATTCTATGCAGTAGTGCTTCATAAAAATGAGAAGTACCTAAGGGGAAAAGAAGTTGAAAGAATTCTTGGTAAAAACTAAGCAAAGCCATCTGAAAGATACTTATGGATTCAACAGAAAGAAGGACGATGAATAGATGAAAGCTGATAAAAATCTGTAAAGATTTTTTTATAACAAACTCTTTTCACCATCAAGAACGATGGAACCACTTGCCAGGGACAAAGTGGTCAGAGTAAAAAGCAAACTACATTGATGAATGGCAGGGTGAATGAAACAGAGGAAAGAGAAGAGAAAGGTATAGGGAAAGTCAAACTGACAGATGCGGCAATTGATTAGATATGAGGGGGAAAAAGAGAAAGGGTAAACAAGGGAAGTTAAGGTTTTGAGTCTTGATCATTGGAAAGACATTGTGGTGCCAATGGCAGAAATGGGGAAGCTGGGGATAGGGTGGGGGGGATAGGGAAACCTCATCGGGTAGTGGGACAGAGAAATAATCGACTCAGCTCTGGACACGCTGAATTTGAGCTGTCAACAGGCCATCCTATGATGACTTTCATGGTACAAATGACATAAAAGACATTATCAAAGATATGTATAGGCAGAAAAGATTAGTTGTTTACTGAAGAGGAACAAGAGATTGGCAACCCCAGTGGCATGTTGGATAGATCTTCCCTGGAAATTTTATGGTAAAACTTGGATAAGTGTTATAAGCATGAAAGGGTATGGAAAGGCTGTAGTCCCCTTTGGTTGAAGGGAGAGGGAACATCACGTTGCTAAAATCACCAATTATCCCAAGAACCAAAGGAAACATAATGAAAATACAATTTAAATAAATATTTAAAAATTTAGGTTTCAAAGACCTTCTCAATATCTAATTAACAAAGACAACCGAAGTCAAGGAAAGTATTTCAACACAAAGAATTACTAAGAGAAACCAAACTATTTTCACATTGCTGAGTGTTTGCCTATTCAAAGAATGTGTATATCAGAAACCTCACATCCTTGAAAACAAATTAAATTCAAAATCAAATGACAGGCAACCAGTTCTAGAAAGCTGAAAACATCCAAACAATGTGCTGGAAGAATATAGAAGACTGAATTCGGAAATGCCTCACTAATAATCCAAGCCTTCTATGTTCAGCCACACAAAAGGAATGATACAGTTATGCATGTTACCCAGAGTAACCACAAACTGCATTACCAGGGAGGTAGCATTCTATATTAAATAATTTCTCTCCCACCCCACCAAACCCTCTATAAATAACCTTGACAAAATATTATTGTAAAAGGCTAACATATCTGATCAGAAGATAATTTATTAAAAAAAAAACCTGCCTGTTCTCTTGGAATACCCCTCCTGTAGTATTTCCTGTTCTTCAGACTATAAAATACATTTTTTTTCTAAGACTCCACTAGACTGAATCTGGTTTAAACTGAAGTTTACACTAATTAGATTTGCCCTCAAGAACCCAGTTCAGCATTTACACTCTTCCTTTCCCCTCTCAGACAGCTTTAAAATCTCTTTTCTTCCCTGCCTCAGGCACTCTTGGTTAGAGAAGAGATCCAAAGTTCCTCTCTGTAGTAGAAATCACAGGGACTGGGAAGAAAAACGAGTAAAGACAGGGATGGAGGAGGAAGGAAGCACAAAGGGGGATGAGTTCTAGATGGAGCCACAGAGGTTGAAATATTTGCCCTCAGATTGGCTTACTCTGGGAAAGTATTTTCAGGAGGTGTCCCCAGGCTTTCAGTGGCATGTAATGAATGCTCTCTGGAGCTTTCCTTCCTAATCTCAATCAAAACCAAAAATCCTCATTCACATTCGCCTACAAAAGTCTCTCCCAGGGGCATTTGCATTGTAACAGGTGCAAAATCTTAAGTTTAAAGGCATCCTTAAACTTTGACCACTACTTGAGTGAAGAAACACTCTCCCCTGAAGCAGCTGAAATCATTGCCCAGATCTTTTGCACTTACCCTTCCAGGAACTAGGTATCAAAAAGACATGATTGTTAAGAGACAAGAATATTGTTCTAATTCGGGATCTCATGACTTTTTTCAGGGAGGGGGGTGGATCATAGACCACTTTACTACTCTGGCAAAGCCTAGGGTCTCCTCTGAATCATGTTTTTAAATGCATAAAATGAAATGCAAAGGCTTACAGAGGAAGTTAAATTATATTGAAATAGTTACTGATTTTTTTTTTAAAGAAAACAAGTTCAGGTACTCCAGGTAAACTACCCTTGTTAAGGTTTATGGGGGAAAGTTAGCTTGTCTGGAGGCCAAGGTGTAATTCAAAGGAATTCAGATTTAGGACCCAGACAACACTAGACTATCCTTTAAGGCTTACCTCAAGCAATGCTTTCTACATGTAACCTTCCCTGATGCCTAAAGCTAGTGCTTTCCCTTTCCAAATGACCTTATATCATCTTGTATATATTCTGTTTGTATTTATATATACACAGGTTGTTTTCTCTGATAGAATGTAAACTCCTTAAAGGCAGGGATGATCGTTTGCCTTCTTTGTATCTCTGGCACCTAACAGGATGCCTGGTACACAGTAAGTTCTTAATAAATGCTTGCTGAGTGATTGGAGAAAGGGCCGTTGTAATTCTGAAGAACAAAGAGAAAAGTCTGCCAGGTAGAGTGAATCCTGGGAAGTAGAGGTCTGATACCCCCTGAAAGAGGGGTAATATGGAATTGAATCATTCCACAAAGATTTATTTAACACTCTGAGAAATGCAGGACTGGGGGAGGTACAAAGTTTTGTTATGGGTCCAGTATGAATAACGGTTCCCTGTCTTTGTGGAGATTTCCTCATTGTAAGGTGTTTTTTACAATGTGAAAATATCCATAATACAAAATTATCACCGAACCCAACAGGAGGAGACACGGGCCTATAAGAGATCCTCAGGGATTCTGTTTTTTATTACATTTATTTTATTATATTTTTATTTATACAATAACACTATGTGTGTGTATTATATATATAATTATTTTGCAGCATAGAAAACACAGAATAAATACTTCATTCATTCATACTGCAATGTCTTGCATATAGCACAGTGCCTTGATAAATAAGTTGAATAACACATGGGAACATAGATTTAGAACTGAGAGGGATGTCAGAGACCAACAAATCCAACACCTTCATTTCACAGATGAGGAAACTGAGGCAGACGAAAGTTGAGTGACTTACCCAGGGTTACATAGCAAGTGAGTGACTGAACCAGGAATGGAACTTCCTGACTCTAAGCCTAGTGCTCTGTCCATAAGGGCAGCCCAGTTTCCACAGAAGAGGGACAGAAAGAAGCTGGGCTTTGCAAATACAAGAGAAAATCAGTGGAGCCTGGACATTTTGCAGAATTTTCTCTTCTAGTTGATTTAATTCTAAGAGGATATATGTGTATGTGTATGTGTGTGTGTGTGTGTGTGTGTGTGTGTGTGTGTGTGTGTGTTGGAATCCAGGATCTACCCCTAGCTAGGTGGCTTCAGGTCAGTCTCTTAAGCTCTCCCAGTCTATTTCCTCCTCTGTTAAATGGGGATGATACTGCATGCCTCTCAGAGTTTTTTGAGCACAGTATCTTGTTTTCTTCTAGGACAGGGCCTGGAGGTCAAAGAAGAAGAAAGCCTCTCTACCAACGGACTGGGGTCATTTTCCAGCAACTTCTGTCTTGAAGAGTTGCCTAGAGCTCTGAGAACTTATGACTTGCCTGGTATCACACTGCCAATATGGGTCAGAGGAGAGACTGGAACCTAAGTATTCCACATTTCAAAGCCAGCTATCTGCCCACCATGACTCACTGACTCTTCAAAATGATGTCCACATGTTGTCATCTTAGTTACTGACCTGTGAACTCACGTGGGCTCTTTGGCTCCATACATTTGTCTAGACAGGGCATCACCTTTTACTCAGTGTCTGAAATAGCAGGGTAAGAAGTCATTTAGAACATAAATGACGCTTTTCTTCTGCCCTCCCCCACAATAGGAGGCTAGAGCATTAAACAGTACATCTTTCTGTCTCAAAGTTGGCCAACAGGGGCAGCTGGAGGCTTTGGTTATCTTGCTGGAGCTCTCCCGAGCTCCTGCAAGATGCACACATAGACATCCAGCTTCCCTTTAGCAAATGATGAGGCCCCTCGTTTAAAATGCAGATGTTCTTGGTAACAGTTGCTATGTGAAATGTTATGAGATAGAAATTACTGTCATAATTAATAATAGGTAAAGGTTTTACCTTTGATGGGCTGCATTCTGTGTTTGATTGAGGTTTTTTGGATAGTATTTCTTGTAAGTCTCTACCAGTAGCTACAGTGGCTTTCTTGATGTTTATATGCTTAGGGTATTGTCACCTTCCATTTGGTTCAGGCTCTGAATACTTCTTGGTCTCACTTTTTTGGGCTCTGGATAGCTATGCATTTTTCATCTAAAGGAGAATTTCTATGACTGTATTTTCAGATGTAAAACAGACTTAATTCTATCTTTTTTCCCCCTTATTTTTCCTAAACAGTCCTATGATTCACAGAGAAAATGAATAATTTACTTATGCTAAAGAATGGGGCTGGGCCCTAGAAAAACTGATCCAAGATCAGGAAGTTTGTTTGTCTTTAAGGCTCAGAATCAAAGGATCCAATCTGCACATTCTACAGGAATCTTCTAAGAAGTAGTCATCAGTTCTTTGATTGGTGATCAATTAATGAGTGAGGGGAAACTCACTTCCTCTCCTACCTGACCACGCTACTTTGAGGCAACACTGATAATTTAGAAGTTTAATGGTGTCTGCCTCCATCCATCCCTGATCCCATTCCTCTAGCCTCAGGCCCCCACCTCCCTCCTTGACCTGTTCAGGTCATCAGGGCTCTCAAGCTCCTTCTTTTTTCCTCCTTATTAAAATCTACTTTCAGGAAAGCACATGGTACCCATCTCACCTCGGTGCAAATACCTTTGAATCAATTGTGTTATCTCTCTCACAGATAGCTGCATTCTGACATTCTAACTGGAATGAAAAGCTTTGTGCTCTATTAAAGACATTTAAGGTTTTAACAAGTAGGTGAGTATTTTTTTAGTGTGTTTTTGTTTTTTATGATTCATTACTGCTCTGATATTTATTAAGAGATATTTGTTCTTGGCTACATATGCCAAGGATGTTATACGCTGATTGCCCATGTAGTACAGGACTTAGACTTCCTCTCTCAACCAGAATCACAGTCATAGAGTCCACAGAGTCCACAGTCCACAGGGCTTGGCTCTATCTCCTCGAAGGGTTATAGGGGTAACTGTGAAGGATTGAGGGGGTCGCATTTCTCCTCTAACAGCCCACCAGACCCCACTGATTGTTTCCTCCCTCCATGTTTAGTTCAATTAGACAGGGATCTAATTGGCATTTTAGAAAGGGCTATTTATTCACTAAGGAAATTCAATAAGGTAAACTAGAATTCATTAGTAAGACCGGTTAGTACAAAATATTCCCCCCAAAGTCTGTGACACACTCTTTTACCTCCTGCTTGTGGGAAGTCCTGAGGCAGTTTCATAGGCAGAACAGTAGTTAGAGAACTAAGCCTTCAGTGATGAATATCTGACTTCAAATTTGTCTTCAGACACTTCTTGGCTGTGTGATCCTGGACAAACCACTCTGCCTCAGTTTCCTTAACTGTAAAATAGGGATAATAATGCAGCTACCTCAGAAGGTTGTTGCAAGGTTCAAATGATATAATATCTGTAAAGCATTTAGCAGAGTGCCTGGCAGGTCGTAGATGCTTAATAAATCTTTCTTTCTTTCCTCCCTCTTGTGCAGTAATCATGAAATTCCTTTGGGAATAATGATGAAACTCTTTGTACAGGCTTGAATCTGTCTTTTCTCATGGAATTCAGTCTGTCCTTGGCTCCCAGTGCAGGCTCTGATGTCAGTGTTCTGGGGACCTTGGTGAGGAGGTCTGACAAAGTTTTCCCCTGGCAAAAGTAAGGGAATGAGATGACTTTTACTTCATTTAATTTTTAATTTAAATTTAAAAGTAAGGGGATGAGACAGACTGAGGCTGAGGCTAAGCCTCTTCTCCTGGAGGGATTCCTTTCTCAAAGGCTTGGCTGAAATTTCTCCATCATTTAAGCTGGCAGATGCTTGAAATTCTGAGTTTCCAAACAGGTCAACTATTTTATAAATGACTCATAGAGCACATCCAAGTTTCCTCAACCAATCCAAAGACTTCAGCACTTACCAAGCAAGTCCAGTCAAGTTCATCCAATGGCTTTCAAGAACATCTAAACTGATTTTCACTTAGCCTAAAATGGATTGATTCAATAGAGGAAAATAGGCCTTGTTCACTCTTCTGCTTAATTGTTTTCACCTGACAAAGGTATCAAGGCATAGCATCTTGTCAGTTATTTGAAATGGGGCAATTGATCACTGATTCAATCTACTGCACCCTTACACACAGGATAATATTTATGGGCCACTGAGTCATGGACAATGTATTATTGCAATAGAGTTATTGAGAATAAAAGTCAGACCTATTCAAGGGTATTTTGGTAAATGTTTAACAATCAGCTCTCAGGGAGGGGGAAAAACTACACTTTTAAATTTAATTAGCATAAACACTTTCTCCCTAACTTTCTTAAGTCTAGGTAATCAATCAAGCAATATAGCAGGTCCTGATTTGTAGCACTTGTAATTTCTTAGGTGAAAATGCTCACACTAACTATCAGTAGCCTGTTTGAGTTGGCCATAACACACCTCCAAGTCTATCCCAGAAACAAGTGAAAGAATTGAGGAGCATGGAGGAATGAAATCAAAGAGTAGAATAGTGTATCTTAGCTGTCCTTCATTTTCCTAATGCATCTGCCTGATGTCATAGGATAATGGGATTGAGAACTTGCTGAGACCTTAGAAATCATCTCCTGTGATACCACCATTTAACAAATGAGGAAATTAAAGTTCAGGGAAGTCCAGGTACTTGTTGGAACATGATTCTCCTCCCGGATTAAATTTATCACCTCTGAGCTCATCACCTCTGCTAGCTCAAGCCTTGATCTTCCCCACTTGCCTCAGTCTCCTCCCCTCTGATTGGAGGACAGGTGGTAGAGAACCAAACTCCTCCCAATGCCTTCATTGTAGAGGGCAGAAACTGGGCTCTCAGCTCGTTCCCCTTTGTGTCTGCTGCCCTCCTGGTTTCAGCTCCACAGAATAAATGCCCCTGGTGTTGGCCTCCCCCACCAACCCTGCATTCGACTGTAAGCTCCTTGAGGGCAGGGGTTGTCTTTCTTTTTATGGGTCCTTGCCCTTGCATTTACCATTGTATCTGGTACCCAGTAGGTGCTTAATAAACATTTATTGGATTTGGATTAGATTGAATGGCCCAAAGTCTAACAAGTTGTGTCAGAGCTGAGATACAAATAGAAATCCTCAGCTTCCAAACCTATCAGCACAGAGAAGGTATTAGAGACAAAGAGAACTCAGCTACATTTACAATTTTCCCCCAGTGTAAACTGACAGTGGAAGGAAAACAGGGTTCTAAATGCATGAGGATTTTCACCACTGCTCTGTGACTTCCCCTTATCCAGATCAGACTGAACTTGGAGCGTTTCTGGATGCAGGAAGAGAAGGCTATGTCCATGGCCCACCATGGGAAACACTAGAAGACAGAGTAGATGGTCACCATAAGTAAAGATTTTACTTTCAAAATGATGCAGTCTGCATATGAGCATTTTTCAAAAACCCTATTCATTGCCTTTGCAATCTTACACGCCTTCCTGGTGTTTTGGGGTTGGGTATGATGTCTATTTCCAGTTAATAAAGGCAGTAATTACCAGCCCCTGGGAGCTCTGCCTGGTGACCTGGTATCGGGAGAATTTGCCTAGTGTTCTCTCTGGTGGATATCCGATTCTGTCTGTCTGGGCCCATCAGCATCAACACTTGATGCTCAGAATAAGCTGTATATATTGCTTATGTACAGCCACATGTTTTAAATATTCTTAGCATTCATATGACATCTATCAATGGGGCGATGTTTGCATTATTTCCTCACCCCTAGAGAAGAAAGCCAAAGAAAGATCAATTCATAAAAAATGAATGGTTGTTGAAGCTCTTCAAAGCCTTGATTTACTGCATAATTAGTAGACAACACTAGAAAACAGAACATCTTCCTGCCTGTGAATTAAGTCAATGGATTAATTCATTAATTACATATGATAACTCTATAGATAGGAAATCCATAATTGTACCACTGGTTAAGAAAACACAGGGCAGGGAACGGGGGATCAAGCATCCTTTCAACATGGTCAAAAAATTAACCTAAAATCCTGGGGGCCTCTGCAAGAAGTCTAATTACAGCTATCATATGAGTGATGTGCAGCCTAAAGTGAAGCCTGAACTGCCCAGAAAAACAGATTTTTGAATTATTGTTCAAGAAGTAGAAACATTTCTTGCATTTCCTTCCTCCCTCTCTCCCTTTCTCCCTGCCTCATTTTCTTTTTCTTTCTTTCTCTTTCTTTCCTTTTCTCTTTCTCTCTTTCTCTTTTCTTTCTTCCTTTCTCTTTCTTTCATTCTTTCTTTCTCCTTCTTTCTTTTCTTTCTCCTTTCCTTCTTCCCTCCTTCCTTCTTTCCTGTCTCCCTTTTCTTTCCTTCCATCCTTCCTCCCTTCTTCCCTTCCTCTAGTCTTCCTGCCTTCCTCCCTCCCTCTCTTCCTTCCTCTCTCTCCACTTCCTTTTGCAACTATTACTTTTTTCCTGACATCTCTAATGATTAGAGAGTTTTTCCTTTACAGCCAAAACATATTTCTCTATGGATTCTGCCTGTTGCTCCAAAATCTGCAATAGAGGCAAGTAGAACAGGTTGATTCCCAGTTTTGTCTGCATTCCTTCAAATGCTTCCCTGCAGCTCCCATAGTCCCCCCTCCCCTCCTCCACACTCCCAGAAGCCTTTCTTCTCCTAAGAACCCCTCATTCTGTCCTATGGGATGGTCTTCAGTTTACTCATCACCCTGGTCACCTTCTTTTTTTTTTTTTTTTAAAGCAATCGGGGTTAAGTAACTTGGTCAAGGTTACACGGCCAGTTATGTCTGGGTGTGGTGCTGAGTATCTGAGCCCGGATTTGATCTGAGGTCTGAGCCAGTGCTCTTATTAGCTGTGCTACCTGGCCGCCCCTAAGCAATTGGGGTTAAGTAACTTGCTCAAGGTTACAAGGCCAGGTGTTTCTGGGTGGGTGCTAAATGTCTGAGCCCGGGATTCGATCTCCAGGTCTTCTCAACACTGGAGCCGGTGCTCTTACTCACTGTGCTACCTGGCCGCCCCTCCTGGTCACCTTCTTATGAATGTATTTTAGTTCATCAGTGTCTTTTGTAAAATTTAGTATGGGGTAGCTTGATGGCACAGTAGATAGAACACTGGAGCCAGAGTCCAGGAAGACCTGAGTTCAGATGTGACCTCAGACACTTATTGACCATGTCACTCCAGGGCAAGCCACCTAACCCATATTGCCCTCTATTTCTTCAACTATAAAATGGGGATAGTAGCACGTACCTTTAAGGATTGTTGTAAGGATCAAATGAGATATTATTTGTAAAAAAATTTAGTACAGTGCATAACACATAGCTGGTATTTATTCCTTTCCCCCTTCTCTGAAAAAAAAAAAAACCCAACCATATTCTCAATATGGATTGACAATGGAGAAGAATGCAAGTCTGTCATCTCCATCGTTCTGTGTGCTATGACTTTTCTAAAACACTCTATGATAACAGAGTCAGATAATGTTGAAGCTAAAAAGACTTTAGAAATCATCTGATCCAGATTTCTCATTTTACAGATGAGAAAATTGAGACCCCAAAAGAGAAAATGACTTATTCAAAGTCACACAACCAGTAGTAACAGTAGACACCCAAACTGAGGCCTTATCCACACATACACACACATTTATATATTATATATGGATATATAAATATGTTATGTGTACATGTATTACGCATACTAATATTTTATATATGTATATATAGGTATACTTTTTAACTTCTATGCAACAGCACTGATATTCATTTTGACCTGGCATTATATATAGTAACCACCACCACCCTAATTGTTTTCCCATGAATTGTCCTCTAGCTATGCCTCCTTCAGTCTGTATTATGTGAAATTGCTTGTCAGAACCCACATGTAGGAGATGCCATTTATTCTGATTAAATTCCAGTTTTTTAGACTCAGCCTGTTATGTTGGCTTGTCAAAATTGGTCTTTTGGATCTCAATTTTTTTTTTTGTCCAGTGTGTTAACTCTCCCAGCCAGCATCATGTCATCTGAAAATATGATAAGCATATCATCTCTTCAAATTATTGTTAAAAATTATTCTTTTGGATCATTGTTTTAAAAAATTTGAATGAACTAATTAAACTACCAAAGTATTACTTTATAGAGACACAAAAATACAACAAAATTCATCTGTAGGAATAAAAGGTCAAGTGTATCGAGGGAATTAGTGAAAAAGAATGGGAAAGAAAGGCACCTCACAGTACCAAATCTCAACAAAGCAGGAATCATCAAAACAATTGGTATGGGTTAAGATATAGGCTGAACAGCTGAAATTAGAAAAGAAGCAGGTAAATGGGGGGAAAATCTTTACAGAAAGTTTCTCTGATAATCAGTTATTAAATATTTATTAAATGCCTCCTAGGTAGTAGGCTATCTAGATAATCACTGGGGATATATAAAGAAAGGCAAAAGACAGTGCCTGCCCTCAAGGAGCTCATAGTCTAATAAGGGAAACAACAGGCAAACAAATTCCTGTAGAAGAGGAGATTTGAGCTGCCCACGAAGGGAGCCAGGAGGCAGAGATGAGGAGAGAGAGTGCCCCAGGCACGGGGGACAAGCAGAGAAAGCGTCCAGGCTTGGGAGATTGGTGTTTCTTGTTCAAAGAGTAGCAAATGAGGCCAGTGTCACTGGGTCACAGAATACGTGAAGCATTTCAAGGTGTCAGAAGATTGGAAAGTCAATAGGTTTAAACCCTCAGTGAAAGATAAATGAATTTAAATCTCAAGCAGAGAACCTTGTATTTGGTCCTAGAGGTGACAAAGAGCTATTTTACTGAGCAAAGAGGTGACATGGTCAGACTTGTTCTTTAGGAAGATCAGTTTGATAACTGAATAGGGGATAGACTGGAAAGGGGAGGGACTTGTGAAGAGGAGACTAGCCAATAGACTAAACCAATAATCCAGATGAGCCAATGATAAGGGCCAGTCCCCAGGATGCTGGTCATGTCAGAGGAGAGAAGAGGGTCTTTGTTTTAACATGTAATTGGGGGGGGGGGGGAATAAAATATAATTTTTAAAAAAGAGATGTTATGAAGTTAAAATAGATAAGACTTGGCAACAGATTGGATAAAGAGGATAATAAAAGGGGAGTCTCACAAAGCTCTGAGTGTGGGAAAAGAATCAGTCCTGTTTGAAAACAACTTGATTTCCATTGGCTGAGAACAGAAGATGTAGGAACATGAAAATCCCAATTTGTTTTCCTACATATTATTTTAAGTTGAGTGTATTGAGTACTCTGGTATGACTCTTCCGAGCAGGGTGTAGGTTCTCGGGGTATCTCTGAGATGCTGGAGTGTCTTCCTCTAATGCTCTTAATTCAAACCCCCATTGTGGCATGGTTTCCTCCCTACCCTGTTATCTACCAGTGATTAGTACCCCAAATCCATTAAGCTCATTAATATCAAATAGACTTTTAATACTATTTTGTTTTTCCCCAATTACATGTAAAAACAAATTTTAAGATTGTTTAAAAAATTTGAGTTCCAAATTCTCTCCTCTCCTTCTCCTCCCAACTCCCTAAGAAAGTAATCGATCTGATATAGGTTATATATATGCAATCATGTAAAACATATCTCTCTATTAGTCATTTATGTCAATTAGCTTTTCCAAATGAATATTTACTTTGATGATTCAGCAAGAAAGGGGATGCAAATATCCCCAACCCATCCCCAAACTCATGGGGAGCACACTCTTCCCATCCCAACTTGATCTCTGGGGACAGTGGACTCAGACTTAATGTATTTTCCACATAACTAGCCCTGGTCCCACAAAGTTCACATGCACATTCTGCAGGACTGTTACATGAGCCCTCATCTCAGCTACTACTAGGTAGAGTCTCTAAGATTGCTTCTTGATTCTTAGGGCCTCAAAGCTGATCTACTTGGCAGCAAAGCCCAGAATATACTTTACTCCTACACCTCCTAGCGGCTTAATCTCCTGACTCAAAAGGTCATAACAAATTACCTTTACCTGAAATGGAAAGGCAAATACCAAGGCAAAGAATCAAGTCTATATTGACTGTATATCCAACCTTGGATAGGAAGGGCTTTTCCCATTATAGCATTAGCTCTCATCTCTCACTGGAATCCCATCATACCAAAAAAAGTCCTTTGAAAGAGACCTGGTTCTGGTGGACTAAGAGCTTTTGAATGTCTCCATTTTAAGCTACATTCCAATCAAAGAGGGACTTCTTCACCACATGACTAATGGGCTGGAACCAGTTATGAGTGTCTGCACATGCTCCAAATTCCATGTGGAGATTGCATCAGCAGCACTCTGGGCATCCTCATGAGCACTGGGCTTATTGGCCAGTGCCCCATTACACAAGTGATTTATTATCTTCCTCCTACTCTCTTGTCTGCTTCACATCCAGAACAGACCTAGACAGACTATCTACTAATATAACATAGAGAAAGAAGAAGCCCCTCACTGTGGCCATTTCCAGGAAGTGGCACTTTCCACTTCCATGGAGGACAGGGTAATAATGATCTCTCCCACAGGTGCTTAGTGAAGCTGAGGAGAACAGTTCAGAGGGCTCTGGGATATCTCCATATTCCACCCCCCCCCCCCACTCCAAACCTCATCAAAGGTGTCCCTGGGACTTTCTGGCTACACAAATGTGCTTTTATTTGGAGGCAGCAATTTCTAACATCTCAATTTTGTCAGGTCGTCAATGCACACCACTACTGGCTCCCCACATTTGAAATCAACATTTTCTAAATATCGACTTAACATTCAGTACTATGCTAGGTACTGGGGAGGGAAGGAGATTTTTTCATAGCATAACAAAGAATCCTAGCTCTCAACTTGAAGCTGGTTAGAGAGATGATTCAATTCCACCAAAAAAACATCTATTTACCTTCAACTCTCTGCAAGGCATGGGTGCTATGTTTGGGGAATACAAAGAACAAAGGTAGCATGTTCTCTGCCTCTAGATAACTTAAAACCTGGTAAGGGAGAAGAGATCAATTTATATAACTGTACAATAAGTTGTTTAGGGTTTTTGTTGGGATGTTTTTTGTTCCCAATCTGTCAGTTGCTATAGGGAAGACACAGTGAGAAAATTCCCATCACCAACATAGATCTGTAGCTATTATCAATCAATATTACTGGGGATGCAAAAGGAGGCAAAAGAAAGTCCCTGCCCTCAAGGAGCTCACATGGGTGAGACATTATGCAAATAAATGTGTATAAACCAGCTATAAAAGGGATAAATGGGAAATAATTAACAGAGAGAAGATATTAGAATTAAGAAGGGTTGGGGGGGTGGCCAGGTGGCACAGTGAGTAAGAGCATCGGCCCCAGCGTCAGGAGACCTGGGATTGGTCCCGGCCTCAGATACTCGCCACCCACACAAAAATAACTGGCCATGTAACCTTGAGCAAGTTACTTAACCCCGATTGCTTAAAATAAAAAAAGGGTTGGGGAAGGCTTTGTGTCAAAGATGGAATGTCTATTATGCCACTTATAGCACTGAGACATGCCTATGGAACTGAAAAGTTTAAAGAACACACCCATAACCACAGTGCCAGTAGATATTAGAGGCATGACAAGAGTCATGAGTCCAACCAACTTTGAGATTGTTTCTTATCCCCTATCTATTCAACACCATCCCTTTGATGATGATATGAGCACAATTTAGTACAAAGAATGGATGGAATGGAGCAGCATGAGAGATGATGCTAGAAAAGATAGGACAGTAAGTCCCTGAGTTTGGTTGGAATGAAGAATGGGTAAAAGAGATCGATATGAAATTAAGCTAGACAAGTACATTGGAATCAGATTGGTAGGAAGCCTTGAATGTCGAGCTAAATAGGTTGTATTATATTTGGTTGAAAAAGGGAAATCATTGAAAAATTTGGAGCAAGGATCATACTCGATACTAGGAAGATTACTGAGGCATCTGAGTTGAAGGAAGGCATTAGAGAGTGGAGACTGACATATTAGAATGTTATGACAGCAGCCAAGGCAGGTGATAATTGGGATATATATTAGGATGGTGGCCTTGGAAATGAGAAAAGGCAAGCATGAAAGATATTTTAAAGGGATAATGAATAGGACTCAAAAACCATTAGGATGTAAGGAATCAGGATGAGAGATAGAAGAGACAGGTTTCTAACTTAGGTTGACTGAGAAAAAGTCAGTATCATTCACAGAATTAAGGAGGAAATAGGGAAAATAATACTAATGAAGAGGGAAATAATCATAATAATGACGAGAGGAGCTGACATTTTGATGTTTTTGTGTGAAGAAACAGCATTGCTGATCTGATGTGATTTGCCCAAGGTCACCCAACCAGCCAGGGCTAGAAGCAGGTTTCAAGACCAGCTTGGTCCTGACTGCAGATGCAGTACCCTGCACTAGAAGGGTTTCTTGTGCATAGGCACATGTGATAGGCACCAAAGGAAAGACACAGTTTCACTAAGACATGATCCTTGCTTTCATTTGGCTTGCAGTAGAGGAGAACCATAACTAAGGTGGGGCAAGCAGTGCTTTCTCTCAGACACCAAACCTACATGGTCAACAATTAATGGGGTATTGAATTTTGAGGGCACTGACAGACATAGGAGTCTTTATCAGCATAGAAACAATAAAATTTAGGATCTGGTTAGCAAAAATAACTAAAGTAGGCAGTTACCAGCCTTAACTTACTCAACCTCCATTCAGATGAGAGCACTCTTCATGTAGCTTGCCCTAGGTATGGTTTGAAGTATTTTTCCTGAATTAGGAGACTCCTGGTTATGGCTCAGCAGTAGGAAGAAGGGCCTGTGTACTCTTTGGAAACACGTGGTCACCTCTACTGTCTTAAAAGAATTTTAGTGGCAGAATCTGTTGAAAAATCACAACATGGAAAACATGGAGAAACCTGGGAGTTCATCTAGTCTGACACTCTCATTTTACAGAAAAAGAGGCTAAGGTTCAGAGAAGTCGACAGATCCAGGCCTGGAACTCTGGCCTCCTCCCTCCCTGTTCAAAGCTTTTCCCATCACACTTTGCTGCTGCTCCAAAGCAAATGCTTATCTTTACTTTTCCTAGAAATAGAGGCAGCTTCAGAAGGAGCTAGGTATGGCTTATATCAGGCACAGGCTTCTTCACTTTTTGTCTGCAGAATCCCCTTTAGCAATCTGGGGAAGTGTGGGGAGCCCTTCTCAGAATGTTTTAAATGCATAAATAAAATATTTAGTATTACAAAGGACATAAAGTCTGTTGGAAGAAAGATGTAATTTTCTCCCATTCAAGTTCACAGATAAGGGTTTGTGGTCTTCAGGTTAAGAACTCTTGCATCAGAGATAAATATTTAAGTCAATGTATGTTTTTGTACCCCCAGGTAATTTTGGAAAGCATGGGGGAGTAGATAATGGGCTGTTGTTTGAGACAGGAAGGTTCAAATTCCACCTCAGACACTAGTCTGTGATCCTGGACAAGTCATTTAGCTATTCTTGTCCCATTGGAGTAGATGGCCTCTAAGGTCTAGGTCTAGATCAAAGTCAAGCCTGCTTCTGGTCCTTAATACCTGTCTGTGACCACGTAGCACTTAAATCCCTCTGGGTTTCTGATTTCATGTCTCAAAAACTGGGATAAATAATACCTATCATACCCATCTCATAGGCTTGTTGGGAGGATTGAGATTCAAATAAAGAAATTTTCAAATGTTAAGTGTTGTATAAGTGGTCAATACTTACCATTATTATTAATATTATCTATCCTGGTATTGTGGAATGAAGCAAGTCTAATCTAGTCTAAGGATTGGCAGCCCTGGCCTCAAGTTGCTACTTTTTTGGTGAGTTGCCAACCAAAGTCGGCTCCATGTATGGTGGACATAGATCACTCCTCATCACCAGAAGGCCTGAGCAATGGAATGGTAGTTATCCCATCTTTACCTCTGTCATGGTCACGATGCCCAGACACTATCGCCCTAATTGCTTGGCAATCCTGAAACCACCAGGTTGTTAAAGGAGACAATTGATGGCATATCTGGCTACAACATATGATAAACAATGCCAGGGTGAACAAAAAACAGGCTAATTTAATAAGCAATTCCTTTCCCCTACGCTGTTTAAATTTACATAATCAACTGGCTATAATATTTAGCATACTTTTAATGTTTATAATTAGTTTACACTTCAATTCCATGCCTCAAACTTCACCATTCACCAAAATATTGATTGGTCTACAAAGAGTACAAAACTGCAATATTCCACTGGCAATCACTCCATGAATGTGAGGAAAATGATAGGTGGATGTACTGTATTTTTCTTGTTAATTACAAACCTAATTTTCTATTAAAATGTATGAGATGACAAAATCTCAACAAACTCTTTAAAGCTATTACTAGAGGATAAAGTATTCTACCAAAGTATTAATATTAGCATCATTAAAAGAGTTTTATCAAGAGTGCCTTTATCTCCAGATTGCGAACAATAGCAGCCTGAAGGAGAGTAAGGCCCTTGAGAATTGTGGTATGAAAACCAACAGCAGTCTTAAAGCTACATAAAGTCTTCTTGCGGTTTCAAAACTAAAAGAAAAAAAATTATTGAAGCCACAATTATGCGATGTAATAGAGCAAATGAATCTATTTTTCATCACCTTGGGCTCTGAAAGGAAAACACTGGAGAATTATATTGATAAGAGAAAGTGCTCAGATATTCAAATACATTAATGTTGGTTTAATTGATTAAACCAGATCGAGAGCTTTTGAAAATGCACAAGGAGTTATGTCTGCATAAATAGACCAAAGGAATCTGCTTCAAAACACCAGGCACAGCTCTGGACCTCTGTCTGTTATACATTGTAAAGCCCTGGCACAAATCTCTCAATTTCTTAGATATTCCTCAAAACCCAGGATTTCTTTGGCTTTTATTGCTTGCTCCAGCTAAATCAATTTTATTTCTTATCATTCCCTTGACAAGCTATTTGGCAACATCAGAACATCTTTCTATATTGTCTGAGGTGCCAAAGAGAAAGGCCCAAAGGATAACACCAAGGCTCTTTTTTCACCCAGTAAGCACCAAACCTCCACCTTAACCCTTCAAAGGGTTACCAGCTTCTCTTTTCTTTTGTACTCTTCTGGCTGATTTTTGTAGGATCACTAAAGAAAAAACAGAGATGAATCTTGAGTCAGTCATAGACTTTTTTGCAAAAGAAGGGATCTCCAAGGTCATGGAGTCCAATGCCTTTCTTTTACAAACAGGAAACCAAAACATAGGGAGGTCAAATAACTGCCCAAGGTCACCGGGCTAGATAGGAGATCTCCTGATTGGCCTCATTGCTAGTGCCCTTCTCCCACCCCACCCCCCAAATAATCTGTGTGTGTGTATGTATGTTTACTTTGTAGATATGTTATATTTACTTTCTTATAACTGGCATTGTCCCTCATTTTCCCAGTAGAATGTAAGCTCCTTGAAAGTAGGAACTATTTTCTTCCTCCTCTTCCTCTGCCTCCTCTTCCTCCTCCTCATTCTTCTTCCCTAGAACAGTGCCTGGAACCTAGGTAGGTACATTCTAATAAATGCTTTTAGAGGTAGAATCCAGATTAGAAGATAATTTTCCTGTCTGACTCCAGGACATTTGTTATTTGAAAGTTATGAGAGAAACATAAAAGTATAAACAATAATAGTTAAAATAACTGGCATAGAGCAAGTACCATATAAATATTAATTCATCATCTTCTTTAACATATATATGTATGTATGTGTATATATATATATATATATATATATATATATATATATATATATATGTTGATTGATTGTAAAATGCTTTACAAATGCTATCTCCTTTGATCCTCACAAAACCCTGGGAGATAGACCCATTTTACAGATGAGGAAAATGAGGCAGACAGAGGATAAGTGACCTGCCCAGGGTCAAACAGTTACCATGTGTCTGAGGCTGGATCTGAACTCAGGTCTTCCTAACTCCAGGCCGAGAGCTCTGTAGCAGCAAGCACCCCAAGCACATCCTCAGGGTTTGCTGCCCATACAGGTTCTTGGATCTGCTTTGTTAAAGGAAAGCAACTCAAAATGGGTTAACAAGCTTACTTTAATCAGTCAGACTTATATCGTTTACCTTGTTCAGGGGAAAAAGGTCAGCACCCCAAACTTCAAAATATACAGACAGAATTATCAAGACATTAACAGATCAAGTAGACAGCTTTCCAAACTGTCCAACCATTACATCCATACCCAGTCAACATCTGGATTTCCACATCTGGGTTTTTCAAAGCCGGGGGACTCTCAACAACTTCCCAGAATTCAGATCAAATCACAGAACACTTCTCTAAGTGAGTCCCAAAACAAAGCTACACATCAGGGCTTATATAGCCTTCTCCTGGCTCAGAAAATGTAACAACCTTATTGACTCACTGGCCAATCAAGAAGTATCTACTGAAAAACAAGCCTCCCTCCCCAGGCTTCAGGTGCATTTTAGCCTAGGGGCAGGGAAGATCTTCCAAATTTGCATTCCCATTACATTCGGCCCCAAGATCTTTCATGCCCATGGCATAGACAATTTACTTTTAAATTAGCACTAAACATCTCTTAGGTCACATTTTCAAGGTACAGAACTAAAGTTACCAAAGTGGCCACTGGGCCTTAAACAAACACAAAGTACATAGCATTATCACTTCAATTCAGAACAAGAGTTCAAATAAAGTTCTGGGGGGAGGGGAGTGTCCTTCCCCTCACACAGCTCCAGCCCCAGCTTCCAAGCACAGAGAGGGGGCTGGGCAACAAAACCAACAAGGTGGGGTCCCTGGGGATCCAAGGCACTTCATCCCACCCACCATAGTCACAAGTCCATCCTCCCCCTGGGTCCCAAACTGTGGGATGCAGCCAGGAAACACACTCAGTGCCCCTGCTTTGCTGCTCAGTTCTTATCTTTTCCTGTGGCTGAATTCCGAACTCCTGGGCTCCTTCTCCTCCCGCAGGCAGCAGCCACTCCTGGCTTCTGCCCAGGTCCCGATGCAGGCAGCTCACCATTCCTGCTCTCAGCTCAGCGAAGTCTGCATGCAGGCCACTCTTCTGTCCTGGTCCATGACTCCACAGAGTCACAGCTACCACAACTGGGAAATAAACGATTATCCCAGCCCCCATACTTTCCTTTTACTCTGCAGATCCTGTTCATGAAGCTATTTTATAGTGGCAAGCACCCCAGTGTCCCCAGGGTGCCTAGGGGCAGGGAAGATCTTTAAATCTGCATTTCCATTACAAGCTCTTATCTCCTGACCTACCTGGATTCCCCAAATGAAAGGTCACAAGGGTCAAACCTCCACTTTCCCCTCAACTGTTTTTCTTAAGCCCATCACCATTTCCTGACCACTAACAGGTAATAATCCTCTAAGTCTAGCCTGTTACCACTGCTCTGACAAAAGCTGAAGTCACTTGAGCAATATAGTAACAGTCAACAATCAACCAAAAAGCCCTGGTTAAGGCCTATTCTGTCCTGGGTTTTGTTCTAGATCCTGGGGAAACAAACTGCAAAACGAACCAGCCCCTGCCCTCAGGGAACGTCCATTCAATTGAGGGATGAACGTAACATGTAATATGTAGTTATTATGAAGCAGTTAGAAACTGAGGGCACCAACAGCTGGGGAGATCAGGAAAGCCAGTCTACAAGGTGGGGCTTCAGCTGTGTATTAAAGAAATAAGAGATTCTTTGGTGGTGAGTGGTGTTTTTAAAAGACTGGATGTCCCCATCTCACCCAGGCTGGAAGCACTCATATTGTCCAGTCTTATTACTGAATGGCCCAGGAGCCTTGATACACCGCTCCCCTGACCGAGGCCAGTTTGCCTCTCCTTAGACAACCTGGCCTCCTGCTCTTCTTCCTTGAGGTCCATCATGAAGCTCAGAGACCTGACTGGCTTGGCTCACTGCAGTCAGAATTCAGGAGACACTGGTCTCCAACAGCCCAGTGCTTCTAAGAGGCAGAGCTGAGGAAAGAGTTCATTTGAAGTATGAGGACTGGCTGGGGGAAGGGCCTAGAAATGAGAAACAGAGTGGTGTGGTGAGAGGATTATAGGATGTAGGAAGGGGAGGAGGTATATGTAGGGATGGTCATTTGGGTGAGAACAGGTTATAAAACCAGAGAGAGGCACTCATATGTGATCCTAGAGTTAATAGGGAGCCATTTGACTTTATAACTAGGAGGTGACATGGTTGGACTTGAAATTTAAGAAAATTACTGGGCATCTCTGACTCAGAAAGGGGAGAGATTCAAGGTCAGGAGATGACCAATTAGGAAGCTCTTTCAATGGACTGGGCAAGAGCTAAGGGAGACCTGAACCACAGAGGTGGTGCTATGTGCGTCAAGAAAAGGGGAGGAATATGAAAACTGTGGAGTGACAAATCAAGGATAGCATCTTCATTGTGAACCTGAGAGCCTGAAAGGGTGGTGGTACTCCCAACAGGTGCCTTTTAGAAGAGTTCTAGGTTTAGGAGGAAATATAATGCATTCAGTTTGGACATGTTGGGTTTTAGACGCCCATGAGAGATCAGTTTGTAATATCCAAAAGGTATGAGCATAGAATGGCTTAACTGTAAGTGTGCCAAGAGATCACCATGGACAATATCCTCATTTTGTGAAGCTACCACCTGAGATTAAGAGAAGTAAAGGGTTCTGGCCAAGGTCACTAAGCTTAGTACTAAAAGCCC
Source organism: Petaurus breviceps papuanus (assembly GCF_028583685.1). NCBI lineage: Eukaryota > Metazoa > Chordata > Mammalia > Diprotodontia > Petauridae > Petaurus > Petaurus breviceps. The sequence goes on along the minus strand of NW_027185797.1, from coordinate 10,479,545 downwards.
TGTCTCCTAACAACTACTCCCTTTGAAACCAAACTGCCTCTTCAGTCTCTCTCCCACCTCTATGGATGCACAAGGCTTTGGAGCTAGAGAGGATTTCAGAAATCATCTAATTCCACTGCCATTTTGTAGATGAGGAAACTGAGGCCAAGAGAAGGGAAGAGGCTTGTGATAGGCCCCCTCCTCCTTTCCTCTCTATTCAAAAACAACAATTTCCACATTCTCTGAGAACCATTTGGAATCTACAGCATAATAAGCATTAGCCAATATTGTGGGGGGGGGGTTAAAGATAGTAGGAAAAATATACTGAACCCTAAGAAGTTGAAGCCTAAATAATGAAGGAATGTGTTACCACCCACTCCCTATTCCCCCACCCCAAATATAAGGGAGAAAGAAGCTTTGACCAGCAAATAAAAGGGTCTTGTGCTAGCAAGCAGCATTAACGCCAAAGAGCATGAGAATCTTTAATAATTTGAAATAAATGCTATTCAATAGACTGCTTTAAGTGCTTCGTTTATTTTAAGGAAATATTTCCAAAAGAAGGTTTCCTATGTGAGGCCATGAAGAGCACTTTATAAAAGGATATTAATTATATCCTGAAAGTTACAAGTGTCATTGAACAAGAATACCACTGTATAAAATACCAATATACCATTTCCCAGATCTACTAATTTAGGCTAGTCCTGATACTAGATTTCCAGCTGAGAACTGGAATTATTTAGCAATTATTTAGCTGAGCATAAATATTTAGAGACAGTTTTTGCTAACAAATCTTGCCTCTAGGAGCCAGGCCCATAACAATATTCTTGGCACTAGTTTTCCACATATAAATCAAGCCTCTAACTTCACACCTTCTGTATTTCATTTTTATTATTTTCTACAGTGCCCACTGTCTCCCTACTCCTGGGTTTGCACTGTTGTATTAGAACATGGAAACCACGAGATTGCATTTACATGGTATAGATGAGTTTAAAGAACAGCTGAGAAAAAGCAAGAGTCAGTGTTTTGCTTGATGTCACCATTTTGATTCTGCGGGTAAAAGAGTTGGGGATTTTCAAAGTCTGGGAAATCACTTCCATCCAATTTTCTCCCATTTGTATTGTTTCCTCTTTATCGTTCTCCGCGTTTTTTTTTTTTATTCTTGGTTTATGATACAAAATCTGATGAAGTACAACCAAGATAACTTTAATAACGATAGCTCCTCTCAATGGAATTTCTGACCTGTTGACTAATGTTATCTCCTGCTTTGAGTGAAAAGCAATTCTCCTTTCTATTCAGCCGGCTGGCACCAGGGCAAACTTCAGAGTGTCATGGACAATTTTGAACCCGGTGACTCCTGTTGACTTTCATCCTTTGAAAATGGCCTCCTGTGAGGCTTTCTCCATTTCCCAACCCCAGCTAAAATTTCAGTGGCGGAATCGGCAGTGGCAGCAGCAGCTCTCCAGCTGAGTTCTCTATATATGGTAAATAAATCATGGGAACAACAATCCCCAATTTCACATTAATTGTTTGGAAATCCCCACAACATCAAACATTTCGTTAAAAATCTCAAAAAAAAGAAGTGTGGTTCTTTTGTTGTGGTGGCTGTTGTTTTCCTTGAGAGTGATTTGTTCTAAATACAGCTTAACTGGCAGATGACTGGTTTGTGACTAGGGTATCTTTTCTGAGATGAAAAAAGCAATACAAACTCTTCCCAAAGGGATGCCAAGCAGGCACAGACCAACACAGGGACCATGGAATGGAGGCACCTGGGAAAATGCTGATTACAGGACAAGATTGACAGGGAGGCCTCTGTGGAGGCCTCCTCACACATGGCCTCCAAAGGGCTGAAGAGGAACAGCGGTGCTTCAGGAAACAGTTCTGGGAATTTGCTCAATCTGAGAGTTTACGATTGCTCAGTCACTTAGAAAATAAAATCTTGAAACAGGAGGATTGCTGAAGGAGAGGGAAGATGAGGCAATATATAACTTCAAGTCAGGACAAAGAGGAATGTTGAGAGAGTGAGTAACGAGATCGGATCTGGGCTTTATGAACTAGGACTGGGAGGAAATGAGACTGATGCCACAAGCCATGATGGTCAACAGTCGTACCATTTTATAGTTGCCCCATGTCTCAGATGAATTTGCTTCCCAGATAATCTATAGAATAGATCTCTGCCATTCTCCATTGCAGCAATGTATTCCCTCAACTCTACCTGATCATTTTTTATTCTTCCTTCAAGGTTCAGTTCAGCTCAGGGGATGAGGGAGGAAGGAGCTATGAAGGGTCATACAAAAACCCCTGAGACACTGGTCCTCGTTCCTCAATCACTGCCTTTCTCTTCTTTTTTTTCCTTCATGCCCCAGGAATGGGTCCACCTACTTAATGAAAGTCTGTGGTATAGTGGAAAGAAAATAAATTCTAAAATCAGAGAAACTGAGTTCAGATACTATGACTACTATATGACAACTATGACCTTGAGTGCTTCTCTTTACCAATCTGGGGTTCATTTGCTCATTTTTAAGATGGAGGGGGCATGCTATTAGATTATATCTAAGGCGTTTTCTTTACTTCATCCTATAGATATGTTCTCTTCAACTATTACTTATAGCCAGGCTTGTTTTCCCCCTTGCTGATGTGGGATTTTATCCCTTTACTTGATGATGTATTGACATTTTGATGAAGACTTTTTAAAAATAGATTTAACCCCCAGTTGGCATGACTATCACTAGCTTGTTCCTGTTCAACAAAAAGGATAAGGAGTTGAAGAGTGACACACCTACACAGTTACACATGGTGTTTGACTCTGCTGGGCAGAAATGCGGATCTCTCTAAGGTTCTCAAAGGAAACGTGATATTTGCAAATTTGGAGCCACCTCAACTCACAATGTTTATCTGGACTATTTGTGCTTGACCTGTGGTAGAACATTCCAAGCTTGATTGGTTTGATCAGCCACAATTGGACACACTGTACCCTGAACCCAATGTTGGATGAAGTCATTTTGATCATCTTCAAGAATAAAGGACAACAACTACCTTATATACCAGTTCAGCCTTCCCCTTGGTAGGCAAGTGACATACTACTTGAAGGGGTATGGTGGTTGTGCATTTGCCTAATCAGAATAGCTCTGAGCCCCTGGAAAATCCACCTCCTGGAAAAATCTGCTTCCCCTTTGTACTTGTTATATAGTTTACTAAGCTTTGGTCATATGACTTTGCCATTTGAGTTGTCTCTTCATAGAACTGGAAAAATCTGTTTGGATAATGTACACAGTGATTTACTCTTTCCAAGATGATAAAAGGGAAAAAAACCACAATGCATAATAAAACACTTATCCCCTGGGTGATGCCCACAGCTTCTTCTAGATTGAGGCAGATTCAAACAAAGGTCTTTCCAAGCCTACAGAAGAGAGTTCAGTTATTTACTATTCCACAGTGTCCCTGCCTGCAAATGGGCAAAAAGATTACAAGAAATACAATCTAATCTCCAATGGATGTTTGAATCACTTGTCTTGTCAAACTTCAGATGAAAACTCAGGGACTCTAGACCTGAACACTATCTTCTCCTTACAACATAGAGCATAAACTCAGGAACTGGTACAAACTGATGCTCATAGAGTCGATGATGTCTTGTTGCTGTCAGGACCCTCCAACCACGTTTTGCTTTGGTGAAATGGATTCAATGGGAGTCTCAAGCAAGGAAATCCTGCTGCCATTATACCCTGTTATCTCTCTATTCTTGAATGCTTCCGTTCATATTTCTGGTGCCCTAGAGGTATAGCATATCCTTCCTTTTACTTTACACCCTCTGCCTTTGAATCACTTCTAAATACCACATTGCTTTATTGTTTCTACTTGTGCATCCCTCTGTTGATCCCCACTGGACAACCAAAGTCTGGTCACCCCAGGGGCTAGAGAGAGAGAGGAGTATTACATTAGCAGTAGCAATAAGATAGGGAGGAATAAGGCTTCCTCTTCTCTGTTCCTTCTTTCTCTCATCTTTTGATACTTAGACCTTATAGAAATAGTCAGTTACAAAAAGGAGACACTCTAGTTATTCTGGCTATTCCAATGTGGTTGAGGGAGAAGATCAGGGTGAGGAGGGGTCCTCCTAGAAGAGAAGGAAAGGAGACTGGTGACAGTACAGAACAATTATCCTTTTAGGAAGGCAGCAGCCACCAAGATGTGTCTCTATTAGGGAGGACATATTCTTACCAGCTCTTGGGAATGGGAGGCAGGAGACTTTGGTTGGGTGAAAAAATTATGCCCCTGCTTCTTTACAGACAAGGTAACCAGCCTAACCTTTCTCATATGATTCCTTTCTAGAGTTAGACTTATCCTTAATTTACCTTACTATTTCTAAAGAAGATTATTCCTTGCCAACTGGAAAACTGAATCCTTCAAACACATGTTTGTGTGTGAGGTGGAGAGGGGCTTATGCATACAAGCTGTTATTAATATTCAGATTATATCATAACAAAATAGAGGAAAATGAGGGGAATGCAGAAGGGTCTCAGTCTCAAGTAATCTTCCTAAAAATCAGATCAGCACCTTTCCCTGTGACTCCATAGCAGCTAATTCAGAAGCCTTTAAATTCAAATGGTCTAGGAGAATTTGGCCTTAACTGAGATGAGCCTCACAACTGGAACTGGAGGCCTTTTCACAGGAAGCTGGAAATAAAATGGATCAGCTATGCGAGTGATCCCTGGTACAGCAGAGTGGAAGCAGTCATACTAATTAGTATCCACCATAGCTGTTCAGTGCAGCAATAAGCCCTGAATTTATGGGTTTGGTAGGAGTCAGATACATTTGAAATCTTTTATATAATATTAGATATGAAAATACACACCATCTGGACCTCTTGCTGGTAGCCTTGAAATGTCTACATCTCACAGGAATCAAACCCATTTTTACCTGCTAGGGAATAAAACACCTGTTTCACATATTACTTCACACTGGGTGATGAACATTCCCACCATATCCAGCCAGAAAAAAAAATGAAAAAAATGAAACTCTGATTTTCCATTGTTCAGTTGATTTTTTCTCAAAGCTCGCAGAGTTGAGTAGCTGCTTTACTAGCGAGCTAGAAAAAAGACTCCACAAATGATGTTGGCCCCTGAAACCAACCCCTAATAATTGGGGGGGATTTTATGCAAGCCCTGTTTGGTCTCGATAAAACTGCTTCTCTCTCATTATAAATCTGCTCATGAAAACACTCAGTGAGATGAGCCAACTGTATCTTGGCTGATGCTTACGCAGTGTAATGGATGGCCCCAAAGTGGATAGAAGGCTGTAATTCACTTGAGGAACTCTGCTGATGTCAGAAAGCGCTCAAGCAGTTTATGGACAGCAGCAGAACTTTGAGAGTGAATGACGGCCTTGCGTTCACTCCTAGGACATCTGTTGTGCTCAATATATACCATCATGTCTAAAAAAAAAATAAAAGAACCATCAAACATCTTCCCTTAACAAATGTTTAAAGCCAACTTAAATGGATAAGGAACTTAAAAAAAAAACCAGCACCCCATCCCCCAATTATATTCCTACCCAAACAAAATAACTATTGACATTTTCCTCTCCCTTTTTCAGGAGAATGAATGAAAGAACCATTATCCCTTTAAGTGACATATGTGAAAAGAGAGTTATATTGGGATGAATATCAAGACAGATTCATTATTACCTAATGGCCCACCACAGTTTGCTATGGAGAAAATTGGTAAAGGTGAATGAAAGAATTATTTCCTCTTGAAAATGAGAAATTAATTCTGATTATTTAAAAGATGCCCTTGGGGGCAAGATCCACTTTTTCCCAGTCTTTGTCTTAGAATCTCTAGTGTCTAGCACTATGCTTTGCGCATAGTAGGCTCTTAATAAATTCCTGTACAATTTGAGTGGAATTCCCTTCTTTGTGTACTATATTTATTTTTCTTTATACCCCCAGTACTGAGTGCAGTAACTGGCAAATAGTAAGGGCTTAATAAATGCTAAATGGCTTGAATCTTCAGACTTAGTACTATGTTTCTTATTTTATAGGATTTAGAGAGAGTGTGGGTCTTAGGGATCATCTAGTCCAATCCCCTCACTTTCTAGATTAGGAAGCCAAGGCTCAGAGAGGAAGAGTGAATTTCTCAAAGTTCCATATGCAGTATAAGGATAATTATGTCAAGCAACAACATGACAAAATTGCTTCTAGCCACCATAAAATGGGACAATACAATTGAAAATCACTCATTCCCCAGCTTTCTCTCCTTCCTGTTAAACTCAAGTTCTTTATAAGCACAAAGATTATGACTTTTATTATTTAAAATGGCAGTATCACATAATGACTGGATTTGGGATCAGGAAGACCTGGGTTCAGATTGTATCTCAGCTCAGTTCTTTAATCTAAGTAAACCTCAGTTTCCACATCTGTAAAATGGTGATCATAATAATGCCTACTTCACAGCACTGTTGTGGGGATCAAAGGAAAAAATCTATATAAAGCACTTTTTAATACTTTCTTTAAAGTAGTTGTGATCTGTGTATTTATCAAGATAATTCAAGTCAACAAGCATTTATTAAGTGCCTACTGTGTTCCTCACACTGTGTGCTAAACACCGGAAATACAAAGAAAAAAATACTGTCAAGGAGCTTCTATTCTAAATAAATAAAGTCTGCATGCTATCCTCATGTGCCTTTTTTGCTGTGCAAGGCTTTCTCAAGGCCACACAGTGAGTCAGTGAGAGAGACTGACTCCAAGACCAGGGTTGTCTCCCCTACAAAAGATTCCCTGTCACCACAAAAACTATGACAGAAAACAAACTAAATAACCAAGCCAGGCACTAGGGAAGCATGTTGATTGGAGGCAGCAAGTCTGGCAAGGAGGGAAAATCCTTCTCTTCATGCAAGGCTGGGTAGCTACATATAGAAGCATTTAAATTAAAGGAAGAGCTACTTGTAGGAAAGCAACAGTAAGCCAGCTCAGGGGGCTTGCTGGGGAAGGAGTGGGAAGGAGTCAGGAGCACCCCAATTGTGACATACTCAGCTTTCAATTTTACATGATAAATGATATCAATTTGTCTAACTCTGAGGCACTCATTTTTTTCCAAGAGCAAATTAGTATATTTGTTAAGGACCAAGGTCATTTAGGTGAACTAGAGAACCAGTGACATACTATCGAAAATGAAAGAACTGCTTATTCAGAAAGTCCCTCCTTTTCCTCAAATATGTATCTGTGTAGTTATCATAGTCATCAGACTTAGTGCTATTGATGCCATCACAAATTTCAATATCTCCATTATAGGTGGAGAAAATTTTTGTTGTGATATATCATCATCTTCTGTGCCTAAGCAACTGTTTTGTAGTTTATTCACTGGAATCATCTTCTATTTAGTGTCCCAAACTGCATAAAAAAGAATTTTGTCATACAAGGTATAACATAAAGGATTGGTGTATTAAAATGTTCGTACAAGGTTCCTTTTAGCCTTTAAATCCAATGACTTCATGATCGCCTGGGAACCCTATTCATTATACTCCCCCAGGCTGATGACACTAATCTGGAGCTTGGTTTTCCCAACATAAACAGCCATGTTCATGAGTAGGAGACAGGAAGCCCAGTCAGGAGGAATTTAATCCTTCTTCTCTCATTAACTGACAGTGTTGTGTTGGTCAAATCATTTATCCTCTCTGAGTCTCAATTTCCTTCTCTATAAAATGAGGAGATTAGACTAGAAGATCTCTTGGGTTTCTTCTAGATTTTAAATTCTATAGATTGTATAACTACCTTTGCAGAAGTGGGACTCTTAAATTTCCCCAGTAATGGACCATGCAGTTTTTGCAGTCATATGTAAGTGATATATAGTGCATAGGTAGCTCTGAGTCCAATTTGTTAATAAAGTCTCTAAAGTTTAACCCTAAGAAAAATCCAAATGGGAATCCCTGGTCTAGATTTTAACAAAAGTGCCCATGAGATTTCAGTAGTGGTCTAAACTTGGAAGAAGTTCCTTGTATCCTTTGCATGTAACTTGCTGGACGTGCAGTTCTTGGCTTAGAAGTATCATTTTTATAGAGAGGGTATTTCTGGGTCTTCCCAGGGTGTCATGCATAAAATTAGAATCCTTCTTTGGCAGTCAGTCCTTTCCTGTTCCAAAGCTAATCCAACTCATCAGGTAGTTATAAATGAAGACTAATTAAATGTTCTTCTGCATTAAGTTTCAACTCTTTATTGGCACAGACACTTATAGGTCAAGTTGGAGAGACATAAGTCAAATAAATGATAGGCGACATTACATTTATACCAGGGCATATGAACATTACAAAACAAACTTATTGCTTTTATGGCCACATTAAAGCCACAATATGATCATAACTGTTGATCCTCAAAGGTTCGAACAAAGTGTGAAAGGAAAGGGGACAAAATTCCCTTGGATAAGAACATGAATCCCTCCCTGGTAGTCTTTTCCTTCAAGTTAGATAGCTATGGTAGAAACAAACATTGTCTATGGAATGAACAATGAAAACTACCCAGCTGGTGCCAAGCTAGCTAGGAAAAATACAGGCTGAGATGCCAATACTGTTCAAAGGAATGTAAAATGCTATGGTAGTTATAACAAAATGAAGAAACTTGGCCCTGAAAGAAGCAGGCAGGTTCTCTCTCTCTCTCTCTCTCTCTCTCTCTCTCTCTCTCT